>NW_026967565.1:0-668544 GCF_028390025.1 Pseudophryne corroboree
TTGCCCTTAGCAACAGCATTTCGGGTTCTCTACGTATTAAAACACAACATCTTGCTTTTTCCATCTGAGCAGTTCTAATACAAGGGAGATACCCAGTTCCTTAGCCTCTGGGCTTCTCTGTTCACTTTATGTGTATTTTGTTACCCTATCACCTTCTGTGTACGTTATGTCATATTCCCCAGTCTGTCTGTGAATCCATTTGTTTTGCATAACAGTTCAAACACCAGTACATTCCTGCAGGCACTGGAGTGCATAACAGTTCTGACACCAGTACTTTCCTGCAGGCACTGGTGTGCATAACAACTAGTTTGAAGGCGCTTCAGCGTTTCCTGGGCTTTGCGAATTTTTATAGACGATTTATCGCTGAATTTTCATCTATAGTGGCGCCCTTGGTGGCACTCACTAAGAAAAGGGCGGATGTTGCTCACTGGTCTTGTGAGGCTAAAGCGGCTTTTGCCCGTCTCAAAAGGGCATTTGTTTCGGCCAAGGTGCTGCGACACCCAGATCCAGAGCGTCCTTTTGTGGTGGAGGTGGATGCCTCTGAGATGGGTATTGGGGCAGTGCTTTCTCAGATGGGAGTGTCTGATAATCGCCTTCATCCCTGTGCTTACTTTTCCCGTAAATTTTCGCCTGCCGAGATGAATTATGACGTGGGGAACCGGGAATTGTTGGCTATTAAGGATGCACTCGAGGAGTGGAGACACTGGCTTGAGGGGGCTAAGTTTGTGGTCTCAATTCTCACTGACCATAAGAATCTGGCATATTTAGAGTCAGCGAAGCGTCTCAATGCCAGGCAGGCACGATGGGCTTTGTTTTTTGCTCGCTTTAATTTTTTGATAACATATCGCCCTGGGTCAAAAAACATCAAGGCTGATGCGCTCTCGCAGAGTTTTGCTCCAATCCAGGAGACCACCGAGGAGCCGTTGCCCATTGTTTCCCCATCATGTATTAAAGTGGGCATTACCCAGGACCTCTTATCATTAGTCCTTAGAGCACAGGAGCAGGCTCCTCCAGACCTTCCGGTAGGTCTTTTGTTTGTGCCTCCTAGGTTAAGACAGCGAGTGTTCCTGGAATTCCATGCCAAGAAGTCTGCAGGTCACCCGGGTATTGCCAGAACTCGGGAGTTGCTATCTAGGGCGGTGTGGTGGCCCTCGGTGGCTAAGGATGTGGATCAGTGGGTTCGGGATGTGACATCTGTGCCCGAAATAAGACTCCTAGAGGGGTTCCTGTTGGCCCATTACAGCCACTCTCTATCCCATCTAAGCCATGGACCCACATTTCAATGGATTTTGTGGTGGACTTGCCCAAATCCTCGTGGATGACAGCCATCTGGGTTGTCGTTGACAGGTTTTCGAAGATGGCGCACTTCGTTCCACTGGTTGGGCTGCCATCGGCCAGACGCCTGTCTGAATTATTTACGCTGCATGTTGTGCGTCTCCACGGGTTGCCACTTGATGTGGTCTCTGACCGCGGATCCCAGTTTGTGGGCAAATTCTGGAGGGCATTTTGTTCCGATCTCCAGATTTCTGTCAGCTTGTCATCGGGCTACCATCCGCAGTCTAATGGGCAGACTGAAAGGGTGAACCAGTCCTTGGAGCAGTTCCTCAGGTGTTATGTCTCCAAGTGTCAGACTGACTGGGTTGCTCATCTGTCCATGGCAGAGTTTGCCTATAACAACACGGCTCACTCTGCTACAGGGATCTCTCCCTTCCTTTGTGTGTATGGGCATCATCCTAAGGCCAATTCTTTTGACCCCCTGGACTCCACGCCTGGGGGTTCCTCTGTGGTTTCGGTCCTTAGAGGTATTTGGCGGAAAGTGAAGAAAGCCCTTGTGTCTGTGTCATTAGTGACCAAAAGGGTTTTTGATAAGCGAAAAAGACCCTGCAGCTTCAAATTAGGAGACTTCGTCTGGTTGTCTACCAAGAATTTGAAGTTGAGACAGCCATCTCATAAGTTAGGCCCCCGGTTCATCAGCCCTTATAAGATCACCAGGGTTATCAATCCGGTGGCATTTCAGTTAGATCTGCCCCGTTCTTTGGGTATCAATAAAACATTTCATTGTTCCCTTTTAAAACGGGCGATTAGTAATCCTTCTTCCAGTGGAAGACCTTCCCCTCTTCTGATACGTGGCCAGAGGGAGTTTGTTGTTGAAAGGATTCTTGACTCCAAGGTGGTTCGGGGTCGGCTGTCATTTTTGGTGCACTGGAAGGGGTATGGCCCGGAGGAGCGGTCGTGGGTGCGCAGTTGTGATCTTCATGCCCCCAGACTGATACGCTCTTTCTTCTCGCAGTTCCTCGATAAACCCGGTGGTAGGGGTTCTTTGACCCCTCGTCAGAGGGGGGGTACTGTTAGGGTCTCCTGCCCTGTGCTGCCACGTCGTCATGGCAACCGGGAGACAAGTGCTAGCGGAGTAACCTGAGCGCAGCTGATACTCCGGTTCGGGTCTTTTGCTGTGCAGTGGTTATAGGCTCTGTGCATGGCAGGGGATCCGGTGCTGGTTTTTGTGCTCACAGTCTGTGAGGTCTGAGTGGGGCGTGGACAGCACCTGCTTTATAAGGCCTCTTCTCAGGGTAAGCAGATGCTGCTGAATGTTTGTTGGTTAGTCAGTTTCTGAAAGTTAGCCAGTACTGTGTAGCTTTGTATTTGTTTGTTGCTTACTGCAAATAGGCCTGGGGATTTGGTATTACACTCTGCCAATCCAGACCTAGCAGTAAGACTGGAGTCAGTCGTTTAGCTTGCTGGGGTTCTGTTACTACTCTGTGAACTTAGCAAGTTAGCGGCTGTATTCTCAGACTTGCCTGTCTAATCCTGTCTCACTGTGCTAGGTGTCAGGGGTCAGTTTAGTGGCAGTAAGCTGAACCTGTGCACTGCAAGTGAGAATTAGGGTTGTGGAGACTCTCCTTGTGTCTATCATTCCATCTCTGACCAAGGAGTTTACTGCCACACCCGTTGGTAACCCTTTAGGGTTTTGCTGTTGCCCTTAGCAACAGCATTTTGGGTTCTCTACTTATTAAAACACAACATCTTGCTTTTCCCATCTGAGCAGTTCTAATACAAGGGAGATACCCAGTTCCTTAGCCTCTGGGCTTCTCTGTTCACTTTGTGTGTATTTTGTTACCCTATCACCTTCTGTGTACATTATGTCATATTCCCCAGTCTGTCTGTGAGTCCATTTGTTTTGCATAACAGTTCAAACACCAGTACATTCCTGCAGGCACTGGAGTGCATAACAGTCCTGACACCAGTACTTTCCTGCAGGCACTGGTGTGCATAACAAGGAGCTAGAGATTCCGTCACTAGGGTACCGTGACAGAAAGGTAGAAAAAGGTGGCGGTCGGACCTAAAAGGGAAACCCACCGACTACCCCAAGTAGCCATACGAGAGTGCAAAATCTAGTCATCATAGTAACAATTGTACAAAGAAATATCAAATCTCACTGTAACCAATGTATCCAAAGGAGGTAAAGGCCAAGAACATGGCCTGATATCCAATGTAGGTTCTACCAACACCGTTATAAGGGAAACAGGATGTTACATGAATCAGTCATGCTTTGCCAGGACACCCAAACATTCTAGAAAGGTATTATGAAACGTAACAGTGGAAAGAATATCAGACCATATAGCAATTAAATAGCACAGGAAGTAAAGATAAAACAATACATTTTATACCCATAACAAGAGCAAGTAAATCTGGTCCAAAAATAGAACCATGCCCAGTAACTTAGTCCCAGTTGGCACATGTTACAGTAGGAAACAAACTGAGTGTCTGTAACAGTCTTACTCCTTTAGCATATTGCTTCAAGACGGAAGACCACTCCTCCGGGATTGGTTTAGGTAAAGTGTCATGAAGGACTGTCAACAGGAATGTACCAGTTTTTCAGAATAGCAGGGCCATCCTCAGGTGAAGGTATCACTGTGAAGGCACCGTTTTGCATTACAATAATCTTAGTAGGAAAACCCTATTTGTATTGCACATTTCCTTGGGTGGAATAGACGCCTTTTGGCCAGCGTCACTGGAGATATATCTGGAAATATCTGCAGATTATCCAGGCACTCAGCTGTGGATGAGGAAGACAAAGCAGCCTGTAGAATGCGTTCTTTAATATGGGGAAAAGTTGACCCTGAGCCAAGTGTCCCTCGATGCTTGGATAGGAGCCTGTTTGGACTTTGGGAGTCTATCAATAAGAAGGTCAGCGGCAGAAGCCTTCAGTGAAAGTTTCTGAAAAGAGGACCGTGGCATAATAATAAAGCTCAGCATTTGTAGCAGTATCCGGAACGCCCATTATTCTGTTATTTTTTTCTCAGAGACCTGTCTTCTAAATCAATGACTTTATCACAAATAGAGACCATGTCTCCCTGAAGGGTATCATGTGCTGAAATCAGATCTTTGTTAGATACAACAATCTCTTTCATCTTAGTCTGTACGAGTGCCAATCTCACTGATATCGGACCTCAAAGCTTGAATATTAGATTAAGTTCTGAGGTTATTTCAGTCCTTAAATGCAGATAACGTAGTATGTATAGAGCGTAGAGTAACAGGACCATCTAGAGTGTCTTAAGACGTCTTCAGCCATTACAGCTGGGCTGTACATCTGACAAGAAGAAGCAGATGATGTTGTAGCGGTCTCAGAAGGACCACCTGAATTCGAGGTACCAAAGAGATGGACAGGTGGGGACGATTTGGTACCTTTAAACCTTTTTTGGAGACATGGTAAGCCAGCTACAAAGAGACTGACCTCTCAGAGATAGGAAAATACTAATGATCTATAAATAAAAGGAGCAGTAGTACGCTGTCAGGAGGTTACATCAAGATTACTCCATTCAAAATGATATTCTTAGTCGGGGTGACGGGGGTATCCGAGCCAAAATGTAAAGTAAACATGATGTAATGCAACTCAAATAATACAGTAATGACCAAGAAATTCCACTAGAGGTCAGCATGATCACAGATGTAAAGTACTCAGTACAGAGAGACACAAATGGCAAAATGTATTCAGTGAATAAATCCACAAAATAATATACTGTGAGGGTGTAATCAGAGTGTAATGAGCTGTACTCAGACGATACTTGTTACTGGGCTCTGCATGTAGACTGAGAGGAAGTAGATTATAGTGGTACCATATAAATAGAAGGTAGTTTCACCTCCAGGCAAATGCTTCAGTGTAGTGTAGTGACCCCGGTCCAGCCTCAGGACACTTATTTAGCAGCTTTTATCAATTTTACTCCTTATTGAAGGCAGAAGGCAAAGAATGTGATGGCGGGAACCAGGATCCAAAATGGCACCCAACTCACTTTCCAATATCAACCCCGGGCTCCGGTGACTGTGGGCAGCCCGTTCTGTCCCCAGCAGTAGCGGGAGTTGCGCACCTGTGTGAGCGAGAGAGTAAGTGCCTCCTGCCTGACCAAAAGGGCTTCCAAGTCAGGTGGCTGGAGCGTGCAGGAAAGACTGGGAGCACTTAGCCCCAGAATACAGCCTGTGGCTTCAGCTGCGTCACTGGGCTGTGGCAGTGAACAGTGCCTGGAGTGAGCAGAGCAAGCAACTTTAGGGCAGGAGGAGTGGGGGACTTAATAGATTGGGTCTTGGTCCCAGTGGCAGTTGAGAGCTATCAGATAGGGTAGATAAGAAGCCACTTAGTAATGAAAGCTCCAGAAAGCACGTCTGGATGGACTCAGGCCCCTCTTATTTATTATTTTATATACTAACAGGGGTGACAGGTGTGGTACATCCCTGCAAAGTCAGATCCAATCTCTTTCTCATCAGACTCTGCTGTCTTCCCTGCACTCTCACTCAGATGTTCACTGCTGCCAGTAGCACACGTATGAGAAGCAGAAGTGTGGCGTCAGCTGTATAGATCCTGATATGTAATTCTCTGTATCATACTTACCGTACACACATCATCCTTATTACTATTGAGAGTATAGAGGTAAGACACTGATGATGGAGGTGTAAAAGTGGATTATAACCTATCAGATGATGATGATTGCAGTGTATTATATGGTGTATTGCATGTAAAATCCCTTGTTCCACACCTACTCTGCTGTAGCAATATACCTTATATAAGTGTGAGTAACACATGTACAGGCTTACCAGCATATGAGCACACACATAAAGGAATGCTACCTTACCAATGCTTCCAGGAGTAACGTTAGGAGACATTTCTCTGATCCATCAGCTCATATGACTGATATTATTGTTCATCTATAATCTCCAATTCATACGATATGTTCCCCATCCATTGTTTTACATTGCTGTCATAGGACTTGGCGAGTGACTACATCTCTATTTATACTTCATGGTTAGTTACCAGTACAAGAGAGAGATATATCTAAGTCATCTTATAATATTACATTTGTTATTGTGAGTGTTCTCAGGAAGATGGACACAATGATAGTCTGAGACACAATATTATAAAGCCTTCATTAAAAGTTATGTTTTATTATACACACACATTTACAATTAAGTGTCCCAGAGAGTCGTCTTCTCCTATTGTTTACAAGATTAATATTGTTACAGAAAATGTCACATTTCCATAATGTATTTTATTTCCAGCAGATGGACACACAAGCAGGAACATCTCAGAAGGACATCTATTGTTATCCCTGGATTGTGACATAAAAGATAATGACAGTAGACAGGATTCTCCAGGAGATAACCCCATTACCCCAATTATACATCCAGCTCTATCAGCTGGTCCCTCTGATCCTGGGAAATGTTCTCCTGATCACTCTGATATTGGTGCATCTGTTACAGCTCTGAGAGTAGATACAGTATTTCCCTGTTATATAGATGCCAAATGTTTTACACAGAACACAAAGTCTATTAACCCACACACAGGTAAGGCAGGTGAGAGGCCATTTCCATGTTCTGAGTGTGGGAAATGTTTTTCGCACAAATCACATCTTGTTATACATCAGAGAAGTCACACAGGTGAGAAGCCATTTTCTTGCTCTGAGTGTGGGAAATGTTTTGCACGGAAATCAGACCTTGTTACACATCAGAGAAGTCACACAGGTGAGAAGCCATTTTCTTGCTCTGAGTGTGGGAAATGTTTTGCGTGGAAATCAAATCTTGTTACACATCAGAGAAGTCACACAGGTGAGAAGCCATTTCCATGTTCTGAGTGTGGGAAATGTTTTGCACACAAATCAGCTCTTCTTATACATCAGAGAATTCACACAGGTGTGAATCCATTTCCATGTTCTAAGTGTGGGAAATGTTTTGCAAGACAATCACTTCTTGTTATACATCACAGAAGTCACACAGGTGAGAAGCCATTTTCTTGCACTGAGTGTGGTAAATGTTTTACCCGGAAATCCCAACTTGTTACACATCAGCGAAGTCACACAGGTGAGAAGACATTTCCATGTTCAAGGTGTGGGAAATGTTTTGCACAGAAATCAGATCTTCTTAGACATCAGAGAAGTCACACAGGTGAGAAGCCATTTCCATGTTCTAAGTGTGGGAAATGTTTTGCACGGCAATCAATTCTTGTTATACATCACAGAAGTCACACAGGTGAGAGGCCATTTTCTTGCTCTGAGTGTGGGAAATGTTTTGCACACAAATCGTATCTTGTTATACATCAGAGAAGTCACACAGGTGAGAAGCCATTTTCTTGCTCTGAGTGTGGGAAATGTGTTACCCAGAAATCACATCTTGTTACTCATCAGAGAAGTCACACAGGTGAGAAACCATATCCATGGTCTGAGTGTGGGAAATGTTTTACCCGGAAATCACAACTTGTTACACATTAGCGAAGTCACACAGGTGAGAAGACAGTGGGAAATGTTCTACGCACAAATCACATCTTGTTAGCAGTAGTGGGGGAGACAGAACAATGGCAGTAATTGGGGGGAGGCAGGGCGAATGGCAGTGGGGGAGAGGGCGGTGGCAGTAGTGTAAGGGGAGATGTGGTGGCAGTAGTGGGGGTGACAGGGTGGGTAGCAGTAATGGGGGGACAGGGTGGGTAGTAGTAGTTGGGGAGACAAGGTGGGAAGCAGTAGTGGGGGAGACAGGGCAGTGGCAGTAGTGGGGGGGAGACAAGGTGGGTAGTAGTAGTGGGGGAGATAGGGCGGTGGCAGTAGTGGAGGGAGACAGAGTGAGTAGAAGTAGTGGGGGGAAACAGGGTGGTGGCAGTAGTGGGGAAGGCAGGGCGAGTGGCAGTAGTGGGGGGAGACAGGGCAGTGGCAGTAGTGGGTGTAGACAGGGCAGTGGCAGTAGTGTGGGGGGAGACATGGCAGTGGCAGTAGTGGGGGGGAGACAGGGTGGGTGGCAATAGTGGGGGGGAGACATGGCGGTGACAGTTAAGGGGGTTGACAGGGTGGTGGGTGTAGACAGAGCGGTGGCAGTAGTGGGGGGGAGACGTTGGGTCGCAGTAGTGGGGGGAGACAGGGTGGGTGGCAGTAGTGGGGGGAGACAGGGTGGATGGCCGCAGTGGGGGGGGAGACAAGGTGGATGGTCACAGTACAGTACCAGGGGCTGCTGGAGGCAGTAAAGAGGTGTATGGATCCTGCACAGAACCAGTTGATAATTAGACTTAATGATGATTATGCTTCCTTATTTCTAATTAATCCCTTGTATGTGTTACTGTTATTTGCTGTGTCAGCCTTTATGTGTGTTCTGTGTAATAATCCTGAAAGTAGTGCTGCTAACGATCTCGTATCAGTTGTAGTAACTTGGAAAAGATGAGATACGAGGTGCACTCTGGAAGCTTATAGGGGGTTAATCAGAGCTGAACGCAGATGTGACATCACGCAGCCCCCCGGAAAATGATCCTGCCCCGCCCGCGTTCATACCTCATGGATGCGACTGCAATGCAATAGTGGTCAACCTAATGACTGTCGACCTAAGTCTTGTTGACCTAATGACCCATCCCCCATCAAATGAATTCACAAATATTATAATTCAGTAGTATGTACTTTCAGTCATTGTTGCGCTTTACTGATTATACTTTTCCATCTGATGACCTGATTAAGAGACGGCTGCTAATGTCACAGCTGAAGGGCCGTAACTAGTAACAGTGCAGTTTATCGGGGGTGGCACTAGCCGGCGCTACAGTGATCTGCAATTGCTCTGCACTCGAGCTCCAGGCACATTGTTGGCACACTAGCATGGAAGGCGAGCCGCTGCGGTGTGTGCTGCTAGGTAGAAGTGGCAGTGGCCGCAGGAGAGGCGCCTGTGTGTGTGCTGCTAGGTAGAAGTGGCAGTGCCCGGAGGAGAGGCGCCTGTGTGTGTGTTGCTAGGTAGAAGTGGCAGTGCCCGGAGGAGAGGCGCCTGTGTGTGTGCTGCTAGGTAGAAGTGGCAGTGACCGCAGGAGAGGCGCCTGTGTGTGTGCTGCTAGGTAGGAGAAGTGACAGTGGCTGGAGGAGAGACGCTGCGGTGTGTGCTGCTAGGTAGAAGTGGCATTGGCCAGACGAGAGGCGCCTGTGTGTGTGTTGCTAGGTAGAAGTATCAGTGGCTGGAGTATAGGCGCCTGTGTGTGTGCTGCTAGATAGAAGTGGCAGTGACCGGAGGAGAGGCACCTGTGTGTGCGCTGCTAGACAGAAGTGGCAGTGCCCGGAGGAGAGGCGCCTGTGTGTGTGCTGCTAGACAGAAGTGGCAGTGCCCGGAGGAGAGGCGCCTGTGTGTGTGCTGCTAGACAGAAGTGGCAGTGCCCGGAGGAGAGGCGCCTGTGTGTGTGCTGCTAGACAGAAGTGGCAGTGCCCGGAGGAGAGGCGCCTGTGTGTGTGGTGCTAGATAGAAGTGGCAGTGCCCGGAGTAGAGGCGCCTGTGTGTGTGCTGCTAGATAGAAGTGGCATTGGCCAGAGGAGAGGCGCCTGTGTGTGTGCTGCTAGGTAGAAGTAGCAGTGGCCGCAGGAGAGGCGCCTGTGTGTGTGCTGCTAGATAGAAGTGGCAGTGGCCGCAGGAGAGGCGCCTGTGTGTGTGCTGCTAGATAGAAGTGGCAGTGGCCGGAGTAGAGGCGCCTGTGTGTGTGCTGCTAGATAGAAGTGGCAGTGGCCGGAGGAGAGGCGCCTGTGTGTGTGTGCTGCTAGATAGAAGTGGCAATGGCCAGAGGAGAGGCGCCTGTGTGTGTGCTGCTAGATAGAAGTGGCATGGCCGGAGTAGAGGCGCCTGTGTGTGTGCTGCTAGATAGAAGTGGCAGTGACCGGAGGAGAGGCGCCTGTGTGTGTGCTGCTAGATAGAAGTGGCAGTGGCCGGAGTAGAGGCGCCTGTGTGTGTGCTGCTAGATAGAAGTGGCAGTGGCCGGAGTAGAGGCGCCTGTGTGTGTGCTGATAGGTAGAAGTGGCAGTGGCCGGAGTAGAGGCGCCTGTGTGTGTGCTGCTAGATAGAAGTGGCAGTGACTGGAGGAGAGGCGCCTGTGTGTGTGCTGCTAGATAGAAGTGGCAGTGGCCGGAGTAGAGGCGCCTGTGTGTTTGCTGCTAGATAGAAGTGGCAGTGGCCGGAGGAGAGGCGCCTGTGTGTGTGCTGCTAGGTAGAAGTGGCAGTGACCGGAGGAGAGGCGCCTGTGTGTGTGCTGCTAGGTAGGAGAAGTGGCAGTGGCCGCAGGAGAGGCGCCTGTGTGTGTGTGCTGCTGGGTAGAAGTGGCAGAGGCCGCAGGAGAGGCACCTGTGTGTGTGCTGCTAGGTAGGAGAAGTGGCAGCGGCTGGAGGAGAGGCGCCTGTGTGCTGCTAGGTAGAAGTGGCAGTGGCCGGAGTAGAGGCACCTGTGTGTGTGCTGCTAGGTAGAAGTGGCAGTGTCCGGAGTAGAGGCGCCTGTGTGTGTGCTGCTAGATAAAAGTGGCAGTGGCCGCAGGAGAGGCGCCTGTGTGTGTGCTGCTAGGTAGGAGAAGTGGCAGTGGCTGGAGGAGAGACGCTGCGGTGTGTGCTGCTAGGTAGAAGTGGCAGTGCCCGGAGGAGAGGCGCCTGTGTGTGTGCTGCTAGGTAGAAGTAGCAGTTGCCGGAGTAGAGGCGCCTGTATGTGTGCTGCTAGATAGAAGTGGCAGTGGCCGCAGGAGAGGCGCCTGCGTGTTAGCTGCTAGGTAGGAGAAGTGGCAGTGGCTGGAGGAGAGGTGCCTGTGTGTGTGCTGCTAGGTAGAAGTGGCAGTGACCGGAGGAGAGGCGCCTGTGTGTGTGCTGCTAGATAGAAGTGGCAGTGGCCGCAGGAGAGGCGCCTGTGTGTGCTGCTTGGTAGGAGAAGTGGCAGTGGCCGGTGGAGAGGCGCCTGTGTGTGTGATGCTAGGTAGGAGAAGTAGCAGTGGCTGGAGAAGAGGCGCTTGTGTGTGTGTTGCTAGGTAGAAGTGGCAGTGACCGGAGGAGAGGCGCCTGTGTGTGTGCTGCTAGATAGAAGTGGCAGTGGCCGGAGTAGAGGCGCCTGTGTGTGTGCTGCTAGATAGAAGTGGCAGTGGCCGGAGGAGAGGCGCCTGTGTGTGTGTGCTGCTAGATAGAAGTGGCAATGGCCAGAGGAGAGGCGCCTGTGTGTGTGCTGCTAGATAGAAGTGGCAGTGGCCGGAGGAGAGGCGCCTGTGTGTGTGCTGCTAGGTAGAAGTGGCAGTGACCGGAGGAGAGGCGCCTGTGTGTGTGCTGCTAGGTAGGAGAAGTGGCAGTGGCCGGAGGAGAGGCGCCTGTGTGTGTGCTGCTAGATAGAAGTGGCAGTGGCCGGAGTAGAGGCGCCTGTGTGTGTGCTGATAGGTAGAAGTGGCAGTGGCCGGAGTAGAGGCGCCTGTGTGTGTGCTGCTAGATAGAAGTGGCAGTGACTGGAGGAGAGGCGCCTGTGTGTGTGCTGCTAGATAGAAGTGGCAGTGACTGGAGGAGAGGCGCCTGTGTGTGTGCTGCTAGATAGAAGTGGCAGTGGCCGGAGGAGAGGCGCCTGTGTGTGTGCTGCTAGATAGAAGTGGCAGTGGCCAGAGTAGAGGCGCCTGTGTGTGTGCTGCTAGGTAGAAGTGGCAGTGACCGGAGGAGAGGCGCCTGTGTGTGTGCTGCTAGGTAGGAGAAGTGGCAGTGGCGGCAGGAGAGGCGCCTGTGTGTGTGCTTCTAGGTAGGAGAAGTGGCAGTGGCCGCAGGAAAGGCGCCTGTGTGTGTGTGCTGCTGGGTAGAAGTGGCAGTGGCCGCAGGAGAGGCACCTGTGTGTGTGCTGATAGGTAGAAGTGGCAGTGGCCGGAGTAGAGGCGCCTGTGTGTGTGCTGCTAGATAGAAGTGGCAGTGACTGGAGGAGAGGCGCCTGTGTGTGTGCTGCTAGATAGAAGTGGCAGTGACTGGAGGAGAGGCGCCTGTGTGTGTGCTGCTAGATAGAAGTGGCAGTGGCCGGAGGAGAGGCGCCTGTGTGTGTGCTGCTAGATAGAAGTGGCAGTGGCCGGAGTAGAGGCGCCTGTGTGTGTGCTGCTAGGTAGAAGTGGCAGTGACCGGAGGAGAGGCGCCTGTGTGTGTGCTGCTAGGTAGGAGAAGTGGCAGTGGCGGCAGGAGAGGCGCCTGTGTGTGTGCTGCTAGGTAGGAGAAGTGGCAGTGGCCGCAGGAAAGGCGTCTGTGTGTGTGTGCTGCTGGGTAGAAGTGGCAGTGGCCGCAGGAGAGGCACCTGTGTGTGTGCTGCTAGGTAGGAGAAGTGGCAGTGGCTGGAGGAGAGGCGCCTGTGTGTGTGCTGTTAGGTAGAAGTGGCAGTGCCCGGAGTAGAGGCGCCTGTGTGTGTGCTGCTAGATAGAAGTGGCATTGGCCAGAGGAGATGCGCCTGTGTGTGTGCTGCTAGGTAGAAGTAGCAGTGGCCGCAGGAGAGGCGCCTGTGTGTGTGCTGCTAGATAGAAGTGGCAGTGGCCGCAGGAGAGGCGCCTGTGTGTGTGCTGCTAGATAGAAGTGGCAGTGACCGGAGGAGAGGCGCCTGTGTGTGTGCTGCTAGATAGAAGTGGCAGTGGCCGGAGTAGAGGCGCCTGTGTGTGTGCTGCTAGATAGAAGTGGCAGTGGCCGGAGGAGAGGCGCCTGTGTGTGTGTGCTGCTAGATAGAAGTGGCAATGGCCAGAGGAGAGGCGCCTGTGTGTGTGCTGCTAGATAGAAGTGGCAGTGGCCGGAGGAGAGGCGCCTGTGTGTGTGCTGCTAGATAGAAGTGGCAGTGGCCGGAGTAGAGGCGCCTGTGTGTTTGCTGCTAGATAGAAGTGGCAGTGGCCGGAGGAGAGGCGCCTGTGTGTGTGCTGCTAGATAGAAGTGGCAGTGGCCGGAGGAGAGGCGCCTGTGTGTGTGCTGATAGGTAGAAGTGGCAGTGGCCGGAGTAGAGGCGCCTGTGTGTGTGCTGATAGGTAGAAGTGGCAGTGGCCGGAGGAGAGGCGCCTGTGTGTGTGCTGCTAGATAGAAGTGGCAGTGACTGGAGGAGAGGCGCCTGTGTGTGTGCTGCTAGATAGAAGTGGCAGTGGCCGGAGTAGAGGCGCCTGTGTGTTTGCTGCTAGATAGAAGTGGCAGTGGCCGGAGGAGAGGCGCCTGTGTGTGTGCTGCTAGGTAGAAGTGGCAGTGACCGGAGGAGAGGCGCCTGTGTGTGTGCTGCTAGGTAGGAGAAGTGGCAGTGGCGACAGGAGAGGCGCCTGTGTGTGTGCTGCTAGGTAGGAGAAGTGGCAGTGGCCGCAGGAGAGGCGCCTGTGTGTGTGTGCTGCTGGGTAGAAGTGGCAGTGGCCGCAGGAGAGGCACCTGTGTGTGTGCTGCTAGGTAGGAGAAGTGGCAGCGGCTGGAGGAGAGGCGCCTGTGTGCTGCTAGGTAGAAGTGGCAGTGGCCGGAGTAGAGGCACCTGTGTGTGTGCTGCTAGGTAGAAGTGGCAGTGTCCGGAGTAGAGGCGCCTGTGTGTGTGCTGCTAGATAAAAGTGGCAGTGGCCGCAGGAGAGGCGCCTGTGTGTGTGCTGCTAGGTAGGAGCAGTGGCTGGAGGAGAGACGCTGCGGTGTGTGCTGCTAGGTAGAAGTGGCAGTGCCCGGAGGAGAGGCGCCTGTGTGTGTGCTGCTAGGTAGAAGTAGCAGTTGCCGGAGTAGAGGCGCCTGTGTGTGTGCTGCTAGATAGAAGTGGCAGTGGCCGCAGGAGAGGCGCCTGCGTGTTAGCTGCTAGGTAGGAGAAGTGGCAGTGGCTAGAGGAGAGGTGCCTGTGTGTGTGCTGCTAGGTAGAAGTGGCAGTGACCGGAGGAGAGGTGCCTGTGTGTGTGCTGCTAGATAGAAGTGGCAGTGGCCGCAGGAGAGGCGCCTGTGTGTGCTGCTTGGTAGGAGAAGTGGCAGTGGCCGGTGGAGAGGCGCCTGTGTGTGTGTGCTGCTAGATAGAAGTGGCAATGGCCAGAGGAGAGGCGCCTGTGTGTGTGCTGCTAGATAGAAGTGGCAGTGGCCGGAGGAAAGGCGCCTGTGTGTGTGCTGCTAGGTAGAAGTGGCAGTGACCGGAGGAGAGGCGCCTGTGTGTGTGCTGCTAGATAGAAGTGGCAGTGACTGGAGGAGAGGCGCCTGTGTGTGTGCTGCAAGATAGAAGTGGCAGTGACTGGAGGAGAGGCGCCTGTGTGTGTGCTGCTAGATAGAAGTGGCAGTGGCCGGAGTAGAGGCGCCTGTGTGTTTGCTGCTAGATAGAAGTGGCAGTGGCCGGAGGAGAGGCGCCTGTGTGTGTGCTGCTAGGTAGAAGTGGCAGTGACCGGAGGAGAGGCGCCTGTGTGTGTGCTGCTAGGTAGGAGAAGTGGCAGTGGCGGCAGGAGAGGCGCCTGTGTGTGTGCTGCTAGGTAGGAGAAGTGGCAGTGGCCGCAGGAGAGGCGCCTGTGTGTGTGTGCTGCTGGGTAGAAGTGGCAGTGGCCGCAGGAGAGGCACCTGTGTGTGTGCTGCTAGGTAGGAGAAGTGGCAGCGGCTGGAGGAGAGGCGCCTGTGTGCTGCTAGGTAGAAGTGGCAGTGGCCGGAGTAGAGGCACCTGTGTGTGTGCTGCTAGGTAGAAGTGGCAGTGTCCGGAGTAGAGGCGCCTGTGTGTGTGCTGCTAGATAAAAGTGGCAGTGGCCGCAGGAGAGGCGCCTGTGTGTGTGCTGCTAGGTAGGAGAAGTGGCAGTGGCTGGAGGAGAGACGCTGCGGTGTGTGCTGCTAGGTAGAAGTGGCAGTGCCCGGAGGAGAGGCGCCTGTGTGTGTGCTGCTAGGTAGAAGTAGCAGTTGCCGGAGTAGAGGCGCCTGTGTGTGTGCTGCTAGATAGAAGTGGCAGTGGCCGGAGGAGAGGCGCCTGTGTGTGTGTGCTGCTAGATAGAAGTGGCAATGGCCAGAGGAGAGGCGCCTGTGTGTGTGCTGCTAGATAGAAGTGGCAGTGGCCGGAGGAGAGGCGCCTGTGTGTGTGCTGCTAGATAGAAGTGGCAGTGGCCGGAGGAGAGGCGCCTGTGTGTGTGTGCTGCTAGATAGAAGTGGCAATGGCCAGAGGAGAGGCGCCTGTGTGTGTGCTGCTAGATAGAAGTGGCAGTGGCCGGAGGAGAGGCGCCTGTGTGTGTGCTGCTAGGTAGAAGTGGCAGTGACCGGAGGAGAGGCGCCTGTGTGTGTGCTGCTAGGTAGGAGAAGTGGCAGTGGCCGGAGGAGAGGCGCCTGTGTGTGTGCTGCTAGATAGAAGTGGCAGTGGCCGGAGTAGAGGCGCCTGTGTGTGTGCTGATAGGTAGAAGTGGCAGTGGCCGGAGTAGAGGCGCCTGTGTGTGTGCTGCTAGATAGAAGTGGCAGTGACTGGAGGAGAGGCGCCTGTGTGTGTGCTGCTAGATAGAAGTGGCAGTGACTGGAGGAGAGGCGCCTGTGTGTGTGCTGCTAGATAGAAGTGGCAGTGGCCGGAGGAGAGGCGCCTGTGTGTGTGCTGCTAGATAGAAGTGGCAGTGGCCAGAGTAGAGGCGCCTGTGTGTGTGCTGCTAGGTAGAAGTGGCAGTGACCGGAGGAGAGGCGCCTGTGTGTGTGCTGCTAGGTAGGAGAAGTGGCAGTGGCGGCAGGAGAGGCGCCTGTGTGTGTGCTTCTAGGTAGGAGAAGTGGCAGTGGCCGCAGGAAAGGCGCCTGTGTGTGTGTGCTGCTGGGTAGAAGTGGCAGTGGCCGCAGGAGAGGCACCTGTGTGTGTGCTGATAGGTAGAAGTGGCAGTGGCCGGAGTAGAGGCGCCTGTGTGTGTGCTGCTAGATAGAAGTGGCAGTGACTGGAGGAGAGGCGCCTGTGTGTGTGCTGCTAGATAGAAGTGGCAGTGACTGGAGGAGAGGCGCCTGTGTGTGTGCTGCTAGATAGAAGTGGCAGTGGCCGGAGGAGAGGCGCCTGTGTGTGTGCTGCTAGATAGAAGTGGCAGTGGCCGGAGTAGAGGCGCCTGTGTGTGTGCTGCTAGGTAGAAGTGGCAGTGACCGGAGGAGAGGCGCCTGTGTGTGTGCTGCTAGGTAGGAGAAGTGGCAGTGGCGGCAGGAGAGGCGCCTGTGTGTGTGCTGCTAGGTAGGAGAAGTGGCAGTGGCCGCAGGAAAGGCGTCTGTGTGTGTGTGCTGCTGGGTAGAAGTGGCAGTGGCCGCAGGAGAGGCACCTGTGTGTGTGCTGCTAGGTAGGAGAAGTGGCAGTGGCTGGAGGAGAGGCGCCTGTGTGTGTGCTGTTAGGTAGAAGTGGCAGTGCCCGGAGTAGAGGCGCCTGTGTGTGTGCTGCTAGATAGAAGTGGCATTGGCCAGAGGAGATGCGCCTGTGTGTGTGCTGCTAGGTAGAAGTAGCAGTGGCCGCAGGAGAGGCGCCTGTGTGTGTGCTGCTAGATAGAAGTGGCAGTGGCCGCAGGAGAGGCGCCTGTGTGTGTGCTGCTAGATAGAAGTGGCAGTGACCGGAGGAGAGGCGCCTGTGTGTGTGCTGCTAGATAGAAGTGGCAGTGGCCGGAGTAGAGGCGCCTGTGTGTGTGCTGCTAGATAGAAGTGGCAGTGGCCGGAGGAGAGGCGCCTGTGTGTGTGTGCTGCTAGATAGAAGTGGCAATGGCCAGAGGAGAGGCGCCTGTGTGTGTGCTGCTAGATAGAAGTGGCAGTGGCCGGAGGAGAGGCGCCTGTGTGTGTGCTGCTAGATAGAAGTGGCAGTGGCCGGAGTAGAGGCGCCTGTGTGTTTGCTGCTAGATAGAAGTGGCAGTGGCCGGAGGAGAGGCGCCTGTGTGTGTGCTGCTAGATAGAAGTGGCAGTGGCCGGAGGAGAGGCGCCTGTGTGTGTGCTGATAGGTAGAAGTGGCAGTGGCCGGAGTAGAGGCGCCTGTGTGTGTGCTGATAGGTAGAAGTGGCAGTGGCCGGAGGAGAGGCGCCTGTGTGTGTGCTGCTAGATAGAAGTGGCAGTGACTGGAGGAGAGGCGCCTGTGTGTGTGCTGCTAGATAGAAGTGGCAGTGGCCGGAGTAGAGGCGCCTGTGTGTTTGCTGCTAGATAGAAGTGGCAGTGGCCGGAGGAGAGGCGCCTGTGTGTGTGCTGCTAGGTAGAAGTGGCAGTGACCGGAGGAGAGGCGCCTGTGTGTGTGCTGCTAGGTAGGAGAAGTGGCAGTGGCGACAGGAGAGGCGCCTGTGTGTGTGCTGCTAGGTAGGAGAAGTGGCAGTGGCCGCAGGAGAGGCGCCTGTGTGTGTGTGCTGCTGGGTAGAAGTGGCAGTGGCCGCAGGAGAGGCACCTGTGTGTGTGCTGCTAGGTAGGAGAAGTGGCAGCGGCTGGAGGAGAGGCGCCTGTGTGCTGCTAGGTAGAAGTGGCAGTGGCCGGAGTAGAGGCACCTGTGTGTGTGCTGCTAGGTAGAAGTGGCAGTGTCCGGAGTAGAGGCGCCTGTGTGTGTGCTGCTAGATAAAAGTGGCAGTGGCCGCAGGAGAGGCGCCTGTGTGTGTGCTGCTAGGTAGGAGCAGTGGCTGGAGGAGAGACGCTGCGGTGTGTGCTGCTAGGTAGAAGTGGCAGTGCCCGGAGGAGAGGCGCCTGTGTGTGTGCTGCTAGGTAGAAGTAGCAGTTGCCGGAGTAGAGGCGCCTGTGTGTGTGCTGCTAGATAGAAGTGGCAGTGGCCGCAGGAGAGGCGCCTGCGTGTTAGCTGCTAGGTAGGAGAAGTGGCAGTGGCTAGAGGAGAGGTGCCTGTGTGTGTGCTGCTAGGTAGAAGTGGCAGTGACCGGAGGAGAGGTGCCTGTGTGTGTGCTGCTAGATAGAAGTGGCAGTGGCCGCAGGAGAGGCGCCTGTGTGTGCTGCTTGGTAGGAGAAGTGGCAGTGGCCGGTGGAGAGGCGCCTGTGTGTGTGTGCTGCTAGATAGAAGTGGCAATGGCCAGAGGAGAGGCGCCTGTGTGTGTGCTGCTAGATAGAAGTGGCAGTGGCCGGAGGAAAGGCGCCTGTGTGTGTGCTGCTAGGTAGAAGTGGCAGTGACCGGAGGAGAGGCGCCTGTGTGTGTGCTGCTAGATAGAAGTGGCAGTGACTGGAGGAGAGGCGCCTGTGTGTGTGCTGCAAGATAGAAGTGGCAGTGACTGGAGGAGAGGCGCCTGTGTGTGTGCTGCTAGATAGAAGTGGCAGTGGCCGGAGTAGAGGCGCCTGTGTGTTTGCTGCTAGATAGAAGTGGCAGTGGCCGGAGGAGAGGCGCCTGTGTGTGTGCTGCTAGGTAGAAGTGGCAGTGACCGGAGGAGAGGCGCCTGTGTGTGTGCTGCTAGGTAGGAGAAGTGGCAGTGGCGGCAGGAGAGGCGCCTGTGTGTGTGCTGCTAGGTAGGAGAAGTGGCAGTGGCCGCAGGAGAGGCGCCTGTGTGTGTGTGCTGCTGGGTAGAAGTGGCAGTGGCCGCAGGAGAGGCACCTGTGTGTGTGCTGCTAGGTAGGAGAAGTGGCAGCGGCTGGAGGAGAGGCGCCTGTGTGCTGCTAGGTAGAAGTGGCAGTGGCCGGAGTAGAGGCACCTGTGTGTGTGCTGCTAGGTAGAAGTGGCAGTGTCCGGAGTAGAGGCGCCTGTGTGTGTGCTGCTAGATAAAAGTGGCAGTGGCCGCAGGAGAGGCGCCTGTGTGTGTGCTGCTAGGTAGGAGAAGTGGCAGTGGCTGGAGGAGAGACGCTGCGGTGTGTGCTGCTAGGTAGAAGTGGCAGTGCCCGGAGGAGAGGCGCCTGTGTGTGTGCTGCTAGGTAGAAGTAGCAGTTGCCGGAGTAGAGGCGCCTGTGTGTGTGCTGCTAGATAGAAGTGGCAGTGGCCGCAGGAGAGGCGCCTGCGTGTTAGCTGCTAGGTAGGAGAAGTGGCAGTGGCTGGAGGAGAGGTGCCTGTGTGTGTGCTGCTAGGTAGAAGTGGCAGTGACCGGAGGAGAGGCGCCTGTGTGTGTGTTGCTAGGTAGGAGAAGTGATAGTGGCCGGTGGAGAGGCGCCTGTGTGTGTGATGCTAGGTAGGAGAAGTGGACGGTGGAGAGACGCCTATGTGTGTGCTGCTAGATAGAAGTGGCAGTGGCCGGAGTAGAGGCTCCTGTGTGTGTGTTGCTAGGTATGAGAAGTGGCAGTGGACGGAGAGGCGTCTGTGTGTGCTGCTAGGTAGGAGAAGTGGCAGTGGCCGCAGGAGAGGCGCCTGTGTGTGTGGGCTGCTAGATAGAAGTGGCATTGGCCAGAGGAGAGGCGCCTGTGTGTTAGCTGCTAGGTAGGAGAAGTGGCAGTGGCCGGAGGAGAGGTGCCTGTGTGTGTGCTGCTAGGTAGAAGTGGCAGTGACCGGAGTAGAGGTGCCTGTGTGTGTGCTGCTAGATAGAAGTGGCAGTGACTGGAGGAGAGGCGCCTGTGTGTGTGCTGCTAGATAGAAGTGGCAGTGACTGGAGGAGAGGCGCCTGTGTGTGTGCTGCTAGATAGAAGTGGCAGTGGCCGGAGGAGAGGCGCCTGTGTGTGTGCTGCTAGATAGAAGTGGCAGTGGCCGGAGTAGAGGCGCCTGTGTGTGTGCTGCTAGGTAGAAGTGGCAGTGACCGGAGGAGAGGCGCCTGTGTGTGTGCTGCTAGGTAGGAGAAGTGGCAGTGGCGGCAGGAGAGGCGCCTGTGTGTGTGCTGCTAGGTAGGAGAAGTGGCAGTGGCCGCAGGAAAGGCGCCTGTGTGTGTGTGCTGCTGGGTAGAAGTGGCAGTGGCCGCAGGAGAGGCACCTGTGTGTGTGCTGCTAGGTAGGAGAAGTGGCAGTGGCTGGAGGAGAGGCGCCTGTGTGTGTGCTGTTAGGTAGAAGTGGCAGTGCCCGGAGTAGAGGCGCCTGTGTGTGTGCTGCTAGATAGAAGTGGCATTGGCCAGAGGAGATGCGCCTGTGTGTGTGCTGCTAGGTAGAAGTAGCAGTGGCCGCAGGAGAGGCGCCTGTGTGTGTGCTGCTAGATAGAAGTGGCAGTGGCCGCAGGAGAGGCGCCTGTGTGTGTGCTGCTAGATAGAAGTGGCAGTGACCGGAGGAGAGGCGCCTGTGTGTGTGCTGCTAGATAGAAGTGGCAGTGGCCGGAGTAGAGGCGCCTGTGTGTGTGCTGCTAGATAGAAGTGGCAGTGGCCGGAGGAGAGGCGCCTGTGTGTGTGTGCTGCTAGATAGAAGTGGCAATGGCCAGAGGAGAGGCGCCTGTGTGTGTGCTGCTAGATAGAAGTGGCAGTGGCCGGAGGAGAGGCGCCTGTGTGTGTGCTGCTAGATAGAAGTGGCAGTGGCCGGAGTAGAGGCGCCTGTGTGTTTGCTGCTAGATAGAAGTGGCAGTGGCCGGAGGAGAGGCGCCTGTGTGTGTGCTGCTAGATAGAAGTGGCAGTGGCCGGAGGAGAGGCGCCTGTGTGTGTGCTGATAGGTAGAAGTGGCAGTGGCCGGAGTAGAGGCGCCTGTGTGTGTGCTGATAGGTAGAAGTGGCAGTGGCCGGAGGAGAGGCGCCTGTGTGTGTGCTGCTAGATAGAAGTGGCAGTGACTGGAGGAGAGGCGCCTGTGTGTGTGCTGCTAGATAGAAGTGGCAGTGGCCGGAGTAGAGGCGCCTGTGTGTTTGCTGCTAGATAGAAGTGGCAGTGGCCGGAGGAGAGGCGCCTGTGTGTGTGCTGCTAGGTAGAAGTGGCAGTGACCGGAGGAGAGGCGCCTGTGTGTGTGCTGCTAGGTAGGAGAAGTGGCAGTGGCGACAGGAGAGGCGCCTGTGTGTGTGCTGCTAGGTAGGAGAAGTGGCAGTGGCCGCAGGAGAGGCGCCTGTGTGTGTGTGCTGCTGGGTAGAAGTGGCAGTGGCCGCAGGAGAGGCACCTGTGTGTGTGCTGCTAGGTAGGAGAAGTGGCAGCGGCTGGAGGAGAGGCGCCTGTGTGCTGCTAGGTAGAAGTGGCAGTGGCCGGAGTAGAGGCACCTGTGTGTGTGCTGCTAGGTAGAAGTGGCAGTGGCCGGAGTAGAGGCACCTGTGTGTGTGCTGCTAGGTAGAAGTGGCAGTGTCCGGAGTAGAGGCGCCTGTGTGTGTGCTGCTAGATAAAAGTGGCAGTGGCCGCAGGAGAGGCGCCTGTGTGTGTGCTGCTAGGTAGGAGCAGTGGCTGGAGGAGAGACGCTGCGGTGTGTGCTGCTAGGTAGAAGTGGCAGTGCCCGGAGGAGAGGCGCCTGTGTGTGTGCTGCTAGGTAGAAGTAGCAGTTGCCGGAGTAGAGGCGCCTGTGTGTGTGCTGCTAGATAGAAGTGGCAGTGGCCGCAGGAGAGGCGCCTGCGTGTTAGCTGCTAGGTAGGAGAAGTGGCAGTGGCTAGAGGAGAGGTGCCTGTGTGTGTGCTGCTAGGTAGAAGTGGCAGTGACCGGAGGAGAGGTGCCTGTGTGTGTGCTGCTAGATAGAAGTGGCAGTGGCCGCAGGAGAGGCGCCTGTGTGTGCTGCTTGGTAGGAGAAGTGGCAGTGGCCGGTGGAGAGGCGCCTGTGTGTGTGTGCTGCTAGATAGAAGTGGCAATGGCCAGAGGAGAGGCGCCTGTGTGTGTGCTGCTAGATAGAAGTGGCAGTGGCCGGAGGAAAGGCGCCTGTGTGTGTGCTGCTAGGTAGAAGTGGCAGTGACCGGAGGAGAGGCGCCTGTGTGTGTGCTGCTAGATAGAAGTGGCAGTGACTGGAGGAGAGGCGCCTGTGTGTGTGCTGCAAGATAGAAGTGGCAGTGACTGGAGGAGAGGCGCCTGTGTGTGTGCTGCTAGATAGAAGTGGCAGTGGCCGGAGTAGAGGCGCCTGTGTGTTTGCTGCTAGATAGAAGTGGCAGTGGCCGGAGGAGAGGCGCCTGTGTGTGTGCTGCTAGGTAGAAGTGGCAGTGACCGGAGGAGAGGCGCCTGTGTGTGTGCTGCTAGGTAGGAGAAGTGGCAGTGGCGGCAGGAGAGGCGCCTGTGTGTGTGCTGCTAGGTAGGAGAAGTGGCAGTGGCCGCAGGAGAGGCGCCTGTGTGTGTGTGCTGCTGGGTAGAAGTGGCAGTGGCCGCAGGAGAGGCACCTGTGTGTGTGCTGCTAGGTAGGAGAAGTGGCAGCGGCTGGAGGAGAGGCGCCTGTGTGCTGCTAGGTAGAAGTGGCAGTGGCCGGAGTAGAGGCACCTGTGTGTGTGCTGCTAGGTAGAAGTGGCAGTGTCCGGAGTAGAGGCGCCTGTGTGTGTGCTGCTAGATAAAAGTGGCAGTGGCCGCAGGAGAGGCGCCTGTGTGTGTGCTGCTAGGTAGGAGAAGTGGCAGTGGCTGGAGGAGAGACGCTGCGGTGTGTGCTGCTAGGTAGAAGTGGCAGTGCCCGGAGGAGAGGCGCCTGTGTGTGTGCTGCTAGGTAGAAGTAGCAGTTGCCGGAGTAGAGGCGCCTGTGTGTGTGCTGCTAGATAGAAGTGGCAGTGGCCGCAGGAGAGGCGCCTGCGTGTTAGCTGCTAGGTAGGAGAAGTGGCAGTGGCTGGAGGAGAGGTGCCTGTGTGTGTGCTGCTAGGTAGAAGTGGCAGTGACCGGAGGAGAGGCGCCTGTGTGTGTGTTGCTAGGTAGGAGAAGTGATAGTGGCCGGTGGAGAGGCGCCTGTGTGTGATGCTAGGTAGGAGAAGTGGACGGTGGAGAGACGCCTATGTGTGTGCTGCTAGATAGAAGTGGCAGTGGCCGGAGTAGAGGCTCCTGTGTGTGTGTTGCTAGGTATGAGAAGTGGCAGTGGACGGAGAGGCGTCTGTGTGTGCTGCTAGGTAGGAGAAGTGGCAGTGGCCGCAGGAGAGGCGCCTGTGTGTGTGGGCTGCTAGATAGAAGTGGCATTGGCCAGAGGAGAGGCGCCTGTGTGTTAGCTGCTAGGTAGGAGAAGTGGCAGTGGCCGGAGGAGAGGTGCCTGTGTGTGTGCTGCTAGGTAGAAGTGGCAGTGACCGGAGTAGAGGTGCCTGTGTGTGTGCTGCTAGATAGAAGTGGCAGTGACTGGAGGAGAGGCGCCTGTGTGTGTGCTGCTAGATAGAAGTGGCAGTGACTGGAGGAGAGGCGCCTGTGTGTGTGCTGCTAGATAGAAGTGGCAGTGGCCGGAGGAGAGGCGCCTGTGTGTGTGCTGCTAGATAGAAGTGGCAGTGGCCGGAGTAGAGGCGCCTGTGTGTGTGCTGCTAGGTAGAAGTGGCAGTGACCGGAGGAGAGGCGCCTGTGTGTGTGCTGCTAGGTAGGAGAAGTGGCAGTGGCGGCAGGAGAGGCGCCTGTGTGTGTGCTGCTAGGTAGGAGAAGTGGCAGTGGCCGCAGGAAAGGCGCCTGTGTGTGTGTGCTGCTGGGTAGAAGTGGCAGTGGCCGCAGGAGAGGCACCTGTGTGTGTGCTGCTAGGTAGGAGAAGTGGCAGTGGCTGGAGGAGAGGCGCCTGTGTGTGTGCTGTTAGGTAGAAGTGGCAGTGCCCGGAGTAGAGGCGCCTGTGTGTGTGCTGCTAGATAGAAGTGGCATTGGCCAGAGGAGATGCGCCTGTGTGTGTGCTGCTAGGTAGAAGTAGCAGTGGCCGCAGGAGAGGCGCCTGTGTGTGTGCTGCTAGATAGAAGTGGCAGTGGCCGCAGGAGAGGCGCCTGTGTGTGTGCTGCTAGATAGAAGTGGCAGTGACCGGAGGAGAGGCGCCTGTGTGTGTGCTGCTAGATAGAAGTGGCAGTGGCCGGAGTAGAGGCGCCTGTGTGTGTGCTGCTAGATAGAAGTGGCAGTGGCCGGAGGAGAGGCGCCTGTGTGTGTGTGCTGCTAGATAGAAGTGGCAATGGCCAGAGGAGAGGCGCCTGTGTGTGTGCTGCTAGATAGAAGTGGCAGTGGCCGGAGGAGAGGCGCCTGTGTGTGTGCTGCTAGATAGAAGTGGCAGTGGCCGGAGTAGAGGCGCCTGTGTGTTTGCTGCTAGATAGAAGTGGCAGTGGCCGGAGGAGAGGCGCCTGTGTGTGTGCTGCTAGATAGAAGTGGCAGTGGCCGGAGGAGAGGCGCCTGTGTGTGTGCTGATAGGTAGAAGTGGCAGTGGCCGGAGTAGAGGCGCCTGTGTGTGTGCTGATAGGTAGAAGTGGCAGTGGCCGGAGGAGAGGCGCCTGTGTGTGTGCTGCTAGATAGAAGTGGCAGTGACTGGAGGAGAGGCGCCTGTGTGTGTGCTGCTAGATAGAAGTGGCAGTGGCCGGAGTAGAGGCGCCTGTGTGTTTGCTGCTAGATAGAAGTGGCAGTGGCCGGAGGAGAGGCGCCTGTGTGTGTGCTGCTAGGTAGAAGTGGCAGTGACCGGAGGAGAGGCGCCTGTGTGTGTGCTGCTAGGTAGGAGAAGTGGCAGTGGCGACAGGAGAGGCGCCTGTGTGTGTGCTGCTAGGTAGGAGAAGTGGCAGTGGCCGCAGGAGAGGCGCCTGTGTGTGTGTGCTGCTGGGTAGAAGTGGCAGTGGCCGCAGGAGAGGCACCTGTGTGTGTGCTGCTAGGTAGGAGAAGTGGCAGCGGCTGGAGGAGAGGCGCCTGTGTGCTGCTAGGTAGAAGTGGCAGTGGCCGGAGTAGAGGCACCTGTGTGTGTGCTGCTAGGTAGAAGTGGCAGTGTCCGGAGTAGAGGCGCCTGTGTGTGTGCTGCTAGATAAAAGTGGCAGTGGCCGCAGGAGAGGCGCCTGTGTGTGTGCTGCTAGGTAGGAGAAGTGGCAGTGGCTGGAGGAGAGACGCTGCGGTGTGTGCTGCTAGGTAGAAGTGGCAGTGCCCGGAGGAGAGGCGCCTGTGTGTGTGCTGCTAGGTAGAAGTAGCAGTTGCCGGAGTAGAGGCGCCTGTGTGTGTGCTGCTAGATAGAAGTGGCAGTGGCCGCAGGAGAGGCGCCTGCGTGTTAGCTGCTAGGTAGGAGAAGTGGCAGTGGCTAGAGGAGAGGTGCCTGTGTGTGTGCTGCTAGGTAGAAGTGGCAGTGACCGGAGGAGAGGTGCCTGTGTGTGTGCTGCTAGATAGAAGTGGCAGTGGCCGCAGGAGAGGCGCCTGTGTGTGCTGCTTGGTAGGAGAAGTGGCAGTGGCCGGTGGAGAGGCGCCTGTGTGTGTGTGCTGCTAGATAGAAGTGGCAATGGCCAGAGGAGAGGCGCCTGTGTGTGTGCTGCTAGATAGAAGTGGCAGTGGCCGGAGGAAAGGCGCCTGTGTGTGTGCTGCTAGGTAGAAGTGGCAGTGACCGGAGGAGAGGCGCCTGTGTGTGTGCTGCTAGATAGAAGTGGCAGTGACTGGAGGAGAGGCGCCTGTGTGTGTGCTGCAAGATAGAAGTGGCAGTGACTGGAGGAGAGGCGCCTGTGTGTGTGCTGCTAGATAGAAGTGGCAGTGGCCGGAGTAGAGGCGCCTGTGTGTTTGCTGCTAGATAGAAGTGGCAGTGGCCGGAGGAGAGGCGCCTGTGTGTGTGCTGCTAGGTAGAAGTGGCAGTGACCGGAGGAGAGGCGCCTGTGTGTGTGCTGCTAGGTAGGAGAAGTGGCAGTGGCGGCAGGAGAGGCGCCTGTGTGTGTGCTGCTAGGTAGGAGAAGTGGCAGTGGCCGCAGGAGAGGCGCCTGTGTGTGTGTGCTGCTGGGTAGAAGTGGCAGTGGCCGCAGGAGAGGCACCTGTGTGTGTGCTGCTAGGTAGGAGAAGTGGCAGCGGCTGGAGGAGAGGCGCCTGTGTGCTGCTAGGTAGAAGTGGCAGTGGCCGGAGTAGAGGCACCTGTGTGTGTGCTGCTAGGTAGAAGTGGCAGTGTCCGGAGTAGAGGCGCCTGTGTGTGTGCTGCTAGATAAAAGTGGCAGTGGCCGCAGGAGAGGCGCCTGTGTGTGTGCTGCTAGGTAGGAGAAGTGGCAGTGGCTGGAGGAGAGACGCTGCGGTGTGTGCTGCTAGGTAGAAGTGGCAGTGCCCGGAGGAGAGGCGCCTGTGTGTGTGCTGCTAGGTAGAAGTAGCAGTTGCCGGAGTAGAGGCGCCTGTGTGTGTGCTGCTAGATAGAAGTGGCAGTGGCCGCAGGAGAGGCGCCTGCGTGTTAGCTGCTAGGTAGGAGAAGTGGCAGTGGCTGGAGGAGAGGTGCCTGTGTGTGTGCTGCTAGGTAGAAGTGGCAGTGACCGGAGGAGAGGCGCCTGTGTGTGTGTTGCTAGGTAGGAGAAGTGACAGTGGCCGGTGGAGAGGCGCCTGTGTGTGTGATGCTAGGTAGGAGAAGTGGACGGTGGAGAGACGCCTATGTGTGTGCTGCTAGATAGAAGTGGCAGTGGCCGGAGTAGAGGCTCCTGTGTGTGTGTTGCTAGGTATGAGAAGTGGCAGTGGACGGAGAGGCGTCTGTGTGTGCTGCTAGGTAGGAGAAGTGGCAGTGGCCGCAGGAGAGGCGCCTGTGTGTGTGGGCTGCTAGATAGAAGTGGCATTGGCCAGAGGAGAGGCGCCTGTGTGTTAGCTGCTAGGTAGGAGAAGTGGCAGTGGCCGGAGGAGAGGTGCCTGTGTGTGTGCTGCTAGGTAGAAGTGGCAGTGACCGGAGGAGAGGCGCCTGTGTGTGTGCTGCTAGATAGAAGTGGCAGTGGCCGCAGGAGAGGTGCCTGTGTGTGCTGCTTGGTAGGAGAAGTGGCAGTGGCCGGAGGAGAGGCGCCTGTGTGTGTGCTGCTAGATAGAAGTGGCATTGGCCAGAGTAGAGGCGCCTGTGTGTGTGCTGCTAGGTAGAAGTAGCAGTGGCTGGAGTAGAGGCGCCTGTGTGTGTGCTGCTAGATAGAAGTGGCAGTGGCCGCAGGAGAGGTGCCTGTGTGTTAGCTGCTAGGTAGGAGAAGTGGCAGTGGCCGGAGGAGAGGTGCCTGTGTGTGTGCTGCTAGGTAGAAGTGGCAGTGACCGGAGGAGAGGCGCCTGTGTGTGTGCTGCTAGATAGAAGTGGCAGTGGCCAGAGTAGAGGCTCCTGTGTGTGTGTTGCTAGGTAGGAGAAGTGGCAGTGGACGGAGAGGCGCCTGTGTGTGTGCTGCTAGGTAGGAGAAGTGGCAGTGGCCGCAGGAGAGGTGCCTGTGTGTGTGTGCTGCTACGTAGAAGTGGCAGTGGCCGCAGGAGAGGTGCCTGTGTGTGTGTTGCTACGTAGAAGTGGCAGTGGCCGCAGGAGAGGCGCCTGTGTGTGTGCTGCTAGTTAGGAGAAGTGGCAGTGACCGGAGAGGTGTCTGTGTGTGCTGCTAGGTAGGAGAAGTGGCAGCGGCCAGAGGAGAGGCGCCTGTGTGTGTGCTGCTAGGTAGGAGAAGTGGCAGTGGCCGCAGGAGAGGTGCCTGTGTGTGTGTGCTGCTACGTAGAAGTGGCAGTGGCCGCAGGAGAGGTGCCTGTGTGTGTGTGCTGCTACGTAGAAGTGGCAGTGGCCGCAGGAGAGGCGCCTGTGTGTGTGCTGCTAGGTAGAAGTGGCAGTGGCTTGATGAGAGGCGCCTGTGTGTGTGCTGCTAGGTAGAAGTGGCAGTGGCCGGAGGAGAGGCACCTGTGTGTGTGCTGCTAGGTAGGAGAAGTGGCAGTGACCGGAGGAGAGGCACCTGTGTGTGTGCTGCTAGGTAGAAGTGGCAGTGACCGGAGGAGAGGCGCCTGTGTGTGTGCTGCTAGGTATAAGAAGTGGCAGTGACCGGAGTAGAGGCGCCTGTGTGTGTGCTGCTAGATAGAATTGGCAGTGGCTGGAGTAGAGGCGCCTGTGTGTGTGTTGCTAGGTAGGAGAAGTGGCAGTGGCCGGAAGAGAGGCGCCTGTGTGTGTGCTGCTAGGTAGAAGTGGCAGTGACCGGAGGAGAGGCGCCTGTGTGTGTGCTGCTAGATAGAATTGGCAGTGGCCGGAAGAGAGGCGCCTGTGTGTGTGCTGCTAGGTAGAAGTGGCAGTGACCGGAGGAGAGGCGCCTGTGTGTGTGCTGCTAGGTATAAGAAGTGGCAGTGACCGGAGTAGAGGCGCCTGTGTGTGTGCTGCTAGGTAGAAGTGGCAGTGGCCGGAGTAGAGGCGCCTGTGTGTGTGTGTGTGTGCTGCTAGGTAGAAGTGGCAGTGGCTGGAGGAGAGGCACCTGTGTGTGTGCTGCTAGGTAGGAGAAGTGGCAGTGACCGGAGGAGAGGCGCCTGTGTTTGTGCTGCTAGATAGAAGTGGCAGTGGCGGCAGGAGAGGCGCCTGTGTGTGTGCTGCTAGGTAGAAGTGGCAGTGGCTGGAGGAGAGGCGCCTGTGTGTGTGCTGTTAGGTAGAAGTGGCAGTGGCTGGAGGAGAGGCACCTGTGTTTGTGCTGCTAGGTAGAAGTGGCAGTGGCTGGAGGAGAGGCGCCTGTGTGTGTGCTGCTAGGTAGAAGTGGCAGTGGCCGGAGGAGAGGCACCTGTGTGTGTGCTGCTAGGTAGGAGAAGTGACAGTGGCTGGAGGAGAGGTGCCTGTGTGTGTGCTGCTAGGTAGAAGGGGCAGTGGCCGGAGGAGAGGCACCTGTGTGTGTGAATTCCGGGCACAGTGTCATATAGTGATGTGTGTAGCGCAGAGTGTGTATTGTATACTGTGTCTCAGCACCATAGCTAGGTGTGTGCTAGCGGTGCCTGTACTGGGAGCACAGTACCACTGTCCACACGTGCTGCAATGTGTGTCCGCAGGGTACAGCCGGGCAGCACTGTACAGTGGGCACAGTCTTCTCCTTTGCCTGTGCCTTCCCGCTATCATCTGAACATCCCATCCCTCTGAGCGGAGATTACAGTGAGCTGCGGGCAGCAATGCTCGATCCCACCCCAGCAGCAGACCCTCATCACCGCTTTCTTCCTTCCCCGCACGGAGGTTACAGTGAGCCACAGCATGGGCAGCAATGCCTGATCCCACCACCCACCCTTACCATTACAGTTCAGCCTCCAGGTCCCACCGCTCCCCTGCACCAAGACACCTATAGTGTTTTTCAGCGCCAGACTCTAAACCCCAACAGCTCTCCCCGGCGCTAACTGAAGCTGCCCGAGCCCGGAATCTCAGATTTCCACCGCCGCAGATGACCTGTGCCTTCCCTGCCACCTGCTCAGGACCTAGGTGTGCGTAAAAGGGTGTAAAGATTTCTAGAGTTCTCTGTGTGTGCGTGTTTGGAAAGATGTCAGCTGAAGCCAGGTGAAAATTAAGTAAAGTTTATTGTAGAAAAAGTGATAGTAAAAATAAATATAAACTGGATCCTTGATGACATGGAACAAAACACGATAAATGGAATATTTCAGGTTAAACATAGATGCAAAATAAACATGAAGAAATCCGGGTTTAAATCAAGCAGGGGAAAAATAACATACCAAAAATGAAGTGATCAGGCAGGAATGGAAACAAACTGCAAATAATAGTCCAGAAATGTAGATGTTGAACCGGCAGGGTAAGAAGTCCAGAATCAAGGCACATGCGTTTTAGCAAACTGCAGGGAAGTCTCCAAGAAGCAAATAAGGCAGAATCTGGACAGGGTTACTGGAGAGAGCCCAGTCTCACTCCATACGGAACCGCAATGATCTGCAACTAGGTGCCTGTGAGCTGGAGTTAAATAGCAGCAGGTGTTGGGCTGCAGGTGCACACAATCATGTAATTACCCTGCAGAGGCAGTGTGCAACTGCCATTCAGACCTGAGGCAACAGGTGAGACCCCTAGAGGCAGGAATGAGGAAATGCAAGGCAAAAACAAACACAAACATTCCTAACATTATCCCCCCCTTAAACAGGCGGATTCCAGACGCCTCAAAGTTCACCTTCTCTTCTTTTTTCCTTTTTTCTTTACGGGTTGCCTAACCCTATTTGAAGGTGTCACAAAGACACTTTTAGGCAATACAGGTCCATCAATAACGAGTCTTGGATCATCCAGAAGCTCACTCTCAGAGTCGGAGCCACCACCCAGCGGTAGAACTGACGTCTTATTTTCCTGGATGGAATCAAGAGCGGATGGTAAACTTGCCGAGCAATCTAGAGATACCTGCCCACATCTGAAAAACTGAGGGCGCTCCCCAGACTGCAAAGGCAGGTTCTCAGAGGGGCACACCTTAGTAGACTCATCTAGGAGAGTGAGGACAGTTGGTGGACTGAATCTTTCGGTCACAGCCTTGAGGAAAGCGGGCAAATCTTGTAACACTGGATCTCCCTTATCTATCAGACCATTTACCCACTTCAAGGCCCTCCCTCTGAATCTCATACATAAGTTAGCGATGATATCTATAGGGGACAAGTCATCAAAACTCAGAAAATATCTGAAGAGAGCTAAACAGTGAGAGATATTTCCGTAAAAGTAAGGCAGTTCCTCAGGCAAATCTTGGATTTCGAACATGGCAGGCACCTCTATCTGGTGCTGGGCAGGCGGAACCCCCTCCTGGGGCTGGGCAGGCAGAACCCCCTCCTGGGGCAGGGCAGGCGGAACCCCCTCCTGGGGCTGGGCAGGCGGAACCCCCTCCTGGGGCTGGGCAGGCGGAACCCCCTCCTGGGGCTGGGCAGGCGGAACCCCCTCCTGGGGCTGGGCAGGCGGACCCCCCTCCTGGGGCTGGGCAGGCGGAACCCCCTCCTGGGGCTGGGCAGGCGGAACCCCCTCCTGGGGCTGGGCAGGCGGAACCCCTCCTGGGGCTGGGCAGGCGGAACCCCCTCCTGGGGCTGGACAGGCAGAGCCCCCTCCTGGGGCTGGACAGGCAGAGCCCCCTCCTGGGGCTGGACAGGCAGAGCCCCCTCCTGGGGCTGGACAGGCCTTGGCCGGACCTCTGGCAAGGTGGACACCTCTCGGACCTCTGGCAAGGCGGGCACCTCTCGGACCTCTGGCAAGGCGTGGACCTCTGGCAAGGCGGGCACCTCTCGGACCTCTGGCAAGGCGGGCACCTCTCGGACCTCTGGCAAGGCGGGCACCTCTCGGACCTCTGGCAAGGCGGGCACCTCTCGGACCTCTGGCAAGGCGGGCACCTCTCGGACCTCTGGCGAAGCGGGCACCTCTCGGACCTCTGGCGAAGCGGGCACCTCTCGGACCTCTGGCGAAGCGGGCACCTCTCGGACCTCATGCCGTGAGGCAAGGGCAACGGGGACCTCATGCCGTGAGGCAAGGGCAACGGGGACCTCATGCCGTGAGGCAAGGGCAACGGGGACCTCATGCCGTGAGGCAAGGGCAACGGGGACCTCATGCCGTGAGGCAAGGGCAACGGGGACCTCATGCCGTGAGGCAAGGGCAACGGGGACCTCATGCCGTGAGGCAAGGGCAGCAGGGACCTCATGCCGTGAGGCAAGGGCAGCAGGGACCTCATGCCGTGAGGCAAGGGCAGCAGGGACCTCATGCCGTGAGGCAAGGGCAGCAGGGACCTCATGCCGTGAGGCAAGGGCAGCAGGGACCTCATGCCGTGAGGCAAGGGCAGCAGGGACCTCATGCCCGAAGGCAAGGGCAGCAGGGACCTCATGCCCGAAGGCAAGGGCAGCAGGGACCTCATGCCCAAAGGCAAGGGCAGCAGGGACCTCATGCCCGAAGGCAAGGGCAGCAGGGACCTCATGCCCGAAGGCAAGGGCAGCAGGGACCTCATGCCCGAAGGCAAGGGCAGCAGGGACCGACACCCCTCCTGGGGTCGCAGGGCCGGACACCCCTCCTGGGATCGCAGGGCCGGACACCCCTCCTGGGGTCGCTTGGCCGGACACCCCTCCTGGAGTGGCTTGGCCGGACACCCCTCCTGGGGTCGCTTGGCCGGACACCCCTCCTGGGGTCGCTTGGCCGTACACCCCTCCTTTCGAAATTTGAGCACCACAGTGGCATAACTGAGCAGAATTTGGCACTATGGCAGAATGAGGAAAGCTCTTTTTATGTTTGCGAGCAGGACATAACTGAATAAAATGTCCCGACCTGCCGCAATAAAAACAGAGCTTCTTATCCCTTCTATGTCTCCTTTCTTCCTCAGAGAGACTGGGTCGTGGAAAACTCCAAAACTTGCCTTTGCTTACGCTAGAAAAACAGCAGCCAGAATTGAGAGCACCAGACTGATCTTTTCCCCTTTTTTCCTGCGTCTCCTTAAAGGGAGCAGGTAATCTTACTGAATCTTCAGGCAGAGCAGACAGTATCTCTGAAGATAGGATTTGAATACCCTCCAGTTTCTCTCTGAAATCCACCAGCAATGCAGAACTCAAAAACGGCAAAAACTTGAGAGGCAGGGAACCTTTCTGAAGTGAAGCCATTGTATGAGATTCAGCTGAATCAAAACAAAACTCCTGCACACGTTTATTTTGGCAGATCATTCTGTAAAGATTTCTAGAGTTCTCTGTGTGTGCGTGTTTGGAAAGATGTCAGCTGAAGCCAGGTGAAAATTAAGTAAAGTTTATTGTAGAAAAAGTGATAGTAAAAATAAATATAAACTGGATCCTTGATGACATGGAACAAAACACGATAAATGGAATATTTCAGGTTAAACATAGATGCAAAATAAACATGAAGAAATCCGGGTTTAAATCAAGCAGGGGAAAAATAACATACCAAAAATGAAGTGATCAGGCAGGAATGGAAACAAACTGCAAATAATAGTCCAGAAATGTAGATGTTGAACCGGCAGGGTAAGAAGTCCAGAATCAAGGCACATGCGTTTTAGCAAACTGCAGGGAAGTCTCCAAGAAGCAAATAAGGCAGAATCTGGACAGGGTTACTGGAGAGAGCCCAGTCTCACTCCATACGGAACCGCAATGATCTGCAACTAGGTGCCTGTGAGCTGGAGTTAAATAGCAGCAGGTGTTGGGCTGCAGGTGCACACAATCATGTAATTACCCTGCAGAGGCAGTGTGCAACTGCCATTCAGACCTGAGGCAACAGGTGAGACCCCTAGAGGCAGGAATGAGGAAATGCAAGGCAAAAACAAACACAAACATTCCTAACAAAGGGGACTTTACCTACCGTAATGTGTAAAAATGTGACTACCTACCATAATCTGTAAAAAGGGGACTCTGCCTGCCATAATGTGGCAGGCAGAGTACCCCTTTTAACACATTACAGTCCCCTGCTATAATTTGTTAAAATGGGACGCTACCTGATGTAATGTGTAAAAAGGGGTACTCTGCCTGCCATAATGTGTAAAAGGGGACTCTGCCTGCTGTAATGTGTAAAAGGAGACTCTACCTGCCATAATGTGTAAAAGGGGACTCTGCTGTAATGTGTAAAAAGGGGACTCTGCCTGGTGTAATAATAGGACTATACCTGCCGTAATGTGTAAAAGGTGACTCCACCTACAGTAATGTGTAAAAGGGGACTCTTCCTGCCGTAATGTCAAAGAAGGGGGACTCTGCCTGCCGTACTGTGTAAAAGGGGACTCTACCTGCCATAATGTTTAAAAAGTGGCTCTTCCTGGAGTAATGTGTAAAATGGGGTTCTGCCTGAGGTAATTTGTGACAGGGGCTCTACCTATCATAATGTGTAAAAGGGGTTCTACCTGGTGTAATGTAAGTGGTGCAACTGTGCGGCGTAAGTTGAATAATGGAGACTATTGTGCAGTGATGGATATATATCACATTGTTACATTTCTACATGCACAGTAACTTGTTATTAACCCATTGACAGTATTATATCAGTACCATATCTTGCTGTCAATCACAGAGATGGTGTTCTGTGGGTCCGCCTGTAACACCGCACTTAGTGACTATATTCAGCCTAATACACTTTTTCACAATATTATAGGTAAATATATAGTAGCTTAATTAGCCGTGTCTGTACTGCAGCCATTAGCCTCACTCTCCCGCCAATCGGTCCACATGCGGCTGCTCCGGTAGGACCGCTCTGCACAGCTGTATGTTACTAGGCGCTCTCACTGCCTCAGCCGCACCGGGACACGCTGCTGAATGCGGATGGCTGTTAACCAGGCACTCTCACCACACCAACCTTAGTGCAGCGACGTGTCACTCAGCACAGTATACTATAACACAGGGGCAGCCAACCCTGGTCCTCCAGAGTTAACATTTTCCAGGGCTCCTCACTGAATCACATGTTCAGTTATCTGCAGCTGTGGATCTTTTAAAATATGTCAGTGAGTAATGACTGCACCTGTGCACCTGCTGGGTGAGCTGGAAAATGTGAACGGTTGGTGGCTCTCGAGGACCAGTGTTGGCTACCACTGCTATAACATTATAATCACATAAGCACTTTAGGATATTAAAAAGCAGTTGTATGGCAGCACCTAGCAGTCTCTGAAATGCCAACGTACGTTTCACATGCGGCTGCTTCATCAGGGCATCAACCAGTTGACAGATTTATATACCCCTCCCTTCAATTCTATTGGTTACATTAATTTCAAATAAAATCATCACTTAACATTATAAACCTATTTTTTCTAGAGGAACTGATTTCTTATACATTTATATAAATTCACCCCTATGAATCTTTGTTATGTTTAATCTGTGGAATGCATAGTGCTGGTGGTTTGACATGCATGCGTCACTTCCCGGAAGTGCATCAGCAATGTCTGTGGAGTGCGGCTGTGAGAGCTTCTGGTTGGCATTTGGACATCATGGGCGCCGCTCGTTCTGGAGACAGAGTGGCGCGTTTATGTACATTGCGCTGCTCCACATTTATTTGTGGATTAAAAATGTTCTTTTATGGATGCATTCATTTTTGGCAGAAGTGTGAGACAACAACGTCCGGTATACTTCCGGCTTCCGGTATAAGATTGTGTTTATTGTAAGATAAATATAACGATTTCCATGATTACAATTTGTGCAATTAATGATAGAACATCTGTATCTTTTGTTTATCATTCTCACAATTTTGGAATATTATATAATGATTATCAATCATGATGTCATTTACTGTATTTCCTGATTGGCCAGATCTCATTTAAATAGCAGGGTTTTTCACAGTTCCCACATGTCTTGACAAAGGCTCCTGAGAGCCGAAACGCATTGACAGAACTGGGCACTGTGATTTTGGATTTTATGATCAGCAACTTAAGGTAATACTCCACTCTTTACCTGTTTGGGGGTCCAGACTACCCCTTCCATGGTCATTTGTTGGCCTATTCTCGCTGGTTCCTGATTTTGTATTTTTGAATTTTGATTGTATATATTTGGATGTCAATTCACCCCAACTATGGGCTTTTTGTAACTAATAAACTTTTTTATCAAAGACTATATGAATTGGTGCATACCATTTTTATACATTTTTGGATGATTGTCCGAGCCACTGGACATTTGTGGTTTTGTTAATTGGAAGTATACGAGAGAAACCATCTTGGACAGTGGGAAAAGAAACCCATATAGGAGTACTACCATTGTTTGACCCGTGAATGTGGTACGCATTTTGAGTGTGAAAACATTTGTAAAGAAACCTTTCTATGCACATATCTCCTTTTCTTTTTCATCCACTAGGGGTCACTGGAGTACTCTTGGGATATGGATGGCTTTAGCAGAACAAGGCACTGAATATTTAAATTTAGTAACTCTCCTCCCCTCCATATTCCCAGAGTACCTCAGTGTTTTTTCTGTGCTCACAGCAGTGATAAGCACCATTTTAACCATGCTTCCTGTTCACTCCTGTTTCTCTTTCAGTTATTGAAGATCCTGTCCTACAACACTACCCCACTGGATAGCGCAGGGGTGTTAGTGGGAATTTTGGATCAAGTTTCATATAGTACTGGCCACGTGCACTGCACTTGGGCCATATATGTATATATACACACACCTTAGTAACAATTTTACTGAGTCATGCAAGTTGTCTGTCTTTGTCAATTGTATTGTCTGTCTACATAATGAGTAAGGCACCAGCAAAAACTAAAAAGCAGTTTCACTGCAATGTCTGTAAGAGTGTGTTACCGGATAGTTCTACCACATGCACAGTATGTTTTGTGAATTCAGCTACAAATACAATTTCCGCTCCGGTTTCAAATCCGGTTTCATCCCCGGATCCTCAATGGCCAATACTAGCAGATGTACTGGCTGGGTTGCAATCAGAATTGGCCGCCGCTCCACACGAGCGGGAAGCGGCAAGATCAGAGTCTCTGGTGAGACCGCCAGACCTACCGGAGGAGTCTCAGCCTTTGCAAAGGTCCAAGTCCACTTTGGATAGAAGGGATAAATTTCATTTGTCTTATGATTTACCAGTTTCTGCTATGTTGCATTCTGACGGTTCTATGCCAGACCTCACTGCGCAAGAGGAGGGTGAGGAGGGCGAATTAGACCAGCAGTCAGATAGTGAAGATTTTGACAGCCCAAGCATTGATAATCTCATCAGGGTGGTGCGTCAGTCTCTGAAGTTTACAGAGACTGAGGAGCCTCTCACAAATGATGAGATGGTCTTTACTAAACGACACAGATCTCCAATGTGTTTTCCTGTTTTGGAATCTCTCAATAAGATGTTAGTAGAAACACTGAAGAATCCAGATAAACGGTTTTCTATACCTCGCCGATTTAAGTCTAGTTGCCCGTTTCCAGTGTCTGTGACATCTACATGGGAGAATCCGCCAATTCGTCCGTGTCAAAACTTACTAAAAAATTAACCATTCCAGTGCCAACTGCTACTACGCTTAAAGACCCTTCAGACCGTAAAATAGAAGCTATGCTAAAATCCATGTATATAGCAGCAGGAGTGTTGCTTAGATCTGGGTTGGTTGGCATTTGGGTAACTAAGGCGCTAATTGGATGGATAACGAAACTCAAGTCTGGCCTACATGACGATCACCTTATACTTCTCGCTGATCAAATCTGTGAAACTGCTGAGTATCTATGTACAGCTTCTACTAACGTCTGTCAGCTCACTTCTCAGCTTTAATCGTCTCTAGTTATGGCACGACGAGCAATTTGGCTGCGTTCTTGGCAAGCGGAGGCAGAGTTTAAGAGAGGTATAGAGGCGTTACCTTACGGTGGCGAGAAGTTGTTTGGTCCTGAATTGGACAAATGGATTTCTGAGGCCACGGGAGGGAAGTCTGTTTTCCTACCATTGCCTCCAACGGTACCTAGATGAAAATACTCTGGGACGGCGTTCAAATCCTTTAGACCTCAGCCATTTCGAGGCCGTGGTAGGGGAACAGCCACGCCTGGTAGACGAGGTCGAGGACATGGTTTTCAACAAACTACCACCAGTCATCAGGACACTAAGGTCACTGACAAGCCAGTGGCATGACTGGCTCCCAGCCCATCTCGGATCTCCAGTTGTGGGGGCACGCCTTCAGACGTTCCATTTGGCATGGTTCCAGACATCCACAGATGGGTGGATCCGCAATTTATAAGGTTACAAGATAGAGTTTGACTGTCTCCCGCCACTGCGGTTTTTCAAGACAGGACTGCCTGTATCGGACGACAAGAGGGCGGTTCTGCATATTGCCATTCAGTCTCTGTTAGATTCAGCAGTTTTGATTCCGGTCCCTGTACACCAACAAGGTCAGGGTTATTATTCCAGTCTGTTTGTGGTACCAAAGCCGGATGGCTCGGTCAGGCCGATATTGAACTTAAGGGGCTCAATCATTACGTCACTCAGTACAGATTCAAGATGGAATCTCTGCGGTCAGTAATTGCAGGTTTAGAGCCACAGGAATTCATGATTACGCTAGATCTCAAGGATGCGTACTTACACATTCTGATTTGGCAACCTCATCAGAGGTTCTTGCGTTTTGCGATACGGCAAAACCATTACCAGTTTCAGGCTCTACCTTTTGGCCTCTTGTCAGCGCCTCGGGTATTCACCAAAGTGATGTCTGTGATGATAGCTCATCTCAGATCCCTGGAAGTGATAATAGTTCCGTACTTGGACGATCTGCTCATCAAAGCTCCGTCTCAACAGATGCTCCTCCAACATGCGTTGCTAACGTACAATGTACTAGTTCAGCACGGCTGTATTGTCAACTTCAAGAAATCACATCTGATTCCGTCTCAACGACTTCAATTCCTAGGAATGATTCTCGATACGGTAGATCAAAGAATTTACCTACCAGAACAGAAAGTACAGAGTATTCGTCATCTGGTACAATTAGTGCTCGAGCCACGCACAGTTTCGGTACATTTGTGAATTCGACTGTTAGGCAAAATGGTGGCGCTTTCGAAGCACTTCAGTTCAGAAGATTTCACTCACGTCCTTTTCAACTGGATGTGCTCGTACAGTGGTCGGGCTCGCATCTGCAGATTCACCAGAGGGTGAGGTTGTCTCCACGGGCCCGAGTATCTCTACTCTGGTGGCTCAAAGTACACAATCTAACCGCAGGGAAACTGTTCGGCGTCTGGAATTGGATAATTCTAACGACGGACGCGAGTCTCAGAGGTTTGGGAGCTGTGGTTAAAAAGTGTCAGCTCCGGGGTCTGTGGGCGGATCACAAAAGATTGCTGTCTATAAATGTCCTGGAACTCCGGGCAATTTACAATGCGCTACGTTAAGCAGTGCACATGCTCCGGTCTCAGACTGTCCAGGTGCAGTCAGACAACGCGACGGCGGTCGCGTACATCAACAAACAAGGAGGAACGAGAAGTAGCTCGAATCCTCAATTGGGCCGAGCATCACCAAGTGATATTGTCGGCAGTGTTCATTCCGGGAGTGGACAACTGGGAGGCAGATTATCTCAGCCGCCGGGATTTTCATCCAGGAGAATGGGCATTAAATACAGAATTGTTTCACATGTTGGTCTAGAGGTGGGATTAGCCACAAGTGGATATGCCCCAGTATGTGTCCAGAACGCGAGATCCAAAGGCAGTGGCTGTGGATGCTCTCACAATCGCGTGGCCGTACAGCCTTGTGTATCTGTTTCCACTGCTCCCTCTGTTGCTAAAACAGATCAAACGTGAGTCTGCCACGGTCATACTAGTGGCACCTCATTGGCCTCGGAGAGCTTGGTTCTCGGATCTCCGCGGGCTACTCGCAGACGATCCTTGGCCGCTCCCGCTATGTACGGACCTGTTTCAACAGGGTCCGTTCCTTTACCCCGATTTAGCGTGGTTTGCGTTTGACGGGGTGGCTGTTGAGACCGCCCTCTTAAGAAGAGAGGGCATTCCAGAATCGGTTATACCAACCATGTTACGTGCTAGGAAGCCAGTTACGGCAGCTCATTATTACAGAATTTGGCGTGCCTATATAGGTTGGTGTGAAGCTCGGACGTTTCCGACATCATCTTTTAAGTTATCCCGTCTTTTGTTATTTTTACAGACGAGGTTACATGGAAGACTGCATTTATCTACACTAAAGGTGCAGGTCTTTGCTTTGTCAATTTACTTTCAAAGACGTTTGGCTCTATTGCCGTCTGTACACACCTTTTTGCAAGGTGTCCTCAGAGTACAGCCTCCATTCATTCCACCTACAGCGCCATGGGACTTGAATCTGGTTTTAGATTTTTTACAGTCTTCATATTTTGAACCCTTACAACAAGTGGATATTAAGTTTCTCACTTGGAAAACAATTTTTCTCCTAGCCTTAGCTTCGGCAAGGCGTGTTTCAGATTAGGGTGCCTTGTCATGCAAGCCACCTGATAATGTCAAATATTACCTTTAAACGTTAGCTATATACTTATTACGGACTAAGTACGCAATTGGCGCAGTGAGTACCGTAAGGGTACGCACTTGGCGTAGCAGACGCTAGGCCGTGGGCGCGACGCACGAGCGACACGTACGCTCACGGACTCACTTCGTATCGAGCACGCTATAGGCGGCCCGAGTACCGTAATGCTACGCTAATGACGTAGCGGACGCTGCGCCGTGAGAGTGAGACACGAGTGGCGCAGACGCTCACATAATGATACACAGTAAACCTTATTAACAACACACAGGAAGGATATGCTTATACTGTAAGCCTTAGTACTGTAATACTACAATGATGTAACGCTTATTAACCTTGATAATATGAAAGCTGTTTGAGCGATTGAGACGCTCAGAAAACCCTTTGTAGTAACTAGTGAATACGCAAGACCTTGTTTGGATTTAAAAACCACTCCGGTTCTAACACCTTCGTGGATGCTTTAGAGTAAAAAGGGGAAAAACAGTACAGGTTATACACTACAGACTAACATAGAAATCTAAACAGAAATAACAAAGAATAATATAAACAATAGCAAAGCGATCGCAAACACAAGCAAACAGAATGAGAACAGATGGCAAACACAAAGGATAACAAAATGGCTACAGAGAACAATACATACGTGGGGATGATTCGCAAGCGCGTCCTGGATCCAGCCCTCAGCATTCAATGAGAAAGCCTTTCAGAGAGAGTGAGTGACTGGCCCAGACGATGGTGGTCCTTATATACACAGCATACATTCACAATACAATGGTCCCTATAATCTCATTGTTCATTGGACACAGGAATGTGTCTCTGCATTATAACAAAAGGTCAGAGGTGGGTTTGAACAGGTGGGCTGTGTCTATTTCAGGTGGGAGGTATCCTCAGGATTCCCGCCGCATGGATAATGAACAGCAAATACAGTAAATGTCTATAAACTACTTTTGTACATAACTATACGCAGGAGCGAGCGATCGTTTCCTAACCAACACCGAAATGTTACAATTGAAATACTCTACATCTGGATACTAGACACCACCTTTCAATCTTTATCTGACCCTTCATATCATGCATAGAGGAATCCCTCTGTCCAGGAACCATTTACACTAAACATACTTGCTGACGTTGTCTAGGGGAATATTATCTATAAAACACACTATTTGGGTTAAATATGTTGCGCTCGCTAGACGCTCAGAAACTCTGCGGTAAATACACATCTCCATGCGCACGAGACGTTGGAGCGTCCCTTACGCAACCTGAGGGGATGCGTACGCACGGGGGAGTGGGTGCACGAGCAGCGGGCATGTGCATTGGAGTTAGTACAAGATATGTGGATCATGATATTTTTCGACTTTGACACACCGTATTTGGAGTTTTATGATGACAGAGCGGAACTTCGGACGAATCCCGCTTTCTTACCAAAGGTAGTGTCATCTTTTCACATCAATCAACCAATAGTAATTCCTGTGTTAACAGTAAATTCTGGAACTTTGGATGTGGTACGCGCACTACGCGTTTATGTATCCCGAATGTCTACAGTTCGTAAGACGGATACGTTGTTTGTTCTCTATGATGCTGCCAAGATGGGTTGGCCAGCTTCTAAGCAGACCTTATCCAGATGGATTAAATTGACCATACGTCAGGCCTACCTTCATGCTAGGTTACAGCCGCCTACATCAGTAACAGCTCATTCCACACGTGCTGTGGGAACGTCATGGGCAGCGAGTCGTGGAGCTTCTACGACACAGCTTTGCAGTGCGGCTACATGGTCTTCAGTGCACACGTTTGTGCACTTTTACAAGTTTGATACGTTTGCGGCATCAGCATCTAGCTTTGGCCGCCTAGTGTTACAGGTGCCAAACAGCTCTCCCGTCCAAGGGGGAAGCTTTGGTACGTCCCAAGAGTACTCCAGTGACCCCTAGTGGATGAAAAAGAAAATAGGATTTTGGTACTTACCAGATAAATCCTTTTCTTTGAATCCATAGGGGGCACTGGACGCCCACCCAGAGCAGTGTTACCTGGTTTGTGGTAAGTTTAGTGGATCTTATGGTAACACATTCTCACCGATTTGTTCAAATTTTCAAGTTCTATCGGTTATGTTGTCAACTGTTTAGTTGTCAGTTATGTTATGTGTCAACTTTATTGTTGTCCGTTATGTTATAATGTTATATGTAATTCTCCATTGTTCATCCTCTCTATCACTCCTGTTCAGCTCAGTAAAAAACACTGAGGTACTCTGGGATATGGAGGGGAGGAGAGTTACTAAATTTAAATATTCAGTGCCTTGTTCTGCTAAAGCCGTCCATATCCCAAAAGTACTCCAGTGCCCCCTATGGATTCAAAGAAAGGATTTACCTGGTAAGTACCAAAATCCTATTTTTTTTTTAAAGTTAGAATTTTTATTGAGAGTGATCAGTAACAAAAGCAGTACAAAATCCTATTTTTATAAGTGAGTAATGGTACACATCCCTCTGAATTCCTTTTGGTGAAGGTCACATGGTCTTTAACCACTTTGCCTGGCATGGTGGCATCAGATGCGACCATGCCCTCAAGTGCTCTATCTGACCTGGTCGCACAGGATGCGACCAGTCAGATAAACTGTATTAGCAGAAACTGTATTAGAGAAACTTCCCTCCGCTGCTGCTGTCAGAGGGACCGGAAGGTCTCTGCCTCCCTGTACTCTCCCCCTGTGTCTGCCGTGCTGCCGATCACTGCTGATTGGACAGCACGGCAGGATCCCCCCTCCAGCGGCTGCACACAATGGCAGCCGCTGGGGAGTGTAACTTAACCCTCCCAAGCCACCCCCAGACGCCCCCTGTATACCTGCAGGCTGTCCCGGCTTTCAAAATGAAAGCCACGATGTTCCCAATGCTCCGATGGTCACGATGTTACCTATCGATGTTTGGGGGAAAATATTTTTTTTTAAATTGCCTTTTTTTTTACTAAAATCATTTGGGATAGGGTTAAATTCATGTTCTTCACCTAATTCACTCATAAAAAAAACAAAAAATTTCAGAGCGGTTTTCTGCGAAATAAATCGTCAGTTAAGTGGTTAATGAAGACAAAGATACCTTTATGCACACTGCTGGTGTGACTTATCTGTGAGCTGGGGTACGCTGTTTTTTACACACACCATCCTTCTCTTTCTGGGGATTCAGTGGGCTGAGCCAAGACCATCTACTTGCAGACAATTCTACACATTGTTTGTTTCATTTTTCTCTTACATCCTAGAGGATGCTGGGGTCCAATTTAGTACCATGGGGTATAGACGTGTCCACTAGGAGCCACTGGTGCAGCTAATGATTGAAGCCATTAGGGATCTTTTGCATATTTTGAGAAGGTTCCGGAACAAGTAGAGGAATCTTATTTTACAGTAAATAAGAAGTCCTCGCTTACCTTCCCTGCTTCTAAGGAGTTAAACTCCTTGTTTGAAAAATCCTGGGAAAACCCAGAGAAAAAATTACAGGGGGGTCATTCCGAGTTGTTCGCTCGCAAGCTGTTTTTAGCAGCATTGCAAACGCTAAGCCGCCGCCTACTGGGAGTGAATCTTAGCTACTCAAAATTGCGAACGAAGGATTCGCAATATTGCGAAAAAACTTCTCTGTGCAGTTTCTGAGTAGCTCGATACTTACTCTTCCAGTGCGATCAGTTCAGTGCTTGTGGTTCCTGGTTTGACGTCACAAACACACCCAGCGTTCGCCCAGACACTCCTCCGTTTCTCCAGCCACTCCCGCATTTTTCCCAGAAACGGTAGCGTTTTTTCCCACACGCCCATAAAACGGCCTGTTTCCGCCCAGAAACACCCACTTCCTGTCAATCACACTTCGATCGCCAGAGCGAAGGAAATGCCGTGAGTAAAATACCTAACTGCATAGCAAATTTACTTGGCGCAGTCGCAGTGCGAACATTGCGCATGCGCATTAAGCGGAAATACACTGCGATGTGAAGAAATTTACCGAGCGAACAACTCGGAATGAGGGCCCAGACCCCTAAAAGAAGCGAGACTAAAAGATTTCAGTCACTTCTGGGCGTCATCATGCCTAGACCCCTGGGTGATGGATATTGTTGCCCAGGGGTACAGACTGGAGTTTCAGGAACTCCCACCTCACAGATTCTTCAAATCAGGCTTACCAGCTTCGCTGACAGAAAGTGCTATCCTACAGGATACATTGTTCCAGTTCCACCTCACCTAAAAAACAAGGGTTATTACTCAAACCTGTTTGTGGTACCGAAACTGGATGGTTCGGTGAGGCCTATATTGAACCTGAAGTCATTGAACCCCTACTTACGGGTTTTCCAATTCAAGATGGAGTCTCTGAGAGCGGTGATCTCAGGTCTGGAAGAGGGGGAATTCCTGGTATCCCTGGATATCAAGGATGCGTACCTTCACATTCCTATCTGCGGTTTGCACTACAGGACTGTCACTATCAGTTCCAGACATTACTATTTGGCCTCTCAACAGCACCAAGGTAATGGCGGAGATGATGCTCCTTCTCCGCAAACAGGGAGTGAACATAATTCCATATCTGGACAATTTGCTGATAAAGGCATCTTCCAGGGAGAAGCTGTTGCTCTCTCGACTCAACTACTTCGGGGTTAATGGGTGGATCCTGAACCTTCTAAAGTCCCATTTGGAGCCGACAAGGAAACTGCCCTTCCTAGGGATGACACTTGACATGGAAGTGCAGAGGGTGTTTCTGCCAGTGGAGAAAGCATTGGTGATTCAATCAATGGTCCGGGATGTCCTGAAGCCAACCCGGGTATCAGTTCATCAGTGCATTCGCCTTCTGGGAAAGATGGTAGCCTCCTACGAGGCTCTACAGTACGGAAGATTCCATGCATGGTTCTTCCAGCTGGATCTCCTGGACAAGTGGTCGGGATCACATCTTCACATGCAGCCAGGATTTCACTCCTATGGTGGCTGCAAACTTCTCACCTGCTTGAGGGCTGCAGGTTCAGGATTCAGAACTGGATTCTTCTAACCACGGATACAAGCCTCAGAGGTTGGGGAGAAGTCACCCGGGGGGAAAACTTCCAAGGAAGTTGGTCAAGTCAGGAATCTGTCCTTCCGATAAACGTTCTGGAACTAAGGGCCATATACAACGGCCTTCTACAAGTAGCACATCTTCTGCAAGATCGAGCCATTCAGGTTCAGTCAGACAACGTCACAGTGGTGTCCTACATAAACAGGCAGGGTGGAATGAAAAGCAAAGCCGCAATATCAGAGGTAACAAGAATCCTCCACTGGGTGGAAATGCACACGGTGGCGCTGTCGGCGGTCTTCATTCCAGGAGTGGACAACTGGGAAGCAGACTTCCTCAGCAGACACGTTCTCCATCCAGGAGAATGGGGCCTCCACTCAGGGGTATTCGCAGAGGTAACAAGCTGGTGGGGTGTACCTCACATAGACATGATGGTCTCTTGCCTCAACAAGAAGCTTCAGAGGTACTGTTCCAGGTCAAGAGACCCACAAGCAGTGGCGGTAGACACCCTGGTAACTCCGTGGATGTTCCAGACAGTGTATGTGTTCCCTCCACTTCCACTCATCCCAAGGATTCAAAGACTGATAAAAAGAACAAGAGTTCAGGAAATCCTCATTGCTCTGGACTGGCCAAGATGGGCTTGGTATGCGGATCTTCTAGAATTACTGCTGGAGGACCTGAGGCCTCTTCATCTTTGCGAGGACCTTCTACAACAGGGGCCGTTCACCTATCAAGACTTACCGCAGCTATGTTTGACGGCATGGAGGTTGAATGCCAGATCTTAGCTCGGAAGGGCATTCCGAATAAGGTTATTCCTACTCTGATCCAAGCTAGGAAGGGGGTAACATCTAAGCATTACCATTGGATTTGGAAAAAATATGTCTTGGTGTGAATCCAAGAAGTTTCTAGTGGTGGAGTTTCAACTGGGACGTTTTCTCCTCTTTTTGCAAGCAGGTGTGAATGTGTGCCTACGCTTGGGATCCATTAAGGTCCAGATTTCGGCCTTGTCCATTTTCTTCCAGAAACAATTGGCTGCTCTTCCTGAGGTTCAGACATTCTTGAAAGGAGTACTCCACATCCAACCACCCTTTGTGCCTCCTACGGCACCTTGGGATCTTAATGTGGTGCTGCAGTTCCTGCATTCGGATTGGTTCGAACCTTTATAGGAGGTAGGCTTAAAGTTTCTTACTTGGAAGGCGGTCACTCTGTTGGTATTGGCATCTGCACGACGGGTGTCAGAATCGGGGGCATTGGCGCACAAGAGCCCCTACTTGATTTTCCATGAGGATAGCGCTTAGCTCAGAACGCGTCAGCAATTTCTTCCAAAGGTTGTGTTGGATTTTCATATCAACCAACCTATTGTGGTGCCAGTGGCTACTGACACCTCGATTACCTCAAAGTCCTTGGATGTCGTACGGGCTTTGATAATGTATGTGAAATGAACTGCTCGTCGCAGGAAGTCGGACGCTCTGTTTGTCCTTTACGATCCCAACAAGATTGGGTGTCCTGCTTCTAAGCAGACTATTTCACGCTGGATCAGACTTACTATCCAGCATGCTTATTCTACGGCAGGATTGTTCGATTCCAAAATCTGTTCAGGCCCACTCTAACCGTAAAGTGGGTTCTTCCTGGGCGTCTGCCCTAGGTGTCTTGGCTCTTTGCCGAGTGGCTACTTGGTCATGGTCGAACACGTTTGCTAAGTTCTACAAGTTCGATACTTTGGCGTCTGAGGACCTCAAGTATGGTCAACCAGTTCTGCAGGAACCTCAGCACTCTCCCTCCTGTACTGGGAGCTTTGGTACATCCCCATGGTACTAAATTGGACCCCAGCATCCTCTAGGACGTAAGAGAAATCAAGATTTATGGTAAGAACTTACCGTTAACTCTCTTTCTGCGAGGTACACTGGGTTCCACAGGGAATAACATCGGGTGTAAAGTAGGATCTTGATCCCAGGCACCAACAGGCTAAAAGCTTTGACTGTTCCAAGAATGCATAGCACCGCCTCCTCTATAACCCCGCCTCCGTGCACAGGAGCTCAGTTTTGTTAACCAGTACAATGCATTAGCAGGTAAAAGAGACGACAACAGTTAGTAGCCACAGACACCACATTCTCACGACAGGAGGTGTCAGCGGCTAATGCCATACCAACCCAAAGAAGCTAAGTGCATCAGGGTGGGCGCCCTGTGGAACCCAGTGTACCTCGCAGAAAGAGATTTAACACTGGTAAGTTCTTACCATAAATCTCGTTTTCTGCTGTGGGGTACACTGGGATCCACATGGAATAACATCGGGGATGTCCTAAAGCAGTTCCTCATGGGAGGGGATGCACTGTAGCGGGCACAAGAACCCGGCATCCAAAGGAAGCATCCTGGGAGGTGGATGTATCAAAGGCATAGAACCTTATGAACGTGTTCACTGAGGATCATGTAGCCACCTTGCACAATTGTTCAAGGGTGGCACCACGGCGGGCCGCCCAAGAAGGTTCAACAGACCGAGTAGTATGGGCCTTGATAGTCGCAGGAGCTGGAGGACCAGCCTGTACCTAAGCATGTGCAATCACCATTCTAATCCATCTGGCCAGGATCTGCTTATGAGCAGGCCAGCCACGTTTGTGAAAACCAAACAGTACAAAGAGAGAATCAGTCTTCCTGATGGGAGCTGTCCTCTTCACATAGATAAGGAGAGCCCGTACCACATCCAAAGACCGCTCAATTCAGGAGAGACAAAGGCCGGAACCACAATCTCCTGATTAAGGTGGAAAGAAGACACCACCTTAGGTAGGTACCCGGGACTATGGTGGCCAATCCCGGGATCGGCGGGATCCTGGGATTTAGGGCCAAAAACGTCCGGGATTCAATCCCGGGATTGGAAGGTCCTATCCTGGGGATTGAGGGATCAGCGTTGAGGGTCCACAGGTCGCTCAAACGCTGCCTGGCTTCCTCCTTCCAGCTCCCCCGGCGCAGCATGAGGTGACGCTGCGCCGTCAGCCGCGTACTGAGGGAGTTCAGGAAGAGATCCCCACCCGCCCGCCCACGGTATATGATTAGTAATGTGTGTGGGGCAGGCGAGGGGACGGCCACACACTTAAAAGCCAATCCTGGGTATCCCGGGAATCCCGGGATTTGCCATTTTTCCATCCGGATACCCGGGATTGAAAAAATGGCCCGGGATTGGCTTCCCTACCCAGGACATGCTCGGTCATGGTGAATAATCAGATAAGGGGACCTCCAAGACAAGGCACCCAAATCCGACACCCGTCTAGCAGAGGCAATAGCAAGTAGAAACAACACCTTAAGAGAAAGCCACTTAAGGTCAGCAGATTCAAGAGGCTCACATGAAGACTGCTGTAATGCCTCCAGAACCACCGATAAATCCCAAGGAGCCACAGGCGGGATGTAAGGAGGTTGAATCTGCAACACACCCTGAGTGAAGGTATGAACATCAGGTAGAGTGGCAATTTTTCTCTGAAACCAAACCGACAAGGCAGAAATTTGAACCTTCAGGGAGGCCAGACGAAGGTCCAAGTCCAGGCCCTGTTGTAGAAAGGCCAAAAGTTTGGCCGTACTAAACCTGTAAGAGTCATGATTGTTAATGGCACACAAAGCAAAGTAAGATTTCCAGACCCTATGATAAATCCGAACAGAAACCGATTTACGGGCCTTCAACATAGTTTGAGTGACCACCTCAGAAAATCCTTTGGCCCCCAGAACCAAAGCTTCAAGAGCCACGCCATCAAAGCCAACTGGACCAAATCCTGATACACACAGGGGCCCTGAACGAGGAGATCTGGGCACTGCGGAAGTAGAAGGGGACGCTCTATCGAGAGACCCTGAAGATCGGAGAACCAATGCCGTCTGGGCCGCGCTGGAGCGATCAGAAGGAGGATTCCTCCTTCTTGCTTGAACTTCCTTATTACTCTGGGCAGGAGTGACACCAGAGGGAACACGTATGGCAGCCGAAAGTTCCATGGAATTGCAAGTGCATCCACGAACGCTGCTTGAGGATCCCTTGTCCTTGCTCTGAATACCTGAACCTTGTGATTGTGTCGAGACGCCATCAGATCCACATCTGGTAGGCCCCACTTGTCCACTAGGAGTTGAAACTTCTGGATGGAGGTTCCACTTTCCGGCGCGTACGTCCTGATGACTGAGGAAGTCCGCTTCCCAGTTTAGGACCCCCAGAATGAACACTGCCGATATGGCTGGTAGATGGCGTTCCGCCCACTGAAGAATCCTTGATACTTCCCTCAGTGCCATGCGGCTTCGAGTGCCGCCTTGATGATTTATGTAAGCCACCGTGGTGGCGTTGTTCGACTGTACTTGAACAGGTCTGTTCTGTACTAAATGCTGGGCCAACTTCAGTGCATTGAACACCGCCCGAAGTTCCAGAATGTTTATCGGGAGGAGAGACTCCTCCCTGGTCCACCGACCCTGAAGGGAGTGTTGCGGAGCCGTGGTCAAACCAAATGGTAAAGCCCTAAATTGATAATGGAGGTTGCCTACAGCAAACCTCAGGTATTGTTGATGCGACATTGCAATAGGAATATGCAGGTAAGCATCCTGTATGTCGAGGAAGACCATATAATCCCCGGGCTCCAAGGCCAGAACAATAGAGTGAAGAGTTTCCATACGAAACTTGGAGACTCTCACAAATTTGTTTAAGGACTTGAGGTTGAGAATGGGCCGAGAGGACCCATTTGGTTTCGGGACTAGGAACATCGGTGAATAGTACCCTTTGCCTCTCTGAGCCAGAGGCACCTGTACCACCACTCCTGTGTCCAGGAGGGACTGTACCACCGAATGCAGAGTTTTTGCCTTCACATGATCCGAAAGGATGTCTATCAGGCAAAATTGATGAGGGGGACGATTCTTGAAGGATATGGTGTAACCGTGAGTGACGACTTCCCGTACCCAGGCATCGGAAGTGGCCCTCAACCATTCCTGGGTAAACCTTAGAAGTCGGCCTCCCACTTTTGGATCCCCCCAGAGGGAGGCCCACCCCGTATGCAGCAGGCTTGTCTGGTTTGGAAGCAGGCTGACGGGCAACCCAGGCACGTTTAGGTTTGGGCTTAGGGGTTTTGGAAGTGCGAGCCTGTTTCGGGTATGCCTGACCTTTTGCTTTACCTGGAGGTCGAAAGGAAGTACTCTTAACCTTCAGCACCGAAGGGGCAGTACTAGGTAGACACGCTGTTTTAGCAGAAGTTAAGATAGCCACTATCTTGTTGAGGTCCTCTCCAAAAAGAATGTCTCCCTTAAAAGGGAGCACCTCCAGGGTTTTCTTTGAATCCAGATCCACAGACCAGGACCGTAACCAGAGAATCCAGTGAGCCAAAATGGACGTAGTAGAAGACTTGGCCGCCAGAATACCGGCATCAGAAGCCACCCACTTAATGTAATGAGAAGCTGTGACAATATACGATAGAAATTGTCAAGCATAATCAGAACAATTGGAAGGCAGCTCTGCTTCCACCTCCTGAGCCCACGCTTCAATAGCTTCAGCAGCCCATGTCGCTGCAAGAGTGGGCCGATGCACAGCTCCTGCTAGGGTGTAAATTGCCTTTTAGCAACCCTCCACACGCTATCCATCGGCTCTTTTAGAGAAGTGACGGTAGTTACAGGCAGAGCTGAGGATACCACCAGCCGCACCACCTGTGAATCCACTGGCGGGGGTGTTTCCTAATTTTTACTTAGCTCCGCAGCGAGGGGATAGCGAGCCAGCATTTTCTTGTGAGGTGTGAACTTCTTACCTGGATTTCTCCAGGATTCCTGACGTATGTCAACTAAATGGTCAGAGTGAGGTAAAATTTGTTTTACAACCTTCTGACGTTTAAATCTGTCCGGTTTCTTAGGGGCCGCGTCAGGCTCTGGGTCATCAGTAACTTGAAGAATTAGTCTGATAGCCTCCAATAAGTCAGGAACATCCACCTGTGTGACAGATTCCCCATCAGAAGTATCTGGATCAGAGTCTGTGGGGTCAGTATACACGCCATCCTCATCTGACGAGGTGTCTGGGACCTGGGTGGATTGCGAGGAAGTAATGGCCTGCTTAGAGGACCCCTTGGTCTTAGGCGGGCGAGAGGTAGATTTCTGTTTAGTCAATGAGTGGTCCAATTGCTGTAACTGAGTAGACAGGTGATCCGCCCATGGAGGATTAACCACAGGGACAATATGCGGTTGTACCAGCACTTGAGGTCCCATAGGGGGCGTAAGTCTAGTTACCAGCATACTTAATAGTGTGGAAAAAGTAGCCCATGGTGGGTCATTAGGAACTCCCATTGCTACAGTCCCACTGAGGGGTAGGGAACCCCCAGAACCTGAACCCTCTGCTGCTATATTTTCCTCCAATGTGTCTGCAGCGTCACCACCACGCTATGTGGGGTCAGCCCCAGCTCCGTTGCCCTGTGTAGCTGACATATCTGAAAGCTCAATTTACGGGCAACCTAGTACAATATCAGCAATCTAATACCTTAACAAGAACCCCCTGTGCAGTGTATTAACACAGAGAATTCAAGAGGTATATGGTGTGTGAAGTCTGATTCACTTTCAGGAAGAAAAGCAATACCTTTAAATGCAGAGAATGTTCAGGCTGTTGAAACCCTCTAAGTGTGTGTGTGAAGCTCCTATGAGATGCGTACACGTTGCGTACACGTTGCGTAAGGGGTGTAGTACGTATGCCGGCGGTCGGGCTCCTGGCGACCAGCATACCGGCGCCGGGAGCCCGACCGCCGGCATACAGACAGTGTGGTGAGCGCAAATGAGCCCCTTGCGGGCACGGTGGCGCGCCACGCTATTTTATTCTCCCTCCAGGGGGGTCGTGGACCCCCACGAGGGAGAATAAGTGTCGGTATGCCGCCTGTCGGGATCCCGGCGCCGGTATACTGTGCTCCGGGATCCCGACAGCTGGCATACTGAAGACTACCCTGCATAAGCATACCGTCACGCTGTAAGCACAGAGTAGCTACATGTGAGGCAGAATACACTTTATAACACCTAACAGGAAAGGAATGCGTCACCAATTGTATATAAAATGTTGAGGTCCAACCCACAACAAGTATTTACTTTAAAAGGGGGATCACAGAGAAATACAATCACATAAGAGAAAAGGCTACAATCAGTGGATACATTCCGGTCCTCAGTCAATCTGAATAGATGACCTTCAGAGAAAGAGACTGAGGCCAGCCAGGAGGCTTGGTTTTATACAATGGTCCAAAGCATGAAAGAAAGGAAACTGTAATCTCTTCATCCATAGGTTAAAGGGCTGGTTATTTACAGTACAGGAGGGGTCATAGGTTGGTTTGAATAGGTGGGCGATGCCTAGTCCAGGTGTACTTGCAGATGTTCTCCACTGGGTTCCCTCTTAATATCAAGAGTACAGTACATACAGTGTGATATTAATATTCTGTTCCTGTGCATAGATATGCGCAGGAGCGTGCTACTTTCTGCAAACTGCCATCGGGATATTGCTCTTAAAATACTATACAGCTGGATACCAAACACCACCTCCTAACCTAATTCTGTCCCCTCATATCCTGTAAAGTTGAATATCTCTATTGTTCCCTTTCCAAAGTAAATGTAACTTGCTGGTGTGGTGTGTGTGGGCTGTGTGTAAATTATGTACTATGTGGATTAAATATGAGATATGCCTTTGCGGCTTTTCCATGTGAATGCATATGCTACCGTAAGTACTCATACCACGCGCTAATACGCAGGACTTCATGAGCCAATATACGCAACGTGCGAGTATGGGCACGCACGGCAGAGCAAGCACGCGCACGGAGGCCACTCGTGTCGAGTTTATATGTGATGCGTGTGACCATATTTTTTACTTCGACAGGTGACTGAAAATCACAGAGAAAAAACACACGAGTATATCCTGTGAAACACCTATATTAAACAATAACCCTGACGCACTTAGCCCCCTCAGGGTACAGAATATAGGGATAGCAGTATGAGTAAGATACACAGAGTAGATATCACACAGCAGCTACATGCACACACAGTCACATTGTACAATGCAGAAAATAAGAATTTACTTACCGATAATTCTATTTCTCGTAGTCCGTAGTGGATGCTGGGAACTCCGTAAGGACCATGGGGAATAGCGGCTCCGCAGGAGACTGGGCACAAAAGCAAAGCTTTAGGACTACCTGGTGTGCACTGGCTCCTCCCCATATGACCCTCCTCCAAGCCTCAGTTAGGATACTGTGCCCGGACGAGCGTACACAATAAGGAAGGATTCTGAATCCCGGGTAAGACTCAATACCAGCCACACCAATCACACTGTACAACTTGTGATATGAACCCAGTTAACAGCATGATAACAGAGGAGCCTCTGGATAGATGGCTCAAAACAACAATAACCCGAATTGTTAACAATAACTATGTACAAGTATTGCAGATAATCCGCACTTGGGATGGGCGCCCAGCATCCACTACGGACTACGAAAAATAGAATTATTGGTAAGTAAATTCTTATTTTCTCTGACGTCTTAGTGGATGCTGGGAACTCCGTAAGGACCATGGGGATTATACCAAAGCTCCCAAATGGGCGGGAGAGTGCGGATGACTCTGCAGCACCGAATGAGAGAACTCCAGGTCCTCCTCAGCCAGGGTATCAAATTTGTAGAATTTAGCAAACGTGTTTGCCCCTGACCAAGTAGCTGCTCGGCAAAGTTGTAAAGCCGAGACCCCTCGGGCAGCCGCCCAAGATGAGCCCACCTTCCTTGTGGAATGGGCTTTTACAGATTTTGGTTGTGGCAGGCCTGCCACAGAATGTGCAAGCTGAATTGTACTACAAATCCAACGAGCAATAGTCTGCTTAGAAGCAGGAGCACCCAGCTTGTTGGGTGCATACAGGATAAACAGCGAGTCAGATTTTCTGACTCCAGCCGTCCTGGAAACATATATTTTCAGGGCCCTGACTACATCCAGCAACTTGGAGTCCTCCAAGTCCCTAGTAGCCGCAGGTACCACAATAGGCTGGTTCAGGTGAAACGCTGAAACAACCTTAGGGAGAAATTGAGGACGAGTCCTCAATTCTGCCCTGTCCGTATGAAAAATTAGGTAAGGGCTTTTATAGGATAAAGCCGCCAATTCTGACACACGCCTGGCCGAAGCCAGGGCCAACAGCATTACCACTTTCCATGTGAGATATTTTAAGTCCACAGTGGTGAGTGGTTCAAACCAATGTGATTTTAGGAACCCCAAAACTACATTGAGATCCCAAGGTGCCACTTGGGGCACAAAAGGAGGCTGAATATGCAGTACTCCTTTGACAAACGTCTGAACTTCAGGAACCGAAGCCAGTTCTTTCTGGAAGAAAATCGACAGGGCTGAAATTTGAACCTTAATGGACCCTAATTTTAGGCCCATAGACACTCCTGTTTGCAGGAAATGCAGGAAACGACCCAGTTGAAATTCCTCTGTAGGGGCCTTCCTAGCCTCGCACCACGCAACATATTTACGCCAAATATGGTGATAATGCTGTGCGGTTACATCCTTCCTGGCTTTGATCAGGCTAGGGATGACTTCTTCCGGAATGCCTTTTTCCTTCAGGATCCGGCGTTCAACCGCCATGCCGTCAAACGCAGCCGCGGTAAGTCTTGGAACAGACAGGGTCCTTGCTGGAGCAGGTCCCTTCTTAGAGGTAGAGGCCACGGGTCCTCTGTGAGCATCTCTTGAAGTTCCGGGTACCAAGTCCTTTTTGGCCAATCCGGAGCCACGAGTATAGTTCTTACTCCTCTCCGTCTTATAATTCTCAGTGCCTTGGGTATGAGAGGCAGAGGAGGGAACACATACACTGACTGGTACACCCACGGTGTTACCAGAGCGTCCACAGCTATTGCCTGAGGGTCCCTTGACCTGGCACAATACCTGTCTAGTTTTTTGTTGAGGCGGGACGCCATCATGTCCACCTTTGGTTTTTCCCAACGGTTCACAATCATGTGGGAGACTTCTGGGTGAAGTCCCCACTCTCCCGGGTGGAGGTCGTGCCTGCTGAGGAAGTCTGCTTCCCAGTTGTCCACTCCCGGAATGAACACTGCTGACAGTGCTATCACATGATTTTCGGCCCAGCGAAGAATCCTTGCAGCTTCTGCCATTGCCCTCCTGCTTCTTGTGCCGCCCTGTCTGTTTACGTGGAGCGACTGCCGTGATGTTGTCTGACTGGATCAGCACCGGCTGACCTTGAAGCAGAGGTCTTGCTAGGCTTAGAGCATTGTAAATGGCCCTTAGCTCCAGGATATTTATGTGAAGTGATGTCTCCAGGCTTGACCACAAGCCCTGGAAATTCCTTCCCTGTGTGACTGCCCACCAGCCTCTCAGGCTGGCATCCGTGGTCACCAGGACCCAGTCCTGAATGCCGAATCTGCGGCCCTCTAGAAGATGAGCACTCTGCAACCAGCACAGGAGAGACACCCTTGTCTTTGGTGACAAGATTATCCGCTGATGCATCTGAAGATGCGACCCGGACCATTTGTCTAGCAGATCCCACTGGAAAGTTCTTGCGTGGAATCTGCCGAATGGGATTGCTTCGTAGGAAGCCACCATTTTTCCCAGGACCCTTGTGCATTGATGCACTGAGACTTGGCCTGGTTTTAGGTGGTTTCTGACTAGCTCGGATAACTCCCTGGCTTTCTCCTCCGGGAGCAACACCTTTTTCTGGACTGTGTCCAGGATCATCCCTAGGAATAGAAGACGTGTTGTCAGGATCAGCTGCGATTTTGGAATATTGAGAATCCAACCGTGCTGCCGCAACACTACCTGAGATAGTGCTACCCCGACTTCCAACTGTTCCCTGGATCTTGCCCTTATCAGGAGATCGTCCAAGTAAGGGATAACTAAAACTCCCTTCCTTCGAAGGAGTATCATCATTTCGGCCATTACCTTGGTAAAGACCCGGGGTGCCGTGGACAATCCAAACGGCAGCGTCTGAAACTGATAGTGACAGTTCTGTACCACAAACCTGAGGTACCCTTGGTGAGAAGGGTAAATTGGGACATGGAGGTAAGCATCCTTGATGTCCAGAGACACCATATAATCCCCTTCTTCCAGGTTTGCAATCACTGCTCTGAGTGACTCCATCTTGAATTTGAACCTCTGTATGTAAGTGTTCAAGGATTTTAGATTTAAAATTGGTCTCACCGAGCCGTCCGGCTTCGGTACCACAAACAGTGTTGAATAATACCCCTTTCCCTGTTGCAGGAGGGGTACCTTGATTATCACCTGCTGGGAATACAGCTTGTGAATGGCTTCCAATACTGCCTCCCTGTCGGAGGGAGACGTCGGTAAAGCAGACTTTATGAAACGGCGAGGGGGAGACGTCTCAAATTCCAATTTGTAGCCCTGAGATACCACCAGAAGGATCCAGGGGTCCACTTGCGAGTGAGCCCACTGCGCGCTAAAATTCTTGAGACGGGCCCCCACCGTGCCTGAGTCCGCTTGTAAAGCCCCAGCGTCATGCTGAGGACTTGGCAGAGGCGGGAGAGGGCTTCTGTTCTTGGGAACTGGCTGTTTGCTGCAGCCTTTTTCCTCTCCCTCTGCCACGGGGCAGAAATGAGGAGCCTTTTGCCTGCTTGCCCTTATGGGGCCGAAAGGACTGCGTCTGATAATACGGCGTCTTCTTATGTTGAGAGGCTACCTGGGGTAAAAATGTGGATTTTCCAGCAGTTGCCGTGGCTACCAGGTCTGATAGACCTACCCCAAATAACTCCTCCCCTTTATAAGGCAATACTTCCATATGCCTTTTGGAATCCGCATCACCTGACCACTGCCGCGTCCATAACCCTCTTCTGGCAGAAATGGACAGCGCGCTAACTCTTGATGCCAGTCGGCAAATATCCCTCTGCGCATCACGCATATATAAAAATGCATCTTTTAAATGCTCTATAGTCAGTAATATACTGTCCCTATCTAGGGTATCAATAATTTCAGTCAGGGAATCCGACCACGCCACCCCAGCACTGCACATCCAGGCTGAGGCGATTGCTGGTCGCAGTATAACACCCGTGTGAGTGTATATACATTTTAGGATATTCTCCTGCTTTCTGTCGGCAGGTTCCTTTAGGGCGGCCGCATCAGGAGAGGGTAGTGCCACCTGTTTAGACAAGCGTGTGAGCGCTTTATCCACCCTAGAGGGTGTTTCCCAACGTGCCCTATCCTCTGGCGGGAAAGGGTATGATGCCAATAACCTTTTAGGAATTATCAGTTTTTTATCGGGGGAAACCCACGCTACATCACACACCTCATTTAATTCCTCGGATGCAGGAAAAACTACAGGCAGTTTTTTCTCACCAAACATAATACCCTTTTTAGTGGTACTTGTATTATCAGAAATATGCAAAACATTTTTCATTGCCTCAATCATGTAACGTGTGGCCCTACTGGAAGTCACATTTGTCTCTTCATCGTCGACACTGGAGTCAGTATCCGTGTCGGCGTCTGTATCTGCCATCTGAGGTAACGGGCGTTTTAGAGCCCCTGATGGCCTTTGAGACCCCTGGACAGGCATAAGCTGAGTAGCCGGTTGTCTCATGTCGTCAACTGTCTTTCGTAAAGAGCTGTTTCGCAATTCCTTCCATAAGCTCATCCACTCAGGTGTCGACTCCCTAGGGGGTGACAACTCTATTATAGGCAATTGCTCCGCCTCCACCTCATTTTCCTCCTCAAACATGTCGACACAATCGTACCGACACACCGCACACACACAGGGAATGCTCTGATAGAGGACAGGACCCCACTAGCCCTTTGGAGAGACAGAGGGAGAGTATGCCAGCACACACCAGAGCGCTATATATACACAGGAATACCACTATATAATGTGCTTTTCCTTTATAGCTGCTGTTATTATCAAACTGCGCCAAATTAGTGCCCCTCCCCCTCTCTTTTTTACCCTTTTCTGTAGTGCAGGACTGCAGGGGAGAGTCAGGGAGACGTCCTTCCAGCGGAGCTGTGATGGAAAATGGCGCCCGTGTGCTGAGGAGATAGGCTCCGCCCCCTTCTCGGCTGACTTTTCTCCCGCTTTTTGGCGAGTTCTGGCAGGGGTTAAAATACATCCATATAGCCCTGGGGGCTATATGTGATGTATTTTCGCCAGCCAAGGTGTTTATATTGCTGCTCAGGGCGCCCCCCCCCCTAGCGCCCTGCACCCTCAGTGACCGGAGTGTGAAGTGTGCCTGAGGAGCAATGGCGCACAGCTGCAGTGCTGTGCGCTACCTTGTTGAAGACTGATGTCTTCTGCCGCCGATTTTTCCGGACCTCTTCTTGCTTCTGGCTCTGTAAGGGGGACGGCGGCGCGGCTTCGGGACCGGATGATCGAGGTCGGGCCCTGTGTTCGATCCCTCTGGAGCTAATGGTGTCCAGTAGCCTAAGAAGCCCAAGCTGGCTGCAAGCAGGCAGGTTCGCTTCTTCTCTCCTTAGTCCCTCGATGCAGTGAGCCTGTTGCCAGCAGGTCTCACTGAAAATAACAAACCTAAAACTAAACTTTTTCTAAGAAACTCAGGAGAGCCCCTAGTGTGCACCCTTCTCGGCCGGGCACAAAAATCTAACTGAGGCTTGGAGGAGGGTCATGGGGGGAGGAGCCAGTGCACACCAGGTAGTCCTAAAGCTTTACTTTTGTGCCCGGTCTCCTGCGGAGCCGCTATTCCCCATGGTCCTTACGGAGTTCCCAGCATCCACTAGGACGTCAGAGAAATCCTATTTTTTCCATACATAATGAAACTGGGAGTCCATCTCTGAAACTTTGTGTGAATACAAGGAAGAGTCCGGAGATGAAGGACATTACTGCTCAATAGATAAGGAATGTATATCATCTTATTTAATAAGAGCGCTTATAGGAGTGTATTTGTGTAAGAATCACAGGTCAGCGAGATGTTATGGAGCCAATGTATTATTTACTATTTGCTTCTAATTCCCCCAATACAACCGGACCTCCCAAATGTAAGTAGAAGGGACTGCAGCAGGTATCTCCCATACCTTCATACATGGACATTTCCAGGCCAGGGTCAGGTAAATTCATTTTAAATACAACAATCCTATTTCCCGTACAATTAAAAAACCCTAAAAAACTCAACCTTTCAACAGACATAAATAATAATAATTTTATATATATATATATATATATATATATATATATATATCTACATACTGATAATGTCGATATTATCTTAAACCATAAAGCTATACCTTTAAACACACCTTTACCATGGAGCTGCTGCGGTCGCTAGCTCACGCTACGTACTTCGTACGCTATTTTGCGTACAGAGTCCTGTACCGTGTACGCACTCAGCGTACAAACGCTGCACTGTGGGTACAAAGCACACACAGCGTGCGCACACAATTAATACACCTTAAAACCTTATACAGTTATACAATGCAATGATATGATTACACTTTAAACCTTATGCAGCAAAGCTCTGCAATGATGTTACACCTTAAACCTTATGCAGCAAAGCTCTGCAATGATGTTACACCTTAAACCTTATGCAGCAAAGCACTGCAATGATGTTACACCTTATACCTTATGCAGCAAAGCACTGCAATGATGTTACACATTAAACCTTATGCAGCAAAGCACTGCAATGATGTTACACCTTAAACCTTATGCAGCAAAGCACTGCAATGATGTTACACATTAAACCATATGCAGCAAAGCACTGCAATGATGTTACACCTTAAACCTTATGCAGCAAAGCACTGCAATGATGTTACACCTTAAACCTTATGCAGCAAAGCTCTGCAATGATGTTATACCTTAAACCTTATGCAGCAAAGCACTGCAATGATGTTACACCTTAAACCTTATGCAGCAAAGCTCTGCAATGATGTTATACCTTAAACCTTATGCAGCAAAGCACTGCAATGATGTTACACCTTAAACCTTATGCAGCAAAGCTCTGCAACGATGTTACACCTTAAACCTTATGCAGCAAAGCACTGCAATGATGTTACACATTAAACCTTATGCAGCAAAGCACTGCAATGATGTTACACCTTAAACCTTATGCAGCAAAGCACTGCAATGATGTTACACTTTAAACCTTATGCAGCAAAGCTCTGCAACAATGTTACACCTTAAACCTTATGCAGCAAAGCTCTGCAACGATGTTACACCTTAAACCTTATGCAGCAAAGCACTGCAACGATGTTACACCTTAAACCTTATGCAGCAAAGCACTGCAATGATGTTACACCTTAAACCTTATGCAGCAAAGCACTGCAATGATGTTACACCTTAAACCTTATGCAGCAAAGCTCTGCAATGATGTTACACCTTAAACCTTATGCAGCAAAGCTCTGCAATGATGTTACACCTTAAACCTTATGCAGCAAAGCTCTGCAATGATGTTACACCTTAAACCTTATGCAGCAAAGCACTGCAATGATGTTACACCTTAAACCTTATGCAGCAAAGCACTGCAATGATGTTACACCTTAAACCTTATGCAGCAAAGCACTGCAATGATGTTACACCTTAAACCTTATGCAGCAAAGCACTGCAATGATGTTACACTTTAAACCTTATGCAGCAAAGCTCTGCAACGATGTTACACCTTAAACCTTATGCAGCAAAGCACTGCAACGATGTTACACCTTAAACCTTATGCAGCAAAGCACTGCAACGATGTTACACCTTAAACCTTATGCAGCAAAGCACTGCAATGATGTTACACCTCAAACCTTATGCAGCAAAGCACTGCAATGATGTTACACCTTAAACCTTATGCAGCAAAGCACTGCAATGATGTTACACCTTTAAACCTTAAGTAGCGCTGGCGATACAAAGTACCCGCAGTGCGTACACCTTATCAATGCCTATACACCTTATACAGATAAATACACTTTAAACTCCTTGCAGGAAATTGAAGACACCACACTGATTTGTAGTTGAAACCACAGGGTTCTAAGGCCTCAGTGGATTAATTCCAAAAGGTAAAACAATACAAATCATACACTACAGGCTAACAAGTAAATCTAAACAGAATAATGGCTACAGAGAATGTACATACGTGAGAATGTTCGCAAGAGCAACCCGAGCCGGTCCTCCGCTGGTCATACAGATAGCGTTCAGAGTCTTGTGTGTCCAAGCCTGCTGCAAGCTCTCTTTATTCACTTCATCCAAAACAATACAATAGTCACTGTAATCCCTTTGTCTATTGGACACAGAGATGTACCTTTTCATTACGGGAGAGGTCATAGGTTGATTTGAAAAGGTGGGCGATGTCTTTCTCAACTGCTCTTGTGGGTGGCCTCCTCTGGATTCCCCCCGCATACATAATATACAGTAAATACAGTTTAAACCTATATTCTGCTTCTGCATCTAACTATCCTCAGGAACATGCGATTTTCCTCAAACCAACACCAGAATGTTTCCCTTAAAATACCCTACAGCTGGATACCAAACACCACCTTGTAACCTTGTTCTGTCCCCTCCTACCCTGTAAAGGTGAATCCCTTTGTTCTGTTATCATTTTAAACAGCTATTTCTTTCTGATGTGGTGCAGGGGGCTATGTGTACAATGTGCACTATTTGGGTTAAATATGTAATGTACTAATAACCCTCTACGCGCTCACAAACTCCGCCGTAAATACCCATATCACGCGCATGATCGCCGGAGCGATCCTACGCAAATTGCGGATATGTGCACGAACGGAGGACTGAGTGCACAAGCAGCGGGCATGTGCATGGGGTTAGTACAAGGCATATGTATTACAATATTTTTCGACTTTGACAATACATACATACATACATATACACACACAGCAGAAGGGAATTTGGAAACCAGAGGAAGTCACATGATGTAATTGCAGCTTTCTGCCAGGCCACTGCCCCCACTCCACATTAATGCACTGATATAAAATGTCTGCCACTATTAGTTACACAGAGAGACCCCCCCCTGTAATGTCACCCACTATTCACATGAGCTGTCACAATCACACATAGCCACAATCACAAGTACATACAGTCACTATTGGTGGTTCTGGCCTCCGGACAGTTCAAGGGAAATCGCACAGTCACAATGGCAGCGTGTGTACCCACCTTTACACACCAGACAGGATATTTATACACAGCAACACTGATATTATGTGGACACAAAAGTAACAACACAAATGACACATTAACAGGAAATTGTTTCTGTCACCATAGCGACAATTATCCTGAAATTAGATAATACACAGACACATAAAAAGACTCAACGGAAATCTTTTGTTTTTGTTTTTAAACAACTTTATTTCATATCTTAAACTTCAAAAATACATTAGTAGTCTGCACAACAGCCTATGGGGGTCATTCAGACCCAGCCGCAATAGCGGCACGCAGCAGTTTGCTGGTGTTGGAAAAATACACATGCACATCGGCCGCACAGACACACACATTGTGGCCGCATCTCTGAGGGGCGAACGCGGGTGGGCCGGTACAATTTTCTGGGGGGCTGCGTGAGGTCACATCTGCGATCATCTCTGATTAACCCCCTATAAGCTTCCAGAGTGCACCTCCTATCTCATCTTTTCCAAGTTACTACAAATGATATGAGATCGGTAGCAGCACTACTTTCAGGATTATTACACAGAACACACATAAAGGCTGACACAGCAAACAACAGTAACACATACAAGGGATTAATTAGAAATAAGGAAGCATAATCATCATTAAGTCTGATTATCAACTGATTCTGTGCAGCCCCTGGTACAGCACTTTGACCATCCGCCCTGACCCCCCCCCCCCCCCACTACTGCCACCCACCCGGTCTCTCCCCACTACTGCCACCCGCCCTGTCTCCCTCTACTACTGTCTCCCCCCCACTGCCACCCACCCTGTCTTCACCACTACTGCCACCTGCCCTGTCTCCCCCCACCCAGTCTCCCCCCACTACTACCACCACCCTGCCTCCCACTCTGTCTCTGCCCACTACTGCCACCTGCCCTGTCTCCCCCCTACTGCTACCCACCCTGTCTTTCCCCACTACTGCCTCCGCCCTGTCTCCCACTACTGCCATCGCTCTGTCTCCTCCACTATGTCACGAACCGGTCTCTCACCTTTGCGGGTTCTGGGGTTCATCCGTTGCCAGTGCGGTTGCTCGCGGTGCTGTGCGCCCGTGTGGGGACACGGCGTGATCAATGGCACAGGTAATGCAGAGTCTGGGAACTGTGAGTGCGGGGACCAAATGGCCTAAGGCACTGCGGTGTGTCTGCTGTATAGGAGGTGGCCATGTTGGAGACCAAATAGCTAATACAGAGCACTTGTGAAAACACCTGTGGGCAGGTGTAAGCCAATCCCGTGCTTGTGCTGCCTTTAAGTAGGCTGGGATTATGTTACTCTGGGCCAGTGCTTTGTTGTATCAACGCTGTGCTCTAGCTCTGAGCTCTCTCCGTGCATTCCTGTGTGATTCCCGTGGTCCAGATATCGCCTCCGTTCCCAGAGGTCCGTCTGCAGCCTTCACTGCTGAAAGATCCACCGGCTCTCCGCTGTGCTGTCAGTTAATTGCTCACCTACTGGAAACAGTTGAATTCCCAGAGTCTTGCATGAGGTTACCTAGTCTGTCTGCCTATCCTACAAAGTCTGGAGGATCTCAGCTGTTCGTTTGTTCAACTCTGCATTTAACCCATTCATCACCTTGTCATCTACTACAGTTTCACAGTGATCTCCGGAACCCGCAAGTAACCCAATTCAGTACTTTTATTTGCTATGTTGTCATAACAAGGATAATTCTTCTCAGTCTCTCAGTTAACTCTCAAAACTCCATTGCAAATCCTTACAGTTATCTCTTCATGTCTGCATTATCCAGTTAATCACATTCTGCAGTTCAGCATCAAAGCTTGTTTATATTTGCTATGTTGTCATAACAAGGATAATTCTTCACAGTCTCTCAGTTAACTCTCAAAACTCCATTGCAAATCCTTAGTTATCTCTTCATGTCTGCATTATCCAGTTAATCACATTCTGCAGTTCAGCATCAAAGCCTGTTTATATTTGGACAATCCAACATTTATTCATCAGCTTGTTTTGCATATGTTTCCATGAACATTTCTTTTATTTATTTTTGAGTTTTCTCTTGCATATTATTCCTGCAATACTTCAGTATAATATGATGATTAACAACTTGTCAGTTAACTCTTTACTGAATTGTTATTTTGAATAAATATATGAAGCGGAACTTTCTTCGTCCTCCCTGCTTTCTTCATAGCCCAGCACCTACACCTGTGGTTGGTCCCGGGTTAACGGATTCACAAAACACCCGGACCTGACACACTACTGCTACCCACCATCTCCCCCACACTACTGCCAACTGCCCTGCATCCCTCCACTACTGCCACCGCCCTGTCTCCCCCCACTAATGCCATTTGCCCTGCCTCCCCCACACTACTACTACCCACCCTCCCCCCAGTATTGCTACCTGCCCTGTCTCCTTCCACTACTGCCACTCACCCTGTCTGCCCCCACTACTGCCACCACCGTCTCTCCCCACTACTGCAACCCTCCCTGTCTCAGCCCACTACTGCCACTGCCCTGTCTTCTTCCGCTTCTGCCACCACCTTGTCTCCTCCTCTGACACCTTAACTCTGCTTGAGGACAAGAGTCTCACAGACACTGCCTCCTGCAGTCCCCACTACTGCCAGCCACCCTGAGTACCCCCTCAGCTCTGCTTGGGGATATTACCCAGACAGTGCCACTGATACAGCAATAGTGCCACCCACCCTGTCTACCCCTGACATCTCAGCACTGCTTGGGGATTCTTGGTACTGCTGGTAACAGACCTTCATCTGCAGATGGAAGTAAGAAAGCAGGGCAGTAAGGAGTTAGAAGCTGCTTCTGGTACCTGTGACCCTGGTCATGTAGGGCTGGGAGAGTCAGTAAGATTATGTAATGGAGTTACCATCTTACAGGCAGCCGGTGAAGGGAACAGAGAATGGGTGTTATGTGGCGTCTGATTGGTAGTAAAGCTGAGCTGTAGCCCTGCCATTTATTGGTGAGCTTCTATCATAAGGACCTGTTTCACCAGGACTGAGTCACAGCCAACTGGCATCACCCACACCTGGAGCTCAGATAGACAACCATTTAGGATTGGTACTGGGTTCTCAGTACCCGGAGCAAGAGACAGGTCATCTGCATAGCAGTGGTAGATGAGGGCATGACATAGGATTATTTCACCCAGTGGTAACATGTATATTGCAAAAAGCATAGGAGATAGGATAAGAACCTTGAAGAACAACGTATGGCAATAATAAGTATACTCCAGAAAATGAAATGGTTCCTCACCTGATGAAGTCTAATATGTACAACAAGAGATGATTTATTTCTCAGAGCATGGAAATGGTCTCTCATCTGTGTGACTTCTCTGATATGTAACAAGTTGTGATTTCTGTGTAAAACATTTCCCACATTCAGAGCAAGAAAATGGCTTCTCACCTGTGTGACTTCTCTCATGGTTTCTAAGATCTGATTTGTGTGCAGAACATTTCCCACACTCAGAACATGGAAATGTATTCTCACCTGTGCGAGTTCTCCGATGTCTAACAAGTTGTGATTTCCGTGTAAAACATTTCCCACACTCAGAGCAAGAAAATGGCTTCTCACCTGTGTGACTTCGCTGATGTGTAACAAGTGGTGATTTCTGGGAAAAACATTTACCGCACTCAGAGCAAGAAAATGGCTTCTCACCTGTGTGACTTCTCTGATGTATAACAAGATGTGATTTATTTAAACAATGTTTTCCACACTCAGAGCAAGAAAATGGCTTCTCACCTGTGTGACTTCTGTGATGTGTAACAAGTTGTGTTTTCCATCTAAAACATTTCCCACACTCAGAGCAAGAAAATGGCTTCTCACCTGTGTGACTTCTCTGATGTGTAACAAGTTGTGATTTCTGGGAAAAACATTTCCCACACTCAGAACAAGAAAACGGCTTCTCACCTGTGTGACTTCGCTGATGTGTAACAAGTTGTGATTTCCATATAAAACATTTCCCACACTCAGAGCAAGAAAATGGCTTCTCACCTGTGTGACTTCTCTGATGTATAACAAGATTTGATTTCCGTGCAAAACATTTCCCACACTCAGAACATGGAAATGGCCTCTCACCTTCCTTAGCTGGCTGATGGGTAATACGTTTTGTGTTCTGTGTAAAACATTTGGCATCTATAGAACAGGGAAACACTGTATCTACTCTCAGAGCTGTAACAGATGCACCAATATCAGAGTTATCAGCAGAACATTTCCCAGGATCAGAGGGACCAGCTGATAGAGCTGGATGTATAATTGGGGTAATGGGATTAGCTCCTGGAGAATCCTGTCTACTGTCATTATCTTTTATGTCACAATCCGGGGATAACATTAGATGTCCTTCTGAGATGTTCCTGCTTGTGTGTCCATCTGCTGGAAATAAAATACATTATGGAAATGTGACATTTTCTGTAACAATATTAATCTTGTAAACAATAGAAGACGACTCTCTGGGACACTTAATTGTAAATGTGTGTGTATAATAAAACATAATTTTTAATGAAGGCTTTATAATATTGTGTCTCAGACTATCATTATGTCCACCCTCCTGAGAACACTCACAATAACAAATGTAATATTATAATAAGACTTAGATATATCTCTCTCTTGTACTGGTAACTAACCATGAAGTATAAATGGAGATGTAGTCACTCGCCAAGTCCTATGTCAGCACCAATGTAAAACAATGGATGGGGAACATATCGTATGAATTGGAGATTCTAGATGAACAATAACATCAGTCATATGAGCTGATGGATCAGAGAAATGTCTCCTAACGTTACTCCTGGAAGCATTGGTAAGGAAGCATTCCTTTATGTGTGTGCTCATACGCTGGTAAGCCTGTACATGTGTTACTCCCCCTCATATAAGGTATATTGCTACAGTAGAGTAGGTGTGGAACAATGTATTTTACATGCAATACACCATATTATACACTGCAATCATCATCATCATCTGCTGGGTTATAATCCACTCTTACACCCCCATCATCAGTGTCTTACCTCTATATTCACAATAGTAATAAGGATGATGGTGTGCACAGTAAGTATGATATAGAGAATGACATATCAGAATCTATACAGCTGCCGCCATACTTCTGCTTCTCATACGTGTGCTACTGGCAGCAGTGAACATCTAAGAGTGCAGGGAAGACAGCAGAGTCTGATGAGAAAGAGACTGGATCTGCCTTTGCAGGGAGGTACCACACCTGTCACCCCTGTTAGTATATAAAATAATAAATAAGAGGAGTGTGGTCCATGCAGACCTGCTTTCTGGAGCTCTCCTCAGTAAGTGGCTTCTTATTTACCCTACCTGATAGCTCTCAGCCCCCGCTGGGACCAAGACCCAATCTATTTTGTCCCCCACTACCCTAAAGCCGCTTGCTCTACTCACTCCGGGCACTGTTCACTGCCGCAGCCTAGTGACGCCGCTGAAGCCATGGGCTGTATTCTGGGGCTATGTGCGCCCAGTCTTTCCTGCACGCTCTAGACACCTGACTTGGAGGTGCTTTTGGCTGCAGGGGTGGGATGGTTAGGGTTAGGCTGTGGGTAGGTGGGGGGGTTAGAGTTAGGCATCCCCAGAGAGGGATAGGGTTAGGCTGCTAGGGTGGGGGGGCTAGGCTGTGAGGGACAGAGGGTTAGGCTGCAGGGAGAAGGGTTAGGCTTAGCACCACTGGGGAGGTTTAGGGAAAGACTGTGGGGGAGGGATGGTTAGGCTGTGGGTAGGGGGGGTTAGGCTGTGCGTAGGGGGGTTAGGAATCCCATGGGGAGGGTTAGGTTGTGTGGGATAGAGGGTTAGGCATCCCCCGGGAAAGGTTACGCTGTGGGGGATGGAGGGTTAGGCTGCTAGGGTGGGAGGGTTAGTCATCCACTGGGAAGGATTAGGCTATGGGGGAGGGAGGATTAAGCTGTGGAAGAGGGAGGGTTAAGCTGTGGGGGAGGGAGGGTTAGGCTGCAGGTAGTGGGGCCTAAGGCATCCCCCGAGGAGGGTTAGGCTGCAGGTAGGGAGGTTTAGGCATCCCCCAGGAAGGGTTAGGCTGTGGGGGAGGAAAGGTTAGGCTGTTAGGGTGGGAGGATTAGGCTGCGGGTAGGGGGGGGGGGTTAGGCATCCTCCTGGGAGGGTTAGGTTGTCGGTAGGGGGGTTATGCATCCCCCGAGGGGGTTAACACCACTAGGGTAGGAGGGTTAGGCTGTGGGTAGGGGGGGCTAAGGCATCCCACGTGGAGTGTTAGGTTGTGGGGGAGGGGGGGTTAGGCTGTGTGTAGGGGGGGTTAGGCTGTGGGGGAGGGAGGGTTAGGCTGTGTGTAGGGGGGGTTAGGCATCTCCCGGGGAAATTAGCACCACTGGGGAGGGTTAGGGACAGGCTGTGGGAAAGGCTGGTTAGTGTGAGGGGGGAATCGGGGTTAGATTAGATTTTAGGGGGACTGTCTGGATTTTCACCTCTGGAATGATGCCGTCGGCATAATGATAGCGGGTAGCCCGGGCTTTGGGATATCATATGTATTCTGTTTTCACCATAGCGTTAGCAGCACAAATGAAAGGACCAGAGGCAGGAACAACAAAGTTCTAGAAATTGCAGCAACCATCACCATGACTGGATACATGAAGAGATGCAGCGTTACATAAGACACACACACTACCTTATTAATAACATCCAGCTCACCCACATAAGTCACCCCACCAGGCAGCCATCACGGAGCTGAGGCTGAGCTCCTGCTTCTCTATCAGTGCACAGATGATAACAGTGGGCGGTCTGAGGCAGACACCGGCCGCACTTCATTCCCTGTGGCCCACCCCTCCTTTCCTACAGCCAGCCCGGCCAGACACTGAGCCCCTGCTGGCTGGTAAGCTGCGGGGCGGACGCTGCAGCCCGGACCAGGACACAATAGAAGCGGTGGGACTGGGGATATCCGGCCTGTGAGCAGAGAGGGAGGGGGTGGTGCATTGGTGCGCCGCGCTGCACATCAGCTTTTCATTGAGCCTCTGCACATGCGCAGAAGCTGTCACCTAGCGCTGACTGATCTGAGCTCCAATCACTGCAGATGGCCCACTGTGTGAAGGAGACTGGACATCAAGGGGACAACTGGACCAGCCTAAGGGGCTCTGGCCCAGCGTCCTGGTGGACCAATCCGCCCCTGGCTGCGCAGCTCCCGCTACTGCTGGGGACAGAACGGGCTGCCCACAGTCACCGGAGCCCGGTGGTGATATTGGGAAGTGAGGTGGCTGCCATTTTGGATTGAAGCATTTGCCTGGAGGTGAAACTACCTTCTATTTATATGGTACCACTATAATCTACTTCCTCTCAGTCTACATGCAGAGCCCAGTATCAAGTATCGTCTGAGTACAGCTCATTACACTCTGAATACAACCTAACAGTATATTATTTTGTGGATTTATCCACTGAATATATTTTGCCATTTGTGTCTCTCTGTGCTGAGTACTTCACGTCTGTGATCACGCTGACCTCTAGTGGAATTTATCGGTCATTACTGTGTTATTTGAGTTGCATTACATCATGTTTACTTGAAATTTTGGCTCGGATACCCCCGTCACCCCGACTAAGAATGTCATTTTGAACGGAGTCATCTTGCTGTAACCTCCTGACAGCGTACTACTGCTCCTTTTATTTATAGATCGTTTGTATTTTCCTATCTCTGAGAGGTCAGTCTCTTTGTAGCCGGCTTACCATGCCTCCAAAAAAGCTTAAAAAGGTACCAAATCGGCCCCACCTGTCCATCTCTTTGGTATCTCAAATTCAAGTGGTCCTTCTGAGACCGCTACAACATCATCTGCTTCTTCTTGTCAGATGCACAGCCCAGCTGTAATGGCTGAAGACGCCTTAAGACACTCTAGAGCAGGGCTGGCCAAACCAGTCCTCGAGATCTACCAACAGTACACATTTTCCAGACCACCTAGCTGGTGCACAGGTGTAGTCATTACTAATTAAGATGTGCTGCATTCATTCCTAACTGACAATTCTACAGATCTCCAGGAGGCCTGGAAAACATGAACTGTTGGTAGATCTCGAGGACCGGTTTGGCCAGCCCTGCTCTAGAGGATCCTGTTACTCTACGCTCTATACATTCTATGTTATTTACATTTAAGGACTGAACTAACTTCAGAACTTAACTCTAATATTCAAGCTTTGAGGTCTGATATCAGTGAGATTGGCACTCGTACAGACTGAGATGAAAGAGATTGTTGTGTCTCACAAAGATCTGATTTCAGCACATGACACCCTTCAGGAAGACATGGGGGTATATTTACTAACATTCGTAATTCTCCCGATTTGGTTGGAGATTAATTACGAATGACATCGAAAGTGTAAAACTGCAACTTTTTTAATTGATTACGACTAATTTACTAAGCTGTCGTATTCTGCATTTTCGTGTTTTCCGATGTCGATGTCATTCGTAATTTTTTACAGTGTATTACGGGAGTGATTAGCAAAACACTGCCGACTTTAACACAATGAATCACGGACGAATCTGTGAGATCCGTGCTGGGGTTCATTGTGCACCTTTTTATATTTTATAAAGTAGTTTAAAATGTGAAAGAAAATTGCGTGGGGTCCCCCTCCTAAGCCAAACCAGCCTCGGGCTCTTTGAGCCGATCCTGGTTGCAGAAATATGGGGAAAAAATGGACAAGGGTTCCCCCATATTTAAACAACCAGCATCGGGCTCTGCGCCTGGTCCTGGTTCCAAAAATATGGGTGACAAAAAGGAGTAGGGGTCCCCCGTATTTTTGCAACCAGCACCGGGCTCCACTAGCTGGACAGATAATGCCACAGCCGGGGGTCACTTTTATACAGTGCCCTGCGGCCGTGGCATTAAATATCCAACTAGTCACCCCTGGCCGGGGTACCCTGGGGGAGTGGGGACCCCTTCAATAAAGGGGTCCCCCCCCCAGCCACCCAAGGGCCAGGGGTGAAGCCCGAGGCTGTCCCCCCCCCATCCAAGGGCTGCGGATGGGGGGCTGATAGCCTTTGTTAAAAGTGTTTGATATTGTTTTTAGTAGCAGTACTACAAGGCCCAGCAAGCCTCCCCCGCAAGCTGGTACTTGGAGAACCACAAGTACCAGCATGCGGCGGAAAAACGGGCCCGCTGGTACCTGTAGTACTAGTACTAAAAAAATACCCCAATAAAGACATCACACACACACCTTGAAAGTATAACTTTAATACATACATGCATACCACCATATACACATACTTACCTTATGTTCACACGAGGGTCGGTCATCTTCTCCAGTAGAATCCATGGTGTACCTGTTGATAAAATTATACTCACCAAATCCAGTGTAGAAGGCTCCTCGGCTTGTAATCCTTTTGTAATCCACGTACTTGTAAAAATAAAAAAACGGATACCCGACCACGAACTGAAAGGGGCCCCATGTTTTCACATGGGACCCCTTTCCCCGAATGCCTGGAACCAACTCTGACTTAAGTCCAAGAAGGTTCCATCAGCCAATCAGGGAGCGCCACGTTTGGCACCCTCCTGATTGGCTGTGTGCTCCTGTACTGTATGACAGGCAGCACCCGGCAGTGTTACAATGTAGCGCCTATGCGCTCCATTGTAACCAATGGTGGGAACTTTGTGGTCAGCGGTGAGGTTACTCTCGGTTACTCTGGGCATGGATCTATTTTTGGCCCATATTTATTTGCTCTTGGGTATAAAACGTGTATTTTTAACTTTATTTCCTGTGCTATATAATTGCTATATGGTCTGATATTCTTTCCACTGTTACGTTTCATAATACCTTTCTAGAATGTTTGGGTGTTCAGGTAAAGCATGACTGATTCCTCTAACATCCTGTTGCCCTTATAACGGTGTTGGTAGAACCTACATTGGATATCAGGCCATGTTCTTGACCTTTACCTCCTTTGGTTACATTGAGATTTGATATTTCTTTGTACAATTGTTACTATGATGACTAGATTTTGCACTCTCGTATGGCTATTTGGGGTAGTTCGCAGGTCCCCCTTTTAGGCCCGACCGCCACCTTTTTCTACCTTTCTGTCCCAGTACCCTAGTGATGGAATCTCTAGCTCCTTTATGGATGCTATTTCTGGCTCCCATTTTTTCTTTCCTTTTCTATCTGTTATTGGATAGATTGAAGTATGCACACGCCCTACAGACTCTGTTGGACTTTGCACAGATGATCCTAGATGTTTCATACCATGATCTGATCTCTATCATGGTGACGTTTTTAATTCTTAATGTAAAAGGTCTTAATTCTCCTCATAAGAGATGTCTTGCAATAAAATATTTCGCTGACCAGAAGGCGGCGGTGGTAGCCACTCAGGAATCACATGTTCCATTGCACTCTCCCCCTCAGTTTACCAATAACTACCCAGCATGCTCTATCTCCTGTGGTGTATCCATCCTTTCCCATAGATCCTGCCCCTTTCACCTGGAAAGCAAGTGGGTGGATTGCAATGGTAGATATTAGATTCTAGTTGTGAAAATTCATTATAAATATGTCACCCTCACTTCTCTCTATGCCCCTCATGCCAGACAGACCCGATTTCTTAAATCGTTTTTTCAAACGCTACAAGAAATAGGATTTTAATACCTACCGGTAAATCCTTTTCTCTTAGTCCGTAGAGGATGCTGGGGTCACCATTAGAACCATGGGGTATAGACCGGATCCGCAGGAGACATGGGCACTTTAAGACTTTCAAAGGATGTGAACTGGCTCCTCCCTCTATGCCCCTCCTCCAGACTCCAGTTATAGGAACTGTGCCCAGGGAGATGGACATTTCGAGGAAAGGATTTATTGTTAAACTAAGGTGAGATACATACCAGCTTTCACCTCAAACAAGCCGCACAACATGGCATTCCATAGAACACAAGCCAACGGCATGAACAACGTCAGCAACATGCCGACTATAACTGTAACACAACATGTGTGTAACCACAATGAATAACTGCAGATACAGTACGCACTGGGACGGGCGCGCAGCATCCTCTACGGACTAAGAGAAAAGGATTTACCGGTAGGTATTAAAATCCTATTTTCTCATACGTCCTAGAGCAGGGGTGGGGAACCTGTGGCCCTCCAGCTGTTGTTGAAATACACATCCCAGCATGCCCTGCAACAGTTTTAGCATGGCCAAATAGCAAAATTGTAGCAAGGCATGCTTTTATGTGTAGTTCAACAACAGCTGGAGGGCCAAAGGTTCCCCACCCCTGTCCTAGAGGATGCTGGGGTCACCATTAGAACCATGGGGTTATACCAAAGCTCTAGTACCGGCGGGAGAGTGCGGATGACTCTGCAGCACTGATTGACCAAACTGGAGGTCATCATCGGCCAAGGTATCAAACTTGTAAAACTTAGCAAAAGTGTTTGACCCTGACCAAGTAGCTGTTCGGCAAAGTTCTCCCCGGGCAGCCGCCCAGGATGAGCCCACCTTCCTAGTCAAATGGGCTTTTACCGATTTTGGTAACGGCAATCCCGCCGTAGAATGAGCCTGCTGAATCGTATTACAGATCCAGCCTGCAATAGTCTGCCTGGAAGTAGGACACCCAATCTTGTTGGGAGCATACAGGACAAACAGAGCCTCCGTTTTCCTGATTTGAGCCGTTCTGGCGACATAAATTTTCAAAGCTCTGACCACATCCAGATACTTTGACTCATAAGGCGTCAGTAGCCACTGGCACCACAATAGCTTGGTTCATGTGGAAAGATGAAACCACTTTCGGCAGAAATTGTTGACGAGTTCTCAACTCTGCTCTATCTTCATGAAAGATCAAATAAGGGCTCTTGTGAGACAAGGCCGCTCAGACACCCGCCTCGCGGATGCCAAGGCCAACAGGATGACCACTTTCCAAGTGAGGAATTTCAATTCCACCTTACGTAAAGGTTCAAAGCAATGTTATTGAAGGAACTGCAACACCACATTAAGATCCCACGGTGCCACTGGGGGCACAAATGGAGGTTGGATGTGCAACACACCCTTCACGAAGGTCTGAACTTCTGGAAGGGAGGCCAATTGTTTCTGAAAGAAAACCGATAAGGCTGAAATCGGTACCTTTACTGAGCCCAATTTTAGGCCCGCATCCACACCTGCTTGTAGAAAATGGAGAAAACATACTAGCTGAAATTCCTCCGTAGGAGCCTTCTTGGATTCACACCAAGAAACATATTTTCTCCAAATACGGTGGTAATGTTTAGACGTTACTCCTTTTCTGGCCTGAATAAGTGTGGGAATGACTTCACTGGGAATACCCTTTTGAGCTAGGATTTTGCGTTCAACCACCATGCCGTCAAACGTAGCCGCAGTAAGTCTTGATACACGCATGGCCCTTGCCGTAACAGGTCCTCGCGGAGAGGAAGAGGCCAGGGATCTTCTACGAGTAATTCCTGAAGATCTGGATACCAAGCCATCCTTGGCCAGCCTGGGACAATGAGGATCGCTTGAATCTTTGTACTTCTTATGATCTTTAGAACTTTTGGAATGAGAGGAAGTTGAGGGAATACATATTCCAACTGAAACACCCACGGTGTCACCAGTGCATCCACTGCCATTGCTTGAGGGTCCCTCGACCTGAAACAATATCTCTGTAGCTTCTTGTTGCGACGAGACGCCATCATGTCTATTTGAGGAACTCCCCAAAGACTTGTCACTTCTGTGAAGACCTCCTGATGGAGGCTCCACTCTCCTGGATGGAGATCATGCCTGCTGAGGAAGTCTGTTTCCCAGTTGTCCACTCCTGGTATGAAGACTGCCAACCGAGCAACTGTATGTTTTTCCGCCTAGCGGAGAATCTTTGTAGCTTCTGCCATTGCCGCTCTGCTCTTTGTTCCGCCCTGGCAGTATACGTATGCTACTGCTGTTATATTGTCCGACTTGATCAGTACAGGCAGATTGTGACAAAGACGTTCCGTTTGTAGAAGGCCGTTGTAAATAGCCCTTAACTCCAGAACGTTTATGTGAAGACAAGTCTCCTGACTTGACTATCTTCCTTGGAAGTTTTCCCCCTGTGTCACTGCTCCCCAGCCTCGGAGACTTGCATCTGTGGTTACTAGGATCCAGTCCTGGATCCCGAACCTGTGCCCCTCTAGGAGGTGAGAGCTGTGCAGCCACCACAGGAAAGAGATTCTGGTCTTGGAAGACAGGATTATCCTCCGGTGCATGTGTAGGTGGGATCCGAACCACTTGTCCAACAGGTCCCACTGGGACACTCTGGCATGGAATCTGCCAAACTAAATGGCCTTGTAAGCCGCAACCATCTTCCCCAGCAAGCGAGTGCATTGATGGATTGACACTCTGGCTGGTTTCAGAATTTGTTTGACCAGACCCTGAATTTCCTGAGCCTTCTCCACTGGAAGAAAAACTCTGTAGTTCTGTGTCCAGTATCATTCCCAAAAACGTCAGCCAGGTCGTCGGAATCAACTGTGATTTTGGCAACTTTAGGAGCCAACCATGTTGTTGAAGAACTGTCAGGGAGAGTGCAATGTTTTGCACCAACTGGTCCCTGGATCTCGCCTTTATCAGAAGATCATCCAAGTACGGGATAATCGTTACTCTTTGCTTGCGAAGGAGAACCATCATTTCCGCTATTACCTTGGTAAAAATACTCGGAGCCGTGGACAGACCAAACGGCAACATCTGAAATTAGTAATGACAATCCTGAATTGCAAACCTCAGGTAAGCCTGATGCGGAGGATAAATGGGAACATGTAAGTAGGCATCCTTTATGTCCACCAACACCATAAAATCCCCTTCCTCCAGATTGGAACTCACTGCTCGGAGCGACTCCATCTTGAATTTGAACTTTTTTAGATAGAAATTGAGGGACTGCAGGTTTAGGATCGGTCTGACCGAGCCATCCGGCTTCGGGACCACGAAGTGGCTCGAATAAAAGCCTACTCCCTGTTGTGACGGGGGGGCCGTGACAATGACCTGGTTGCGTATTTGGAGGGTCTTTCTCTTTTTAGGAGGGATAGGGCTACCAAAAGGGGAGGAGGGATATGTCTCTTCGGTAAACCATCTCTTAAACCATGCGTAATAGATACTATCTGCAAGGGGATTGGAGATAATGTGGAGTCGCTATGGGTTGAGATCACAAGTGAGGGCACTGAGGCAAAGAAACTAGTCATTGACACGTTGCAAGCAACCGGATATCAGCATACATGATGAGGAACAACTCCTACAGCAAATAGAAAAAGCAGCAGGAATGGGGGACATCCTAGTGTTAGGAGACTTTAACTATCCTGATATAAATTGGAGGAACGATTCATGTTTAAAAACTAGGAGCAACAGGTTTTTAAATACATTGAAGGATCAATTCCTGAATCAATTAGAGGTAAAACTATTCTGGACCTAGTTATTACCAATAACGTGGACATTATATCAAACATTAAAGTTGGGGAGACCTTGGGAAACAGCGATCATTATATGATCACTTTTGACATCAGTTTCAAGAAAAATAGCTATAAGGGAGCAACCAAAATATTAAACTTCAGAAAAGCTAACTTTAATATGCCGAGACGGGCACTAAACAGCATTGACTGGGATGAGTTGTTTCATGGCAAGGACACTTCGGAAATGTGGGATACTTTAAAAGGGTTGCTTGAAAGCAATAGTCACAAATTCATTCCAATGAGCAGTAAACGCAGGAGTATTAAGCACAAACCAATGTGGCTTAATAAGGAGGTCAAAGAAGCAATGGCTAATAAGAGGCGTGCTTTTAAAACATGTAAATCTAATGGTGGGGAGGAGTCATTCCAGTTTTACAAGGAATGCAATAAAATATGCAAAAAAGTAATAAGAGCAGCTAAAATTGCTAATGAAAAGCAAATCGCTATAGAGTAAAATCAATCCTAAAAAGTTTTATAAATATATAAACAGTAAAAGGTTGAAGAAGGAGAACGTGGGCCCATTAGAGGATGAATTGGGATCCTTGACAAACGATGACAAATTAAAAGCTGAAATATTGAACTATTTTTTTCGTCAGTATTCACCATGGAGGATGCACAGGTGACAGTATTGCTTAACGACAGTGAATGTAATGACTCTTGGCTAGATACCTGTTTAAGTGAGGAAGTAGTCCTGGAGAGAATAAGCAAAATAAAGATTAATAAATCACCAGGCCCAGACGGTTTGCATCCGAGGGTTATTATGGAGCTTAGGACACAGCTAGCTAAACCCCTATACCCGATTTTCAATAGTTCGATTAGATCAGGCATGGTACCAAAGGATTGGCGTATAGCTGAGGTAGTGCCTTTATTTAAAAAGGGAACTAAAAATAATCCTGGAAACTATAGACCAGTTAGTTTAACCTCTATAGTGGGTAAAATATTAGAAGGCATTTTGAGGGATAGCATAGAGGAGCACCTACATGCAACTAAGTTTATTACTAAAAGTCAACATGGGTTTGTAAGGAACAGGTCATGTCAAACCAACTTAATTAGCTTCTATGAGGAAGTGAGCGAGAATCTGGACCCTGGAAAAGCAGTGGACGTGGTTTACTTAGATTTTGCAAAAGCCTTCGATACAGTGCCACATAGGAGACTGGTCCACAAATTAAGGGAACTTGGCCTAGGAAATATTATTTGTACTTGAATAGGTAATTGGTTGGACAACAGGGAACAACAAGTAGTGGTCAATGGGATGTTCTCCAGCTGGGCATCAGTAGTCAGTGGAATACCACAAGGGTCTGTTCTTGGCCCACTGATGTTCATTATATTTATCAATGATCTAGGAATAGGCCTGGAAAACACAGTGTCAATCTTTGCAGACGACACGAAGCTGTGTAAGGTAATTAACTCAGAAACCAACACTTTTAGAAATCTCTCTCTCTCTGCACATGTTATATCTGACTCCCCTGCAGTGCACATGGTTTTGCCCAACTGCTAACAAAATTCCAGCTGCGATCAACTCAAAATTACCCCTAAGGTCTGAACTTCTGGCAACACTGTAAACTTCTTCTGAAAGAACATTGAGAGAGCTGAAATATGCACCTTAATGGAACCCAGACATAAGCCCTTATTCACTCCAGTCTGCAGGAAACACAAGAATTCTGCAGGTGGATACGTGCGTTCCTCATACCAAAAGATATCTCCTCCAGATATGATGATAGTGTTTTGACGTCACAGGCTTTCTGGCCTGAACCATGGTTGCAATAATCTTTTTGGAAAAGCCTTTGTGAGCTAGGATGTTCCGCTCAACCTCCATGCCGTCAAACAAAGTTGCCGTAAGATCGGGTAGATGAACGGTCCTTGTTGCAGAAGATATCTTCTCATTGGCAGAGGCCAAGAGTCTGCGACGGACATGTTCAGAAGATCTGCTTACCATGTCCTCCGAGGCCAATCCAGGGCAATCAGAATTGCCTGGACTCCTTGATTTCTGAATCGCTTTAGCACCCTCGGGAGCAATGGAATCGAGGAAACAGGTAGACCAGCCAGTAAGGCCAAGGGGACGTCGGCGAATCTATTGCCCTCGCCTGAGGGTTCCTGGTTCTTGAGCAATACCAGCGAAGCTTCTTGTTGAGTCGAGAAGCCATTATGTCTATCTGTGGGCAGCCCCACAGGTCAATTATGTCACGTCTAGCAAAGTTTGAGGATCCGGCAGCTGAGATTTGCCCGAGAAGGTAGCAGGCTGTGAATGAACCAGATGAGGGGGCTGGATATAGTTTCTTCGCATGGGACACGGAGCAATGAAGAACATAGGCGGGGTTTGAGAGTCAATGGAAAGTATTTATTATGTACAGGGCTGAGGTAAAGAACAGCGGCTGGTGCACAATGGTTAAAGACGTGGCTGGGGGCGAAGAACTGTGGACTGTGATTTGAAAGACGAGACTGTAGATGATGAACTGTGGAACTGTGGATGGTGGTTGAAGCCGTGGCTGGAGACAAGGATTGTGGACTGTGGTTTGGAAAACGAGGCTGAAGGTAATGTTATGCACACCAGTGCCTGCAGGAAAGTACTGGTGTCAGAACTGTTATGCACTCCAGTGCCTGCAGGAATGTACTGGTGTTTGAACTGTTATGCAAAACAAATGGACTCACAGACAGACTGGGGAATATGACATAACGTACACAGAAGGTGATAGGGTAACAAAATACACACAAAGTGAACAGAGAAGCCCAGAGGCTAAGGAACTGGGTATCTCCCTTGTATTAGAACTGCTCAGATGGGAAAAGCAAGATGTTGTGTTTTAATACGTAGAGAACCCGAAATGCTGTTGCTAAGGGCAACAGTAAACCCTAAAGGGTTACCAACGGGTGTGGCAGTAAACTCCTTGGTCAGAGATGGAATGATAGACACAAGGAGAGTCTCCACAATCCTAATTCTCACTTGCAGTGCACAGGTTCAGCTTACTGCCACTAAACTGACCCCTGACACCTAGCACAGTGAGACAGGATTAGACAGGCAAGTCTTAGAATACAGCCGCAAACTTGCTAAGTTCACAGAGTAGTAACAGAACCCCAGCAAGCTAAACGACTGACTCCAGTCTTACTGCTAGGTCTGGATTGGCAGAGTGTAATACCAAATCCCCAGGCCTATTTGCAGTAAGCAACAAACAAATACAAAGCTACACAGTACTGGCTAACTTTCATGAACTGACTAACCAACAAAGATTCAGCAGCATCTGCTTACCCTGAGAAGAGGCCTTATAAAGCAGGTGCTGTCCACGCCCCACTCAGACCTCACAGACTGTGAGCACAAAAACCAGCACCGGATCCCCTGCCGTGCACAGAGCCTATAACCACTGCACAGCAAAAGACCCGAACCGGAGTATCAGCTGCGCTCAGGTTACTCCGCTAGCAGTTGTCTCCCGGTTGCCATGACGACGTGGCAGCACAGGGCAGGAGACCCTAACAGGTAATCTGCAGGCTGTGGTCAGTGGTACAAAGGCGTGGCTGGTGAAGGAGATCTGTGGAGTGTGGCTTGAAAGACGAGGCAGAAGACCCAGGGCCGACTGTGCCCAAGAGTCTTACTGGACCGGGTTTTCCAGGAGCGCTTCCACAGGCAGTAGCAGGCTAGAAACGGCAGGGCTGCAGCAGCAATAGAGAACCGACCAAGCAGGATCAGGAGTAACCAGAATACAGCAGGAATCCTGGGAGCACAGGCTAAAGCACCTACAACAGGGTTGTAACTTGAAGCACTGGCGTCCCTGTCCTAAATCAGCCCCCTTTTATAGGGAGAGCTTCCCCTGGATTGGCTGGAAGAAACAGGAAACAGGAACTATGCTTAAAACTTGGTCTCCAACATGGCAGCCCCCAGTAATGCACACCTTTTTGCAAAGCCACATTGCTCACTGCCCCTGGTCTCCTAGCAACGGCTCAGCAAGGGCATCCCGCCGCCACGAGCGGACCCCCTCACCGCCGCTACTGCTGCCCACGGATCCGGCGCAGCAGCCCACCTCCGCTGCTGCCCGCACAAGGCCAAGGAAGCCAGCCCCGCGGCCCCAGCGTACCGGTAAGATTCCGGACGCTGACAAATTATCTGTTAAAACACCTGTTGATGGAACCACCCTGGGAGGGGTGGAGATCATGACGACTCATGAAGTCCGCTTCCCTGTAGTCCACCCCCAGATTGAAGATGACGGACATTGCATTTCTTTCTTCCCAGAGGAGTATCTTTGACACTTCTCGCATGCAGGCTCTGCTTTTTGTCCCTCCATGGCGATTTATGTAAGCCACCGCCATGGCGTTGTCCGACTGAACCTGGATCGCTCGATTCCTAAGCAGAGGAGAGGCCAGAAGCAGAGAATTGTAGATCACCCGACGTTCCATAATGTTGATTAGAAGTAGGGCTTCGTGGGCTGATCACTTGCCCTGGAACTGAGCCCCTTGGGTGACAGCTCCCCATCCTCTCAGACTCATCTGTCATGAGGAGAATCCAATCCTGAGTCCCAAAACTTCAACCTTCCAGCAGGTTTGAGGACTGTAGCCACCACAAGAGGGAGATCCTGGCCTGAGGTGACAGACGTATTATCCAATGCATCTGAAGATGTGATCCGGATCACTTGCTCAGGAGATCCAATTGAAATGTTCTGGCATGGAACTTTCCGTACTGGATTGCCACAGTATCCAGAAACATTCCCAGGAATAGAAGCCACTGAGTAAGCTCCAGGTGGGACATCTGTAAATTGAGGATCCATACATGTTATAGCAGAAGCTGAATAGTGCGGTCTATATTGAGTACTAGAAGTTCCCTGGATGTCACTTTTATCAAGAGATCATCCAGGTAAGGGACAATATTGACACCCTGGATTCGGAGTGGAACATCATCTCCACCATCACCTTCGTGAAGACCCTCGGAGCTGTGGACAGGCCGAAGGGTAGTGCCTGGAACTGGTAGTGATCGTTCAGCAGGGCAAACCGCAGGTAGGCCCGATGAGGTGGCCAAATCAGGATATGGAGATAATCGACCTTTATATCCAGCAAGACCATGAACTCCCATTCTTCCAGACCAGCAATCACTGCTTGCAAGGATTCCATCTTGAACTTGAAAACCTTTAGGTAAGAGTTCAAGGATTTTAGATTCAGAATGGGCCTTACCGAACCGTCCGGTTTTGGTACCACAAACAGGATGGAGTAGTAACCCTTTCCTTGTTGTTGTAGTGGCACTGGAACAATGACTTGGGACTGGACCAACTTTAGGATGGCCTGTTGCAGCGTAACTCATGTATCCTCCAAAACTGGTAAGCTTGATTTGAAAAATTGTTGGGGAGGAGCGCTGCTGAACTCCAGCTTGTAGCCCTGAGAAATGAGGTCCTGTACCCAGGTATCCTGGTAGGAGCTTTCCCAGTTGCGGCTGAAGTGACGCAGTCGAGCTCCCACATCGAGATCCCCTCGATGTGTGTGTGTGTGTGTGTGTGTGTGTGTGTGTGTGGGGGGGTCATGCTGAGGCCTTCGTGGAAGCTGAACTGGTGCTTTGTTCCTGAGAACATGCAGCGGCTGGTTTTCTTGCCTTACTTCTGGTGCTTCTCGCTGCAGTGCAGGCACCTCTGATTCTTGATCTAAACCTTGTTGTCCAAAAGGACTGGTTAGACGTCCCCAGAAAAGAGAAATGTGGATTTTCCTGCAGTAACCTTAGAAATCCATGTATCCAACTCCCCTAAGGAACAGACTCCACACTGTGCTTGGAATCTGCATCCACTATCCAGTGACGCAGCCACAAAGCTCTGCGCGCTGACACTGCCATGCAGTAGTCCTAGTATTAATAGCGCCTATCTCCTTGAGAGAGTCACACAGGATGCCTGCAGTGTCTTGAATGTGTTTTATGAGAGTCACCGTAGTGACCAGGGACATATCCCCCGCAAGGCCCTCTTGAATTTGAGTTGCCCATGTATGACTGGCATGTGTCATCCAGGAACCCACAAGCACGGGTCTTTGTGATACACCAGCCGCTGTGTAAGTAGACTTTAGTGTAGTCTCTATTTTCCTATCCCCAGGGTTCTATAATGTAAAGGAGCCAGATGCTGGTAGTACCACCTTTTTTAAGAAACGGGAGACTGATATGTCTACAGCTGGGGGTTCTTCCCAATTCTTCCTACCTTCAGGTGTAAATGGGGAAGTGTGCAAAAACCATTTTGTAACCTGATATTTTTTATTTTTATCAGGGTTTTTCCAGGCTTTCTTAAATATGTCATCTAGTTCCGGAGAATCAGGGAAGGTGACACTGAGCTTTTTCTGAGTATTAGCAGTGAGCTGAGATGACATGTCTGCCATCATAGTCTTTATGGCACCGAGCCAGGATGACGCCTGACTTCCTCACTAACTTGGGAAGACTGACTGCATTGTTCACATGATAGGGAACCATCTATAGAGGGAGAGAATCTGTTGCAACATACACTGCATAATTGGTGTTTTACCATGTTTAGAGTAGACAACACTCAGACACACACACACACACACACACACACACACACACACACACACGTTATTACATAGCAAGCCTGCCCTTACTGTATGTGAGGAGACAGAGAGTGAGAGGGACAGCACACCCAAGCCTGTCAGCCTCAGTAAGATTGCAGGCTGTGTTTATATCACGGTGAACACCGGAGTTCTTGTCCTTTTCAGGACTCTAATTGTGTAATAATAGCGGCTCTCCCCCATTTGTCTGGAGGAACTGTGTGTCCTTGCTGCTGCAGCAGTGAGCAGAGGAAGGCGCCAAAATGCCGCTGGTCCTGCTCTGGGGTAGCTCCGAACCGTGTAATGGCGCCGGAGCTGTGTAGATATTTATACTGGCAATGTCTCCTTATAAGTGTGAAACATCACATTGATTTCACCACCGCTGCCAGTGTACACAGGGGGGCTATAGCGGGTCCCTCTAAGGGAGGGTCCTGTATGCCGCCCCTGCCATAGCACCGCACCAAGAACCAGGGGACCCCCCTAGCAGGGCCCCCGGTTTGTACTCACCACTCTTCTGACCTTCAGGCTACGTTAGGGGTGTGCGGCATGCTGCAATTGCGACCAACGAGGCGCAATGCCCCGCGGTACCAACAACCTCTCAGGACCCCCCCTCCCCCCACTCACACGGTGCAGGTATACTGACGCCCAAACAGCATCCCGAAAATAAAGTTCAAAATAAAACGGAAGAAAATCCTCTGGAGCTCAGAGTGGCATCCTCTCCTGAGGGCACATGTTTCTAAACTGCCTGTATGAGGGGGCATAGAGGGGAGGAGCCAGCACACCCAGTGGAAGAAATGTAAAGTGCACTGGCTCCTTTGGACCCCATCTATACCCCATCGTACTAATTCCCCAATATCCCATAATGGATATTAGAGAGAGTATTTTTTCAGCCTTTCTGATCTGTAGGATGTAGAGAAGACTTATTCAGTCGACAACCGTGCATAGACTTTAAGATTGATGGAGTCCTGTATAAAGACTTTTCCCTTTGAATACTGATGGATTTCAATACTTTATCCATTTCTCACTGATTTTTGATAGATCGGCCAAATGTCTGCGTACTGTGCAGTTGTGTGGTGCTAGAAGAACACATTCGAAAGGGCTTTCTACGTAGTCTCCTGTTGTAATGTTTTACTAGCCTACAGTTTCTTAGGTCTTTAAATTGCGGACGTTATAGATAATGAGAATACACAGTAATTTTCACCTGAGAATTTTAATATCATTTTATTTTTCTCCAGAAGAAAGATCCGCTATAAATGGGAGAATAACTAGGCTTTTTTAGTGATCACCTGCTGCCCAGGGGCCTGACCGGACCGTTCTTCTAGCCAGGGGCAAAACCGAACTGTTCCTCTAGCCAAGGGCAAAACCGGACCGATACTCTAGCGCAGGGGCAATACCGGAACGATCCTCTAGCGCAGGGGCAAAACCGGACCGATCCTCTAGCCAAGGGGCGTAACCAGACCATTCTTCTATCAAGGTGTCTATCCCTCTCTACATGATCTCCACTCTGTATAACAGGGATTGTCTGGATAACTTCTCCAGGACATCTGTACAGAATATCACTCCCCATAATCAATCTGTTTGCTCATGAAGGATGAACTTTTCTATGTATGAGGTCTCTACTTGCAGACATACTAGGAATGGAGTACCTATATTAAGGAATGAAGACCATCCTGTCACATACACTTCCCATTACTCTGCTTTAGAAAATAAGAACTATTAGGAGGTTCCAATTCTTAATTAAAGCATGGTCCACTGAATCCAGTGACCTCCTATTATGCATTACTCATCCGTGTGCTGAAGACCAATGTCACGGCCTACTCGAAAAAGGAGACTGGCGTTCTAGGGCAGAGAGTTCAGTTCTCAGCTTGCCTTCTTATTGCTGAGACTCAACACCATGTTAGTTACAGAAAACAAATCCTACCTGACCTCAGTGACATGATAAGAAGACCATGGGATTAATATGGGCTGATGGCTCCTGATGTGTGAGATATACCAGAGAGTGTGGGGAGGAGACTGGTCAGATCTCTGGGCTAGTAACACAGTGAGGGAGAGAGCAGGAGTATAATAGGGGCTGATGGCTACTGATGTATGAGATACACCAGAGAGTGTGGGGAGGAGACTGGTCAGATCTCTGGGCTGGTAACACACAGTGACATGATGTAAGGGGGAGAGCAGGAGTATAATAGGGGCTGATGGCTACTGATGTATGAGATACACCAGAGAGTGTGGGGAGGAGACTGGTCAGATCTCTGGGCTGGTAACACAGTGACATGATGTGAACGGGAGAGCAGGAGTATAATAGGGGCTGATGGCTCCTGATGTATAAGATAAACCAGAAAATGTGGGGAGGATACTGGTCAGATCTCTGGGCTGGTACCACACAGTGACATGATGTGAGGGTGAGAGCAGGAGTATAATAGGGGTGATGGCTCTAAACTCTACACTGGGGAAAAAAATTCCTCATTAGTTTGTTCTGACAGAGGAGGGTGTAGGATAAGAGATTGCTGTAGTGACTGATAAAGGAGAATATGTGACTCTTTTCTGTAATAAGTGTTTATTACTCACCTGTGCTGATATCTGTAGGGATCTCCTCCTCCTTACACTGCTGATCCCCCCTCACATACGTCTCTTCTTCTCCCTCTACATCTTCTGCCTTTATATCAGTCACATACGTCACTTCTTCTCTCTCTGTATCTTCTGCCTTTATATCAGTCACATACGTCTCTTCTTCTCCCTCTATATCTTCTGCCTTCATATCAGTCATATACGTCTCTTCTTCTCCCTCTATATCTTCTGCCTTCATATCAGTCACATACGTCTCTTCTTCTCCCTCTATATCTTCTGCCTTCATATCAGTCACATACGTCTCTTCTTCTCCCTCCATATCAGTCACATACGTCTCTTCTTCTCCCTCTGTATCTTTGATTTTAATATTATTTAATTGGGCTTCACCCTATGTAAACAAGACAAATATAATGACACACAGCTCCTCTACACAACGTATAGTGACAGTCACTTTGGTTTATTGGGAAGACCCTAAATCCCACCTACCTGATCCTCCTGTGGGATCCTGTGATTCTCCTCTGTACAATCCTGGGAATACAGAGGACGGGGACATCTCTCTGGGGTATCTCTGTTACTGGGCCCATCTGTAGGAGACACACAGTGAATGAGTACAATGTATATATGTGATTATCAGATGATGTGTGTATATAGGTACCCCCATATCTGCTCTGCCCTGTACAATACATGACAGTCTCCTCTTACCCAGTGATGTGAGGGGCCGGTGATTCTCCATCATCACGTCCTTGTACAGACCCCTGTGTTCCTCTATATACTCCCCCTCCTGCATGGAGACATAGACAGTGACATCCTGACACCTTATAGGAACCTGACACACACAGTGATACAGTGATCACCCAGACACATCCCCTGGTGTTACTGTATAATGTCCCATTCCCAGCAGTCACCTCTCCAGTCATCACCCAGACACGTCCCCTGGTGTTACTGTATAATGTCCCATTCCCAGCAGTCACCTCTCCAGTCATCACCCAGACACGTCCCCTGGTGTTACTGTATAATGTCCCATTCCCAGCAGTCACCTCTCCAGTCATCACCCAGACACGTCCCCTGGTGTTACTGTATAATGTCCCATTCCCAGCAGTCACCTCTCCAGTCATCACCCAGACACGTCCCCTGGTGTTACTGTATAATGTCCCATTCCCAGCAGTCACCTCTCCAGTCATCACCCAGACACATCCCCTGGTGTTACTGTATAATACCCCATTCCCAGCAGTCACCTCTCCAGTCATCACCCAGACACTTCCCCTCATGTCAATGTATAATGCCTCATTCCCAGCAGTCACCTCTCCAGTCATCACCCAGAAACGTCCCCTGGTGTTACTGTATAATGTTCCATTCCCAGTAGTAATCTCTCCAGTCATCACTCAGAGACATCCCCTGGTGTTACTGTATAATGCCCCATCCCAGCAGTCACCTCCCCAGTCATCACCCAGACACATCCCCTGGTGTTACTGTATAATGCCCCATTCCCAGCAATGACCTCTCCAGTCATCACCCAGACACGTCCCCTGGTGTTACTGTATAATGCCCCATTCCCAGCAGTCACCTCTCCAGTTATCACCCAAACACATCCCCTGGTGTTACTGTATAATGCCCCATTCCCAGCAATCACCTCTCTAGTCATCACCCAGGCACGTCCCCTGGTGTTACTGTGTAATGCCCCATTCCCAGCAGTCACCTCTCCAGTCAGCAGCTGAATGATCTTGTTGGTGAGTTCCAGGATCTTTTGGTCATTGAGTCTCTCATGTATTAGTGAGTGAGGTGGAGGCACTGGGATGGGTCTCTGGGTTCTACTCAGTCCTCCTGACACACGGGGACGGCTGTTGAATATCTCACACTCATTGGATGTCTTCTTCACTACTGTGTAATCCTGAGTAATGGAGGAGACATCAAATATCAATATATACACTCCCAGACCCCCCCTCACCTCCCCAGTCATGTCCCTTTATTATTACTATAGATATAAGTGAATTCACAGTGACGCTTCTAAATCATCTCACCTCCCCAGTCATGTCCCTGTATTATTTCTATAGAAATGAGTGACGTCACTATGAAGCTCCAAAATCCCTTCACCTCCCCAGTCAGGTCCCTGTATTATTACTATAGATATGTGATGTCACTGTGACGTTCCGATTCCCTCACCTCCCCAGTCATGTCCCTGTATTATGACTATAGATATTAGTGACGTCACTGTAATGCTCTCGGATCCCCTCACCTTCTCAGTCATATCTTTGTATTACTACTAAAGTAATGTCACTGTATAGCTCCCAGATCCGCTAACCTCCCCAGTCATGACCCTGTATTATTACTATAGATATGTGATGTCACATTGACGCTCCCAGATCCCCTCACCTCCCCAGTCATGTCCCTGTATTATTTCTATTGATATAAGTGACATCACTGTGACGCTTCCAGATCTCCTCACCTCCCCAGTCACGTCTCTGTATTATTACTATAGATATAAGTGACGTCACTGTGATACTCCCAGATTCCCTCACCTCCCCAGTCATGTCCTTGTATTATTACTATAGATATGTGACATCATTGCGCCTCTCCCAGATCCCCTCACCTCCCCAGTCATGTTCTCGTATTATCACAATAGATATAAGTGATGTCACAGTGACAATCCCAGATCCCCTCAACTCCCCAGTCATGTCCCTGTATTATTACTAAAAATAAGTAATGTTACAGTTATGCTACCATACTCTCTCACCTCTCTGTTCATATCCCTGTATTATTACTATAGATATAAGTTAGGTCACTGTGACGCTCCCAGATTCACTCCAGTCATGTCCCTGTATTATTACTTTAGATATAAGTGATGTCACTGTGATGCTCCCAGATCCCCTCACCTCGTCACGTCCCTGAATTATTACTATAAATATGCTATGTCAAAGTGACGCTCCCAGATCCCCTCACCTCCCCAGTCATGTCCCTGTTTTATTACTATAGATATAAGTTACATCACAGGGACGCTTCCAGATTCCCTCACCTCCCCAGTCATGTTTCTGTATTATTACTATAGATATAAGTGATGTCACTGTGATGCTGTCAGATTACCTCACCTCCCCAGTAATATACCTGTATTATTACTATAGATATAAGTGATGTCACAGTGAGGCTCCCAGATCCCCTCATTTCCCCAGTCAGGTTCCTGTATTATTACTATAGATATGTGATGTCACTGTGACACTCCCAGATCCCCTCACCTCCACAGTCATATCCCTGTATTATTACTATAGATATAAGTGATGTCACAGTGAGGCTCCCAGATCCCCTCACCTCCCCAGTCAGGTCCCTGTATTATTACTATAGATATAAGTGATGTCACTGTGACACTCCAAGATCACCTCAACTCTCCAGTTATGTCCCTGTGTATTTCTATAGCTATATGTGACATTAGTGTGACATTCCTAGATTGCATCACCTCCCCATTCATCTCCCTGTATTATTACTATAGATATAAGTGATGTCACTGTGACACTCCCAGATCCCCTCACCTCCCCAGTCATGTCCCTGTATTATTACTATAGATATAAGTGATGTCACTGTGACGCTCCCAGTTCCCCTCACCTCCCCAGTCATGTCCCTGTATTATTTCTTTAGACATAAGTGATGTCACTGTGAGCTGCCAGATCCCCTCACCTCGTCACGTCCCTGAATTATTACTATAAATATGCTATGTCAAAGTGACGCTCCCAGATCCCCTCACCTCCCAGTCATATCCCTGTATTATTATTATAGATATAAGTAATGTCACTGTGATACTCTCAGATCCCCTCACCTCCCCAGTCATGTCCCTGCATTATTATTATTATTATAGATATAAGTGAAGTCACTGTGATGCTCCCAGATCACCACACCTCCCCGGTCATGTCCCTGTATTATTATTATTATTATAGATATTAGTGAAGTCACTGTAGTGCTCCCAGAACCCCTCAACTCCCCAGTCATGTCCCTTGTATTAGTACGAGAGAGATATTATGTCACAATGACGCTCCCAGATCTCCTAACCTCCCCAGTCATGTCCCTGTATCATTACTATAGATATATGTGACATCAGTGGGACGCCTCCATATCCCCTCACCTTCACAGTCATGTCCACGTATTATTATAGATATAAGTTAGGTTACTGTGACGCTATCAGATTCCATCACCTCCCCAGTTACGTCCCTGTATTATTACTATAGATATAAGTTAGGTCACTGTGACGCTCCCAGATTCCCTCACCTCCCATGTCATGTCCCTCTATTATGACTATAGATATTAGTGATCTCACTGTGAGGCTGCCAAATCCCCTCACCTCCCAAGTCAGGTTCCTGTATTATTACCATAGATATAAGTGATGTCTCTGTGATGCTCCCAGATCCCATCACCTCCCCAGTTATGTCCCTGTATTATTACTATATATGTGACGTCACTGTGCCTTTCCTAGATCCCCTCACCTCCCCAGTCATGTCCCTGTATTGCTATAGATATTAGTGATGTCACTGTGACACTCCCAGATCCCCTCACCTCTCCAGTCATATACGCATTATTAATATAGATATAAGGTCACAGTGGCGCTCCAAGATTCACTCACCCCCACAGTCATGTCCCTTTATTATTACTATAGATATAAGTGATGTCACTGTGAGCTGCCAGATCCCCTCACCTCGTCACGTCCCTGAATTATTACTATAAATATGCTATGTCAAAGTGACGCTCCCAGATCCCCTCACCTCCCCAGTCATATCCCTGTATTATTATTATTATAGATATAAGTAATGTCACTGTGACACTCCCAGATCCTCTTACCTCCCCAGTCATGTCCCTGTATTATTACTATAGATATAAGGTCACAATGATGCTCCCAGATCCTCTCAGCTACCCAGTCATGTCCCGGTATTATTACTAGAAATATAAGGTCACAGTGATGCTCCCAGATCCTCTCACCTCCCCAGTCATGTCCCTGTATTATTACTATAGATATAAGGTCACTGTGAAGCTCCCAGATCCACTCACCTCCCCAGTCAGCAGGTAGATGATCTCCAGGGTGATATTTATTATCCTCTCAGTCCTATGACTCCTGTTCTTGTCCATCCTCGGTAAATCAGAGAGAATACAGAACGTGTGATGTGTAATAAAGACTCCGTTCCTCACAGCTGGAGTTCCTGGAATAAATATAATACATAAAACATATTGCACATGTAACATAGTAAATGTGGAATAGAGTGAGTTAAGTCTCCTATTTCCCCACAGCCATAGGGTCCTGCTCAGTGTCTCCGAGGTTCCTGTGACCCAGCCCCATAAGGCTGTACTGTATAGTGTTCCTGATCTAGATTGTAGCGCTATTGTGGGTGGAGTCACAATGAGCTGATGTTCAGTACACTGTGAAGGGACTGGGTCTCCTGGAAAGGCGGCAGGAGACAGGCAGGGGGAAGGCTGCAGGAGCCAGGCAGGGGAAAGGTTGCAGGAGAACGGCAGGGGAAAGGCAGACGGAGACAGGCAAGGGAATGGCGGCCGGAGACAGGCAAGGGGTGGCAGGAGACAGGCAGGGGGAAGGCGGCTGGAGACAGGCAGGGGGAAGGCGGCAGGAGACATGCAGGGGGAAGGTGGCTGGAGACAAGCAGGGGTGCGGCAGGGTGGGGGTGGCAGTAAACTGGCATGAGGCTGTAGGGTGGCAGGATACATGCAGGGGAAACACGACAGGCAGCAGAAATGAGGCAGGAGACAGGCAAGGAAAGGTGGCAGGAGACAGGCAAGGAAAGGTGGCAGGAGACAGGCAGGGGAAAGGCGGCAGGAGACAGGCAGGGGAAAGGCGGCCGGAGACAGACAGGGGAAAGACGGCAGGAGACAGACAGGGGAAAGACGGCAGGAGACAGACAGGGGAAAGACGGCAGGAGACAGACAGGGGAAAGACGGCAGGAGACATGCAGCGGAAAGACGGCAGGAGACAGGCAGGGGAAAGGCGGCAGAAGACAGGCAGGGGAAAGGCGGCAGGAGACAGGCAGGAGAAAGGCGGCAGGAGACAGACAGTGGAAAGGCGGCAGGAGACAGACAGTGGAAAGGTGGCAGGAGACAGGCAGGGGAAAGGTGGCAGGAGACAGGCAGGGGAAAGGTGGCAGGAGACAGGCAGGGGAAAGGTGGCAGGAGACAGGCAGGGGAAAGGTGGCAGGAGACAGGCAGGGATAAGGCGGCAGGAGACAGGCAGGGGAAAGGCGGAAGGAGACAGGCAGGGGAAAGGCCGCCGGAGACAGACAGGGGAAAGGCGGCCGGAGACATGCAGGGGAAAGGCGGCAGGAGACAGGCAGGGGAAAGGCAGCAGGAGACAGACAGTGGAAAGGTTGAAGGAGACAGGCAGGGAAAGGCGGCAGGAGACAGACAGGGGAAAGGTGGCAGGAGACAGACAGGGGAAAGGCGGCAGGAGACAGGCAGGGGAAAGGCGGCAGGAGACAGGCAGGAGAAAGGCGGCAGGAGACAGGCAGGGGAAAGGCGGCAGGAGACAGACAGGGGAAAGGCGGCAGGAGACAGACAGGGGAAAGGCGGCAGGAGACAGGCAGGGGAAAGGCGGCAGGAGACAGGCAGGGGAAAGGCGGCAGGAGACAGGCAGGGGAAAGGCGGCAGGAGACAGGCAGGGGAAAGGCGGCAGGAGACAGGCAGGGGAAAGGCGGCAGGAGACAGGCAGGGGAAAGGCGGCAGGAGACAGACAGGGGAAAGGCGGCAGGAGACAGACAGGGGAAAGACGGCAGGAGACAGACAGGGGAAAGATGGCAGGAGACAGACATGGGAAAGGCGGCAGGAGACAGACAGGGGAGCAGCTGCATGGAGTAACATGAGATGGGGCTCAGACGGGGTCACCAGCAGCGGGGTACAGTGCCAGCTGCCTGCAGGCTATAACCTGGCCCTCCCATACTAGAGGCTCCAGCCCCCTGCCTCCTACCCACACCCTCTGCAGCCTATGAAGGAAGAGCAGCTGGGAGCCCCTTGAGGCGGGTGAGCGAGGAAGCCCCTGGAGGAGAAAGTGCCGCTCTCTCTGTGCCTGCTTCTAGATGCTGCCCTCCCCTATTTGCTGCATGGGTGCAGATGTTGGCATCGCACAGAGCATGAAAAAAATAAGAATTTACTCACCGGTAATTCTATTTCTCGTAGTCCGTAGTGGATGCTGGGACTCCGTAAGGACCATGGGGAATAGACGGGCTCCGCAGGAGACTGGGCACTCTAAGAAAGATTTAGGACTACCTGGTGTGCACTGGCTCCTCCCCCTATGACCCTCCTCCAGACCTCAGTTAGGATACTGTGCCCGGACGAGCGTACACAATAAGGAAGGATTTTGAATCCCGGGTAAGACTCATACCAGCCACACCAATCACACCGTATAACTCGTGATAGGAACCCCGGTTAACAGTATGATAACAACGGAGCATCTGAACAGATGGCTCGCAATAACAACCCGATTTGCGTAACAATAACTATTTACAAGTATTGCAGACAATCCGCACTTGGGATGGGCGCCCAGCATTCACTACGGACTACGAGAAATAGAATTACCGGTGAGTAAAATCTTATTTTCTCTGACGTCCTAGTGGATGCTGGGACTCCGTAAGGACCATGGGGATTATACCAAAGCTCCCAAACGGGCGGGAGAGTGCGGATGACTCTGCAGCACCGAATGAAAGAACTCCAGGTCCTCCTCAGCCAGGGTATCAAATTTGTAGAATTTTGCAAATGTGTTTGCCCCTGACCAAGTAGCAGCTCGGCAAAGTTGTAAAGCCGAGACCCCTTGGGAAGCCGCCCAAGCTGAGCCCACCTTCCTCGTGGAATGGGCTTTTACAGATTTAGGCTGCGGTAGTCCCACCGCAGAATGCGCAAGCTGAATCGTGCTACAAATCCAGCACGCGATAGTTTGCTTAGAAGCAGGAGCACCCAGCTTGTTGGGTGCATACAGGATAAACAGCGAGTCAGTTTTTCTGACTCCAGCCGTCCTGGAAACATACATTTTCAGGGTCCTGACTACGTCTAGTAACTTGGAATCTTCCAAGTCCCTAGTAGCCGCAGGCACCACAATAGGTTGGTTCAAGTGAAAAGCTGATACCACCTTCGGGAGAAACTGAGGACGAGTCCTCAGTTCTGCCCTATCCATATGGAAAATCAGATAAGGGCTTTTACAGGACAAAGCCGCCAATTCTGACACACGCCTGCCCGAAGCCAGGGCCAACAGCATGACCACTTTCCACGTTAGATATTTCAAATCCACAGTCTTAAGTGGCTCAAACCAATGTGATTTCAGGAACTCCAAAACCACATTGAGATCCCAAGGTGCCACTGGGGGCACAAAAAGAGGCTGAATATGCAGAACTCCTTTGACAAAAAAGTCTGAACTTCAGGCAGTGAAGCCAGTTCTTTCTGGAAGAAAATCGGCAGAGACGAAATTTAGACCTTAATGGACCCCAATTTGAGGCCCAACGTCACCCCTGCTTGCAGGAAATGCAGGAATCGACCCAGTTGAAATTCCTCCGTTGGGGCCTTCCTGGCCTCACACCACGCAACATATTTTCGTCAAATGCGGTGATAATGTTTTGCAGTGACATCCTTCCTAGCTTTAATCAGCTAGAATGACTTCCTCCGGAATGCCCTTTTCCTTTAGGATCCGGCGTTCAACCGCCATGCCATCAAACGCAGCCGCGGTAAGTCTTGGAACAGGCAGGGCCCCTGCTGCAGCAGGTCCCGCCTGAGTGGTAGAGGCCATGGGTCCTCTGAAAGCATCTCTTGAAGTTCTGGGTACCAAGCTCTTCTTGGCCAATCCGGAACCACGAGAATAGTTTTCACTCCTCGCCTTCGTATTATTCGCAGTACCTTGGGAATGAGAGGCAGAGGAGGAAACACATAAACCGACTGGTAGACCCACGGTGTTACTAGAGCGTCCACAGCAATCGCCTGAGGGTCCCTTGACCTGGCGCAATATCTTTTTAGCTTTTTGTTGAGGCGGGACGCCATCATGTCCACCTGTGGTCTTTCCCAACGGTTTACCAACAGTTGGAAGACTTCTGGATGAAGTCCCCATTCTCCCGGGTGGAGGTCGTGCCTGCTGAGGAAGTCTGCTTCCCAGTTGTCCACTCCCGGAATGAACACTGCTGTCCGTGCTAACACATGATTTTCCGCCCATCGGAGAATCCTTGTGGCTTCTGCCATTGCCCTCCTGCTTCTTGTGCCGCCCTGTCTGTTTACATGGGCGACCGCCGTGATGTTGTCTGATTGGATCAGTACCGGCTGATTCTGAAGCAGGGGCCTTGCTTGGCTTAGGGCATTGTAAATGGCCCTTAGCTCCAGAATATTTATGTGAAGCGAAATCTCCTGATTTGACCACAGTCCTTGGAAATTTCTTCCCTGTGTGACTGCACCCCAGCCCCGAAGGCTGGCATCCGTGGTCACCAGGACCCAGTCCTGTATTCCAAATCTGCGGCCCTCTAGTAGATGAGCCCTCTGCAGCCACCACAGCAGCGAGACCCTGGTCCTTGCCGACAGGGTTATCCGCTGTTGCATCTGGAGATGGGAACCGGACCATTTGTCCAACAGGTCCCACTGGAAAGTCCTTGCGTGGAACCTTCCGAATGGAATTGCTTCGTACGAAGCTACCATTTTCTCCAGGACTCGTGTGCATTGATGTAACGACACCTGTCCCGGTTTTAGGAGGTCTCTGACTAGAGATGACAACTCCTCTGCTTTTTCCACTGGAAGAAACACTTTTTTCTGGTCTGTGTCCAGAATCTATCCCAGGAACAGAAGACGTGTCGTCGGGACCAGCTGTGACTTTGAAATATTGAGAATCCAGCCATGCTGTTGCAGCACTTCCCGAGAAAGTGCTACCCCCACTACCAACTGTTCCTTGGACCTCGCCTTTATTAGGAGATCGTCCAAGTACGGGATAATTAAAACTCCCTTCTTGCGAAGGAGTATCATCATTTCGGCCATTACCTTGGTAAAGACCCTCGGTGCCGTGGATAACCCAAATGGCAGCGTTTGGAACTGATAGTGACAGTCCTGTACCACAAATCTGAGGTACTCCTGGTGAGGAGGGTAAATGGGGATATGCAGGTACGCATCCTTGATGTCCAGGGAGACCATGTAATCCCCCTCGTCCAGGCTCGCAATAACCGCCCTAAGCGATTCCATCTTGAACTTGAACCTTTTGATATAAGTGTTCAAGGATTTTAAATTTAAGATGGGTCTCACTGAACCGTCCGGTTTCGGTACCACAAACATTGTGGAATAGTAACCCTTTCCTTGCTGAAGGAGGGGTACCTTGACAATCACTTGCTGTGAATACAGTTTTTGAATAGCCACCAACAATGCCTCCCTGGCAGAGGGAGTTGCCGGTAAGGCAGATTTTAGGAAACGGCGGGGGGGGGGGGGGGAGGGAGACGTCTCGAATTCCAGCCTGTACCCCTGAGATACTACTTGAAGGACCCAGGGATCCACCTGTGAGAGAGCCCACTGTGCGCTGAAATTTCTGAGACGGGCCCCCACCGTACCCGGGTCCGCCTGAGCAGCCCCAGCGTCATGCTATGGACTTACCGGACGCAGGGGAGGACTTCTGCTCTTGGGAACTAGCTGTGTGCTGCAGCTTTTTCCCCCTACCTTTGCCTCTCGGCAGAAAGGATGAGCCTCTAGCCCTCTTGCTTTTCTGGGGCCGAAAGGACTGTACCTGATAATACGGTGCTTTCTTTTGCTGTGGGGTAGCCTGTGGCAAAAAGGTCAATTTCCCAGCAGTAGCTGTGGAAACGAGGTCCGAAAGACCCTCCCCAAACAGTTCCACCCCCTTATAGGGCAAAACTTCCATGTGCCGTTTCGAGTCGGCATCGCCTGACCATTGCCGAGTCCATAACCCGTTTCTGGCGGCAATGGACATAGCGCTTATTTTTGATGCCAGCCGGCAAATATCCCTCTGTGCATCACGCATGTATAAGACGGCGTCTTTTATATGCTCTATCGTCAGCAAAATATTGTCCCTATCCATCGTATCAATATTATCCGACAGGGAATCTGACCACGCAGCTGCAGCACTGCACATCCATGATTATGCAATGGCTGGTCGCAATATAATTCCCGTGTGTGTGTATATAGCTTTAAGGGTAGCCTCCTGCATTCTATCAGCAGGTTCCTTTAGGGCGGCCGTATCCGGAGACGGTAGTGCCACCTTTTTTGATAAGCGTGTCAGCGCCTTATCTACCCTAGGGGGTGTTTCCCAACGTGACCTATCCTCTGGCGGGAAAGGGTATGCTGCCAATAACCGTATGGAAATTATCAATTTCTTATCGGGGGAAGTCCACGCTTCCTCACACACCTCATTTAATTCCTCAGATGCAGGAAAAACTACAGGTAGTTTTTTCTCACCAAACATAATACCCTTTTTTCTGGTACCTGGGGTATTATCAGAAATATATAATTACATTTTTCATTGCCTCAATCATGTAACGGGTGGACCTATTGGAGGGTACACTAGTCTCATCGTCGCCGACACTGGAGTCGGTATCCGTGTCGACATCTGTGTCTGTCACCGGAGGTAGCGGGCGTTTTAAAGCCGATGATGACATTTGAGACGCTGGAACAGGCACAAGCTGAGTAGCCGGCTGTCCTATGTCGTCAAACCTTTTGTGTAAGGAGTTGACACTGTCACGTAATTCCTTCCATAAGTCCATCCACACAGGTGTCGACCCCGCAGGGGGTGACATCACATTCACAGGCATTTGCTCCGCCTTCACATCATTTTCCTCATCATACATGTCGACACAGCAGTACCGACACACAGCACACACACAGGGAATGTTCTGACAGAGGACAGGACCCCACAAAGTCCTTTGGGGAGACAGAGGGAGAGTATGCCAGCACACACCAGAGCGCTATATACCACAGGGATATCACCTATAAAGAGTGTTTTCCCTTATAGCTGCATATATATATTATACTGCGCCTAAATTTGTGCCCCCCCTCTCTTTTTTACCCTTACTGTAGTGCAGGACTGCAGGGGAGAGCCAGGGAGCGATCCTTCCAGCGGAGCTGTGAGGGAAAATGGCGCCAGTGTGCTGAGGGAGAAGGCTCCGCCCCTTTTTCGGTGGGCTTTCTCCCGCTATTTTAATAGTTCTGGCAGGGGTTAATATACACCTATATAGCCCCTGGGGCTATACATGGTGTCAGTTTGCCAGCCAAGGTGCTATTTATTGCTGCTCAGGGTGCCCCCCCTCCCCCAGCGCCCTGCACCCATCAGTGACCGCAGTGTGTGGTGTGCATGAGGAGCAATGGCGCACAGCTGCAGTGCTGTGCGCTACCTTAGAGAAGACAGAAGTCTTCAGCCGCCGATTTTCCGGACCTTCTTGCTTCTGGCTCTGTAAGGGGAACGGCGGCACGGATCCGGGAACGGACGACGAGGTCGGGTCCTGTGTGCGATCCCTCTGGAGCTAATGGTGTCCAGTAGCCTAAGAAGCCCAAGCTACCACCACTTAGGTAGGTTCGCTTCTTCTCCCCTTAGTCCCTCGGTGCAGTGAGCCTGTTGCCAGCAGGTCTCACTGTAAAATAAAAAACCTAAACTATACTTTCTTTCTAGGAGCTCAGGAGAGCCCCTAGTGTGCATCCAGCTCGGCCGGGCACAGAAATCTAACTGAGGCTTGGAGGAGGGTCATAGGGGGAGGAGCCAGTGCACACCAGATAGTCCTAAATCTTTATTTAGATGTGCCCAGTCTCCTGCGGAGCCGTCTATTCCCCATGGTCCTTACGGAGTCCCCAGCATCCACTAGGACGTCAGAGAAACAAGGTTTGTTGGCGCTGGGCAGGTCTGTGATGGAATACACCTTAGGATTAGCAGCCACCTGGAGAGGGGTAGCCGGCCTCCTCAAACAGAGACAAATGTGGGGAATACCAGGTAGGCGCTCTATCCAAATGATGCAGCCAAAAAATATAAATTAAAAACACTGTTTATTACACACAAGAAAATAAAAAATAAAAAGAATTTACTCACCGGTAATTCTATTTCTCGTAGTCCGTAGTGGATGCTGGGAACTCCGTAAGGACCATGGGGAATAGCGGCTCCGCAGGAGACTGGGCACAAAAGTAAAGCTTTAGGACTACCTGGTGTGCACTGGCTCCTCCCCCTATGACCCTCCTCCAAGCCTCAGTTAAGATACTGTGCCCGGACGAGCGTACACAATAAGGAAGGATTTATGAATCCCGGGTAAGACTCATACCAGCCACACCAATCACACCGTACAACTAGTGATCTGAACCCAGTTAACAGTATGATAACAGAGGAGCCTCTCGAAGGATGGCTCACTACAACAATAACCCGATTAGTTAACAATAACTATGTACAAGTATTGCAGATAATCCGCACTTGGGATGGGCGCCCAGCATCCACTACGGACTACGAGAAATAGAATTACCGGTGAGTAAATTCTTATTTTCTCTGACGTCCTAGTGGATGCTGGGAACTCCGTAAGGACCATGGGGATTATACCAAAGCTCCCAAACGGGCGGGAGAGTGCGGATGACTCTGCAGCACCGAATGAGAGAACTCCAGGTCCTCCTCAGCCAGGTTATCAAATTTGTAGAATTTAGCAAACGTGTTTGGCCCTGACCAAGTAGCTGCTCTGCAAAGTTGTAAAGCCGAGACCCCTCGGGCAGCCGCCCAAGATGAGCCCACCTTCCTTGTGGAGTGGGCATTTACAGATTTTGGCTGTGGCAGGCCTGCCACAGAATGTGCAAGCTGAATTGTACTACAAATCCAACGAGCAATCGTCTGCTTAGAAGCAGGAGCACCCAGCTTGTTGGGTGCATACAGGATAAACAGCGAGTCAGATTTTCTGACTCCACCGTCCTGGAAACATATATTATCAGGGCCCTGACTACGTCCAGCAACTTGGAGTCCTCCAAGTCCCTAGTAGCCGCAGGCACCACAATAGGCTGGTTCAGGTGAAACGCTGAAACCACCTTAGGGAGAAAATGAGGACGAGTCCTCAATTCCGCCCTATCCGTATGAAAAATCAGGTAAGGGCTTTTATAGGACAAAGCCGCCAATTCTGACACGCGCCTGGCTGAAGCCAGGGCCAACAGCATTACCACTTTCCATGTGAGATATTTTAAGTCCACAGTGGTAAGTGGTTCAAACCAATGTGATTTTAGGAACCCCAAAACCACATTGAGATCCCAGGGTGCCACTGGAGGCACAAAAGGAGGCTGTATATGCAGTACCCCCTTGACAAACGTCTGAACTTCAGGAACCGAAGCCAGTTCTTTCTGGAAGAAAATCGACAGGGCCGAAATTTGAACCTTTATGGACCCTAATTTTAGGCCCATAGACAGTCCTGTTTGCAGGAAATGCAGGAAACGACCCAGTTGAAATTCCTCTGTAGGGGCCTTCCTGGCCTCGCACCACGCAACATATTTACGCCAAATACGGTGATAATGCTGTGCGGTTACATCCTTCCTGGCTTTGATCAGGGTAGGGATGACTTCATCCGGAATGCCTTTTCCCTTCAGGATCCGGCGTTCAACCGCCATGCCGTCAAACGCAGCCGCGGTAAGTCTTGGAGCAGACAGGGTCCTTGCTGGAGCAGGTCCCTTCTTAGAGGTAGATGCCACGGGTACTCTGTGAGCATCTCTTGAAGCTCCGGGTACCAAGTCCTTCTTGGCCAATCCGGAGCCACGAGTATAGTTCTTACTCCTCTCCGTCTTATAATTCTCAGTACCTTGGGTATGAGAGGCAGAGGAGGGAACACATACACTGACTGGTAGACCCACGGTGTTACCAGAGCGTCCACCGCTATTGCCTGAGGGTCCCTTGACCTGGCGCAATACCTGTCTAGTTTTTTGTTGAGGAGGGACACCATCATGTCCACCTTTGGTTTTTCCCAACGGTTGACAATCATGTGGAAGACTTCTGTATGAAGTCCCCACTCTCCCGGGTGGAGGTCGTGTCTGCTGAGGAAGTCTGCTTCCCAGTTGTCCACTCCCAGAATGAACACTGCTGACAGTGCTATCACATGATTCTCCGCCCAGCGAAGAATCCTTGCAGCTTCTGCCATTGCCCTCCTGCTTCTTGTGCCGCCCTGTCTGTTTACGTGGGCGACTGCCGTGATGTTGTCTGACTGGATCAACACCGGCTGACCCTGAAGCAGAGGTCTTGCTTGGCTTAGAGCATTGTAAATGGCCCTTAGTTCCAGGATATTTATGTGAAGTGACGTCTCCAGGCTTGACCACAAGCCCTGGAAATTTTTTCCCTGTGTGACTGCTCCCCAGCCTCTCAGGCTGGCATCCGTGGTCACCAGGACCCAGTCCTGAATGCCGAATCTGCGGCCCTCTAGAAGATGAGCACTCTGCAACCACCACAGGAGAGACACCCTTGTCCTTGGAGACAGGGTTATCCGCTGATGCATGTGAAGATGCGATCCGGATTATTTGTCCAGCAGATCCCACTGAAAAGTTCTTACGTGGAATCTGCCGAATGGAATCACTTCGTAAGAAGCCACCATTTTCCCTAGGACCCTTGTACATTGATGCACTGACACTTGGCCTGGTTTTAGGAGGTTTCTGACTAGCTCGGATAACTCCCTGGCTTTCTCCTCCGGGAGAAACACCTTTTTCTGGACTGTGTCCAGAATCATCCCTAGGAACAACAGACGTGTCGTCGGAATCAGCTGCGATTTTGGGATATTTAGAATCCACCCGTGCTGCCGTAACACTACTTGAGATAGTGCTACTCCGACTACTAACTGTTCCTTGGATCTTGCCCTTATCAGGAGATCGTCCAAGTAAGGGATAATTAAGACGCCTTTTCTTCGAAGAAGTATCATCATTTCGGCCATTACCTTGGTAAAGACACGGGGTGCCGTGGACAATCCAAACGGCAGCGTCTGAAACTGATAGTGACAGTTCTGTACCACAAACCTGAGGTACCCTTGGTGAGAAGGGTAAATTGGGACATGGAGGTAAGCATCCTTGATGTCCAGAGACACCATATAGTCCCCTTCTTCCAGGTTCGCGATCACTGCTCTGAGTGACTCCATCTTGAACTTGAACCTTTGTATGTAAGTGTTCAAGGATTTCAGATTTAAAATAGGTCTCACCGAGCCGTCCGGCTTCGGTACCACAAACAGCGTTGAATAATACCCCTTGCCCTGTTGCAGGAGGGGTACCTTGATTATCACCTGCTGAGAATACAGCTTGTGAATGGCTTCCAATACCGCCTCCCTGTCGGAGGGAGATGTCGGTAAAGCAGACTTTAGGAAACGGCGAGGGGGAGATGTCTCGAATTCTAACCTGTACCCCTGAGATACCACCTGAAGGACCCAGGGATCTACCTGCAAGTGAGCCCACTGCGCGCTGAAATTCTTGAGACGTGCCCCCACCATACCTAAGTCCGCTTGTAAAGCCCCAGCGTCATGCTGAGGACTTAGCAGAAGCGGGAGAGGGCTTCTGTTCCTGGGAACTGGCTGCTTGCTGCAGCCTTTTTCCCCTTCCTCTGCCCCGGGGCAGAAATGAGGAGCCTTTCGCTCGTTTGCCCTTATGGGGACGAAAGGACTGCGCCTGATAATACGGCGTCTTCTTATGTTGAGAGGCGACCTGGGGTAAAAAAGTGGATTTCCCAGCCGTTGCCGTGGCCACCAGGTCTGAAAGACCTACCCCAAATAACTCCTCCCCTTTATAAGGCAGTACTTCCATATGGCGTTTGGAATCTGCATCACCTGACCACTGTCGCGTCCATAACCCTCTTCTGGCAGAAATGGACAGCGCACTTACTCTTGATGCCAGTCGGCAAATATCCCGCTGTGCATCACGCATATATAGAAATGCATCTTTCAAATGCTCTATAGTCATTAATATACTGTCCCTATCTAGGGTATCAATATTTTCAGTCAGGGAATCCGACCAAGCCAACCCAGCACTGCACATCCAGGCTGAGGCGATTGCTGGTCGCAGTATAACACCAGTATGTGTGTAAATACATTTTAGGATACCCTCCTGCTTTCTATCAGCAGGATCCTTAAGGGCGGCCGTCTCAGGAGAGGGTAGAGCGACCTGTTTTGATAAGCGTGTGAGCGCTTTATCCACCCTAGGGGGTGTTTCCCAACGCACCCTGACCTCTGGCGGGAAAGGATATAATGCCAATAATTTTTTAGAAATTATCAGTTTCTTATCGGGGGAAACCCACGCTTCATCACACACCTCATTTAATTCCTCAGATTCAGGAAAAACTACAGGTAGTTTTTTCTCACCGAACATAATACCCCTTTTTAGTAGTAGTGGTATTATCAGAAATATGTAACACATTTTTCATTGCCTCAATCATATAACGTGTGGCCCTACTGGAAGTCACGTTTGTCTCTTCCCCGTCGACACTGGAGTCAGTATCCGTGTCGGCGTCTGTATCTGCCATCTGAGGTAACGGGCGTTTTAGAGCCCCTGATGGCTTTTGAGACGTCTGGACAGGCACAAGCTGAGTAGCCGGCTGTCTCATGTCGTCAACTGTCTTTTGCAAAGAGCTGACACTGTCACGTAATTCCTTCCAGCATCTCATCCACTCAGGTGTCGACTCCCTAGGGGGTGACATCTCTATTATAGGCAATTGTTCCGCCTCCACATCATTTTCCTCCTCATACATGTCGACACAACGTACCGACACACAGCACACACACAGGGAATGCTCTGACAGAGGACAGGATCCCACTAGCCCTTTGGGGAGACAGAGGGAGAGTATGCCAGCACACACCAGAGCGCTATATAAATATACACTGATAACCTTATATAAGAGTTTTTCCCCTTTATAGCTGCTATATGTTAGTATTACGCCAATTAGTGCCCCCCTCTCCTTTTTACCCTGTTTCTGTAGTGCAGGACTGCAGGGGAGAGTCAGGGAGACGTCCTTCCAGCGGAGCTGTGAGGGAAAATGGCGCCTGTGTGCTGAGGAGATAGGCCCCGCCCCCTTCTCGGCGGCCTTTTCTCCCGCTTTTATGTAGAATCTGGCAGGGGTTAAAATTCATCCATATAGCCCTGGGGGCTATATGTGATGTATTTTTGCCAGCCAAGGTGTTTTTTATTGCTGCTCAGGGCGCCTCCCCCTTAGTGCCCTGCACCCTCAGTGACCGAAGTGTGAAGTGTGCTGAGGAGCAATGGCGCACAGCTGCAGTGCTGTGCGCTACCTTGGTGAAGACAGGATGTCTTCTGCCGCCGATTTTCCGGACCTCTTCTTGCTTCTGGCTCTGTAAGGGGGCCGGCGGCGCGGCTCCGGGACCGGACTCCGAGGCTGGGCCTGTGTTCGATCCCTCTGGAGCTAATGGTGTCCAGTAGCCTAAGAAGCCCAATCCACTCTGCAAGCAAGTGAGTTCGCTTCTTCTCCCCTTAGTCCCTCGATGCAGTGAGCCTGTTGCCAGCAGGTCTCACTGAAAATAAAAAACCTAAAACTAAACTTTTCACTAAGAAGCTCAGGAGAGCCCCCTAGTGTGCACCCTTCTCGTTCGGGCACAAAAATCTAACTGAGGCTTGGAGGAGGGTCATAGGGGGAGGAGCCAGTGCACACCAGGTAGTCCTAAAGCTTTACTTTTGTGCCCAGTCTCCTGCGGAGCCGCTATTCCCCATGGTCCTTACGGAGTTCCCAGCATCCACTAGGACGTCAGAGAAACAATATAAACTATAATATAGACCAAAACATATACTAATGGGTGTTACCCTGAGGTATATGATATCTCTGGTATAAATTATATACACAATGAGTATACACAAAGGTATCACTGATAAAATCAATGTAAAAGGAAAACGCTGATCCTTCTACATAGGAGACTCTCAGAGGATTTGTCAGTCTCTTATAGTAAATTAGCAGCGCACAGTGTGAGGGAGAAGAAATCCTCCAGCTGATATGGTTCATACAGGAATGTGTCCTGAACCAGAATGACCTTTATATGGTAATTGTCCATCCGCTTAGTTCCGGTGTAACAACAAAGTGAGTTACATGTGTATAGATGTGATGGTAGTCAGTAGTCACTGCACCAGTGTTGGTAGTCCTTGCGGCACAAATGCAGACCCGCTCCGTCTCACCCTTTGCCCGGGTGAAGAAGCTGCGGGCGGCGCGGTCTGCTATAAGCTGTTCCCTGTCGTGCGGTGCAATGTGGATGCGCAGAGCCGCTGTCTCGTACTCCCAGCACGGGTAAGGTTTGTATCAGCAGCACAGTGTCTGGACTGACCCGGAATAGGGAGGAACAGATGGTGCAGTCTCTCCACGATGTTCATTTCACATTTGACGGCAATTGGTGAACCATCAGCTACTGGAGGTTGTATCTTCTTCTGTGGGCACTACAGGTATCAGCAATCCCTCTCTCTGTGCCCTCAACGCGTTTCTCCGCACACCGGGCAGCTTTTCCAAGAGCTGGAGGATTTCTTCTCACTCACACTGCGCTGCTCATTTACTATAAGAGACTGACAAATCCTCTGAGAGTCTCCTATGTAGAAGGATCAGCGTTTTCCTTTTACATTGATTTTATCAGTGATACCTTTGTGTATACTCATTGTGTATATCATGTATACCAGAGATATCATATACCTCAGGGTAACACCCATTAGTATATGTTTTGGTCTATATTACTGTTTATATTGTTTTTATCTTTTGGTTGCATCATTTGGATAGAGCGCCTACCTGGTATCCCCCACATTTGCACACAGCACGGGGCACAGTAACAGCCCGGCTGCCGGCACGCACACAAAATAACAGGTTCCCTATAGAATAATAGTAAACGCCAGGCACAGCTGCTGCAGAAACTCTTGTTACATACGTGACGTCAGTCTCTTCTGATACTGGCATTATATAATACAGCCCGGTGTCTCTACAGCAGATGGCCGTCGTTATACGTGTGGCGCCTCCTAGCGGGCATTTCACATCTTACACCATTATAGTGACGTGACTGCTGGGGGGGCGGCAATGAGGGGGCTCAGCCTGCAGCAGTCACACTGCCAGTGGTGTAGTAATGCTCTGCAGCAGTCACACTGCCAGTGGTGCAGTAATGCTCTGCAGCTGTCACACTGCCAGTGGTGTAGTAATGCTCTGCAGCTGTCACACTGCCAGTGGTGTAGTAATGCTCTGCAGCTGTCACACTGCCAGTGGTGTAGTAATGCTCTGCAGCTGCCACACTGCCAGTGGTGTAGTAATGCTCTGCAGCTGTCACACTGCCAGTGGTGTAGTAATGCTCTGCAGCTGTCACACTGCCAGTGGTGTAGTAATGCTCTGCAGCTGCCACACTGCCAGTGGTGTAGTAATGCTCTGCAGCTGCCACACTGCCAGTGGTGTAGTAATGCTCTGCAGCTGTCACACTGCCAGTGGTGTAGTAATGCTCTGCAGCTGTCACACAGCCAGTGGTGTAGTAATGCTCTGCAGCTGTCACACTGCCAGTGGTGTAGTAATGCTCTGCAGCTGTCACACTGCTAGTGGTGTAGTAATGCTCTGCAGCTGACATAACAACAACAACAACAACAACAACAGGACACCACAGGCTGCTCCCCATGTATAATATTAGCAATAACAGGACACCACCATCACTGAAAATAAAAAACCTAAAACTAAACTTTTCACTAAGCAGCTCAGGAGAGCCACCTAGTGTGCACCCTTCTCGTTCGGGCACAAAAATCTAACTGAGGCTTGGAGGAGGGTCATAGGGGGAGGAGCCAGTGCACACCAGATGGTCCTAAAGCTTTCTTTAGATGTGCCCAGTCTCCTGCGGAGCCGCTAATCCCCATGGTCATTACGGAGTCCCAGCATCCACTAGGACGTCCGAGAAAATAACAGGACACCACAGACTGCTCCTCCTGTATAATAATAATAATAACAATAGGACACCACAGGCTGCTCCTCCTGTATAATAACAATAACAGGACACCACAGGCTGCTCCCACTGTATATTAATAACAACAAGACACCACAGGCTGCTCCCACTGTATAATAATAATAACAGGGCACCACAGGCTGCTCCCCCTGTATAATAAGACGCCATTACCTGATTTCCACGGACACTGACAATGGGAGGCTGCTGCAGTCGATGAAAACTCACTTCCTGTATGTGGAACGCACAGTCCGGAAATAAGGTGGAACGCACAGTCCGGAAGTAAAGAGTGATTGGCACAAGCTGATTCCTAGTGACTGGTTCCTCCCCTCCTACATCCCGCCATCTGTAAGGAATATTACCATTTATGTCCTCAGTGCAGGAGGCCGGCGGCCATTTTCTTGTAGACCAGTCCGGCAGCAGCAATAGGGTCCCTGGCCGAGTAGTGACGTCAGGAGCGGCGGCCATTTTCCCCTGGTCTGAGCTCCGCCTTCCTTCTATCATTCCCACAAGGCAGCAGGAGCAGAGAGCAGCCATTGCTGTGTCTGGCAGCAGGTAATTATATTATTATTATTATTCTATAGGCTGAGCAGCTCTGGTGTCAGGTTCTGTACTACAGGGGGAGCAGCCTCTGGTGCCTTGTTATAGTGCAGCTGGAGCAGCCTCTGGTGCTGCATTATCCCTGTACAGGTGGCTGACACTCTAGTGTCCTATTACTGTAATACAGGTGGCGCAGACCCCGCCGTTACCGTCATACAGGTGGCGCAGACCCCGCCGTTACCGTAATACAGGTGGAGCAGACCCCGCCGTTACCGTAATACAGGTGGAGCAGACCCCGCCATTACCGTAATACAGGTGGCGCAGAGCCCGTCGTTACCGTAATACAGGTGGCGCAGACCCCGCCATTACCGTAATAAGGGTGACGCAGACCTCGCCATTACCATAATAAGGGTGGCGCAGGCCTCGCTGTTACTGTAATACAGGTGGCGCAGATCACACCGTTACCGTAATACAGGTGGTGGAGATCCCGCCGTTACCGTAATACTGTGGCGCAGACCCCGCCATTACCGTAATACAGGCGTCGCAGACCCCGCCGTTACCGTATTACAGGTGGCGCAGCCCCTGCCGTTACTGTAATTAAGGTGGCGCAGCCCCTGCCGTAACCGTAATATAGGTGGCGCCGTCCCCGCCATTACCGTAATACAGTGGCGCAGACCCCGCCGTTACTGTAATACAGTGGCGCAGACCCCACCGTTACCATAATACAGGAGGTGCAGACCTTGCCGTTACCGTAATACAGGTGGTGCAAACTCCGGCGTTACCGTAATACAAGCGGCGTAGACCCCGGAGTTACCGTAATACGGGTGCAGCAGACCCTGCGGTTACCGTAATACGGGTGACTCAGACCCCGCCGTTACCGTAATACAGGTGGCGCTGACCCCTCCGTTATTGTATTTCCATAAATTGAAAGTGAGCGGCCTGTGTTGTATTAATATTCAGGGGAGCAGCATATGTTGTCATAATAATAATATATAGCATCCTGTGCTGTCATAGTATACAGGGGGAGCGGCCTGTATTGTCATAATATACAGGGGTAGCATCCTGTGCTGTCATAGTATACAGGGGGAGCGGCCTGTATTGTCATAATATACAGGGGTAGCATCCTGCGCTGTCATTGTATACAGGAGGAGCGGCCTGTGCTGTCATAGTATACAGGGGGAGCAACCTGTGGTGACTTGTTACTATTATTATATAGGGTGAGCATCATGTATTGGCTTTCTATACAGAAGGAGTGGCCTGTGCTGTCATAGTATACAGGGGGAGCGGCCTGTGCTGTCATAATATACAGGGGGAGCAGCCTGTGGTGACTTGTTACTATTATATAGGGTGAGCATCATGTATTGGCTTTCTATACAGAAGGAGTGGCCTGTGCTGTCATAGTATACAGGGGTAGCATCCTGTGCTGTCATAGTATACAGGAGGGGCGGCCTGTGTTGTCATAATATACAGTGGTTGCATCCTGTGCTGTCATAGTATAAAGGGGGAGCGGCCTATGTTGTCATAATATGCAGGGGTATCATTCTGTGCCGTCATTGAATACAGGGGGAGCGGCCTATGCTGTCATAGTATACAGGGGGAGGGGCCTGTGGTGTCTTGTTACTATTATTATATAGGGAGAGCAGCATGTATTGGCTTTCTATACAGAAGGAGTGGCCTGTGCTGTCATTGTATACAGGGGAAGCGGCCTGTGTTGCTAAAATATACAGGGGTAGCAGCCTGTGTTGTCATAGTATACAGGAGGAGCGGCCTGTGTTTTCATAATATACAGGGGTAGCATCATGTGCTGTCATAGTATACAGGGGGAGCGGTCTGTATTTACATAATATACAGGGGTAGCATCATGTGCTGTCATAGTATACAGGGGGAGTGGCCTGTCTTTACATAATATACAGGGGTAGCATCATCTGCTGTCATAGTATACAGGTGGAGCGGCCTGTGTTGTCATAATATACAGGGGTAGTATCCTGTGCCATCATTGTATACAGGGGTAGTAGCATAATATACAGGGGCAGCGTCCTGTACTGTCATAGTATACAGGAGTAGTGGCCTGTATTGTAATAATATACAGGGTTATCATTCTGTGCCGTCATTGAATACAGGGGGCTGGCCTGTGCTGTCATAGTATACAGGGGGAGGGGCCTGTGGTGTCTTGTTACTATTATTATATAGGGTGAGCAGCATGTATTGGCTTTCTATACAGAAGGAGTGGCCTGTGCTGTCATTGTATACAGGGGTAGCATCCTGTGCTGTCATAGTATACAGGGGGAGCGGCTTGTGTTGCTAAAATATACAGGCGTAGCAGCCTGTGTTGTCATAGTATACAGGAGGAGCGGCCTGTGTTTTCATAATATACAGGGGTAGCATCCTGTGCTGTCATAGTATACAGGGGGAGTGGTCTGTATTAACATAATATACAGGGGTAGCATCATGTGCTGTCATAGTATACAGGGGAAGTGCCCTGTCTTTACATAATATACAGAGGTAGCATCATCTGCTGTCATAGTATACAGGTGGAGCGGCCTGGGTTGTCATAATATACAGGGGTAGTATCCTGTGCCGTCATTGTATACAGGGGTAGTAGCATAATATACAGGGGCAGCGTCCTGTACTGTCATAGTATACAGGAGGAGCGACCTGTGTTGTCATAATATACAGGCGGAGGGGCCTGTGGTGTCTTGTTACTATTATTATATAGGGTGAGCAGCATGTATTGGCTTTCTATACAGAAGGAGCTGCCTGCATTGTCATAATATACAGGGGAAGTATCCTGTGCCGTCATTGTATACAGGGGGAGCGGCCTGTGCTGTCATAGTATACAGGGTAGCAGCCTGTGGTGTCTTGTTACTATTATTATATAGGGTGAACAGCATGTATTGGCTTTCTATACAGAAGGAGTGGCCTGTGCTGTCATAGTATACAGGGGTAGCATCCTGTGCTGTCATAGTATTCAGGGGCAGCGGCCTGTGTTGCTGTAATATACAGGGGTAGCATCCTGTGCTTTCATAGTATACAGGGAGAGCGGCCTGTGTTTTCATAATATACAGGGGTAGCATCCTGTGCTGTCATAGTATACAGGGGGAGCGGCCTGTATTGTCATAATATAGAGGGATATCATCCTGTGCCGTCATTGTATACAGGGGGAGCGGCCTGTGCTGTCATAGTATACAGGGGTAGCATCCTGTGCTGTCATAGTATACAGGGGGAGCGGCCTGTGTTTCTATAATATACAGGGGTAGCATCATGTGCTGTCATAGTATACAGGGGGAGTGGTCTGTGTTGTCATAATATATAGGGGTAGCATCCTGTGCTGTCATAGTGTACAGTGGGAGCGGCCTGTGTTGTCATAACATACAGGGCTAGCATCCTGTTCCGTCATTGTATACAGGGGTAGTGGCATAATATACAGGGGTAGCGTCCTGTACTGTCATAGTATACAGGAGGAGCGACCTGTGTTGCCATAATATACAGGCGGAGGGGCCTGTGGTGTCTTGTTCCTTTTATTATATAGGGTGAGTTACATGTATTGTCTTTCTATAAAGAAGGAGGGGCCTGTGTTGTCATAATATACAGGGGTAGCATCCTGTACTGTCATAGTATACAAGGGGAGTGACCTGTGGTCATAATATACAGGAGGAGGGGCCTGTGGTGTCTCGTTTCTATTATTATATAGGTTGAGCGGCATGGATTGTCTTTCTATACAGAAGGAGTGGCCTGTGTTGTCATAATATACAGGGGTAGCTTCCTGTACTGTCATAGTATACAAGGGGAGTGACCTGTGGTCATAATATACAGGAGGAGGGGCCTGTGGTGTCTTGTTTCTATTATTATATAGGTTGAGCGGCATGGATTGTCTTTCTATACAGAAGGAGTGGCTTGTGTTGTCATAATATACAGGGGTAGCTTCCTGTACTGTCATAGTATACAAGGGGAGCGACCTGCGTTGTCATAATATACAGGCGGAGGGGCCTGTGGTGTCTTGTTACTATTATTATATAGGGTGAGTGGCAAGTATTGGCTTTCTATACAGAAGGAGTGGCGTGTGTTGTCATAATATACAGGGGTAGCATCCTGTGCTGTCATAGTATACAAGGGGAGCGGCCTGTGTTGCTATAATATACATGGGTAGCATCCTGTGCTATCATGGTATACAAGGGGAGCGGCCTGTGTTGCTATAATATACATGGGTAGCATCCTGTGCTGTCATAGTATACAGGGGAGCGGCCTGTGTTGTCATAATATACAGAGGGAGCAGCCTGTGTTGTCATAATATACAGGGTTAGCATCCTGTACTGTCATAGTATACAGGGGGAGCGGCCTGTGTTGTCATAATATACAGGCGTAGCTTCCTGTGCTGTCATAGTATACAGGGGGAGTGGACTGTATTGTCATACTATACAGGGGTAGCTTTCTGTGTTGTCATAGTATACAGGGGCAGCGGCCTGTGTTGTATTTATTTTAATATTTATTTATTAGCAGTTTCTTATATAGCGCAGCATATTCCGTTGCGCTTTACAATTAAAATAACAGTAATAGAACAAAACTGGGTAAAACCAGACAGACATAGATGTAGGAAGGCCCTGCTTGCATGCTTACAATATATGGGGGAATAGGCATTGATACACAAGGATAGATGCTACCTGTTGCATAATGGTCCACCAGCTTGCCAGTTTCTTAATGGGTTGTATGATATGATCACCCAGCAATGAGATGAGGTACAGACTGAGAACAGCAGAGGACCCAAGACTGAGCCTTGCGGTACTCCAACTGATAGATGTAGAGAAGAAGAGGTAGAGAAGAAGAGGTAGAATCAGAGAAGTGAACACTGAAAGAGCGATTAGATAGGTAGGATGAGAACCAGGAGAGGGCAACAGTGTCATAAGCAGCAGATAGATCTAGAAGAATGAGTAGTGTGTAATGGGCTTTAGATCTAGCAGATCTTTGGTCAGTGCAGTGTCTGTGGAGTGTTGGGCATGAAAGCCTGACTGAAGTGGGTTTAATAAGTTGTGGGAGTTAAGAATGTGTGTGAGGCGAGTGTAGGCAAGTCTCTCAAGTAGCTTGGAGGGATATGGTAGCTGAGAAATGGGACGGTAGTTAGAGAGTGTGTTTGGGTCAGAGTTGTGTTTGTTTAGTAATGGGAGTAATCACTGCATGCTTAAACAGAGAAGGAAAGATACCAGTAGAGAGAGAAATTACAGATTTTAGTTAAGGTTGGGATAAGCACAGGAGACAAAGTTTTACTGACCTGTGAGGGTATAGGATCAAGAGGAGAGGTAGTGGAGTAGGAGGATGAAAAGAGTGTTGATACTTCATCTTCACTTGTGGGATCAAATGAAGAGAAAGTGCCAGAGGGTTCAGGTAGGGAATTGAGCAGGTCACTGGCTGAGGAAGAGCATATAATTTCATCTCGGATTTTATCACACATCCTTGAAGTAGGAAGCAAGTTCTTGTACACTGATAGTAGCTAGTGGACGAGGTGAGGGAGGGTAAAGAAGTGATTTATATGTATTAAAAAGTCGCTTGGGGTTGGTGGCATGAGAAGAGATGAGAGATTGGAAATATGTTTCTTTGGCAGTGTCCAGAGCCTGATGATAGGAGTGGTAGGTAGTCTTATATGTGAGGAAGTCACTTGGATTCTGAGATTTACGCCACTGACGTTCTACTTTACGTGACAGTTTTTGTAGGTGTCTTGTTGATTTAGAGTGCCACGGTTGGCATCTAAGCCTACGTGGAGTGTGATGGGTAGCTGGAGCCACTTCATCAAGGGCACTCTCTATGGTCTTGTCCAGGTGTGATACAGCAGTGTCAGGTGTAGTAAATGTAGAGATTGGTGAGAGCAGTTGTTGCAGAGAAGTGGAAAGTTGTTGAAAATTTATATTGTTAGTATTTCTGCAGGTTAGAGGAGGCTCGCTAGGTTTTAGTGTCATAGAATTTAGAGTAATAGAAGAGATTGTGAAGGTGATCAGGTTGTGATCAGAAAGAGGGAAAGGAGTGTTAATGAATTCAGAAACTGAGCAGAGCCTGGTGAACACAAGATCAAGGCAGTGGCCCTCCTGATGAGTAGAGGAGTCAGACCATTGGGTGAGGCCAAGAGAGGAGGTTAGAGAGAGGAGTTTGGAGGCATGAACAGATTGTGGACTGTCAAGAGCTATATTGAAATCGACCCATAATGATGGTGGAGATGTCAGAGGAGAGGAAGTGAGGGAGCCAGGCAGAAAAATCTTCTAGAAATTGTTGTTTGAGTTGCCCATGAGGGCGAGAGATAGCTGCAACACGCAGAGAGAAGGGGGGGGGGGATCCTGATAGAGTGAACTTCAAATGATGTGAATGCGAGTGATGGAACCTGAGATAGAACAGTGTATGTGAAAAATTGGGACAGTAATATTCCAACCCCACCACCTTTACTATTACCAGTGTGTGTGTGTGTGTGTGTGTGTGTGTGTGTGTGTGTGTGTGTGTGTGTGTGAAGTGGAAACCACCGTGTGACAGTGCTGCAGGGGAGGCTGTGTCTGATTGTGTGAGCCATGTTTCTGTTATAGTCGGCAGATTAAAGTTGTGAGATATGAAGAGGTCATGGATGGATGTTAATTTGTTACAAACAGAGCGTGCGTTCCATAAGCCACATTTTAGTGACTTGGAGGGGGATGGGAGACACGTGATATTTATGAGGTTAGATGGATTTCTATGTTGTTTTGAGATAGCTGAGTGTGAGAGGGACAGGTGGTTGGGACCTGGATTTGATGATATGGCACCAGCTAATAAAAGCAAAAGAGTGAGGTAAATATTGGTGGATGTTTGCGAGTGTTTATTCTGGTGGCCAATTGTGGTTGTCAAAGTACTTGCAGAGAAGTAAGTATAAAGCTCATGAGTGGATAGAAGAGGGGAGTGGAGAATAGAAGCGGTAATGTGCACAGAGGGGTGAGTTTTAGGGTAAGTGTAGAATGTGTTACATTTGGTGAGAATTCCATGAATTGAAATAAGAAACAGTAGTTTGATGAAGATGCTGTGGTGATTTGTGAGATAATTTTGGGTTAAGTGGTGTAGGAATAAGTTGTTTAAGTAAGTTACCTTTCCTTGATGGTGCTCAATGTTTGTTCAACTGTTTTTTTAACTATTCAGATAACACACTTCTTAATTCCACACTTATTAAATTCCACGCAAGCTACCCCCAGCAAGTTGACCCCTTGACATTATACAGTAACATCGGGGGACGTGCGTGGGTGATGACTGGAGAGGTGACTGCTGGGAATGGGACATTTATACAGTAACACCAGGGGATGTGTCTGGGTGATGACTGGAGAGGTGGCTGCTGGGAATGGGACATTATACAGTAACACCGGGGACGTGTCTGGGAGATGACTGGAGAGGTGACTGCTGGGAATGGGGCATTATACAGTAACACCGGGGGATGTGTCTGGGTGATGACTGGAGAGGTGACTGCTGGGAATGGAACATTATACAGTAACACCAGGGGATGTGTCTGGATGATGACTGTAGAGGTGACTTCTGGAAATGGGGCATTATACAGTAGCACCAGGGGATGTGTCTGGATGATGACTGTAGAGGTGACTTCTGGAAATGGGGCATTATACAGTAGCACCAGGGGATGTGTCTGGGTGATGACTGGAGAGGTGACTGCTGGGAATGGGGCATTATACAGTAACACCGGGGGATGTGTCCGGGTGATGACTGGAGAGGTGACTGCTGGGAATGGGGCATTATACAGTAACACCAGGGGACGTGTCTGGGTGATGACTGGAGAGGTGACTGCTGGGAATGGGGCATTATACAGTAACAGCAGGGGACGTGTCCGGGTGATGACTGGAGAGGTGACTGCTGGGAATGGGACATTATACAGTAACACCAGTGAATGTGTCTGGGTGATGACTGTATCACTATGTGTGTCAGGTTCCTATAAGGTGTCAGGATGTCACTGTCTATGTCTTCATGCAGGAGGGGGAGTATATAGAGGAACACAGGGGTCTGTACAAGGACGTGATGATGGAGAATCACCGGCCCCTCACATCACTGGGTAAGAGGAGACTGTCATGTATTGTACAGGGGAGAGCAGGTATGGGGGCCCCCTATATACACACATCATCTGATAATCACATTTATACACTGTACTCAGTCACTGTGTGTCTCCTACAGATGGGCCCAGTAAAAGAGATACCCCAGAGAGATGTTCCTGTCCTCTGTATTCCCAGGATTGTACAGAGGAGAATCCCAGGATCCCACAGGAAGATCAGGTAGGTGGGATTTAGGGTCTCACCAATATTGCAAAGTGACTGTCACTATATGATCTGTAGAGGAGCTGTGTGTATTATACACTGATATTATACTGTTTCACCTCAGTTTAATCTAACACTATGCAAATGCCGTTGTATTATTTTTTGGTTATTTAGGAAGAACGTCTGTCTGATATTAAAATAGACGATACAGAGGGAGAAGAAGAGACGTATGTGACTGATATAAAGGCAGAAGATATAGAGGCAGAAGAAGAGACGTATGTGACTGATATAAAGGCAGAAGATATAGAGGGAGAAGAAGAGACGTATGTGACTGATATAAAGGCAGAAGATATAGAGGGAGAAGAAGAGACGTATGTGACTGATATGAAGGCAGAAGATACAGAGGGAGAAGAAGAGACGTATGTGACTGATATAAAGGCAGAAGATATTGAGGGAGAAGAAGAGACATATGTGACTGATATAAAGGCAGAAGATATAGAGGGAGAAGAAGAGACGTATGTGACTGATATAAAGGCAGAAGATACAGAGGAAGAAGAAGAGACGTATGTGACTGATATAAAGGCAGAAGATATAGAGGGAGAAGAAGCGATGTATGTGTCTGATATAAAGGCAGAAGATATAGAGGGAGAAGAAGAGACGTATGTGACTGATATAAAGGCAGAAGATATAGAGGGAGAAGAAGAGACGTATGTGACTGATATAAAGGCAGAAGATATAGAGGGAGAAGAAGAGATGTATGTGACTGATTTAAAGGCAGAAGATCTAGAGGGAGAAGACGAGACGTATGTGAGGGGTGATCAGCAGTGTAAGGAGGAGGAGATCCCTACAGATATCAGCACAGGTGAGTAATAAACACTTACAGTATTACAGAAGTCACATATTCTCCTTGCTCAGTCACTACAGCAATCTCTTATCCTACACCCTCCTCCGCCATCAGCCCTGTTCTCAGTTGGGTGTTTCTAACACAAGGCTATCCATGACAAATATCACATGTAGAGAGTTATTACACACAACACTATAATGTTATTAAAAGTAACAAGCAGAAGTTTATTATTAGTGATTATATATAAATGTGTATATATGTATGTATATAATATAAGTAGTATTGTTTTTTGTGGAGTGCCTAATTTATAAGCATTTTGTTAGATGATGCAGGTATGAAATATTTCCTGCTATATAGTAGACCTGAGCTCACCAAATACAATTCGTATAATATTTAGAAATAAAATGAATTTTAAATCTTGAACTTCAAGTAAAACAGATTAAAAGCATATCACAAGTACATATCTGTATAATCATAAGACAAGCGTTTTGCACTTGTTGTCACCCTTGCATGGGCGGGCTTGTTCTTATCCACTCCAATTCACTCTAAATCCAAATTGCATGTCACCAACGCGTTTCATCAATAGTGACTTCTTCAGGGGTGTTTTCTGTTAAAGGCTTTATCCTCAAATATCAATTGTGTAGACCTGAAATAATTGTGTAACCTTCAGACGGTAATTGTGGACTTCATGATGAACACATTCCTAATTACTTGTGAATAATAGTTCCTTCTCTGTGCAGTTCTGAGGTTATGACTTTAGGGAATGTAATGGTCAGATCCAATATTTCTCAATCTAAGGTCTCCCAGTAGCCTTATTACATACATAATTGTGTCCCCACTATACTGCAGGTCCTACTCTATGGCTCAAAATAATTACCATAAAACCAGCTATCACATTAGTGTTAGACTTTAGGTATGCTCTCAGCGGCGGAACAGTGGCCGAAAGGCTTGGATTGGTTTTCAGAGCACCAGTCTGATGTACCACATCTCACGTGGCCCTCCAATTCACCAGATCTGGGACTGTTTGGCTGGGTCCAGCATTGTACTGTTGGTGCAGTTCCTGATGCGTTTGGAACGATTGGTGGTTGCTAGACGCCCTAAATGCCTGTGGTCCCGATTTGTCATGATCTACTTTCGCCCACTGTTCCGCCGCTGAGATTCTTGGTGTCCATGCTTCTTCCACTGTAGATGGATACTACTCACTGTCTACAAGGGATCACCAACAAACAAATGCCGGTCTCAGCCAAAACCAATGGCTCCCTTTTTCCAGTCGCATCACGTGCACGACCCATGGTTCCATCTGAAAAAGAAACAATATCTCAACAAATTTGCATTGTATCAATACCTCAGACATTCACAATGATCAATCAGTAGTTTTAGTGTCACCATCTACACACATGTGCACGTTCCATGTCATTAATATACCCGGTGGAACTGCCATGTCGCCATCCGTCACACGCTCCAGCGCATCAAAGTGACGTCATCTGACACACGCTACGTCCGGGGACATGGAGAGAACCTCGTCCACGTGACCTATAGTAACCAATGAGGACAAAAGTATTAAGTAACCTGCCAACAAAACAGTGTAACAACACCGATCAAATTCTATCCTCTTAGATATATATATATATATATATATATATATAACAAGCCCAGCAGCGGCGGCACTCACGGGTATACTCACAGTCAGTAAAGTGCATTTATTTCATCACTCAGTGTCCGACGTTTCGGGGCCACAACGCCCCTTTTTCAAGGTGATACAACAAAATAAGTGAACACAACATACCTTTTATACAGAAGAAGAAGACCAGCGAACGGGACGAGCTCCCGGCCCCAGGCTTGGGACACACCCCCGGCCTGGCTTTACAGTGCTGCGTGATGACGTACTTCCGCCCTGGAGTCGCGGAGACGTCGGCTTCCTGGAGACCAGGGTTGGTAGCGTCGCCTAGGCGACCAGCGTGTCCTGGCAACCAGGTGCATGACGGAACCCTCGCCCCGGGCTGGAATGATACGAAATGTGCAATGATTAAAACATAATAATGTGTGCACTAAAAACATTTAACATTGCTGCGTATGCTAGAACGCTTAAAACTATATTGATCATACATTTATATTAGTTAGACTACCATTAGTATTGACATTATATTATGGATAAAGGAACAATTGGAAACTCATACTAAGTCGACCCATCTCTCTCCTCCCCTTTGCCTCCAAACTTCTTGAGCGTATTGTCTATAATCGCCCCACTGTCTTTCTTTCCTCTCACTCACTGCTTGACCCATTCCAGTCTGGTTTCCGCTCTCTCCACTCCACTGAAACTGCCCTCACAAAAGTCTGCAATGACCTCCATGCCGCCAAATCTAAGGCCACTACTCTCTGCTTATTCTTCTTGACCTCTCTGCTGCTTTTGACACTGTGGACCACCCTCTCCTTCTGCAAATCCTTCACTCCATTGGTCTGCGTGATACTGCCCTCTCCTGGCTGTCCTCCTACCTCTCTGATCGTTCCTTCTATGTCTCCTCTCATGATGCTACCTCGCCCCCACTTCCACTAACTGTTGGTGTCTCCCAAGGCTCTGTTCTTGGTCCTCTCCTTTTCTCTCTCTATAGGTGAACTCATTAGTTCTTTTTATTTCCAGTATCACCTCTATGCTGATGACACTCAAATCTACCTCTCCTCTGCTATCTCTTCCTGGATGTCCCAGCGCTTTCTTAAACTCAACATGTCTAAGACTGAGCTGATCATCTTCCCACCCTCCCGCACAACCTCACCTCCCACTATCTCATTATCCATTGATGGCACGACTATCTCCTCTAGCCCCCAAGTACGCTGTCTTGGTGTAATCCTTGACTCCTCCCTCTCCTTCAAACCACACATTCAGCACCTCTCACAAACCTGTCATTTTCATCTCAAAAACATTTCCAGAATCAGACCTTTTCTCACCCAGGATGCCACTAAGATCATTATTCACTCACTGATTATTTCCAGACTGGACTACTGTAATCTCCTCCTAACTGGCCTCCCTGACAATTACCTCTCTCCACTCCAATCTATCCTCAATGCTGCTGCCCGGCTTATCTTCCTCACCAAACGCACTACGTCCACCTCCCCTCTCCTACAAGCCCTTCACTGGCTTCCCTTCCCTTTCAGAATCCAATTCAAACTTCTCACACTCACTTACAAAGCACTCACCTACTCCTCTCCCATTTACATCTCTGACCTTATCTCCCTTTACTCGCCCACCCATCCTCTTCGCTCTGCTAATGCACGCCGGCTCTCCTGTCTTCTGATTACTTCCTCCCACTCCTATCGACAAGATTATTCACGTGCTGCTCCCTTCCTCTGGAATTCTTTACCAGTCCCCCTCAGACTCTCCACCGCTCTACAAAACTTAAAACGGGCTCTTAAGACCAATTTCTTTACCAAACCCAGCCAAATCTCATCCTAACCCTCTGTTCCACGTTCTCTATGTACCCCATCTGTGTCACCCCTGTCTGTCTACCCCTCCCCTTAGAATGTAAGCTCTCACGAGTAGGGCCCTCTTCCCTCATGTGCTTATCCTTTTCTTACTTTAATAATCCTCAACTGCCCAAATCACGCAGTTTTTTTGGCCACCTGGAACTTATCTCTGTCATTTACTGGTGTAGTTATGCTTAGTTACCCTGTACTTGTCCTAAATTGTCTTCAATTGTAAGTCACTGTTTTCCTGTTTTGATTATGTGCATATGTACGCTGTAATTGGGCGCTGCGGAACCCTTGTGGCGCCATATAAATAAAGGATAATAATAATAATAATAATAATCAGTGCCCTTCACTACAGACTCAGTGATTTCTATCAGGGACTTCTACCGTTGCGGCCCTACCTGGGTAGTGAGTGGTCGTCTGAACTGCTTTTATTATTATTATTATTGCCTGGCCTCCACTCCTGCTCTGTCGACTCCCACTGGTGGCAGACTGTGCTGACTACATCCTCTGTACTGTTTGACTGCTGCTGGGTTTTTTTTCCTAATGCTCCCCTCGATCCCCGTAAGATCCAATTAGAGCTCTTGGGTCATCAGTATAGCTACGACGTATCACTTTACCGCTCAAGGATGGCATCTTCTTTCTATTACCCATAAACAACTGACCTCACAATGTTTCTGTAACCGATGGCCACTGGGGGTCTATGCTCACTGATGCCTCCCTACTTCCACACTTCAATACTTCTGCTATGTCGCTACTGGCCTCCGGACCTTGTTCTCTAATCTTCGTAATGTTATGCTGAAGAATGGGCAGAACTGGAAAATCATCTCATAAGAAAGCTAAACCTCGTCCTCAACAGGAAACCTCTCAAACTGACTTGAGACCTTTTCGTCTTCCTAATCAACTAACATTGAGTCCCAGTCCTGATCATTCAGAATCTTCTTCCATTCCATCTTCTCCTCCAAGTCCTTCCATGATGGCTAAAACCCATTGTGTAAACTCGTTGTTTAAACCCATGGCAAGCCAGGTGGGCTCTCTTGTTCTCTCGGTTCTCCTTCAAACTCTTTAACCACCCAGGAACCTTAAATCAAAGAGCAGATGCAATTTCTGGTTCTTTTCAAACAAATGATTCACTCAACTCCTCTGAGAAACAATTTATTCTAAATCCGGCTTCATTTGCTTCAACTCATACTGTTCCTCTACCTCCTCCGGGGAGAACTTTTGTAGCACCAGAATTTTCCAGGAAATTGCTTACGTGGGCTCATTCTTCATCTTTCATGGGTCATGCCGGTGGTCTTAAGACTCTCAAGTTCATTCAGCGATTCTACTGGTGGCCTCATCTTAAAACGGATGTCTTTGAATTTGTAGCAGCCTGTTCCAAGTGTGTTCAACATAAAAGCCCACGAACATCTCCCTTGGGTCTTCTTCATCCACTTCCAACACATCAAAACCCTTGGACTCACATCTCTATGGATTTCATAACCGATTTGCCAGTCTCCAGAGGGCACAACACCATTTGGGTCATTGTGGAATGATTTTTGAAAATGGCTCACTTCATACCCCTCACCGGTCTTCCCTCTGCTCCTCAGCTATCCAAATTGTTTTTCTCATAGATTTTTCATTTGCATGGCCTTCCACAGGAAATAGTTTCTGATCAGGGTCCTCAATTCGTCGCCAAGTTCTGGAAAGCTCTCAGCTCTGTCCTAGAAATCAAGTTCTCAGCCTACCATCCCCAGATTGACGGACAGACTGAAAGAGTCAACCAAGATCTGGAAACTTTCTTATGGATGTTCATGTCTCCTGCTCAGGAAGACTGGATAAATTACCTCCCATTTGCTGAGTTTGCATACAATAATCTATATCATTCTTCTACCAATTCCACTCCTTATAGTTTTCATCCACGAGTTCCTTCCTTCTAATCTCTCCCACCTCTTGAGGTTCCTGCTGCTGAATCCGCTCTTCGTAAGTTCACTAAGATTTTCGAGACAAATTCATAAGGCGCTACTTAAGACTTCCCAGAAATAAAAGACCTACGCTGATCGGAAACATAGGGATGTTCCTAGTCTCAAAGTGGGAGATCGTGTTTGGATATCCACCAGAAACCTCAGACTCAAAGGTCCTACCAAAAAGTTTGCTCCAAGATTCATCGGTCCGTATCCTATTAAAACAGTGTTGAATTCTGTTTCTTACAAGGTGAAACTGTCTCCCTATTTGAAAATTCCCAATACCTTTCACATTTCTCTACTAAAGCCTCTTGAACTAAATAATTTAGGGCAGCTTTCCCTTAACCTCCCAAGGTTCAAGCTGCTCAAAATTAGGAATTCGAGGTTCATAAGTTTCTTGACTTCCGCAAGAGGTATGGGGGGTAATTCCAAGTTAATCGCAGCAGGAAATTTGTTAGCAGTTGGGCAAAACCATGTGCACTGCAGGGGGGGGGCAGATATAACATTTGCAGAGAGAGTTAGATATGGGGGGGTTATTTTGTTTCTGTGCCGGGTAAATACTGGCTGCTTTATTTTTACACTGCAATTTAGATTGCAGATTGAACTCACCACACCCAAATCTATCTCTCTCTGCACATATTATATCTGCTTTCCCTGCAGTGCACATGGATTTGACCAACTGCTAAAAAATGTTCCTGCTGCGTCAACTCAGAATTACCCCCATGGTCGTCTCCAGTATCTCATAGACTGGAGAGGATATGGTCCGAAGGAAAGATCTTGGGTGGCTGCAGAGGATGTTCATGCTCCAAGACTGATTTGTGCCTTTCATGCCAAGAATCCCACTAAGCAGCGTGGGTGTTCGGAGATCACCCTAAAAAGAGGGGTACTGTCAGCATCCGGAGTCTTACCACCGGTTCTGGTCCCTGTGGCCTTCCTCTTAGCTGGCTGGTGTCGCTGCGATGGATAGGACCTACAGCAGCAAGCTCCTCTGGTGCGGCTGCCGGGCACCTGGAGGCCGGGGTCCGGGTCCTGGGGAGCGGAGCATGGCAGCCGGAGGTGTCTGTTTCCAAGTGTCCTGTTGCTGGAGTGCGGCGTCTGGGAGGCTGAGGCCAGAGGTAGTGGCTGTGTGCTTGTTCCACATGTGTCCTCTGTGCAGGGAGCCACCATGTTAGAGACCAATCAAAGTCAATAGGTATCCCAGTTCGCGTCCAGCCAATCCGGTACAGGCTTCTTTTATAAAAAGGGGTTGATGCTTAGCTATGTTGCCAGTACTTCAAGTTACTTGCTGCTGTAAGGTGCCCTGCGCTCTGCGCTCCCAGGTTAACCCCTGGTATCCTGGTTCCGCCTGGTGGTCAGTTCTGTTATTGCAGTCCTTTGCTCCCAGTCCACCTGCCCACTGGGCCATCTATCTGGTAGAGGGTCTCCATTTGATGATGGTGCTCACAGTGATCCTCTCTTCAGCATTGTTTAAAAATCACAAGTCACTTCTTCAGCATCGTTTACAAGTCACTAACCTTTCGTTTTTCAGAATTCACTCAGACTTCTCTCCGTGGGGTAAATTTACTAAGGTGGGAGATTTTTAGAACTAGTGATGTTGCCCATAGCAACCAATCAGATTATATCTATTATCTGCTAGAAGCAGCTAGATAAATGGTAAGTAGAATCTGATTGGTTGCCATGGGCAACATCACCAGTTCTAAAAATCTCCCACCTTAGTAAATTTACCCCCTAGTCGTTGTGTATGATTGAGGACTCATTAAAACTGGATTCCTCTTTCTTCAGTGTATCATTCCGGGTCATTGTCCTCATTGCCTACCCCTCTACACCTTCGGGCCTAAGTCTTCAATCCATGAGTAAGAACTGCATTCAGCCACCTTGTTTCCTTCCTTTGCCGATAGCTGCTCCCTCAGTCAATTTTCAGTCGTCAGATCCCCAACTCAAGCCAAGCGTGACATGGAAGAAAGGGAATTCTTGGTTTCTCTGGATATTAAGGATGCGTATCTTCACATCCCAATATGGCAGCCTCTTCAGGCTTACCTCAGGTTTGCACTGCAGCACAGTCACTACCAGGTCCAGGCCTTGCCTTTCGGTCTCTCATCAGCACTGAGGGTGTTATCAGGGGTGATGGCAGAGATGTTGCTACAACTCCGCAAGCAGAAAGTGAACATTGTTTCATACTTGGACGATCTCCTCATAATGGCTATATTCAGAGCACAGTTGATGGAAAAGATCAGCCTTCAAACACGACTACTCACGGATCATGGGTGGATTCTCAATCTGCAGAAATCTCACCTAGAACCTATGCAGAGGCTTCAGTTCCTGATAATGATACTGGACAAGGTGTCTCAGAAGGTGTTCCTTCCTATGGACGAGGCAAAGATAATTCAGACGATGGTATGTTCCATTTTGAAGTTGAACAAAATCTCGGTACATCTTTGCATTAGCTTACTGGGAAAGATGATGGCCTCCTATGACGCAATTCGGTACGGAAGATTCCGCGCATGACCATTCCAGCTGGATCTGCTGGACAAATGGTCTGGGTCACATCTGCACATGCGCCAGATGATATGCCATTCACAAAACGCCAGGATTTCCCTCTTATGGTGGTTGCTGATCTCCCTCCTGGAGGGTCGACAGTTTTGAATTCAGGATTGGATTCTGTTGACAATGGATGCAAGCCTCCATGGTTGGGGGGCATTTTTCTCAATCCCGGGTATCGGGATTGAAAAATGGCCAATACCGGGATACCCGGGATTGGCTTTTAGCTAGGTGGCCGCCCCCTCGCCCCACCCTGCCCCGCACATATAACTCACCATATACCGGGGGCGGGCGGGAGGGGAACATCCTTTGAACGCTGCTGGCGGCTGAACACGCAGCGTGACCTCTCACGCTGCGCTGGGGGTCCGGAAGGAGGACGCTGGGCAGCATCTGAGTGTCTTGTGGACGCTCAACACTGATCCCTCAAACCCCGGGATTGAATACCGGCAATTTTGGGCCCTAAATCCCGGGATCCCACTGATCCCGGGATTGGCCACCATAGCAGTGACCCATCGCATATGGAAGAAATGTGTCTCTTGGTTTGAGGGTCAACAGTATTCTGCTGTGGATTTTCATCTGGGACATTTCTTGCACTTCCTGCAGGCTGTTGTTGATGTGGGCCTACGTTTAGGCTCCATAACAGCTCAAATCTCAGCCTTGTCTTTTTCTTCCAGGGAACAATTGGCTGTTCTTCCAGTGGTCCAGATGTTCTTGACAGGTGTCCTTCATAGTTGACCACCCTTTGTGCCTCTCACAGCGCCGTGAGTTCTCAATTTGGTTCTGGCCCTTCTCCAATCGGTTTGATTGAACCTTTCCACAAGGTGGACATGGAGTATTTGACATGGCAGGCTATCATGTTGTTGGCCTTGGCCTCAGTGAGGTGTGTTTTGGAATTAGGGGCCTTATCCTTTAAGAGTCCTTCTCTGGTATTTCATGAGGATAGAGCGGTGCTTAAAACTCGCTAGACATTCTTGCCTAAGGTGGTGTCAGCATTTCATATAAATTAGCCGATGGTTCTGGTTGTCACTGGCATGTCTGTTACACCAATGTCCTTGGACGTGGTTCGGGTTTTGGAGATTTATGTCAAGAGGCCAGCTCATCTCAGAAAATCAGACCCGCTTTTTGTTCTCTATGATGCTTCAAAGCAGTCTATTGTGTGTTGGATCAAGCTTACGATCCAGCAGGCTCACTCATTGGCGGCTTTGCCGCTGCCGAGGTCTGTTCAGGTCCACTCCACACGGTCAGTGGGTTCTTCCTAGGTGGCTGCCCGGGGTGTCTCGGCTTTGCAGTTATGCTGGGCAGCTACTTGGTTGGGTTCGAACACGCTGTAAAGTTTTTAAAGGTTCAACACCTTAGCTACTGAGAATCTGAGAATCTTCAGTTTGGTCAATCAGTTTTGATGGGGTCTCTGCACTCTCCCGCCTGGTTTGGAGTTTTGGAACTTCCCCATGGTACTAAGACCATCCCAGTATCCCCTTGGACATTAGAGAAAATAGAATTTTAATACCTACCGGTAAATCCTTTTCTCGTAGTCCATAGGGGATACTGGGCGCCCGCCTCTGTGCTTTGATATTTTCCAGCAAGAGTTGTTCTTTTGTGTTGTAGTTTGGGTCTGCTTTTGCTGTCCCTATTTTCAAGTTGTGGTTAGTGTTGCTATCCTCTTGTTATGTTGTGTGCTGGTTCGTTCTCTCACCACTTTCTTGTCTCTTTTCCTCCTCTCAAAGTATGTCCGTCTCCTCGGGTACAGTTTTCCTAGAAAGAGTCTACAGGAGGGGCATAGAGGGAAGGAGCCAGCACACTCTGTAGAAGTTTTAAAGTGCCAGGCTCCAATGGACTCCATCTATACCCCATGGTACTAAGACCATCCCAGTATCCCATACGGACTACGAGAAAAGGATTTACCGGTAGGTATTAAAATCCTATTTTTTCAGAATACCAGGGCCATCCTCGGGGGAAGGTATCACTGTGAAGGCATTGTTTTGCATCACAATAATCTTAGTAGGAAAGCCCCATTTGTATTGTACATTTCCTTGGGTGGAATAGACGCCTTTTGGCCAGCGTCACAGGAGAAATATCTGCAGATTATCCAGGCACTCAGCTGTGGATGAGGAAGGCAAAGCAGCCTGTAGAATGTGTTCTTTAATATGAAAAAAGTGGACCCTGAGCAGACTGTCCCTCTGTGCTTGGATAGGGGCCTGTGTGGACTTTGGGAGTCTATGGATCCTATCAATAAGAAGGTCAGCGGCAGAAGCCTTCGGTGAAAGTTTCTGAAAAGAGAACCGTGGCATTATCATAAAGCTCAGCATTTGTAGCAGAATCCGAAACGCCAATTTCTCATACGTCCTAGAGGATGCTGGGGTCCACTTCAGTGCCATGGGGTATAGATGGTTCCGCAGGAGCCATGGGCACTTCAAGACTTTTCAAGGGTGTGAACTGTCTCCTCCCTCTCTACCCCTCCTCCAGACCTCCGTTTTAGAAATGTGCCCAGGCATCCTGGATATACTCTGAGGAGCTCTACTGAGTTTCTCTGAAAAGACTTATGTTAGGTTTTTTATTTTCAGGGAGAACTGCTGGCCCCCTCAGTCCCTGCTTCGTGGGACTGAGGGGGCAGAAGTAGGAACCAACTTCCTAAAGAATTTCATGGCTCTGCTTCTGGCTGACAGGACACCATTAGCTCCTGAAGGGAACTGAACGTTAGCCGTGCCGAGATGCTCACTCCCACAGCACGTTTGTCACCCCCCTCACAGAGCCAGAAGTCAGAAGACAGGTGAGTGTTAGCAGACAGATCTTCAATCAAGAAAGTGACGGCTAAAGGTACCGCGCGGCTGGCAGGAGCGCATCGCGCCATGTTTCCCACACATACACAGGCACTGCAGGGTGCGGGGGGGTGGGAGCCCTGGGCAGCATGAAACCTATGGAAACTGGCATAAATAAGGGGCATAAATTCCCTGTCACACCTGTCACACAAAAATAAAGGTGTTGGATTTTAGAAATGCTGACTTTGCAAAAATGGGTAGATGTTTAAGTGATTCATTGGTGGACTGGAGGAACTTGGAAGGAGTGCAGGAGAGGTGGGAAAAACTGAAAAGTGCAATACTAAGTGCAACAGACCTTTGTATCAAAAGGGTTAGGAAAAACACCAGGAAAAGAAAGCCAGCGTGGTTCACAAAAGAAGTATCAACTAGTGTGAAAGCAAAAAAGATGGCTTTTAGGAAATACAAACAGACTCAAAATAATAATGACAAAGAGGTGTATCTGGACAGATGGAAGGATGCTAAGAAAGTGATCAGACGTGCAAAGGCAGAAGCTGAGGAGAAAATGTCCCAGTCAGTAGATAAAGGGGGCAAAACTTTTTTAAAGTATATAAGCGAAAGAAGAAAATCAAATGGAGGAATAATAAGACTTAAGACAGAGTGAGCATTTGGTGGAGGGAGACAAGGCAATAGCAGATCACCTAAATAATTATTTTTGCTCAGTATTTACTACAGAGGAAGGGATAGGGTCACAGTTAAGTTGCAAGGACATTCATAAAAATAAGGTAGATGAAAATACATTTACAGAGGGGAAGGTCCTAACAGAACTTTCAAAACTAAAAGTGGATAAATCAATGGGACCAGATGGGATACACCCAAGGATACTCAAAGAGCTAAAAGATGTGCTGGTTACACCTTTAACAGAATAATTTAACCAGTCACTAAATACAGGTGCTATTCCAGAGGACTGGAAAAGAGCAAATGTAGTTCCACTGCACAAAAGTGGAAGCAAGGAAGAAGCAAGTAACTACAGACCAGTAAGCCTTACATCAGTAGTGTCAGATTCGGTTTAGCTTGTGTCCCCGGAGGGGGCGCTAGTGGGTCAGTGGAGGTAGGAGGAAAGAAGTGAGGAGGCTGGATTGGATTTCTGCACATGTGCACAATGTAGTTTTATTAACAAAGGAAGTCCAGATAATAATGCAGCAGAAATACTTGCAGAAAATAAACAAAAAGAATGCAATGGAAATGACAAGGCAAATGGTAATGATGCAGCTTGGAAGCTGAGAGTCTATGGCAAAGTATATGACTGAGTAAAGCAAATACGGAAACCAGAACAGTTTAAAACGTGGAGCCAGCAGAGGTGGAAATAATGGTAGCAAACCTGGTAGCAAATGCAGGAGACTTGATGTTAATGTCCACTGTACTGTTGGAAATACACAGGCAGCATGCAGGCTGAATCACAGGTGAGATGACGGGATGCACCTGGAGAGAGAGTCTCTACTGCTGAGAGCTGGAGCACACTGTAGATGTGGAAGGTGTGAAGCCAGAAAGGTATTGCTGTAATGCTGGTGCTTGTAGTTCCACGGAGGTAACAGAGGAACAGGAGAATATCCAGGAACACGGAGGACCAGGAGAATATCCAGGAACACGGAGGAACAGGAGAATATCCAGGAACACGGAGGAACAGGAGAGCAGATCCAGACACACGGGTCGCAGGAGTGAAACAAAGTTCAGGACAATCACTGACTCACCCTGCAGCTCCTGATATACCCCCTGACCGGCAGGTATTGGCTGGAGTGAGACAAGGAGGTGCGGACAAGCTCCGGATTGGCTGCCGAACTTACACTGGAGGATACTGTCATGGCGGCGCCCATGCCGCGGCCCGGCAGGAACGCGGCGTGCTCACACGCCTGCTGACATCAGGAGCGCTCCCAGGCCTGAGACGACATCCAACGACAGGGTGACGGATGACAGTGACATGCAGTGACCCCGGACAGAGTCCGCACCGACGGACAGATGTAACTGAGGTGAGTCGATTCCTGACAAGTAGTAGGGAAAGTAATGGAAAAACTATTAAAAGAAATAGTTGTGGAATATATTAAATCAAACAACTTACAGGATCCAAAACAGCATGGACTTACTGGTGGGAGATCATGCCAAACAAATCTTATTGACTTTTTTGACTCTGTGATGAAAATAATAGATCAAGGGGGAGCTGTAGATGTAGCATATCTAGACTTTAGTAAGGCATTTGACACTGTCCCACATCGCAGACTGCTAAATAAACTTGAAAGTGTGGAGGTGGATTATAAAATAGCTAAATGGATAAGAACCTGGTTGCAGGATAGGAAACAGACCGTTGTAGTGAATGGAGTGCAATCTATGGAGGATGTTACCAGTGGAGTACCCCAGGGATCTGTACTTGGTCCAGTTCTCTTTAATATCTTTGTTGGTGACATTACAGATGGTATTGAAGGAAAGGTATGCCTTTTTGCAGATGATACAAAGATATGCAACAGGGTAGACACACCGGGAGGGGTAAAACAAATGATTGATGACCTAGGTAGGCTTGAGAAATGGTCAAAAATGTGGCAACTACAGTTTAATGCTAAAAAATGCAAAATCATGCACTTGGGTCTCAAAAACCCAAAGGCTAAATATAGTATCAAGGGTACTATAATGGAAACTACTGAGAAGGAAAGGGATCTAGGAGTCACTATTTTAAGTGACTTGAAGCCAGGAAAGCAATGTAACAAGGCAATGAGAAAGGCAAGTCAGATGCTTCATTGCATAGGGAGAGGAATCAGTATCAGGAAAAAAGAAGTGATAATGCCACTGTATAGGTCATTGGTGCGTCCCCATCTGGAATACTGTGTCCAGTTCTGGAGACCATATCTCCAGAAAGATATAAATACATTAGAGAGTGTACAAAGAGGGGCAACGAAAATGGTGCATGGCCTACATCACAAAACTTACCCGGAAAGGCTGAAAGATCTTGATAATGTCAAATATTACCATTAAACATAAAGCTATATACAATCACCTTGGAGCCGTAATGGCCGCCAGACCACGCTATTTGCGTACAAAGACTTTGCACGTGGTATGCAAGTAGCGTACACACGCTGCGCTGGGTGTACAGAATACACACAGGGGGCGCACACACGGTTGATGACCTTTAAACCTTGTTATGTTAAACACACTGTAAGGATATGCTTAAACTCTAACCCCTAATAATAAAGTACTGCAGTGATGTAACGCTGGGAAACCTTAACAATGTGTATGCTGTTTGAGCAATTGAGACGCTCAGAGAGCCCCTTGCAGAAATGTGAACGCAACACCAGTTAGTTTAAAAACCGTGGAAATGAGTATATTTAAAAGATAAAACAATACAATTTATACGCTACAAACTAACATCAAAATCTAACACAATAACAGAGAATAAGATGAGCAATAGCGAACAATCGCAAACAAGAGTGAACAGATGGAGACAAATGGCAAACAGAATGGATAACAAAATAGCTACAGAGAAATATACATACGTGGGGATGATTTGCAAGAGCGTCCTGGATCCAGCCCTCAGCATTCAATGAGAAGGCCTTTCAGAGAGAGTCTTGTGTGTCAAAGCCTTCTGCAAGCTATATTTATTCACTAGCTCAAGACATAATACAATAGACACCGTGTGCTCCTCTCCCATTAGCTAGGGCGTGGGACACGTCCTGCACCAGGGACCATTGGCCAGTTCAAGAAGTGGGCGATGGCTAGGATTTGGGATGTGGAGTTCCCGCCCCATAATCAGTTCAAACCCATCACATTAAATATAAATCTGGTATTATTAATATCTTAAAAAGGTAAGTTTTAACAATGTTCTTATTCCCACCAGATTAATGTTCAAGTGACTCTGAACAATATGATCCCACAAATTATATTACTATCTATCTACAAGATACTCATATATCCACATATTCATATATACATATATATGTATATTTCCCTGACGTCCTAGTGGATGCTGGGAACTCCGTAAGGACCATGGGGAATAGCGGCTCCGCAGGAGACTGGGCACAACTAAAGAAAGCTTTAGGACTACCTGGTGTGCTCTGGCTCCTCCCTTTATGACCCTCCTCCAGACCTCAGTTAGAATCTTGTGCCCGGCTGAGCTGGATGCACACTAGGAGGCTCTCCTGAGCTCCTAGAAAAAGAAAGTATATTTTAGGTTTTTTATTTTCAGTGCGATCTGCTGGCAACAGACTCACTGCTACGAGGGACTAAGGGGAGAAGAAGCGAACCTACCTGCTTGCAGCTAGCTTGGGCTTCTTAGGCTACTGGACACCATTAGATCCAGAGGGATCGAACACAGGGCCCGACCTCGATCGTCCAGTCCCGGAGCCGCGCCGCCGTCCCCCTTACAGAGCGAGAAGCAAGAAGATGGTCCTGAAAATCGGCGGCAGAAGACTTCGGTCTTCAACAAGGTAACGCACAGCACTGCAGCTGTGCGCCATTGCTCCTCATGCACACCTCACACTCCGGTCACTGATGGGTGCAGGGCGCTGGGGGGGGGCGCCCTGAGCAGCAATATTACCACCTTGGCTGGCATAAAAATCACAATATATAGTCCTAGAGGCTATATATGTGAAAAATACCCCTGCAAGAGTTCCAGAAAAAAGCGGGAGAAGTCAGCCGAAAAAGGGGCGGGGCTATCTCCCTCAGCACACTGGCACCATTTTCTCTTCACAGTGCAGCTGGAAGACAGCTCCCCAGGCTCTCCCCTGTAGTTTTCAGGCTCAAAGGGTTAAAAAGAGAGGGGGGGCACTAAATTTAGGCGCAAAATTGTGTATTATAGCAGCTATAAGGGTAAAATCACTGTGGGTAATGTGAATCCCTGTATTATATAGCGCTCTGGTGTGTGCTGGCATACTCTCTCTCTGTCTCTCCAAAGGACTTTGTCGGGTCCTGTCCTCAGTCAGAGCATTCCCTGTGTGTGTGTGCGGTGTGTCGGTACGACTGTGTCGACATGTTTGATGAGGATGTTATGATTCCAGCTCTCTGGTCTGAGGAGATCTTATTGCGAGGACCGGAGCACCGGAATGTAATGCTGGGGAAGGGAGCGGGAATGGAAAATAGCCCTTGGCGCCCTAACTCCGTTGTCTCACCCGTGCTGTCAGAAATCCCCTGCGAGACTGTTTGAGCACATGGCAGCCGCGTTTGAAGGGCGTATTACGTCTGCCCAACTCCGATGCCCCCCCAGGTCTTAATGAGAGACAAAGGGAAATCCGAGACAGGGTGATAACAAGGGGCCCTCTGACTAAACAACCAGGCCAGGGGCTACAAGCTAACTTAAAACTAGAATATGTGCGGAAAAACCGCCAGGGAAAAGGACAACCAAAATATCCACTTGTCCACTTCTCCTACCCGGCACCGCCGAGTTCCAGAGAGGATTTGTGGAAGCGGAACACTCCGCAAATGCTCCAAAAACAGAATATATAAAGATAAAGCGGCTGAGCCGCAACACACGGCAGAGCCGCAACTCACGAAACATCACACGATTTTCATAGGTGATCAGTCAGGACTACAGGAGACCAAACGACTTCCTGGGATGAGATGACAACTCCCAGATACAGGACTTCTGAGGACAGGAATGACCGGATACAGCAGGACTGGAACAGACTCTCAGCAAAGCAGCATGCAGGAAGCTATTACCGGCGTCTGTGAGAAGCCCTGGGAAGGTACTTAACAGGGAGTCCTCCAATCAGTTGTTCAGAGCCTGATTGGTATAAATGCTGTGCAGCTGCCTTGCTGCACGGGCAGAAACAAGTGTGTGTGCGTGTGTAATTAGATCCTGCAACGGGGAACGCGGTCCGCCCGTGGCGTCCCCGTTGCTAGGGTCCGTGCGGCTCAGCGCGCCCGGCGTCTAGCGTTGCTAGGGAGCCGGCAGTTAAACGTGCACGGCGTCCCTAGTTGCTAGGCGCCGGGCCGCGCGGACATTGCGGACCCCGGCGCCTAACAGAGGAAGGTTACGTGGAGGCGGAGCAGATGCCGATAAATGTGATGTCGCCCCCTGTGGGGCCGACACCAGGGTGGATGGATAGGTGGAAGGTATTAACCGACAGGGTCAACTCCTTACATAAAAGGCTGGATGACGTAACAGCTGTGGGACAGCCGGCTTCTCTGCCCGCGCCTGCCCATGCGTCTCAAAGGCCATCAGGGGCTCAAAAACGCCCGCTACCTCAGATGGCAGACACAGATGTCGACATGGAGTCTGACTCCAGTGTCGACGAGGTTGAGACATATACACAATCCACTAAGAACATCCGTTGCATGATCTCGGCAATGAAAAATGTGTTACACATTTCTGACATTAACCCAAGTACCACAAAAAAGGGGTTTTATGTTTGGGGAGAAAAAGCAGCCAGTGTTTGTTCCCCCAGATGAGCGAATGAAGTGTTAAGAAGCGTGGGTTCCCCCGATAAGAAACTGGTAATTTCTAATAAGTTACTGATGGCGTACCCTTTCCCGCCAGAGGATAGGTCACGTTGGGAGATATCCCCTAGGGTGGATAAGGCGCTCACACGTTTGTCAAAAAAGGTGGCACTGCCGTCTTAGGATACGGCCACTTTGAAGGAGCCTGCTGATAAAAAGCAGGAGGCTACCCTGAAGTCTGTATATACACACTCAGGTACTATACTGAGACCTGCAATTGCCTCAGCATGGATAGTGCTGCTGCAGCGTGGTCTGTTACCCTGTCAGGACAGGGATACTATTTGGCTAACCATAGAGCATATTAAAGACGTCATCTTATATATGAGGGATGCACAGAGGGATATTTGCCGGCTGGCATCCAGAATTAATGCAATGTCCATTCTGCCAGGAGGGTATTAGGGACCCGGCAGTGGACAGGTGATGCTGCCTTTAAAAGGCACATGGAGATTCTGCCTTATAAGGGTGAGGAATTGTTTGGGGATGGTCTCTGGGACCTCGTATCCACAGCAACTGCTGGGAAGAATTTTTTTTACCTCAGGTTTCCTCACAGCCTAAGAAAGCACCGTATTATCAGGTACAGTCCTTTCGGCTTCAGAAAAGCAAGCGGGTCAAAGGCGCTTCCTTTCTGCACAGAGACAAGGGAAGAGGGAAAAAGCTGCACCAGACAGCCAGTTCCCAGGATCAAAAATCTTCCCCCGCTTCCTCTGAGTCCACCGCATGACGCTGGGGCTCCACAGGTTGAGCCAGGTGCGGTGGGGGCGCGTCTCGGGAACTTCAGCGACCAGTGGGCTCGCTCACAGGTGGATCCCTGGGTTCTGCATGTAGTATCACAGGGATACAAGCTGGAGTTCGAGGCGACTCCCTCTCGCCGTTACCTCAAATCAGCCTTGCCGGCTGCCCTCGGAGAAAGGGGAGGTAGTACTGATGGCAATTCACAAGCTGTACTTCCAGCAGGTGATAATCAAGGTACCCCTCCTTCAACAAGGTCGGGGTTATTGTTCCACAATGTTGTGGTACCGAAACCAGACGGTTCGGTGAGACCCATTCTAAAAATGAAATCCTTGAACACTTATATACGAAGGTTCAAGTTCAAAATGGAATCGCTCAGGGCGGTTATTGCAAGCCTGGACGAAGGGGTTACATGGTATCACTGGACATCAAGGATGCTTACCTGCATGTCCCCATTTACCCTCCTCACCAGGAGTACCTCAAAATTGTGGTACAGGACTGTCATTACCAATTCCAGACGTTGCCGTTGGTCTGTCCCCGGCACCGAGGGTATTTACCAAGGTAATGGCCGAAATGATGATACTCCTTCGAAAAAAGGGAGTAATAATTATCCCGTACTTGGACGATCTCCTTATAAAGGTGAGGTCCAGGGAACAGTTGATGGTCGGAGTAGCACTATCTCGGGAAGGGCTACAACAGCACGGCTGGATTCTGAACATTCCAAAGTCGCAGCTGGTTCCTACGACACGTCTACTGTTCCTGGGTATGGTTCTGGACAAAGAACAGGAAAAAGTGTTTCTCCCGGAGGAGAAGGCCAAGGAGTTGTCATCTCTAGTCAGAGACCTCCTAAAACAAATACAGGTGTTGGTGCATCAATGCACGCGAGTCCTGGGAAAGATGGTAGCTTCTTACTAAGAAATTCCGTTAGGCAGGTTCCATGCAAGGATCTTCCAGTGGGATCTGTTGGACAAGTGGTCCGGATTGCATCTTCAGATGCATCAGCTGATAACCCTGTCTCCTAGGGCCAGGGTGTCGCTGTGGTGGTGGCTGCAGAGTGCTCATCTTCTAGAGGGCCACAGATTCGGCTTACAGGACTGGGTCCTGGTGACCACGGATGCCAGCCTTCGAGGCTGGGGGGCAGTCACACAGGGAAGAAACTTCCAAGGACTATGGTCGAGTCAGGAGACTTCCCTACACATAAATATTCTGGAACTAAGGGCTATTTACAATGCCCTAAGTCAGGCAAGACCCCTGCTTCAACACCAGCCGGTGCTGATCCAGTCAGACAACATCACGGCGGTCGCCCATGTAAACCAACAGGGCGGCACAAGAAGCAGGATGGCGATGGCAGAAGCCACAAGGATTTTCCGATGGGCGGAATATCATGTGTTAGCGCTGTCAGCAGTGTTCATTCCCGGAGCGACCTCCACCCGGGAGAGTGGGGACTTCATCCAGAAGTCTTCGAAATGATTGTTCACCATTGGGATAGGCCACAGGTGGACATGATGGCGTCCCGCCTCAACAAAAAGCTAAAAAGATATTGCGCCAGGTCAAGGGACCCTCAGGCGATAGCTGTGGACGCTCTGGTGACACCGTGGGTGTACCAGTCGGTGTATGTGTTCCCTCCTCTGCCTCTCAGACCCAAGGTACTGAGAATAATAGGAAGGAGAGGAGTAAGAACTATACTCGTGGTTCCGGATTGGCCAAGAAGAGCTTGGCACCCAGAACTTCAAGAAATGATTTCAGAGGACCCATGGCCTCTGCCGCTCAGACAGGACCTGCTGCTGCAGGGGCCCTGTCTGTTACAAGACTTACCGCGGCTGCATTTGACGGCATGGCGGTTGAACACCGGATCCTAAAGGAAAAAGACATTCCGGGGGAAGTCATTCCTACGCTGATTAAGGCTAGGAAAGATGTGACCGCAAAACATTATCACCGCATATGGCGAAAATATGTTGCTTGGTGTGAGGCCAGGAAGGCCCCAACAGAGAAATTTCAATTGGGTTGATTTCTGCACTTCCTACAGTCAGGAGTGACTATGGGCCTAAAATTGGGTTCCATAAAGGTCCAGATTTCGGCTCTGTACATTTTCTTCCAAAAAGAACTGGCTTCACTGCCTGAAGTTCAGACTTTTGTTAAGGGAAGGCTGCATATCCAGCCCCCGTTTGTGCCTCCAGCGGCACCGTGGGATCTCAACGTGGTGTTGGATTTCCTGAAAGTCACATTGGTTTGAGCCACTTAAATCCGTAGAGCTAAAATACCTCACGTAGAAAGTGGTCATGCTGTTGACCTTGGCGTCGGCCAGACGTGTATCAGAATTGGCAGTTTTGTCATGCAAAAGCCCTATTCTGATTTTTCATATGGATAGGGCGGAATTGAGGACTCTTCCCAATTCCTTCCTAAGGTGCTATCAACTTTTCATGTGAACCAACCTATTGGTGTTATGATTCCTGAACTCCAGACCGGAGGAGATCTTATGACAGGGATCTGAGTTCAGGAAAATAAGCTGGTTGTGGGAGCTGGAAGGCCTAGTAACCCCTGGCGCCCTAACTCTGTTGTCTCGCCCGTGTTATCAGAAATCCCCTGCGAGACTATGGTTGCTTGAGCCCATGGCAGCCGCGTTCGAAGGGCGGATTATGTCTGCCCAACCCCGATGCCCCCGCAGGTCTTAATGGGAGACAAGGGGAAGTCCGAGACAGGGTGATAACAAGGGGCCCTCTGACTAAGCAACACGGCCAGGGGTTACAAGCTGACTAACTAAATCAAAAGGTATGTGCGGATTTGCCGCCAGGGAAAAAGGACAACCAAAGATCCACTGATCCGACACTCCTATCCGGCACCGCTGGACACCAGAGTGGATCTGTGGAAGCGGAATCCTCCGCAAAACTCCAGAACACAATATAAACAAAATAATAAACAGTAGCGGACTAGCCGCAACACACGGCTGCGCCGCGACTCACGAACACCACCAGATGTTAAAGGTGCTCGGTCAGACTCCAGGAACAGATGGTAACTTCCGAGTACAGGATCTCTGAGGACAGGAACAACCAAATAGACCGGGACTGGGAACTCTCTGCAGCAGACAAGGCAAACAGGAAACTATCACCGGCGTCTGTAGGAAGTCCTGAGGATGCCTTTATTCAGGCACCCTCCAATCAAGATCCAGACAGGACAATCAAAAGAAATGCCGTGCAGCTTGCATGCTGCACGGCCAGCACATAATCAGGGCAATAGGATAGACCCAGCAACGGGGAACGCGGCTGCACGTGGCGTCCCCGTTGCTAAGGCCAGAGGCGGCTCCGTGCGCCCAGCGTCTCAGCGTTGCCAGGGAGCCGGCGGCTGAACGCGCCCGGCGTCCCTGGTTGCTAGGCGCCGGGCCGCACGGCCGAGCGGACCCCGGCGCCTAACAGTACCCCCCCCTTGAGGAGGGGTCAAGGAACCCCCAAAGCCCGGTTTCCGAGGAAATTCATGAAAAAATGCCCTTTTCAGCCTCGGGGCATGAAGGTCTTCATCCAGGACCCACGACCTTTCCTCTGGCCCATAACCTCTCCAATGCACCAAAAAATAAAGCCGACCCCGGGACAACTTGGAATCGAGAACCTTCTCAACCAAGAACTCTTGCTGACCCTGTACATTAACTGGTGATCTCCCCTGAGATTTTTTACGAGGAAATCTGCTGGACGAAACATATGGTTTAAGCAATGAGCAATGGAAGGTATTTCCGTTCCGTAAAGTTTTTGGTAAACGTAACCGGAAAGCAACTGGATTGACTTTTTTGATAATGAGAAATGGTCCAATAAATCTAGGACCCAATCTGGCTGAAGTTTGTCAAAGTTTGATGTTGCGAGTCGACAACCACACCCTGTCTCCTACTTTAAAAGTGCACGGCCGCCGGAGCCTGTCAGAAAATTTCTTTTCCCGGAAAGCTGCTTTTCTGAGAGCCAGGTGCACTTTTTTCCAAATAAGTTTAAGATGAGAGGTCAGGGCCAGAGAGGAGACAGAGGAATGTTGAAAAAATGAATTAGCTCTGGGGTGGAAACCAAAAACTGCAAAAAATGGAGACACATTGGTGGAGGAATGACAGGCATTATTATAAGCAAACTCCGCCAATGGAAGGAACTCAGACCAGTCATTTTGGAGTTTGGCCGAGTACAAACGCAAATATTGTTTTAGAGATTGGTTAACTCGCTCAGTCTGTCCATTGGATTGTGGATGATAGCCGGAGGTTAATGATAATTTCATCTTTAACGAAGCACAAAAAGATTTCCAAAATTGCGCAATGAATTGTGGACCCCTGTCAGAAACAATATCGGTGGGTAGCCCATGGAGTCTGAAAACATGACGGAGGAACAAGACTGCCAATCCCTGGGCAGATGGCAATCGGGGAAGAGCAATGAAGTGGGCCATTTTGCTAAAACGGTCCACTACTACCCATATGACTCGGCATCCTGCTGACAGAGGGAGGTCCACCACAAAATCCATGGAGATATGCGACCATGGCCTAAGGGGAACATTCAAGGGCATAAGTTGACCAATAGGCAAGGAACGAGGAACTTTATGCTGTGCACAGACCTGACACGAAAAAACAAACTCTTTAATGTCTTTGGAAAGACCAGGCCACCATACTGAGCGGGATACCAATTCCAAAGTCTTGGCGATTCCAGGATGCCCGGCAACTTTGCTATCATGAAACTCTGCCAAAACAGTTGCTCTCAAAAATTCAGGGACAAAAAGACGACCAGCAGGAGTATTTCCAGGAGCTTGATGTTGAAGCAGCTTTAATTGGGAAAATACATCCTGTGTGAGACCTGCCTGAATGACTGAAGACGGAAGTATGGGGGTAACAGGACTGTTGTCTTGAACCGGAAGGAAACTGCGTGACAGGGCATCTGCCTTGGTATTCTTGGAACCTGGTCTGAAGGTGATAATGAATTTGAAACGAGTAAAAAATAAAGCCCAACGAGCCTGTCGGGCATTCAGTCGTTTAGCCGATTCAATGTATTGAAGATTTTTGTGATCAGTCAAAACTGAAATGGTATGGGTCGCTCCTTCCAGCCAATGTCTCCACTCCTCGAAAGCCCATTTAATAGCCAGCAATTCCCGGTTACCAACGTCGTAGTTGGATTCTGCAGATGAGAATTTCCTGGACATATAGGCACAAGGATGTAACTCAAGGGAATCTGGATCCTTCTGAGACAGGATAGCCCCTACTCCAACCTCCGAGGCATCAACCTCAACAATGAAAGGTAATTCTAGGTTGGGATGTCTAAGGACAGGGGCTGAGACAAAGGCTTGTTTTAAGGCCTGAAAAGATAACTCAGCTTCACATGACCAATTGGTAGGATCTGCTCCCTTCTTAGTAAGTGCCACAATAGGAGCAACTAGGTCAGAGAAAGAGTGAATAAATCTTCTATAGTAGTTTGCAAACCCTAAAAAGCGCTGAATTGCTTTTAAATTGGTGGGTTGCGCCCAACTGAGGATGGCCTGGAGCTTTTTTGGTTCCATTCGGAATCCCCGAGGGGAAATAATGTACCCTAAAAAGGATACTTCTGTGACATGAAATTCACACTTTTCCAGCTTGGCATATAAGTGATTTTCACGTAATTTCTTTAGAACCTGACGCACCTGGGTAACATGCTGTTCCACGGAGTCAGAATATATCAAAATATCGTCTAAATAGACCACGACGAATCTTCCCAGAAACTCACGGAGCACATCATTAATGAGATCCTGGAAAACTGCCGGAGCGTTAGATAGGCCGAATGGCATGACCAGATACTCATAGTGGCCTGACTGAGTACTAAATGCCGTTTTCCACTCATCCCCTGACTTGATTCTGATGAGGTTATATGCTCCTCTCAGATCAATCTTAGAGAAAATAACAGCCGAACGTAGCTGATCAAAGATGACAGAGATCAGCGGCAGAGGGTAAGTATTCTTTACTGAGATTTTATTCAGAGCTCTAAAGTCAATGCAGGGTCTGAGTGAACCGTCCTTCTTCTCTACGAAGAAGAACCCCGCACTTAAAGGGGATTTAGATGGCCTGATAAACCCTTTCCCAAGGCTTTCTTTCACATACTCATTCATGGCCACAGTTTCAGGACCAGACAATGCATATAACCTTCCTTTAGGCAACGTGGCACCAGGAATTAACTCAATGGTACAATCATAAGGCCTATGGGGAGGCAAAATATCTGCATTGCCCTTAGAAAACACATCAACAAAATCCTGGTATTCCCCAGGAATATGTGCGGAACCGGCGGCAGCTACTCGGATAGGAAGCGTAATACATTCTTTATCACAGATGGTACCCCATTGTAGGATCTCCCCGGACTGCCAATCTATGATGGGATTATGAAAGGCCAGCCAAGGGTGACCCAGAACCACAGGAACTGCTGGACAATGGGTAAGGAAAAACTCAATCTTTTCAGAATGCAAAGCTCCCACCGAGAGCAAAACTGGGGGTGTACATAGAGAAATAACCCCATTGGACAAGGGACTCCCGTCTAAACCATGCATGGTGATACACCTATTCAAGGTTAGCTGAGGAATACCTAAGGCCTTGGCCCATGTTAAATCCATAAAGTTTCCTGCAGCTCCACTGTCCACAAAAGCAGAGACCGAGGAACAGAGGCTGCCATAGGAAACTTTAACAGGAACCAACAGTGAATTATTTGAGGAGATGAGCTGCAGACCAAAGTGAACCCCCTCACAACTCACTTGGTCAGGAAGTTTCCCGACTTGTTTGGACAACTACGGGCAAAATGTCCCTTACCTCCGCAGTATAAACACTGACCAGAATTTTGCCTCCTGGTTCTTTCTTCCGGAGACAATTTGGAGAGACCTATCTGCATAGGCTCCTCTATGTCTACAGGAATGGAAGGAACCCAGGAAGAGGACCCGACAGATGCCCCTTTTTCAGCCCTCCGCTCTCTGAGCCGACGATCTATCTTAATAGAGAGCTCCATGAGGTTATCGAGGGTCGTAGGAGCGGGATACTGGAGGAGACTGTCTTTTATAGATTCAGATAAGCCGAGGCGAAACTGACTGCGCAGGGCTGGGTCATTCCAGCCACAGTCGTTCGACCAACGGCGAAACTCCGTACAATAATTTTCTGCGGGATTCCTACCCTGTCTAAGAGCACGCAACTGACTTTCTGCGGATGCCTCTCTATCAGGGTCGTCATACAATAGCCCTAAAGATTTTAAAAAGGCGTCTACAGACGATAAGGCCGGATCGTCTGTCTTTAAACCAAAAGCCCAGGTCTGAGGATCCCCCTGGAGCAGAGAAATAATAATCCCAACCCGCTGAGCCTCTGTACCTGAGGTAACTGGTCTTAAACGAAAATACAGTTTGCAAGATTCTTTAAAATTAAAAAACTGCTTTCTATCCCCAGAAAAACGGTCAGGCAGATGCATTTTTGGTTCAGGGACGACCCTCGGGGAGGTCCGTAACAGATCTTCCTGTGAGCTCACCCGGAGGGACAGATCCTGAACCATCTGAGTAAGTTCCTGAATCTGACTAACTAGAAACTGGCCAGGATTTGGCCCAACACCGGTGGGATTCATGAGGCCGACAAAAATCTCCCAACTGAATAAGTGAAAAAATTAACTCTTGTTCAAATTTTTTCTTTTGTCTGGCCGGTGATAATGTTATGATTCCTGAACTCCAGACCGGAGGAGATCTTATGACAGGGATCTGAGTTCAGGAAAATAAGCTGGTTGTGGGAGCTGGAAGGCCTAGTAACCCCTGGCGCCCTAACTCCGTTGTCTCGCCCGTGTTATCAGAAATCCCCTGCGAGACTATGGTTGCTTGAGCCCATGGCAGCCGCGTTCGAAGGGCGGATTATGTCTGCCCAACCCCGATGCCCCCGCAGGTCTTAATGGGAGACAAGGGGAAGTCCGAGACAGGGTGATAACAAGGGGCCCTCTGACTAAGCAACACGGCCAGGGGTTACAAGCTGACTAACTAAATCAAAAGGTATGTGCGGATTTGCCGCCAGGGAAAAAGGACAACCAAAGATCCACTGATCCGACACTCCTATCCGGCACCGCTGGACACCAGAGTGGATCTGTGGAAGCGGAATCCTCCGCAAAACTCCAGAACACAATATAAACAAAATAATAAACAGTAGCGGACTAGCCGCAACACACGGCTGCGCCGCGACTCACGAACACCACCAGATGTTAAAGGTGCTCGGTCAGACTCCAGGAACAGATGGTAACTTCCGAGTACAGGATCTCTGAGGACAGGAACAACCAAATAGACCGGGACTGGGAACTCTCTGCAGCAGACAAGGCAAACAGGAAACTATCACCGGCGTCTGTAGGAAGTCCTGAGGATGCCTTTATTCAGGCACCCTCCAATCAAGATCCAGACAGGACAATCAAAAGAAATGCCGTGCAGCTTGCATGCTGCACGGCCAGCACATAATCAGGGCAATAGGATAGACCCAGCAACGGGGAACGCGGCTGCACGTGGCGTCCCCGTTGCTAAGGCCAGAGGCGGCTCCGTGCGCCCAGCGTCTCAGCGTTGCCAGGGAGCCGGCGGCTGAACGCGCCCGGCGTCCCTGGTTGCTAGGCGCCGGGCCGCACGGCCGAGCGGACCCCGGCGCCTAACAATTGGTGTGCCTGCGGCTACTCGGGACTTGGAGGATTCCAAGTTGCTGGACGTAGTCAGGGCCCTGAAAATATATGTTTCCAGGACGGCTGGAGTCAGGAAAACTGACTCGCTATTTATCCTGTATGCACCCAACAAGCTGGGTGCTCCTGCTTCTAAACAGACTATTGCTCGCTGGATCTGTAGCACGATTCAACTTGCACATTCTGCGGCTGGACTGCCGCATCCTAAATCTGTAAAAGCCCATTCCACAAGGAAAGGGGCTCTTCTTGGGCGGCTGCCCGAGGGGTCTCGGCTTTACAACTTTGCCGAGCTGCTACTTGGTCGGGTTCAAACACTTTTGCAAGAGTCTACAAGTTTGATACCCTGGCAGAAGAGGACCTTGAGTGCTCATTCGGTGCTGCAGAGTCATCCGCACTCTCCCGCCCGTTTGGGAGCTTTGGTATAAACCCCATGGTCCTTACGGAGTTCCCAGCATCCACTACGGACTACGAGAAATAGATTTACTGGTGAGTAAAATCTTATTATATATATACACACTCTTGCTATTACGATCTGTTAGGAATTATATATTCACTTATACATACATATATATATATATATATATATAATGTACATGAATGAATACCTCTATTTCCATGGGTGGGTTCTGGACTAGAGATGCCAGTTATTCTAAATTCCTATCTGGATTGTTGTGGTTCGCTATTGTTTCGGATCTTCCAAACAAACTCTGTCTCTGGGCTTTGTTTATCCTTGTTTAGGTCTCTTTCAGTTGAGACAATGGCAACTCAGCACTCATTATTCTGGAGAGAAACCTGGCCCTATTCATGAACAAAGGTGTAAGCCCTCTTCATAGAATCTCAAAGCTTAGTGTAAATAAGGCCATTGTATCTCAGTCTGTGGGAAATTTATGTGTGAATTCCATTCTCATCCTCTCTCCATTCGTAATATATTTTAAATACAATTTATTTTCTACTACTGTGCATAACTATGCGCAGGAACATGCAAATCTTTCCTAACTATCATAGGAATATTACCCTTAAAATACCCTACAGCTGGATACTAAACACGACCTTCCAACCTTTATCTGACCCTTCCTATCATGCAAAGAGGAATCAGGAACAGGTTTAAACTAAACATACTTGCTGACATTGTCTAGGGGAATATTAACTATAATATACGTTATTTGGGTTAAATATGTTACGATCGAGTCGCACGCTACAAGCTCGCAAACTCTGCCGTATTTACACATCCCATGCGCACGAGACGCTGGAGCGTCCCTTACGCAAGCTGCGGGGATGTGTTCGCACGGGGGACCAGGCGACGAGCAGCGTGCGCACGCATTAGGGGTTAATACAAGGCATACACATCATGATATTTTTCCGACTTTGACAATCTTAACATGTATAGTTTGGAGGAGAGAAGGGAAAGGGGGGACATGATAGACACTTTCAAATATATCAAGGGTCTTAACAAAGTTCAGGAGGGAAACATTCTTCAAAGGAAGAGAAGTATTAGAACTCGAGGACATGCACTGAGACTGGAGGGGGGGCGGTTCAGGGGAATTTAAGGAAAAATTACTTCACAGAAAGGGTAGTGGATAAGTGGAATAGCCTCCCATCAGAGGTGGTAGAGGCTAAGACTGTAGAGCAATTTAAACATGCTTGGGATAGACATATGAATATCCTTACAAAGAATTAAGGTTCAAAAAGGGTTAAGATTGCATAAAGGATTAAAAAAAGGGGCAGACTAGATGGGCCAAGTGGTTCTTATCTGCCGTCAGATTCTATGTTTCTATGTTAACTTGCTGAGGCACAATCCTACCTCCGCCAGTATAAAAATGTACCTCATAAAATCTGAGGAGAAACACTCAAATGAAGAGTGGAGCTTCCTCCTCAGTCAGCCAGCACACTGCTCAGTGCCATTTTCTCTCTTCCAGACTGCAGAGAAGAACGCTGGTCCTCCTCCATTGCTGAACAAGTATCAGGGTGCAAAACGGGGGGAGGGGGGCCACAGTGAATTTGGTGCTATATAATTGTGTGATTAACATTATAAAAGCGCTGCATGTCAGTGGGCATTTTGTGTTCACAGACATTGTGTTACTGGCGTTAAGTTGTGAACTGGCAAATCCTATCTGTGTCCCTCTGACAGATTTTACTGTGGGTCTGTCCCCTATAAGTCCCGGAGTGTCTGGTGTGGTTGTGCACGTGTGTGACATGTCTGTGGCAGGGAACTCTTCCTCTGTGGGAGACATGTTAGGGACACAGAGGTGTAATATGACACCAAGAGCCTGACTGGGTAAAAGGTTACATGATAGTGTGAATCATATCAGTAAGAGGTTGGACTGAATTTCATACAGAAAATAATCTGTTGAAGATGTGATTTTTAATAGTTCTGACTTTCATCCACAGGGACCCCTCTGGGTCACATACAAATTTGCACAAGTAATACAAACTGATACCGACATGGACTCTGATTCTTGTGTTGACACTAGTGATTCCAGGGGAATAGGTCCTAAGTTAGCAAAAAAGCATTGAAAACATTTTTTAGCTATAAAGGAGGTGTTAGAAGTTACGAAGCCCCTTCTTTTACCACAAGGAGAGGGTTTACTTTAGTAAAGAAGTAATATAATTTTCCCTCCATCTCAGGAGCTGAACAGTCTCTTGGAGGGAGTCTGATTTAATCTGAAATGAAATTTCAGGTTCCCAAAAGGAATTCAGGCAGCTTACCTTTTTCCAAAAGGTGGGAGTCACCCCGCATTTTAGACAGGGCCCTATTATAAAAGAGAAAAGGTGTTTCTCCCTGCGCCAGGAATGGCTTCACTTAAGGAGCTGACAGGCACAAGTGAGTGAGGTGATCTATTGATGTGGCCAATGGGACACTACTCAGGCCTACCATTGTCTGTGCGTGGGTGAGTAGTGCTATTGAGAAGTGGTCAGAAAACTTGTCATTAAACATTGACACAATAGATGGAGACGAGATACTCCTAACGTTAGGTCATATCAAAGATGCTGCTGCATACGTACTAGAAACCATGAAATATATTGGTCTCTTGGGATCAATGGCAGTATCGGCTCGGAGGGCGTTGTGGATTCGTCAGTGGAATGCTGATGCAGATTCCAAAAGAAATCTGGAGGCTCTCCCGTATAAAGGTGAGGCCTTGTTGGGTGATGGGCTGGATGCGTTAGACTCGCCGGCTACCGCAGGTAAGTCAACATTCTTGCCTTATGCTCCTACACTGGCAAAAAAGAAACATCTCTCTCACATGCTGTCCTTTCGGCCCAACAAATACAAAAAGGCCAAAGGTTCCCCCTTTTTATGCAGGTAGAGGAAGGGGAAAAGGAAAGAAATCCGTAGCGTCTCCCGGATCGCAGGAGCAGAAGTCCACCCCTGCTTCTTCCAAATCTGCAGCATGACGCAGGGGCTCCCTTGCAGGAGTCCGCTCAGGTGGGAGCATGTCTGAAACTTTTCAGTTAAATCTGGACTCAATCTGGCCTGGACCCATGGGTCTTACAAATAGTGTCCCATGGGTACAAACTAGAGTTTCAAGACGTCCCCCATGCCGATTTTTCAAATCGACCTTGCCAGCTTCTATTCCAGAAAGTGAGGCAGTAACAACGGCAATTCAAAAATGATATCAGGATCAGGTCATTGTCCTGGTACCCTTTTCACAGCAAGGATAAGATTTTTATCTTCGTAGTTCCGAAGCCGGACGGCTCGGTCAGACCGATTTTAAACCTGAAAAATCTGAATCTCTACCTGAAAAGGTTCAAGTTCAAAATCGAATCCCTGAGGGTAGTGATTTCCAGTCTGGAGGAGGGGGACTTCATGGTGTCAGTAGACATAAAGGATGCTTACTTGCATGTTCCCATTTATCCTCCGCACCAAGCTTATCTGAGATTCGCAGTACAGGATTGCCATTAGCAGTTCCAGACGTTGCCGTTCGGACTCTCCAAGGCACGAGGGTATTCACCAAGGTGATGGCGGAGATGATAGTCCTCCTTCGTCAAAAAGGAGTCAATTTAATTCCTTATCTGGACGAACTCCTGATAAAAGCGAGATCCAGGGAACAGTTGGTGCAGAACATCGCACTCTCCCTGTCAATACTCCAACAACACAGTTGGATCATGAATTTTCCAAAGTCGCAGTTGAAACCGAACACAAGATTGTCCTTTTTAAGGATGCTTCTGGACACAGAAGTACGGAGAGTATTTCTTCCAGTGGAAAAGGCTTTGGAAATCCAGAAAATGGTCAAACAAATATTGAAACCAACAAGCGTGTCGATCCATCAATGCATTCGGTTGTTGGGGAAAATGGTAGCGGCCTACGAGGCCATACAGTTTGGCCGATTTCATGCCAGAGTATTCCAGTGGGACCTGTTGGACAAGTGGTCCGGATCCCACCTACACATGCACCAGAATAATCCTGTCCCCCAAAGCCAGGATTTCGCTCCTGTGGTGGCTACATAGTTCTCACCTACTAGAGGGATGCAGGTTTGGGATTCACGACTGGGTCCTAATAACCACGGGTGCAAGTCTCCGAGGCTGTGGAGCTGTCACACAGGGGGAAAGCTTCCAAGGAAAATGGTCAAGTCAGGAAGCCTGCCTTCACATAAACGTTCTGGAATTGAGAGCCATTTACAACGGCCTTCTACAAGTGGTACATCTTCAAGATCATCCCGTGTAGATCCAGTCAGACAATGTAACAGCAGTCACGTACATAAACAGGCAAGACGGAATGAAAAGCAGCGCGGCAATGCAGAGGTGACAAGGATTCTCCTCTGGGCAGAAAGACATGTAAGAGCTCTGTCAGCAATTTTCATTCCGGGAGTGGGCAACTGGTAAGCAGACTTCCTCAGCAGACACGATCTCCATCCAGGAGAGTGGGACCTCCGCCAAGAAGTCTTCGCAGAGGTGACAAGTCTTTGGGGAGTTCCTCAAGTAGACATGATGGCATCTCGTCTAAACAATAAATATTGTTCTAGGTCGAGAGACCCTCAAGAAATAGCAGTGGATGCACTGGTGACCCAGTGGGTGTTTCAGTCCGTATATGTTTTCCCTCCATTTCCACCAATTCCAAAAGTTCTAAAAATAATAAGAACAAGAGTTAGAGCAATCTTCATTACCCCAGACTGGCCAAGGAGGTCTTGGTATCCAGATCTTCAGGAGTTGCTCATAGAAGATCCTCGGGCTCTTCCGCCTCGCGAGGACCTGCTGCAGCAGGGGCCATGTGTGTATCAATACTTACTGCATCTACGTTTGACGGCATGGCTGTTGAGCGCTGGATCCTAGCCCGAAAGGCTATTCCCAAGGAAGTCATCCCCACTCTTATTCAGGCCAGGAAAGGAGTAACGTCTAAACATTACCACCGTATTTGGAGAAAATATGTGTCTTGGTGTGAATCCAAGAAAGCTCCTACGGAAGAGTTTGAGTTGGGATGTTTTCTCCATTTTCTGCAGGCTGGTGTGGATGCAGGCCTTAGATTGAGGTCAATCAAGGTCCAGATTTCGGCCTTATCAGTTTTCTTTCAAAAACAATTGGCCTCCTTTCCACAAGTTCAGACCTTTGTGAAAGGGGTTCTGCACATCCAGAATCTATTTGTGCCTCCAGTGGCACCATGGGACCTTAATGTGGTGTTGCAGTTCCTTCACTCGGATTGGTTTGAACCTCTGCAGGAGATAGAGTTGAAGTTTATCACTAGGAAAGTGGTGATGCTTTTGGCCTTGGCATCCGCACGGCGGGAGTCGAAGTTGGGGGCTTTGTCTCACAAGAGCCCTTACCTGATCTTCCATGAAGATAGGGCAGAGTTGAGAACTCGCCAACAATTTCTTCTAAAGGGGGTTTCATCTTTCCACATAAACCAACCTATTGTGTTGCCAGTGGCTACCAGTCTCTAGATGTGGTTAGAGCTTTGAAGATTTATGTTGCAAGATCAGCTCAGATATGGAAAACAGAGGCTCTGTTTGCCCCGTATGCTCCCAACAAGATTGGGTGTCCTGCTTCTAAGCAGACTATTGCGTGCTGGATCAGAGGTATGATTCATCACGCTCACTCCACGGCAGGATTGCCGATACCGAATTCGGTGAAGGCCCATTCTACTAGGAAAGTGGGCTCATCCTGGGCTGCTGCCCGAGGTGTCTCTGCTTTACAACTTTGCTGAGCAGCTACTTCGTCAGGGTCAAACACATTTGCTAAATTTTATAAGTTTGACACTTGGCCGATGAGGACCTCAAGTTTGGTCACTCTACCGCCCGTACTGGAGCTTTGGTGTAAACCCATGGTACTGAAGTGGACCCCAGCATCCTCTAGGACGTATGAGCAAATAGGATTTTAATACTTACCGGTAAATCCTTTTCTTCTAGTCCTTAGAGGATGCTGGGCACCCGACCTGGTGTGTACTTTACCTGCAGTTTGTTCTTTATAGTTACACAAGTTGTGTTTCATTTGTTTTCAGCATGTTGCTGTAAATGGTCCATGCCTGTTGGCGTGTGTCATGTTGAATGCCATGTTGTGCTGCATGGTTGAGGTGTGAGCTGGTATTAATCTCACCATTAGTATAAAAGTTAATCATTTCCTCTAAATGTCTGTCTCCCTGGGCACAGTTCCTATAACTGAGGTCTGGAGGAGGGACATAGAGGGAGGAGCCAGTTCACACCCTTGAAAAGTCTTAAAGTGCCCATGGCTCCTGCAGAACCATCTATACCCCATGGTACTGAAGTGGACCCCCAGCATCCTCTGTGGACTAGGAGAAAAGGATTTACCGGTAGGTATTAAAATCCTATTTATTCTGATATTATTTCACTAAGACCCGTCTTCTAAATCAATGACTTTATCACGAATAGAGACCATGGGGTTAATTCCAAGTTGATCGCAGCAGGAAATGTTTTAGCAGTTGGGCAAAACCATGTGCACTGCAGGGAGGCAGATATAACATTTGCAGAGAGAGTTATATGCAGTAATACGAAGCACAGGCCGGGCGCCCAGCATCCTCTACGGACTACGAGAAAAGGATTTACCGGTAGGTAATTAAAATCCTATTTTCTCTTACGTCCTAGAGGATGCTGGGATCCATTTAGTACCATGGGGATGAACCAAAGCTCCCAGTACAGGAGGGAGAGTGCTGAGGTTCCTGCAGAACTGATTGACCAAACTTGAGGTCCTCAGAGGCCAAAGTATCGAACTTGTAAAACTTAGCAAATGTGTTCGAACCTGACCAAGTAGCTGATTGGCAAAGCTGAATATCTGAGACACCCCATACAGCTGCCCAGTAAGAACCCACTCTACGGGTAGTGTGGGCATAAACAGATTTGGAATTGGCAATTCTGCCGTGGAATAAGCATCCTGGATAGAAAGCCTGATCCAGTGTGAAATTGCTTAGAAGCAGGACACCCAATCTTGTAGGGATCATAAAGGACAAATAGTGCGTCCGACTTCCTGTGACGAGTAGTTCTCTTCACATAGATTTTCAAAGCCCGCACGACATCCAAGGACTTTGAGGTAATTGAGGTGTCAGTAGCCACTGGCACTACAATAGGTTGGTTTATATGAAAAGCCGACACAACCTTAGGGAGAAATTGCTGATGCGTTCTGAGCTCAGCTCTATCCTCATGGAAAATCAAGTAGGGGCTCTTGTGCGACAATGCCCCACATTCTGACACACATCTGGCAGAAGCCAAGGCCAACAACGTGACCGCCTCCCAAGTAACAAACTTTACGTCCACCTCCTGTAAAGGTTCGAACCAATCCGATTGCAGGAACTGCAGCACCACATTAAGATCCCAAGGTGCCATAGGAGGCACAAAGGGTGGTTGGATGTGCAGAACTCCTTTGAAGAAAGTCTGAACCACAGGGATAGCAGCCAATTGTTTCTGGAAGAAAATAGGCCGAAATCTGGACCTTGATGGAGCCCAAGCTTAGGCCAACATCCACACCTGCTTGCAGAAAGAGGAGAAAATGTCCCAGTTGAAACTCCACCGTAGGAAACTTCTAGGATTCCCACCAAGACACATACTTTTTTCAAATCCGATGGTAATGCTTAGACTTTACCCCTTCCTAGCTTGGATCAGAGTAGGAATAACCCTATGCAGAATGCCCTTCCGAACTAAGATCTGGAGTTTAACCTCCATGCCGTCGAACGTAGCCGTGGTAAGTCTTGATAGGTGAATGACCCCTGCAGTAGAATGTCCTCGCGAAGAGGAAGAGGCCTCGGATCCTCCAGCAGTAAAGCCAGAAGATGTGCGTACCAAGCCAGCCTTGGCAAGTCCGGAGCAGTGAGGATCGCCGGAACTCTTGATCTTTTTATTAGTTTGAGAATCCTTGGGATGAGTTGAAGTGGAGGGAACACATACATTGACTGGAACACCCACGGAGTCACCAGGGCGTCCACCGCCACTGCCTGTGGGTCTCGTGACCTGGAACAGTTCCTCCGAAGCTTCTTGTTGAGCTGAGAGGCCATCAGGTCTGAGGTACACATCGGCGTGTTACCTCTGCGAATACCTCTGGGTGGAAGCCATATTCTCCTGGATGGAGATCATGTCTGCTGAGGAAGTCCGCTTCCCGGTTGTCTACTCCCGGAATGAAGATCGCCGCCAGCGTGTGTCTTTCTACCTCTGACATTGCAGCCCTGCTCTTCGTTCCACCCTGTCAGTTTATGTAGGACACCACTGTTAGATTGTCCAACTGAACCTGAATGGCTCGGTCTTGCAGAAGATGAGCCGCTTGTAGAAGGTCATTGTATATGGCCCTTAGTTCCAGAATGTTTATTGGGTGGACAGATTCCCGGCTTGACCACTTTCCTTGGAAGTCTTTTGGGTGACTGCTCCCCAACCTTTGAGGCTTGTATCCGTGGTTTGAAGAATCCAATTCTGAATCCCGAACCTGCGGCCCTCGGGCAGGTGAGAAGTTTGCAGCCACCAGAGTAGTGAAATTCTAGCTTTCGGCAACAGGCGTATCCGCTGGTGCATGTGAAGATGCGATCCCGACCACATGTCCAAGAGATCCAGCTGGAAGTACCATGCATGGAATCTTCCATATTGTAGAGCCTCGTAGGAGGATACCATCTTCCCCAGAAGGCGAATGCACCGACGATCCGATACCCGGGGAGGTTTCAAGACATCCCGTACCATTGATTGGATCACCAACGCTTTCTCCACTGGTAGAAACACCCTCTGCACTTCCGTGTCGAGTATCATCCCCAGGAAGGGCAGTCTCCTTGTCGGCTCCAAATGTGACTTTGGAAGGTTCAGGATCCACCCATGATCTCAGAGCAGTTGAGTTGAGAGCGCAATACTCTGCAACAGCTTCTCCTTGGAAGATGCCTTTATCAGCAGATCATCCAGATATGGAATTATGTTCACTCCCTGTTTGCGTAGGAAGAGCATCATCTCTGCCATAACCTTGGTGAACACCCTCAGAGCTGTGGAGAGGCCAAATGGCAACGTCTGGAACTGATAGTGACAGTCCTGTAGTGCAAACCGTAGATAGGCCTGGTGAGGCGGCCAGATCGGAATATGAAGGTACGCATCCTTGATATCTAGGGATTAAAGAAGAAAAAAACGAAAACTGCTTCTACAGCGCCTCAATTGCAGGAGGCTAATAATCAAATTGTCCTGATACGTGCGCGGCTGAAAAACACTATGTGGGTGTTTGGTTAGAGAATATAGAAACAGAAAAAATCAGCTGTGCAAAGTATCAGGGAAAAAAACAGTACAATTTTAGGAGAGCCGATGTATGTATATAAATTGATTTATTAATGAAAAAGCATAAAATAGCAGTAAAATAGCATCTTTTACTGCTATTTTATGCTTTTTCATTAATAAATCAATTTATATACATACATCGGCTCTCCTAAAATTGTACTGTTTTTTTCCCTGATACTTTGCGCAGCTGATTTTTTCTGTTTTGATATCTAGGGATACTAGGAAATCCCCCTCCTCCAGACCTGAGATCACCGCTCTCAGAGACTCCATCTTGAATTGGAAAACCCTCAAGTAGGAGTTCAACGACTTCAGGTTCAATATAGGCCTTACCGAACCATCTGGTTTCAGTACCACAAACAGGTTTGAGTAATAACCCTTGGTTTTTGGGTGAGGTGGAACTGAAACAATGACATTTGTTCGTACCAATTTTTGAATGGCTTCCTGTAGGATAGCACTTTCTGTCAGCGTCGCTGGTAAGCCTGATTTGAAGAATCTGTGAGGTGGGAGTTCCTGAAACTCCAGTCTGTCCCCCTGGGTAACAATATCCGTCACCCAGGGGTCTAGGCATGATGACGCCCAGACGTGACTGAAATCTTTTAGTCTCGCTGCCACCTGTCTGATCTCCAGGCTGAGAGGTCCACCATCATGCTCAATATTTGAAGGAAGCAGAACCTAGTTTCTGTTCCTGGGAACCTGTTGGTGCAGGTTTTTTAGATCTTTCCCGACCTTCTCTAAAGAAGGTGGGAGGGTTTTTGGATTTTTTACATTTTGTGGCTTGAAAGGACTGCAGTGTAGGTGTAGGATAAGATTTCCTAGCTGAGGCTGCTGCGGAGGGAAGAAATGTCGACTTACCCGCGGTCGCCGTGGAAATCCACGCATCCAATGCGTTCCCAAATAGTGCCTGACCTGGTTCTCCATACTTTTCTTGGATTCTTCATCCACAGTCCATTGGCGTAGCCAGAGTCCTCTGCGTGCCGAGAGAGCCATGGAAGTGGCCCTTGCATTAAGCAGGCCAATGTCCTTCATTGCCTCCACCATCTAACCTGCAGAATCCTGTATGTGAAATAAAAACAAGTCAATGTCACTCCTATCCATAGTATCTAAGTCCTCTAGTAAGGTACAAAACAATAGATATGGAAGTGCGCAGCCAATAGCAGCAGGTAAGAGGAAGGTCAATTCCTCAAATAAAAACTAAACAGTAAGAGAGAATATATACCAGCGCTGGCTGAACAAATTAATAAAAAGATGGTTTGCTTCATGTAAAATTAAAAACAATTTATTAACACATTTTATGTAAAACAGTTAAAAGAAACAAATTCCTATTACCACTAGGTGGCGATGTAAATTGAGAATGTCTTATCTGGATCAACTGATTAGATACATTTGTGACTCTCATGTATTGGCAATCAATGTCCATTCCTTAAGGCTAGGACAGCCTCCCAATATGCATTCACTGTATTAGGTAAATAGTTACCAGATCCACATGACAATGGGCATCAGCATTAGGATATGTCCATTTAAAGCTGTAGAAGTGGATCAATCCGGTTTGATGAAATGTCCAGTGATGGGAGAAAAAGTTCAATAAGTGCCGGAGGATGACAAAAATCTTGCAGGCCAATTCAGAGAGTGGAATCCAGATATGGAATGAGCTCAACGCATTTCACTGGTATAATCCAGCTTCCTCAGGAGCATAAATCCCATGGGTGTTGGGTACTCTATTTATACCCTTCTTAATGATTCAATAAGCACCACCCGTTGTACAGTGAGTCCTGGCAAAGAATGGGCCAACCTGAAGATTGTCACTGGCCAGCTCTTGCGCTGATGCACATAAAAGGGGAGGGAGACGTCACTGGGGATTCAATTTACATCGCCACCTAGTGGCAATAGGAATTTTTTTCTTTTAACTGTTTTACATAAAATGTGTTAATAAATTGTTTTTAATTTTACATGAAGGTGCCTGACCACTTTACTATGGCTTTAGTGATCCACGCACAAGCAATAGTGGGCCTTAAAGCCACGCCTGTAGAGTGTATAGTGATTTGAGCGTAGTCTCAATCTTGCGATCAGCCATCTCCTTTAAGGCGGTTGAACCAGGAACAGGTAAAACCATCTTTTTAGACAGCCTAGATACAGAAGCGTCTACTATAGGTGGGTTTTCCCACTTCTTCCTATTCTCTTCAGGGAAAGGGAAAGCAATGAGAATTCTTCTAGGGATCTGGAATTTTTTCTCTGGGTTTTCTCAGGATTTTTCAAACAAGGAGTTTAACTCCTTAGAAGCAGGGAAGGTAAGCGAGGACTTCTTATTTACTGTAAAATAAGATTCCTCTACTTGTGCCGGAACCTTCTCAGAAATATACAAAACATCCCTAATGACTTCAATCATTAGCTGCACCCCTTTAGCAAGGGATGCATTCCCCCCCTGCATATCCCCATCACCGTCCCCTGTATCAGAGTCTGTATCAGTGTCAGCTTGCATTATCTGGACAAGTGTACTTTTTTGGGGTATGTAGGTGGGTTTTAGATGAAGTAGTGGGAGCTGAATACTTCAAACCCACTACAGATTGTCTCAAAACCTGCGTCTCTTTCTCAGTATGTGACATCCTTGTTGAAATCTGGGATATCATTCCCCTTAAAGTATCCACCCATGGGGGTTTGGATTCAGAAGGCTGAGACAGCACATTGCAGTCCTGAGTACATGGAATAGACTCCTCAGGAGAATATACACACTCTGCAGCACAGGACACAGAGTCCTTAGACTTGGTAATGTGGATATACACACTTACACACACACACACTCACTCACACACACACACACACACACACACACAGGAAAATGTCAGACACAGTTTCCCCCAGAGTACCTTCAGAGAGTCACAGAGTATAAGGAGCCAGCCACACAGCGCCCCTGTAGGTAGTTATGATAAAAGCCCGGCGCTGACTGACCTTAATACCGGCGCTGACTGACCTTAATAGGGAGGGCAGCGCTCCCTGTCAGTGTCCTAGTTCCTATGATCTGCAGGGAGAAAATGGCGCTGGTGAGTGCTGGATCCGCTCTGAGAGGAAGCCCCGCCCCTTGTAATGGCGCCCGGCTTCCCGCAGTAATTGTTTATACTGGCCTGAGGATTTTAGTGATAACAGTGGGATTAGCCCCTGTTATCTGTGTGACCAGTGTAGGGTTTATCCGCGCTGGCTCAGGACGCCCTTCAAAGCGCCTACACTGTGTGTTGCTGAGCCTTCCTGGAGTGCAGCCTGTCAGAGCTGCGCTTCCACCCTTGTGCCGCCATACCCGCTGGCGACCCGCTAACCGGGATGCCAGCGCTGTACTCACCACTTTTCTTTCTTCTGGCTTTGTTAGAGGTTGGCGGCTGTGCTACGGGAGCAAGCAGTCGCCTCGTAGGCTTGTGATCAGCAACCTCAGGAGCTCAGTGTCCTGTCAGCGGAGTAGAGAACCATTAACTCTTCAGGAAGTTGGTTCCTACCCCCCCCCCCCCCCTCTCCCTAAGTCCCATGAAGCAGGGAGGCTGTTGCCAGCAGCCTTCCTGTAACCTAACTAACTCTAGAAAATAAACAACTCCTAGGAGTTCCCCTAGCTGTGACCGGCTCCTCCCGGCACATTTTCTAGACTGAGTCTGGTAGGAGGGGCATAGAGGGAGGGACCAGTCCACACTATTAAACTCTTAAAGTGCCAGTGTCTCCCAAAGGACCCGTCTATACCCCATGGTACTAAATGGACCCCAGCATCCTCTAGGACGTAAGAGAAAGTAGATTATAACCTAGCAGATGATGATGATGATGATTACAGGGTATAATGTGGTGTATTGCATGTAAAGTACCTTGTTCCACACCTACTCTGCTGTAGGAATATACCTTTATATAAGTAACACATGTACAGGCTTACCAGCGTATGAGCACACATAAAGGAATGCTACCTTACAATGCTTCCAGGAGTAACATTAGGAGACATTTCTCTGATCCATCAGCTCATATGACTGATGTTATTGTTCATCTAGAATCTCCAATTCATACGATATGTTCCCCATCCATTGTTTTACATTGGTAATGACATAGGACTTGGCGAGTGACTACATCTCCATTTATACTTCATGGTTAGTTACCAGTACAAGAGAGAGATATATCTAAGTCTTATTATAATACATTTGTTATTGTGAGTGTTCTCAGAAGGGTGGACACAATGATAGTCTGAGACACAATATTATAAAGCCTTCATTAAAAGTTATGTTTTATTATACACACACATTTACAATTAAGTGTCCCAGAGAGTCGTCTTCTCCTATTGTTTACAAGATTAATATTGTTACAGAAAATGTCACATTTCCATAATGTATTTTATTTCCAGCAGATGGACACACAAGCAGAAATATCTCAGAAGGACATCTAATGTTATCCCCGGATTGTGACATAAAAGATAATGACAGCAGACAGGATTCTCCAGGAGATAATCCCATTACCCCAATTATACATCCAGCTCTATCAGCTGATCCCCCTGATCCTGGGAAATGTTCTCCTGATCACTCTGATATTGGTGCATCTGTTACAGCTCTGACAGTAGATACAGTGTTTCCCTGTTCTATAGATGCCAAATGTTTTACACAGAACACAAAGCCTATTAACCCACACACAGGTAAGGCAGGTGAAATGCCACTGATATGTTCTGAATGTGGGAAATGTTTTACACAGAAATCACAACTTGTTAGACATCAGAGAAGTCACACAGGTGAGAAGGGATTTCCATGTTCTGAGTGTGGGAAATGTTTTGCACACAAATCAGATCTTGTTAGACATAACAGAAGTCACACAGGTGAGAAGCCATTTTCTTGCTCTGAGTGTGGAAAATATTTTGCACACAAATCACATCTTGTTATACATAACAGAAGACACACAGGTGAGAAGCCATTTTCTTGCTCTGAGTGTGGGAAATGTTTTGCACTGAAATCAGATCTTGTTAGACATCACAGAAGTCACACAGGTGAGAAGCCATTTCCATGTTCTGAGTGTGGGAAATGTTTTACACAGAAATCACAACTTGTTACACATCACAGAAGTCACACAGGTGAAAAGGCATTTCCATGTTCTGAGTGTGGGAAATGTTTTGCACACAAATCAGATCTTGTTATACATCACAGAAGTCACACAGGTGAGAAGCTGTTTTCTTGCTCTGAGTGTGGGAAATGTTGTGTAAGTAAATCACATCTTGTTATACATCAGAGAAGTCACACAGGTGAGAAGCTGTTTTCTTGCTCTGAGTGCAGGAAATGTTTTGCACATAAATCACATCTTGTTAGACATCAGAGAAGTCACACAGGTGAGAGGCCATTTCTATATTCTGAGAAATAAATCAGCTCTTGTTACACACAATAGACATCACTCAGGTGAGGAACCATTTTAATCTTCTGGAGTATAGTTATCATTGCCATGCGTTGTTCTTCAAGGTTCTTATCCTATCTCCTATGCTTTTTGCAATGTACATGTTACCACTGAGTGAAATAATCAGATGTCATGTCCTCATCTACCACTGCTATGCAGATGACTTGTCTTTTGCTCCGGGTACTGAGAACCAAGTACCAATCCTAAATGGTTGTCTAGCTGAGCTATAGGTATGGGTGATGCCAGTTGGCTGTGACAGTCCTGGCGAAATAGGTGCTTAAGATAGAAGCTAGAGTTACAAAATGCTGATCCTGTATGGAATCTTGGTGTCCTGGATGGTGGAGTGACACTTAGACATCAGGTATCTGCCACAATCAGATCCTCATCTGAGGAACATAGCCAGACTCCATCACTTATTTCCCTCAGAAGATCTACCTACAGTCATACATGTACTTGTATCATCATGCATAGACTACTGCAATGTCCTCTACCTGGGTCTCCCAGCAAAAGAATTGCACTGGTTGTAGCTTGTGCAGAATGCAGCAGCCAGGCTGTTACCTAACCAGCCCTTTCCTGCCACATAACACCCATTCTCTGCTCCCTTCACCGGCTGCCTGTAAGATGGTGACTATTACATAATCTTACTGACTCTCCCAGTCCTACATGACCAGGGTCCATGGTACCAGAAGCAGCTTCTGCCTCCTTACTGCCCTGCTTTCTTCCATCTGCATAGGGGTTAATCAGAGATGAACACAGATGTGACATCACGCAGCCCCCCGGAAAATGGTCCCGGCCCACCCGCATTTACCCCTCAGGGATGCGACCACAATGTGTGTCTGCGCGGCCGCTACGCACGTGTATATTGCCACCACCAGCAAACTGCTGCGGGCCGCTATTGCGGCTGGATCTGAATGACCCCCATAGGGTTTTGGCTCTCCTGATCTGTTTTACTTACCTGCAATACTATAATGTAACTTGAATTGTTTCTGTGCTTTAAGGATATTTTATCCATGTTGTGCAGAGTAAAGTATTTTTTAAGTTTAAAATATAGAGAAAAATCTGTGTATTAAAGATATGAAATAAAGTTGTTTAAAAACAAAAGATTTCCGTTGAGTCTTTTTATGTGTCTGTGTATTATCTTATTTCCAGATAATTGTAGCTATGGTGACAGAAACAATTTCCTGTTAATGTGTCACTTGTATTGTTACTTTTGTGTCCAGCGGGTGGGCTCGGAAATGTTATCCTTTTCCTCGCAGCCCCAGTTGCTGGAGAAAATGAAGGAGGAGCTGTTGACGGGTCACGTTCCGCTTGAGCTGACAATTTTCTCACCAGCAGGTCTTTCCACCTCTGCAGACTTGTGTCCGGAAAGAGAGATACAACGTAGGCTTTACACCTAGGATCGAGCACGGTGGGAAAAGGTAGTGCTCTGATTTCAACAGATTGACCACCCTTGAATCCTGGCAAAGCGAATGAAGGGCTCCATCATATATGAACCAACCGATAGAGGGAATAATCCGAAAGTGTTAATACCAAAGATTAGCTAATCTGGTTGTAGGCGCGCCATTAAGCAAATTGCAATGAGTGGCTAGTGGGTTTAGAAAAAAATGCTTGTGGGCTTATATCTAAAGAAGCCTTAATGTGTGGCACACTCTTTTTCTTTATGTTTCATGAATAAATTAAAACATAACTTTTATTTTTTTATTTAAGATCGATTTTTCAATAGGCATGACATAAGGCAATTGATTGTCAGCCTGGAAAGACAAAAAATGAATGAAAGATATAAAATAATTTATATACCAGCACTACCTATGTATGGGTATATGGGTAGTGCAATAATTGATATAAGCAAGTGAAATATAAAAGGAATTTAAACACAGGTTTTGTTTATAAAATTTATGAGATCCTTTCACAACGGGATTGTGATCTCAGAGAAAAACTTACAGCTGCGCCCTGCAGAGCATTACTACTGCATACAACCTCCGTGCTCCCTGCAGAGCGTTACTACTACATACAACCTAAGTGCTCCCTGCAGAGCGTAACTACTGCATGCAACCTAAGTGCTCCCTGCAGAGCGTCACTACTGCATACAGCCTAAGTGCTCCCTGCAGGGCATTACTACTGCATACAATCTAAGTGCTCCCTGCAGAGCGTTACTACTGCATACAACCTAAGTGGCCTTTTCTGGTAACCACTGTGTCTTACAATGACCACTTTGTTACTACCCGTAGCATATCACACGTTAAGACAGTGTTACTACCTATAATGTGTAACAGTGGGATCGTTCTCAAAGGCACAAAGAAACATATATGTTAAATGTTTCACTTGCTTATATCAATTATTGCTCTACCCGTATACCCATACATAGGGGTTGCTGGTATATAAATTATTTTATATATTTCCTTAAGTTTTTGTCTTTCCTGGCTGACAATCAATTGCCTTATGTCATGCCTATTGAAAAATCTATCTTAAATAAAAATAATAAAAGTTATGTTTTCATTTATTCATGGAACATAAACAAAAAAGAGTGCGCCACACATTAAGGCTTCTTTAGATATAAACCCTCCATCTACAAGTCCCACATACTTTGCGGAAACGCTCTGTCTTAGCTCCTCATTCAATTTCTTAAACTGCTTCTGCAAAATCCTGATGAGGGGAATGACCTGACTCAGGCTGGCAGTGTCTGAACTGACTTCACGTGTGGCATGTTTGAAGGGTTGGAGAACCTTGCACAAGACGGAAATCATTCTCCATTGCGCTTGAGTCGGGTGTATTCCCCCTCCTTTGCCTATATCGTAGCCAGATGTATAGGCTTGAATGGCCTTTTGCTGCTCTTCCATCCTCTGAAGCATATAGAGTGTTGAATTCCACCTCATTACTACCTCTTGCTTCAGGTGATGGCAGGTCAGGTTCAGGAGTGTTTGCTGGCGCTCCAGTCTTCGGCACATTGTGGCTATATGCCAAAAGTGGCCCATAAATTTTTTGGCCCACCGACAGCATCGCCTACACGCCCCTGTCATTTTTCAAAATAATTCTGTACCACCAAATGAATTGTATGTGCAAAACATGGGACGTGCTGGAATTTGCCCAGATGTAATGCACGCACAATATTGGTGGCATTGTCCGATATCACAAATACCTAGGAGAGTCTAAGTGGGGTAAGCCATTGTGCGATGATGTCCCTCGGTTTCCGTAAGAGGTTGTCAGCGGTGTGCCTCTAATGGAAACCGGTGATACACAGCGTAACCTGCCTAGGAACAAGTTGGCATTTGTGAGATGCTTCTACTGGTGCCTCCGCTGCTGTAGTTGCTGCGGGAGACAATTCATCTACTCAGTGGGCTGTCACAGTCATGTAGTCCTTATTCTGCCCTGCTCCACTTGTCCACATGTCCATGGTTAAGTGGACACTGGATACATCCGTATTTTTCAGGACACTGAGGACACTTTTCTTAATGTCCCTGTACAGTCCGGGAATCGTTTTCCTAGTGAAGTGGATTCTAGACAGGATTTGGTATCGGGGACACAGAACTGTCTAAAACCCACTGCACTAATGGTGGATACCGGACGCACGTCTACCACCAGCATAGTTGTTATGGCCTCAGTTATCTGCTTTGCAACAGGGTGACTGCGGTCATATTTCATCTTCCTCACAAATGACTGCTGGACAGTCAATTGCTTAGTTGAAGTAGTACAAGTGGTCTTCTGACTTCCCCTCTGGGATGATGATCAACTTCCAGCAGTAACAATAGCAGCGGCGGCAGCAGGAGTAGGCGTACCACTGAAGGATCCTCCAGAGGAATCCCAGTCAGGAGATGACTCGTCAGTTATGCCAGTGACATGGCCTGCAGGACTACTGACATTCCTGACTGAGGAAATTGACGTTGAGGGAGTTGGTGGTGTGGATTGCAGGAGCTTGGGTACAACAGGAAGAAGGGATTTAGGTGTCAGTGGACTGCTTACGCTCTTACCTAAAGTTTCTGAACTTGACAATGACTTCTGATAAATGCGCTGGAGGTGACGTATAAGGGAGGATGTTCCTAGGTGGTTAACATCCTTACCCCTACTTATTACGGATTGACAAAGGCAACACATGGCTTGACACCTGTTCTCTGGCTTTGTGGAGAAATAATTCCACACCAAAGAGGTGGCTTTTTTGTATTTTGGCCAGGCATGACAATGGGCTTTCTCATCCCACGGACAACAACTGTCTCCACTGGTGCCTTATTCAAACAAATCACATCACCATCAGAATCCTCATCATAAACTTCCTCCTCAGTGCTAGCTACACCAATATCCTGCTCATCCTAGTGTATGTTTACAGTGACATCCTCAATCTCAATATGAGCAATTGGACTGGCGGTGCTCCTACCAGCGCTTGCACGGGGCATGCAAATGTTGGTAGGAGCCTCCTCTTTCCATACAGTCTTGGGAAGGTCAGGCCTAGACATGGCAACCGCGGACAAACTTGGACTCTCATTGGGGATTTGTGATATCTCTGAACGCACAGTTGTATTTTCCCGTGCTTTAACAAGCTTAATTTTGTTTAAATTTTTCGAGAGGGAGCAGGGCTTCCATCATGAGAAGCTGAGCCACCAGTCATAAACATAGGCTAAGGCTTTAGCCTTCCCTTGCCACTTCGTGTCGTGAATGGCATATTGCCAATTTTACGTTTTTCATCAAATAATTTATTTATTTTCTTGATTATATATTTTTGTTTCTTGGATTTTACACGCCCTCTATGACATTGGGCATCGGCCTTAGCAGACGACGTTGATGGAACTGCATCGTCAATGTCATGACTGGTGGCGGCAGCTGCTTCAGCACTAGTACTAGGAACTGGTTCCTGATCTTCCACTATTTTTTCCTCCAAATTGTTCTCCATTTCACAGGACAGCACCCCTTTATTATTACATCACACAGAACAGTTCCCCTTTATTTTCACAGCACCCCTGTATTCTTGCTGCATACAGGACCAGTGTACTTTTTTTTAACAACAGCAGCACCCCTGAATTTTTACAACATACAAGACTGTGCCAGCACCCCTGGATTTTCACAGCATACAGGACCAGTGTGCTTTTATTTTAACAACTGCACTCCTGAATCTTTACAGCATACCGGGCCAGTGTAATATTATTTTAACAGCAGCACCCCAGTACTTTTGCAGCATACAGGGACAGTGTGCTTTTATTTTAACAACTGCACCCCTGAATTTTCACATCATACAGGACCAGTGTACTTTTTAATAACAGCACCCCTGAATTTTCACAGCATAAAGGGCCAGTGTAATATTATTTTAACAGAAGCACCCCTTTATTTTTACAGCATACAAAACTGGGCCAGAACCCCTGTGTTTTCACAGCATACAGGCCCAGTGTGCTTTTATTTTAACAACTGCACCCCTAAATGTTTACATCATACAGGGCCAGTGTAATATTATTTTAATAGCAGCACCCCTGTATTTTTACAGCATACAGGGCCAGTGTAATATTATTTTAATAGCAGCACCCCAGTACTTTTGCAGCATACAAGACTGGACCAGAACCCCTGTATTTGCACAGCATACCGGTCCAGTGTGCTTTTATTTTAACAACTGCACCCCTACATTTTTAAAGCATACAGGACCAGTGTGCTTTTAACTTTTTTTTTTTTTTTAATATTAATTTTTATTATTTGCGGGTAAGCAAAGCAATTGGGAAAGGGATACAGAAATGGAAAAAAGGGGGGGGAGGGGTAGGGGGGGTACACACATCAGTCTGTATTGTACTATATAACACATAGGATATTATACACAACACTTGTACAAATTAGTTTGGGTAATGCAGGTAAATATCACGATTTCAAGGCCTGTCTACCGGTCTCATATGGGATATATCTAAACATCGGGAGGGGGTTTGGGGTTCAATGTTCTACAATGCCAATAGGTTGACCAAGGATACCATTTGAGCAGTGGGGACGTTGGGGAGGAGGCATAGGCCACTCCCGCTGTCTCAAATTCGTAGTGCGACTGTACGGCCATTTCTATTGCAGAGATGTGAGGGGCCTCGGTGGAGCGCCAATGGCGAGCAATTAGCAGTTTTGTTGAAAGGAGAATATGGCCCACTATATATCGGTCCGCTGATGACAGGTCCCCATAGTATAAATGTAAAAGGGCCATTCGTGGGTGTGGGGATATATGGCGGTTGATTACTGATTCTATGAGATTGAAGACTGCTGTCCACAGTGGGACGAGTATCGGGCAGCCCCAGAATATATGCATCAAAGTACCGACCAAACCGCAGTTCCGCCAGCACATTTTGGACTTGATGGGCTGCATCGCATGGAGGCGGGATGGGGTGAAATACAGGCGGTGGAGGAGTTTATATGATAGTTCTATATGTGATATGCATCTAGAGACTGTGTAGCAGGATTTATAAATCTCATCCCATTCCTCCTCCGAGATTGAGCAGCGCAGATCTGCCTCCCATTTCATCTGGAAGGGGGCTTTCTGTAATGGTTGGGGAATGTTAATGTAATTATACCATCTGGAGATACCCCCTCTGCCTCCTCCGGTATCCAGGAGCTTTTGAACAAGTCTAGGTAAGGAGGGAGGGGGGGCAGTGGACTTCGAGACTCCCTGAAACCAATGTCTTAGCTGTAAATATTTATAAAATTCCCCATGTGGTAACAGGTAATTGTCTTGGATCTGGGTAAAAGAGATTAAGGCGTCATGTGCCATTATATCCTGTAGGGATCTAATTCCCCGTGATATCCAATAGTCCAGTCTCAGGTCGGGAATCAAGGAAGCTACTCCCAACAAAGACATGGCCGTGGTTGGGAGAGTTATGTCGTTCCCACTTCGTACTATCTCTAACCAAGCTTTCCTAGTAGATTGGACAGAGAGGGATCTATTGGTTAATATCGTGCCCTCCGTTTTAGGGAGTAGCAGTACGTCAGTCAGGGGTAGTGGAGCTATAAGATCTTGTTCTAGGTGTACCCACGTTTTATCCGTGGGTTGAGTATACCATGCTCCTATCTGGGCTAGTCGGCAAGCCAGTTGGTATGAGTGCAAGTCTGGATATGCCAGGCCCCCATTGCGCCTGGGTCGGGTCATGGTTTTCCTTGCTAACCGTGGCTTCTTGCCCTTCCAGACATAAGAGTTAAATAGCGCGTTAAATTTGGATAGTATGGAATTGGGTACGATAAGAGGGATGGTCCGGAACAGGTACATAAGCCTGGGCAGGATCGTCATTTTCAGTGCCGCTATTCTCCCCAGCCATGATACGTGCTGCATCATCCAATCTGATATTAGAGTTGTGGATTTGCGCAAGAGGGGGGGGAAGTTAGCGGATATTAGGTCTTCTATTTTCTTGGTGATGTGGATTCCCAGGTATTTGAGGCTTCTATCCTGCCAGGAATATGTATAAATGGCCTTCATATCGGTCAAAAGAGGGGGTGGAAAGTTAATGGGAAGTGCCTCTGTCTTCGTGCTGTTGAGTTTATAGTAGGAAACTGCTGAATATTCGGACAAAAGTGTGTGCAGAGCTCTCAGGGAAGAGGAGGGGCTAGTAAGTGTCAATAGGACATCGTCTGCGAACAGACAAATCTTATGGGAGCGTCCCGAGAGCTCTGCACCCTCAATCAAAGGTGAGTTACGAATTTTCTCGGCCAATGGTTCCATTGCCATTGCAAAAACTAGTGGGGATAAGGGACACCCTTGTCTAGTGCCGTTTGTAATAGGAAAAGGTGACGAGAGTAGACCATTCACGCATACCCTTGCTGAAGGGAGAGAGTATAAGGCCATAATGGATGATAGGGCTCTACCCGTAAGGCCAAACTTTCTAAGGGTCGCCTGCAGGTATCCCCAATGAAGGCGGTCAAACGCCTTCTCTGCGTCTAGTGAGAGCAATAACAAAGGAGGTTCTGATGCGGATAGGGCATCTAAAATATTTACCACCCGCCTAGTGTTATCAGGGGATTGTCTGCCGGGGACGAAGCCCACCTGGTCCCCGTGTATAATAGAAGGAAGTAAAGGGTTGAGCCTGTTAGCCACCATCTTCGCATAAATTTTCAAATCTGTATTTAATAAAGCTATGGGGCGGTAATTAGGCATCATGGCCGGGTTCTTCCCCGGTTTAGGGAAAGCTACTACGCGGGCTTCTAACATCTCCCCAGGGAAGTTCCCTATGGAGGAGGCGTGATTATATACTCCATCTAACACAGGGACCAGAGTGTCCTTGAAACATTTGTAGAAATTGTTTATAAACCCATCTGGACCTGGAGCCTTGTCTTTTGGGAGCGAGTCTATAGCTTGAGTGATTTCCTTCTGGGTCCATGGTTGGTTTAGGGTCTGCAAAGTATCTGGGTCAATGGAGGGGAGATTTACATCATTCAAAAAGGCTGCAATATTGGCTGGTGTGGGTTGAGGGGTAGAAGTATCGTCTTTTAAGTTATATAGGGAGGAATAATATGAAGCAAAGGAGTTAGCTATATCGGATGGGTCGGTTATCTTGATGTTATTTGAGTTGATAATGTATTTCACCCTTTCTTTAGCTGTTTTCCCCCGCAGTTTGCGAGCTAGCATTCTACCCGCCCTATCTCCTTGCACATAAAACTTCTGCCTTAGGCGAAAAAGGTTTTTACGGGCCTCCGTTAGTTCTAATTTATTCAGCTCATCTCTGACCCGGGTCAGTTCTCGATAAATTGTCTTATTAAAAGGGTTCAGTTTAAGTGATACATCTAGATCTGTAAGACGGGCTTCTAGTTCTGCCTGTTTTTGTCGGGAGGTTCTGCGTATGTAAGCAGCCACCTGAATGGCCGCTCCTCTGACCACCGCCTTGAGGGCGCACCAGTGTGTAAATACTGACGTTTCCGCTGGGGTATTAGTCTCAATATATAAGGAGAGGGTCTGTTCGATGGACGCTGAGCGTCTGGGTTCCAAAGAAGGTAGTCCTTCAGGCGCCATAGGGTAGGGGAGGGCCTAATTTTGCTGGGGTGCCAACGGACCGAGAGAGCAGAGTGATCAGACCACGACACTGGCAGAATAGAAGCTTTTGAAACCTGTTGGAGTGTCCACTTATCTGATATCGCTAGATCAATCCTAGAAAACGAGCCATGGACTGGGGAGAAGAACGTAAAATCTCTACAAGTCGGATTCTTAGCCCTCCATACGTCATAGAGGTCATATTCATGAAGCATATTTCTAAAGGCGTGGGCGCTGTTACGCTGCGAGTCGCCCTTGGGAGGTGAGCGGGCTTGGGATCTATCGATCGTTGGGTCAAGGACCATGTTAAAGTCCCCCAGGAGTAGTAAGGCACCCGATAAATGTTTCTGGAGGACTGTAAAAAATTTCCTAAGGAAAGGGAGTTGTTTGATGTTGGGAGCATAAAGCGTAGCTATGGTGACCGGCCTGTCTTCCAATTTACCTGTCAATATGATATACCTGCCTTCCTGGTCTGAGATCTGAGATTCTAGGGAGAATTCACATGTATTTGAGAATAGTATTGCCACTCCGGCTTTTTTTTCGGGCCATTGGACATATAGCTAGTGGGGTATTTATTATCCCTAAAGGAGGGGGGCGATGGTCGCATGAAATGGGTTTCCTGTAAGGCCACTATATGCGCCCTACATTTAGCAAAGTGGCGCATGGCTAGTTGTCGTTTATTGGGTGAATTCAACCCTTTTACATTTAAGGATAGTACATTAACCATTAGGTTTATGTGAGAGTTGTGCTAGAATCAGGTTGTGTATAAAGATTAAGTAACAGAATCTGCCAGATTGTGTGTGTGTCAAAACTTGGAGAGATGGGGAAAATAGAAAGGGCTGAAGATGCAGCATGAAGAGGACATAGAGCGGGCACCACAAGGGTACCAAATAAGGTTGCCTAGCAGGGCAACACATGGGGTCGTGGCGAGGTGTGGGGAGCAGTCTCCCCCTCGCTCCTAGAACTTTCAACTTATAAAATAAGAAATTGCGTTGGGTCATAGGGTTCATGTCTCCTCTCGAAAAACTCAACCATTAACAAGAATAGGATTGTAACATCGAGGGGAGCCATATTCTACCGTTTTAGAGGTTTAGGACTATGTAAGGTCGGCCAGGTCCCGACTAATACAGTATAAGATAAACCGCCCAAGTTAAACTGGTGTCACCCATATTGGTAGGTACGGTTGATTAATTCGTGTATTCCCGGGGTATTGGCCGGGGAGAGCACCGTATCGGCACCAGTGACATAGTTAATTAACGAAAAGTTAGGATAATTAAGAACATTCTCAACAATGACATACAACCTGGCCGAGAAAACCAGTCCCTAACGATCATTATCTGTCATCGTCCACTCCTGGGTCAGCTTGGGAGTTGCCGGTGGCTTTTCATTTGGATCTTCTTCTCCCTTCCAGGAGTCCAGTAATTTTAGGCCCGCTTCCGGGGAGATTATCGCGTGCGTAACGCCGTTACGTCTAACCAGCAATTTCGTCGGGAACCCCCATCGGTACAGGATATCGGCTTTTCGAAGCGCTGAGGTCACCGGGTGGAACGAGCGTCTCAAGGCCAGTGTGGCCGCTGAGAGATCTCCGTAGACTTGAACTTCACCCAGCGTCTTGGCTGATGCCTCCGGACGCATAGCCACCCGTAGAATTTGTTCCTTGATATGGAAGTAATGCATCCGCATTAGAGTGTCTCTCGGAGCGTCCCTTGGGGCATTTCTAGCCTTCGGTATGCGATGGATGCGGTCGATGAGGAAGTCTTCAATAGAGTTAGTTGGGAGAAGTTCCATGAAGAGATCTGTCGCAAATTGGGTAAGTTCGGAGTTGGCGACGGTTTCAGGGATGCCTCGAAGCTTGAGATTATTACGGCGTGACCTGTCCTCAAGGTCACAGGTCTTCCGCCGAAGATCCGTTACTTCAGCCTGTAGGTCCTCGAGCTGGGTAATCACCTCATTATGTGACTTCACCAACTCCTCGCATTTATTCTCAAGATGATCCGTGCGTTGGCCTATAGCGTCGACCGACTGTTGGCAGCACTGCAGCGCTGTCTTAACTTCCATCGTTATATCATCTTTAAAGGAGGTCAGCAGTTGCCGCATAGTGCCCAGGGTAAGGGGTGCATCATCACTGAGTTCAGAAATTTTCGTCTGGATTACCCGAGGGGTTACTGATATGTCATCGCCACTCCGGGTTTGTTTAGCCGAGGAGTCCTGTATGGTAGGGTGTTTCTGGCTTTGGTAAGACGGGGACTGTTTGAAAAAGGCTACCTGGCGACTCGGAGTCGGGTCTTTTTGGCGTTTCGGTGCCATTGTCCCTGTACACGGCGTTCGTCACGTAAATATAGAGATCGGGCCCAGGAGGAAGTGAAATTAGCCTAAATCGGCGCTGTATACATGCCCACACGGCTTTATTTCTTCAGGAGCAGAGGGGGAGTCTTTGGTTCCCGTTAATGATCACATCAGAGCAGCCTGGTGTAAGGCGGAGCTTCTCACGGTCTCCAGTTACCTGGAATCTGTGGGAGTGGGTTGTCTGTATGGATATGTCTGGGTCTCCCCAATATTCCCAGATCCGGGTGTCGGAGATATAGCAGGGGGCAGGCCCCCTTCCCGTACAGAGGTACCGGGATATATAAATGGGATGCAGAATAAATATCTGGATTGCACAGCGCAAGAATGAGAGGGGTAAATGAAAACTGGATATTTGCCAGTAGGCAAGATGGCTCCTCCAGCTTCAAATACAGGCCTCTGTGGGGTTAATGCTACTTATACCCCTGGATCTGTATGTATCTATGTGTGTGGGCTCTTATTTATTTTGTTCTGTTCCTTTCTCCCCCCCCCCCTCTCCCCTCGGTTCAGACTCTCAGCGGGGCCTCCGGTGATCTCTCTGGGAGGTCTCTAGCAGGGCAGCCCGAGATTCCAAGATGGCCGCCGGTGTTTGCTTAGGCCCGGGAGCTGTCGGGCTATCGTCACTCTCAGGGTCCGCAGGTATGTCCACTACCCACTGGAGCCCGGAGGACTGATGCAGGTTGGGAAGCGATGTGGGGGGAGACCTGGGGGGTCGGGCGCCGCCACTCGTCCCGCTCCGGCCTCCGTCCGGGTCCGGAGCCCGAGGCCGTGACAGCGTGCAGCCGACACCGATAGTCCCGGCTTCTGGTGTTGGTGGAGGCCCCAACCTCTCCCGCACAGTAACGCTCCTCCGGCCGGATCCCCGTGCACGGGGAGGGGTCCACAGCCGTGAACCGCGCCAGGCCGGGAGGTGCTAGGGCCGAGCGTCCGGCGGGGATGGGACAGGCGGCCTTCCTGCTGGTGGTGATGGCCGCCGGGCACCCGTCCGCTCTGTCCCGAGTTGAAAGTCTGCGGACCCGCAGCCGGAGCCTTCAGCCTGCAACAGGGGGCCTCCCTCTCAGTCGCAGGCCGCTGCAGCAGGTCGTGGGGAGCTCCAAAGGGAACCCGCGAGCCGGTCCGGGGGGTCCCGGAGCCGATGTCAGTACTGCGGGGAAATTGAGGCCCCGGCTCTATGAGTCCCCTAGGCCGCAACCCGCAGAAGCAGTTAAAACTGCTCCCCGATTCCGCGGCTCTGTCAGGGGCTCGGTAGATGGGACAGAAGCGATAGGGGGGGTATCTAGGAACCCAGGTGGGCTCGTGAAAGGGGTATAAAAAGGCAATATATCCCTGGGTCTCAGGAGCTCCACAGAAACACAGCTGTCTCCATTCACAGCCAGGCCACACACCCCCCGTGTGCTTTTAACTTAACAACTGCACCCTTTAATTTTTACAGCATACAGGGCCATTGTACTTTTATTTTAACAACTGCACCCCTGAATATTTACAGCATAAATGGCCAGTGTAATATTATTTTAACAGCAGCACTCCTGTATCTCTACAGCATACAGGACCAGTGTACTTTTATTTTAACAACTGCACCCCTGATTTTTTACAGCATACAAGACAGGGCCAGCCAGGGGTTAAAGTGAGCCGGAACGGGGCGGAACTGCGTTCCGTCAGTTCCACTTGGAGACGGAATGCAGTTCTGCCTCCTCCAGCTCACCTAACCCGATGCACTGCACGGAGATGCCGGGCACCTGCTGAGATTGTGTTACCAGTGGGCGCCCCGCTCCCTCCTCACAGCATCAGCTAGAGGCAGGAGCTCACTACTGAGCTCCAGCTTCCGGCTCTGTCAGTGTGCACAATGGGAAAGACGTCATGATGTCTTTCCCATAGTGCTGAGGAGTGGACGCCAGAAGGATCAAATCGGTCAGCCGGGGGGTGGGTTTGGTAAGTATGGTGTTTTTTTTTCTCCATATGTGTGTTTATTAACGGCGCATCTACTGGGGGCATTACTACTGGGGGCTTAACTACAAGGGGGCAATACAACTGGGGGCAAATGACAGGGGGGCATTATTACTAGGGGCAAACTAAAGGGGGCTAAACTACTAGGGGCATAACTACAGGGGCTAAACTACTGGTGGCTTTACTACTTGAGGGCTAAACTACAATGGGGCATTACTACTGGGGCTAAACTACAGGGGGGCATTACTGCTGGGGGCATAACTACAGGGGTATTACTACTGGAGGCTAAACTACCAGGGAGCATTACTACTGGGGCATAACTAAAGGGACATTACTACTGGAGGCTAAACTACAAGGGAGCATTACTACTGGGGCATAACTAAAGGGACATTACTACTGGGGCAAACTAAAAGGGGGCTAAACTACTGGAGTCATTACTACAAGAAGGCATTACTACTGGGGGCTAAACTACAAGGGGGCAAACTACTAGGGGGCATTACTACTGGGTGCATAACTACAGGGGGCATTACTACTGGGGGTTAAACTACAAGAGGGCAAGCTACTGGGGTCAAACTACAGGGGACTAAACTACTGCGGGTATTACTACTTTGGGGCTAAACTACAAGGGGACATTACTACAGGGGGCATTACTACAAGGGGACATTACTACAGGGAGCATTACTACAAGGGGGCATTACTACAGGGAGCATTACTACAAGGGGGCATTACTACAGGGGAGCATTTAATAATGGGCATCACTCCACAGGACATAAGAGGCACTACAACTGCAAGCATAGCACAAGTGGCACCACTCTAATGGGCTCTCTATAAGGGGCACTACCAGTACAGTGGACATTGCATAAGGAGCACTACTGCTGTGGGAATTGTATAAGCGGTGTTACTGCTGTGGGCATTATGTGTATTACGGGGTGCTATTACTGTGGGCATTATTACTATTGTATGGCCACACCCTTTTCTTTTTGAGACCATGCCCCTTTTTTGGGGTGCGCGCCTACGTTGCATGAAAGAAGCAAATTATACTTACTGATAATTTCATTTCTTCGAGATACTTCATGGCAGCCATAACTACTGGGAATGTATCCCATTCCTAACCTTTAGACATGGGGTTGTTTTTTTTTTACACTAAGGACCACCCACTATGGGTACATAGCAGCACTCCACCCCCTTCTCCTTAGTCTTTTGAGTGTCTCCTATGACAATTGCCTCTAAGAAAACCAACTCAGGGAGGGTATATTGTAGGCTGCCATGAAGTATCTCGAAGAAATGAAATTATCGGTAAGTATAATTTGCTTCTTTCTTCTACGCTACTTCATGGCAGCCATAACTACTGGGATATACCAACGCTTATCATAGGGAGGGCAACATAAACACACAAGAAGCATTGTTCTGATGCTAAATAATACTTATTTATTTTAATGCTCCCTGAAGGACCTGCTTCCCAAAGTGGGTGTCAACAATATTTAAAGCATAATGATTAGAAAACGTGTGTATCGAAGACCACATAGCTGCTGCACAAATGTCTTTCGCCGACACTTGACTCCTCCTAGCCCAAGAAGTTTCCACGGCCCTAGTAGAGTGTGCCTTCAAACCTTCTGGAACTCTACGTCCACTTCTCTCGTAAACAAACGTCAAAAGTTCCGTTATCCATCTGGAAATGGTCTGTTTAGTAGGATTTTCACCTTTCTTTACACCCGAGTGCAGCACAAACAGATGCTTCGTTTTGCGAAAACTGCTTAACTCTTTCCACATAGATTGAAACTGCTCTAATTAGGTCTAAGTTATGCATTGCTTTCTCCTCCTCATTCTGCGGATCTGGATAAAAGGATGGTAATACAATGTCCTGACTGAGGTGAAACTCCGACACAACCTTCGGCAGGAAATCTGGATTAGTTCTAAGAACAATTTTATCCGGAAAAAAGTTGAGGTAAGGCTCCTCCGACCACAGAGCCTGTAATTCACTAACTCTTCTGGCAGTTGTGATAGCTACCAGAAACACTACTTTCCAAGTTAGGAACTTTAGCGAAATATCCTGCAGAGGCTCAAATGGAGGCAGCATCAAAGCATTGAGAACTAAGTTTAAGTCCCAAGGAGCCAGAGTTGACCTAACTCGAGGTCTTATTCTTTTAATTGCCTGACAGAACTTTTTAACCAAGTCCTCCTCAGCCAACCTCCGTTCTAATAGAATACTCAGGGCTGATACCTGAACTTTGATAGTGGACACTGCCAATCCTTTCTCAAAGCCCTCACACAGGAAAGGTAAAACTTGAGATGTTTCTGCTTCCAATGGATTAAATCTTGATCCAGACCATGAGATGAACTTCCTCCAGACCCTATAGTAAACACTAGAGGACACCCTTTTCCTTGACTGAATAAGCAAATTAAGGACCTGCTCGGATAGGCCTCTATTTTTTAACAACTGCCGTTCAATTTCCATGCCGTCAAATTAAGCTGTTGCAGATTCGGATGTAACAACGGTCCCTGACGCAGCAAGTCCTCCTTCAACGGCAACCACCAAGGACCCTGCACCGCCATCCTGAGCACTGAAGGAAACCAAACCCTCTTCGGCCAGTAAGGAAGAATTATTATTACCTGAGTCTTCTCTTCCCTGATCTTCCTGAGAGTCCTTGGAATCATGGGGAATGGAGGAAACACATACGCTAGTTTGAATGTCCAAGGAAGGGAGAAAGCATCCACTCCCCCCGTTCCTGGGAGATGATATCAGGAGAAAAAGAGTGGTATTTTTGCATTGACCTGTGTGGTCATCAAATCTACCTGAGGCCTTCCAAACTTCTGCACGATCTGCTGAAAAACTACATCGTTCAGCTCCCACTCTCCTGCTAATACTTCCTGTTTGCTGAGGAAGTCTGCCACCATGTTGTTCACCCCTGGAACATGTAGGGCTGCCAGAGTTCTGAGATGGCATTCCGCCCACCTCAATATCTTCGACACTTCCTCCATCAGCACTCGACTCCTGGTGCCCCCTTGGCGATTGTGATACGCCACCACAGACACGTTGTCCGAGAAAACTTTGAAATGCCTTCCCTGAAGCTGTTTCTGAAAATGCTGTATGGCATTCCACACTGCTCTCATCTCTCTGTGATTCGAAGATAAACCTGCTTCCTCCTTGCTCCATGTACCCTGACAGCTTCTGTGCGACATATGTGCACCCCAACCTGTTGCATTCGCATCTGTTGTCAGAACCAGGGAATGATGGTCCGATAAAGATGTCTTCCTGCTGACCAGCCGTTCGTCCATCCACCAGGTTAAAGATTCTTTTGCCTTCCAACTTAGCCTCATACGGTAATTTAGAGAATACCCTTTTTGGATGTAGTTCAGGATGTCCGATTGAAGATCTCTCATCCTCCACCTCGCCCAAGGATGACATCATCCCCAAAAGACGCATTCCCTGACGAATCTTCACACTGTCGCACCCCTTTATGAGGGTAGCTAGACTTTGAAGTTTCAGACACCTCTCTTCTGAAAGGCTTATCGTGTAGTCGAGGGTATCTACTTGCACCCCTAGGAATTGTATTATTTGTTTTGGTGACAATCTGCTTTTTTCCCAGTTTATGAGCCAGCCGTGTTCCTGCAGAATCTGTAGCGTCACACCTAACGCTATCTCCACTTTCTCTATTGACTCTCCACACACCAGCAGGTCATCCAAGTATGACCATACTGCTACTTTTTGACTTCTTATCACAGCTATGAGTGACGTCAGAACTTTGGTGAACACCCTTGGAGATGTCTTCAGACCGAACGGCAGGCAAGTGAACTGAAAGTGTTTGCCGAGGACACAAAACCTTAGGTATTTTCTGTGCCACTTGCAAATAAGAACATACCATCTTTCAAGACTGCACCGTCTTCTAGCAAAATGGTGGTTTTTGATACCATCTCTGCGACCGCTGCATCAACTTTGGGGATTGCACACCAATTAGTAAATTGTTCATCCTCTACTGGGAACATACGATCAAGTCTCTTAGTATTACCCAGCCTTTTATCAATGTTTTTCCACTCCTTACTCTCAACATCTTTCAATGCCTTATGGACTGGAAAACTCCTGTTCTTTTTAGCTTTATCACCAAACAGAATATCCTCAACAGTATGTCTGTCTTCAGGCTCTTTATAATTCATAGTCCTAAAGATATCCTTCAGAAGACTATCCACCAGCTCCAGGTTAAACTTTCTATCCTCCTCTTGCATGTCAACCGACTCTGCACTAGAGACAACCTGATAATCCTGAGAGCCCAACTCATCCACAGCATCAACTCTATCCAGAGATCTGGCTCTTTTATTCCCCCGGAACTCCGAGAGCTGTTCTTTAGTAACAAAAGACTCCTTCATCCATCTCATCAAATCTCGTATCTGTTTGGACTGCACAGACTCCTGAGAATCACTCTGCATGCACTCGTCACAGAACTTAACACTTTCAGCAGCTGCAAAGATTTTATCACAAGCTGCACACTGCATGTCCTTATGCTTCTTCTTACACAATCTCTTCTTAGGTGGAGACACACTATAAATAGCAAAATAAAACCACCTTAAAACCTAATCTGACACTCAGCAACAGAGTAAAAACCATGCCCTCTATGAGGACTTACCTCTTTAGGGCACCGACCGGCTTTTGGGGAGAAGGCTCTCTTTCCATCCTGCTGGTAAGCTCAGAGACCAGCCCAGCAACCAAATAGGAGCTTTCCTACTCCTGTGTGCAGCGCCTTTAACCTAAAACATCTGTGCCTTATAAAGGCTGCGGCGTTACTGCAGACCGTCCCCCACACCATCACGGACGGCTGCTACAGCGCTTCCGCCCACCAGCCTCCGCCGCCGCCTCCCCTTAGCACTTTCGCCCACCGCCGCCTATTCCCTTCCTCGCGGGGACCTTCCGGCGGAAGCCGCGAACATCCCCTTCAGTAAGAGGACTGCCGCGCACACACCCTTCCGTGCGCGGACCCTGCCGGAAGTCGCGCACATTAGCTTCCGCGAACGGACTCTCCGGCCAGCACACACACGTTCCCTTCACTGGACGGCCTCACCCAGCACAGGGCAGCAGAACGGCGGCCACGGGCGGCGGTTAGCACCAGAGGGGGTCAGAAAATGAGAGGTGACAGGCAGACACCTTAAGCTGATGAGAGGGGACTTACTTGACCGCCCCAGCACACTTGCCAAACACCCAGGGAGCCACCCTCTTCCAGCACAGCTACCAAGGAGACGTATTAGCTGGGAACACAAATGAGGTAAGCCCCTGAAAAACACAACTCCTACCCTGTCTAGTTAGGAGACAGGAAAAAGACTAAGGAGAAGGGGGTGGAGTGCTGCTATGTACCCATAGTGGGTGGTCCTTAGTAAAAAAAAAACTCCCTGTCTAAAGGTTAGGAATGGGATACATTCCCAGTAGTTATGGCTGCCATGAAGTAGCGTAGAAGAAAGATTGATTACTTTTTAGATATGGAAGACCTTATCTCCTCATCAGAGAAAACCATTAACTTCACAGCCATCTGGTTTCCCTGGTATGATTTCAAGGAGTCACCTGTACATCGGTCTTATATAACTACTTAGTTCTTCCCCCATTACGTATGATGTGTCTTTCTAGCATGTTTCAGATCTCTAGTTGAGAAGGTTCCCCCCCTTATCTCCCAAAGGATTCGTTCTTTCTGTGCAGATACTCTCACCTGCCTCTACATTTCATAACTTTCCCTTTCTCTTTCTTCCTCTTCATCCCTCTCTTTCTCTCCTTTCCTATTTTCCTAAGCTGTTTCTTTTTACATGTTTTGATGTTGAAAAATAAGCAGACAACTTTTTTCCATGCTTTGGGTGCTTTAAATGTTTTATATTGACATATGATATGCAATGATATTGTCCCCTTCTTTTTGAAATGTACTGTTGTGATGATTTGTCTGCTGCCTTAATAAAAAGTTTAAATAAAAAAAATCCCAACACTAAGTTTAGGTCCCACATGTAGTGGGAGGACGGAAAAGAGGTTGTATCCTCAGAATCCCTTGCAAGAAAGTTTTAACTTCCTGTAAGGATGCTAAATGCTGTTGAAATAGGATGGAGAGAGACGAAAACTGCTTCTGTAAAGAACCTAATTTTAGCCCTCCATCTAAAACCGGTTTGGAGGAAACTTAGAAGTCTGGATAAGTGGAATTCTTTTGAATCCCACTCCCGAGCCTAACACCAGTCCATGTATCTCCTCCATTTTTTGCAGTAGTGCATGGCCGTGACTAGCTACCGAGTGGCTATAATCGTAGGAATGGCTGCTCTTTATATCCCTGTGTTTAAGATCCGGGTCTTAAGAGCCCTGTCATTAAACGCAGCTTGTTCAGGTCTGGGTGGAGGAACAGCCCCTGAGATAGCAGGACTTCTCTCTGAGGTCTTTCGCTCATAGCCCCCACAAGTCCGAGCACCAACTCCTGCGGGGCCAATCTGGTGCTATTAGAATTTCCCAACTCTTTCCCATTTCGCCCTACCTAGAACTCTGGGTATGAGCGGGGAAGTTGGAAAAATGTAAACCCTTCTGCAACACCAAGGAAGTGTCAATGCATCCACTCCTTCTGCTGCTGGATCTCTCGTGCTGGCCACATACCTGTGCAGTTGATGGATTATTTCGAGAGGCCAGTAAGTCTACCTGAGTCAGGCCCTATCTCCCTACCGCCTTCTCGATTTCTGGATGCATGTCCTGGCGACTGAGAAAATCTGCTTACCAGTCCTCCATTCCTGAAATGAACTATATTATCTACCTATAATGAGATCTTTGTGGCTACTTCTAATGCCATCCTGCTCCTTGTTCCGTCTTGACGACTTATGTACGCCGTCATTCTGAAATTATCCAACTGCATCTTCAAGTGATGGCCCATCACTAGGTCTTCGGCAAAGAGAAGTTGCATTGTAACTGCACTCAGCTTGAGAAATTCTATGGGTAGACTGCTCTCGTGATGTTCATCTTGTCCTGAAACTGATGTTTATCTAGGGCAGCACCCTCATCTCTGAGACTGGCATCCGTTGTGAGGATCTTCCAATCCCAATTGCCGAATCTGTTAACCGCTGCGAAATTCGTCTACAACAACCACCACTATTAGGGTCTGCTGCAATGTAGAGCCTCCAAAGATGGCACCATTCTCCAGAGAAGTTGTACCCAGCGGTGTAGGGAAACCTTATGTGCCTGTAGTCCCTGAGCCACCAACCTCTGTATGTCCTGAATCTTGCTACTGTGTTCAAGATGAGGCCTAGAAATTGAATCCTTTGAGTTAGCATTAGGTTGGATTTCTTGAAACTTACAATCCACCTATGCTGAGTGAGAAATTTATGAGTCGTTTCAACTGCAATATAGAAACCAGTGTAAACCTGCTCCTTGAGCAATGAGAGTCATCTGGAATGGTCGGGAGTGATGTTTGAGAGGTGGCCTAGATCAGCAGATCGTCTAGATAAAGTATGATCGTGAACCCTAACAGTCTTAAACTTGCACCCGTTATCACCCTGATCTTTGTAAAAAATTATCGGGACTGATGATGCATGGAATGGTGACACCCCAACTGGTAATGACCTTTCACCAGTATGAATGGTAAGTATGCTTGGTGAGAAGTCCAAATCAGGACAAAAAGGAACGTATCCCGTATGTCCATAGACACCCTGAACTCCTCCGTGTCTAGGCCTGCAATGACCGATTGGATTGATTCCACCTTGAATCTGTAGGCTATTAGAAACTGATAAAAAAAATGTAAAACTGAGTATTAGTCTGTTCCTCCTTGAGAGTAGGGATGTGTGTAACAATGACTGAATTTACTGTCAGCAATGCATTTTCGTGTGAATGGAATGACCGCTTGTGTGTTGTCAAGATCTACTTTGAATCTAGGGAAACACCCTGTTGATACAAAATTCTCTTTTCAAGTCTCGGACCCGGTCTCCCTAAATCGTTCCAACCCTTACTTAAGACACTTTTTCTCATCATAGTCACTGAATCCAGACCAGAATTGGTGATTTTCTTCTATATATATATATATATATATATATATATATATATATATATATAAAGTATTTTTGAAAAAAAATGTTTTGCTTGTTTAATTAATAGTTGTTAATGCAAATGTCATTTTGTGTAAGATATGTTTGTAAAAATCAGAGGGTCAGCGAGACGTTATGGAGCCAATGTATCATTTACTATTTGCTGCTCATTCCCCCAAAACAACCGGACCTCCCAAATGTAAGTAGAAGGGACTGCAGCAGGTATCTCCCATACCTTCATACATGGACATTTCCAGGCAAGGGTCAGGTAAGTCTATTTTTTCCAAATACAACAACCCTAATTCCCCTACAAGTAAAAAAAACATTTGAACAGACATCATTTATTTAAAACCAACAAATAAAACTTTCTTTACACAGAAAGAGACCCCCCCTTCCCTCCCATAATATCATCCCACTATTCAAATGATTTGTCAAAATTGGACACAGCCAAAATAGCACCGGAAATCTTTTGATTTTAAACTACTTTATTTCATATCTTTAATTCACATATTGTTGTCTATCTATATTTGAAACTTAAAAAATACTTCACTCAGCAGTTTTCTGGTGGTGGCAAAATGCACATGCGCAGAGGCCGCGCGGACACACATTGTGGTCACATCCCTGAGGGGGGAAAGCGGGCGGGCTGGGACCATTTTCCGGGGGGCTGCGTGATGTCACATCTGCGTTCATCTCTGAATAACCCCCTATAAGCTTCCAGAGTGCACCTGATATCTCATCTTTTCCAAGTTACTACAAATGATATGAGATCGGTAGCACCACTACTTACAGGATTATTACACAGAACACACATAAAGGCTGACACAGCAAATAACAGTAACACACACAAGGGATTAATTAGAAATAAGGAAGCATAATAATCATTAAGTCTAATTATCAACTGATTCTGTGCAGGACCCATACACCTCTTTACTGTCTCCAGCAGCCCCTGGTACTGCACTGTGACTATCTGCCCTGTCTCCCACTACTTCCACCCGTCCCGTCTCCCCCCACTACTGCCATCACCCCGACTCCCCCCACTACTGCCATCTGCTCTTTCTCCCCTCACTACTGCCACCCACCCTGTCTCCCCCCACTACTGCCACCACCCTGTCTCCCCCACTACTGCCATCTGCCCTGTCTCCCCCCTACTGCCACCCACCCTGTCTCCCCCACTACTGCCACCCACCCTGTCTCCCCCCTACTGCCACCCACCCTGTCTCCCCCACTACTGCCACCCACCCTGTCTCCTCCCACTACTGCCATCCACCATGTCTCCCCCCCTACTGCCATCCACCTTGTCTCCCCCCTACTGCCATCCACCGTCTCCCCCACTACTGCCACCCACACCATCTGCCTCCATTACTGCCACTTGCCCCGTCACCCTCCATTACAGCCACTGCCCTGTCTCCCTCCACTACTACCACTTGCTCCATCTCCCTTCATTATTTCCACCTGCCCTGTCTCCCCTCCACTGCCACCCACCATCTCTCCCCCACTACTGCCACCCACCTGTCACCCAACATCCAATCACTAGTTGGGGATTTATGGTACTACTAATAGTCCTTCATCAACAGATGGAAGTAACCAGGGTGGTAAGGAGGCAGAAGCTGCTTCTGGTACATGGACCCTGGTCATGTATGGCTGGGAGAATCACTAAGATTATGTAACAGAGTCACCATCTTACAGGCAGCCGGTGAAGGGAGCAGAGAATGGGTGTTATGTGGCAGGAACGGGCTGGTTAGGTAACAGCCTGGCTGCTGCATTCTGTACAAGCTACAAGCGGTGCAATTCTTTTGCTGGGAGACCCAGGTAGAGGACATTACAGTAGTCTATGTGTGATGATACAAGTGCATGTATGACTGTAGGTAGATCTTCTGAGGGAAATAAGTGCTGGAGTCTGGCTATGTTCCTCAGATGAGGATATGATTGTGGCTGATACCTGATGTCTCCGAGTCACTCCACCATCCAGGACACCAAGATTCCGCACATGATCAGCATTTTGTAACTCTGAACCCACAAGCGTATGTCTGGTTGGTAACAAAGCTGAGCTGTAGCCATGTCCTTTGTTGGTGAGCTTCTATCATATGGATCTGTTTCGCCCGGACTGAGTCACAGCCAACTGGCATCACCTATACCTGGAGCTCAGCTAGACAACCATTTAGGATTGGTACTGGGTTCTCAGTATCCGGAGCAAGAGACAGGTCATCTGCATAGCAGTGGTAGATGAGATGACGTCTGATTATTATACCGAGTGGTAGCATGTATATTTCAAAAAGCATAGGAGATAGGATAAGAACCTTTAAGAACAACGCATGGCAATAAGTATACTCCAGAGGATTAAAATGGTTCCTCACCTGAGTGATGTCTATTGTGTGCAACAAGAGCTGATTTATTTCTCAAAGTATAGAAATGGCCTCTCACCTGTGTGAGTTCGCTGATGTCTAACAAGATGTGATTTTTGTATAAAACATTTCCCACACTCAGAGCAAGAAAATGGTTTCTCACCTGTGTGACTTCTGTGATGTAAAACAAGAGCTGATTTGTGTGCAAAACATTTCCCACACTCAGAACATGGAAATGGCTTCTCGCCTGTGTGACTTCTCTGATGTTTAACAAGAACTGATTTGTGTGCAAAACATTTCTCACTCAGAACATGGAAATAGCATCTGACCTGTATGACTTCGCTGATGTGTAACAAGTTGTGATTTCTGTGTAAAATATTTCCCACATTCAGTGCAAGAAAATGGCCTCTCACCTGTGTGCCTTCTCTGATGTGTAACAAGTTGGGATTTCCGGATAAAACATTTACCGCACTCAGAGCAAGAAAATGGCTTCTCACCTGTGTGACTTATGTTATGTCTAATAAGATCTGATTTGTGTGCAAAACATTTCCCACACTCAGAACATGGAAATTACTTCTCACCTGTGTGACTTCGCTGATGTGTAACAAGTTGTGAGTTCCAGGTAAAATATTTTCCACACTCAAAACATAGAAATAGCCTCTCACCTGTGTGACTTCGCTGATGTGCAACAAGTTGTGATTTCCGGATAAAACATTTCCCACACTCAGAGCATGGAAATGGCCTCTCACCTGTGTGACTTTGCTGATGTGCAACAAGTTGTGATTTTCGGATAAAACATTTCCCACACTCAGAACATGGAAATGGCTTCTCACCTGTGTGACTTCGCTGATGTATAACAAGATGTGATTTCCGTGAAAAACATTTTCCACACTCAGAGCATGGAAATGGCCTCTCACCTGCCTTACCTTTCTGATGGGTAATAAGCTTTGTGTTCTGTGTAAAACATTTGGCATCTATAGAACATGGAAACACTGTATCTACGCTCAGAGCTGTAACAGATGCACAAATATCAGAGTGATCAGGAGAACATTTCCCAGGATCAGGGGGATTAGCTGATAGAGCTGGATGTATAATTGGGGTAATGGGGTTATCTCCTGGAGAATCCTGTCTACTGTCATTATCTTTTATGTCACAATCCAGGGATAACATTAGATGTCCTTCTGAGATATTCCTGCTTGTGTGTCCATCTGCTGGAAATAAAATACATTATGGAAATGTGACATTTTCTGTAACAATATTAATCTTGTAAACAATAGGAGAAGACTACTCTCTGGGACACTTAATTGTAAATGTGTGTGTATAATAAAACATAACTTTTAATGAAGGCTTTATAATATTGTGTCTCAGACTATAATTGTGTCCACCCTCCTGAGAACACTCACAATAACAAATGTAATATTATAATAAGACTTAGATATCTCTCTCTCTTGTACTGGTAACTAACCATGAAGTATAAATGGAGATGTAGTCACTCGCCAAGTCCTATGTCAGCACCAATGTAAAACAATGGATGGGGAACATATTGTATGAATTGGAGATTCTAGATGAACAATAACATCAGTCATATGAGCTGATGGATCAGAGAAATGTCTCCTAATGTTACTCCTGGAAGCATTGTAAGGTAGCATTCCTTTATGTGTGTGCTCATACGCTGGTAAGCCTGTACATGTGTTACTCACCCTTATATAAGGTATATTGCTACAGCAGAGTAGGTGTGTGGAACAAAGTACAGTATCTTACATGCAATACACCATATAATACCCTGCAATCATCATCATCTGCTAGGTTATAATCTACTTTTACCCCCCCCCCCATCATAGTAATAAGGATGATGTGTGTACGGTAAGTATGACACAGAGAATTATATATCAGAATCTATACAGCTGCCGCCATACTTCTGCTTCTCATACATGTGCTACTGGCAGCAGTGAACATCTGAGTGAGAGTGCAGGGAAGATAGCAGAGTCTGATGAGAAAAAGATTATATCTGCCTTTGCAGGAATGTACCACACCAGTCACCCGTTAGTATTTAAAATAAATAAAAGTGGCGTGGCCTGAGTCCATCCAGACGTACTTTCTGGATTTCTCCTCACTAAGTGGCTTCTTATCTACCTGATAGCTCTCAGCCGCTGCTGGGACCAAGACCCAATCTATTAAGTCCTTCACTCCTCCTGCCCTAAACCCACACACTCTGCTCACTCCGGGCACTGTTCACTGCCGCAGCCTAGCGCCGCCACTGAAGCCACAGGCTAAATTTTGGAGCTAAGTGTGCCCAGTCTTTCCCACATGCTCTGGCCACCTGACTTGGAATCGCTTTTGCCTCAGGTGGGAGCACTTGCTCTCCCGCTCACTACAGCTGGGGACAGAACTGGCTGCCCACAGTCACCGGAGCCCGGCAGTGATATTGGGAAGTGATATGGCTGCCATTTTGGATCCTGGTGCCCGGCCATCGCATACTTTGCCTTCAATAAGGTGTCAAATTTATATAAGCTGCTAAATTTATTGTCCTGACGGCTGGACCGGGGTTACTACACTAAATTGAGGCATTTGCCTGGAGGTGAAATTACCTTCTATTTATATGGTACCACTATCATCTACTTCCTCTCAGTCTACATGCAGAGCCCAGTATCAAGTATCGTCTGAGTACAGTTCATTACACTCTGATTACCTCACAGTATTTTATTTTGTGGATTTATCCACTGCATATATTTTGCCATTTGTTTCTCTCTGTGCTGAGTACTTCACGTCTATGATCACGCTGACCTCTAGTGGAATTTCTCGGTCATTACTGTGTTATTTGAGTTGCATTACATCAAGTTTACTTGAAATTTTAGCTCGGATACCCCCGTCACCCCGACTAAGAATGTCATCTTGATGTAACCTTCTGACAACGTACTACTGCTCCTTTTATTTATAGATCGTTTGTATGTTCCTATCTCTGAGAGGTCAGTCTCTTTGTAGTCAGCTTACCATGCCTCCAAAAAAGGTTAAAAGGTACATCAGCCCCACCTGTCCATCTATTTGGTACCTCGAATTCAGGTGGTCCTTCTGAAACCGCTACAACATCATCTGCTTCTTCTTGTCAGATGCACAGCCCAGCTGTAATGGCTGAAGATGTCTTAAGACACTCTAGATAGTTCTGTTACTCTACGCTCTATACATTCTATGGTATCTACATTTAAGGACTGAAATAACCTCAGAACTTAACTCTAATATTCAAGCTTTGAGGTCCGGTATCCGTGAGATTGGCACTCGTACAGACTAAGATGAAAGAGATTGTTGCGTCTCACAAAGATCTGATTTCAGCACATGACAACCTTCAGGAAGACATGGTCTCTATTCGTGATAAAGTCATTGATTTAGAAGACAATGTCTCAGAGAAATAATATCAGAATAATGGGCGTTCCGGATTCTGTTACAAATTCTGAGCTTTATGATTATGCCATGGTCCTCTATTCAGAAGCTTCCACTGAAGGCTTCTGCCGCGAACCTTCTTATTGATAGGATCCATAGACTCCCAAAGTCCAAACAGGCCCCTATCCAAGCACCGAGGGACACTCTGCTCAAGGTCCACTTTCTTCATATTAAAGTACACATTCTACAGTCTGCTTTGTCTTCCTCATCCACAGCCAAGTGTCTGGATAATCTGCAGATATTTCCAGATATTTCTTCTGTGACGCTGGCCAAAAGACGTCTATTCCACCCAAGTAAAAGTGCAATACAAATGGGGCTTTCCTACTAAGATTATTGTGATGCGAAATGGCGCCTTCACAGTGATACCTTCACCCAAGGATGACCCTGCTATTCTGAAAATGTGGGATTTTTTTGTTGACAGTCCTTCATGACACTTTACCTAAACCAATCCTGGAGTTGTCTTCCGTCTTGAAGGAATATGCTAAGTTGTAAGACTGTTAGAGAGACTCAGAGTTTGTTTGCTACTGTAACATGTGCCAACTGGGACTAAGTTACTGGGCATGGATCTATTTTTGGGCCAGATTTATTTATTCTTATTATGGGTTTAAAACGTCTCTGTTTCTCTTTATTTCCTGTGCTATTTAATTACTATATAGTATATGGTCTGATATTCTTTCCACTCTTACGTTTCGTTATACCTTTCTAGAATGTTTGGGTGTTCAGGCAAAGCATGACTGATTTGTCTAACATCCTGTTGCCCTTATAAAGGTGTTGGTAGAACCTAAATTGGATATCAGGCCATGTTTTTGGTCCTTACCTCCTTTGGATATATGGGTTACATTGAGATTTGATATTTCTTTGTACAATTGTTACTATGATGACTGGATTTTGCACTGTCGTATGGCTACTTGGGGTAGTCAGTGGATTTCCCTTTTAGGCCCGACCGCCACCTTTTTCCACCTTTCTGTCACGGTACCCTAGTGACGGAATCTCTAGCTCCTTTATGGACGCAATTTCTGTTTGTCTCCCATTTTTGTTCCCTATTTTATTTTTTCTGTTATGATAGTTTGAAGTATGCACACGCCCTACAGACTCTATTGGACTTTACACAGATGATCCTAGATGTTTCATACCATGATCTGATCTCTATCATGGTGACGTTTTTAAGTCTTATGTAAAAGGTCTTAATTCTCCTCATAAGAGAGGTATTGCAATAAAATATTTTGCTGACCAGAAGGCGGCGGTGGTAGCCATTCAGGAATCACATGTTCCATTGCACTCTCCCCCTCAGTTTACCAATAACTACCCAGCATGCTCTATCTCCTGTGGTGTAGCCATCCTTTCCCATAGATCCTGCCCCTTTCACCTGGAAAGCAAGTGGGTGGAATGCAATGGTAGATATTTGATTCTAGTTGGGAAAATTCATAAATATGTCACCCTCACTTCTCTCAATGCCCCTAATGCCAGACAGCCCCGATTTCTTATATATTGTTTTTCAAAAGCTACAAGAAATTGCACTTCTCCTTATGGGAGATGTTACTCTTGCTCCAGACTCTCATCTTGATAGATCCACCACTACTGATGAACAGACCAATAACGCCGCCCGTTCCTTAGCTTCCTCATGCTCCCTTTATTAGCTGAATCTGACCTCTATAATACTCGGAGAATTAGACATCCAGGTGTGCGTGATTATACTTATTACTCTGCTGTACACAGGTCATATTAGAGAATAGACCTTCTTCTAGGTCGTTACAATTGATTCCTCGCATTAATAGATTTCAATATGGGGTGATAGTGTGACGACACAGCTGGCGCATCGTGTCGCACAGTGATGAAATACACGCAGTTACTTTCCTAGCCCTGGTCCTAACCATGGACTCCACTAATTGCCATTATGTTATTAGTCATATGCTACGCAATATTGTATTGTATTGTGTTATTATATTGCACAGTTATGTTTTATCTGTTATATTAGGAATATACAGGTTATTTGGTTATACTGTGTGCAATGTGTGTGATTGTATGCCAGAGTGTTAGTAACATAGTTACATCAGGTCATTGTAATGTAAGTTCCCTAGCTATACAATCAGATGTGATTAGGAGGAGTAGGTTCAGTAGTAAACAGTTTCTGTATGGAGCTGCAGGTAATCTGATCCTATACACCCCACTGTGTACAGGAGCCCAGACACCTCGTCTCCAGTCCTGTGACCTCCTGACCAGCTTGTGTGATGAAAAGACAGGGGAGGTAAGAGGAGTGGGCTCTTCTGAGGTGAGATCTGGCCAGAAGGTCAGAGAGTGTGGAGTTCTTGACCTGTGAGGAATGAGGTGTATTGCTTCTGAAAGCTACTGGTAGGATAGCGCTTCCAGTGTGCTGAGGCCTACAAGCATGGTTGTTATCCCCTCGTTCCAAAAAGGCTACTGGACGTGCACTGAGGACGAGGCTGCCAGTGAGGATTGTCTGGACGCATTGTGGACACTGGATGACAAACTTTTCCTGGGAGTGCAGACTTGTTGGCTCTGCTATATAGATACTCCCGCATACATCTGTAATCCTATACTATTGTGGGGACCTAGTGAGATACCATCCTGGCATGTAATAGTTACTGTTTTAGTGTACTGTGTGTGTATATTTACAATAAAGGGCATTTGCCACTTTACTAAACTGTTTACCTGAGTGATCTGAGAATCCGTATCCTCACAATTAGTTACTACTTTTTAGATGCCATTTTGTCCATGTGTATCTCCATTTTGTATATGTATGTCCTCACTGCTCTATATATGTTCATTTTATTAGGATTAGTGGGGAGAATATACACAGCTTTTAGGCTGGATGATTATAATAGATATATCTTCCTATTATCAGTATCTCAGATGGAAAGTGTCTAGTAAGATGTTTGGAATATTGTATTCATAAGTAGGTGAAAGGGGACAGTTGTCCAGGGTAAGATAAATGATGTTATTAAAGGGGGACCCTGGGGGCGACTGAACTATATTGTTTAAACTACGTAATCGATGACCATCATCTGGGACAGATCATGAAACATCTGAGATAAGAGCTGAGTATTCTAATTTGTTCTTGCTATTACTGTAACTGAGTATAACTTGTTATTTGCAGGTTCTTATTGTTGTAACTTAGAGAAATAAATGCTTCTCCTTTATGAAATGTCCTGTGTCAGTCTCCATATTTATCACAGTGTATCCCAGAACCTGGTCACTTGAATTTTTCTACAGACAGTAATTTCATGGTCTGATCCCACCCCTCTGATAGGGTTCTGGTCGCCTTTTCCCGCTACTCCTCCTTTACCACCTTGGAGATTGCAGGATTATATATTAATGGATGCTGAAGGCACTAGAATTTTGCAAGAGGCCCTGTCCTCCTACTTAGATGTGAATGCTCCTGAAAATACTTCCATTACGAACCATTGGTGTGCCCTTAAGGCCATGGATCAGAAGGCCGTCATCCAAGTGCCAGGGGGCAGGTAATCAGCAGGGAATGTGCAGGACTCTGAATGCTGGTTCCCATACACAAGCTCAATAAATGTATTATATACCTAAGACGACGGTAGCAAGACTCAGATGCTGCCAACTCAGTAATAGGAGCCGCTCACAAGCCAATTCCCTGAGGCCGGCTGTTACAGGAGCATGTGGATACATGACAGAGGCTGCACCAGATATTTCCTAAGCATTGCGTCACGTGGCATGAGGAGCCCCGAGTCTGTGCCCCAGCAAGCAGCCGTACCATGCAAGAAATAAGGAGTGGTTTATATATAGACCGGCGTGTGCTAATAGTGACACTCTCAGGGCATGTAATACCATAGGCAGGGGTACTGCTAGCACACAGTATGGCTGCTGGTGACACAGTGACATGATGTGAGGGGGAGAGCAGGAGTATAATGGGGGCTGAGTCTCCTGATGTATGAGATACACCAGAGAGTGGGAGGAGACTGGTCAGATCACTGGGCTGGTAACACACAGTGACATGATGTGAGGGGGAGAGCAGGAGTATAATAGGGGCTGATGGCTCCTGATGTATGAGATACACCAGAGAGTGGGAGGAGACTGGTCAGATCTCTGGGCTGGTAACACACAGTGACATGAAGTGAGGGGGGAGAGCAGGAGTATAACAGGGGCTGATGGCTCCTGATGTATGAGATACACCAGAGAGTGTGGGGAGGAGACTGGTCAGATCTCTGGGCTGGTAACACACAGTGACATGATGTGAGGAGGAGAGCAGGAGTATAATAGAGGCTGATGGCACCTGATGTATGAGATACACCAGAGAGTGTGGGGAGGAGACTGGTCAGATCTCTGGGCTGGTAACACACATTGACATGATGTGAGGGGGAGAGTAGGAGTATAATAGGGGCTGATGGCTCCTGACTCTCCCACTAGGCAGATACATTTCCCTCATTAGTGTGTACTGACAGAGGAGGGTGTAGGATAAGAGATTGCTGTAGTGACTGAGAAAGGAGAATATGTGACTCTTTTCTGTAATAAGTGTTTATTACTCACCTGTGCTGATATCTGTAGGGATTTCCCCCTCCTTACACTGCTGATCACCCTTCAGATACGTCTCTTCTTCTCCCCCTATATCTTCTGCCTTTATATCAGTCACATACGTCTCTTCTTCTCCTTCTATATCTTCTGCCTTCATATCAGTCACATACGTCTCTTCTTCTCCTTCTATATCTTCTACCTTTATATCAGTCACATACGTCTCTTCTTCTCCCTCTATATCTTCTGCCTTTTTATCAGTCACATACGTCTCTTCTTCTCCCTCTGTATCTTCTGCCTTTATGTCAGTCACATACGTCTCTTCTTCTCCTTCTATGTCTTCTGTTTTAATATCTACCTAAAACACAAAAAAAACCACTATAATGATATTTGCATACAGTCAGTTTAAACTGAGGTGAAAAATAGTTATGGTAGACTTACCGTTGATAACTCTATTTCTCCTAAGTCCACAGTATCCACAGGATATACATTTGGATATGAGGTAGCGTCAGCGGATTGGCACCAACGATCAAAAGCTTTCGGCCTCCCAGAATGCAACAGGCCAGTCCCCTAAATCCCCGCCTCATGGCTCAGGTAATTTGGTTGTTTTTCAAAGCTCAAGGCAGAAGCATCATAAAGAGCCCTAATCAGGCGAGAAGAACACACATGCACACCCTTCCGTACAAGATGTAAGATGTTAGTAGGTGAAAGGATCCTCAAATCAGGAGCGTCAGGGTGGGATCCCTGTGTATACTGCGGACTAAGGAGAAATAGAGTGTCAAAGTCAGAAAAATATCTCAATGCACACTACCATATTTGCACCTCATACAAGTCCGTGCTGCGCATGCGTACGCTCTCCCGTGCGTGCGCATACCCGCTGTTACGTGCACCCGCAGGCGCACGATGTGCGCATTTACGGTAGAGTTTATGTGATCGTAGCGTGCGACTCAATCATTACATATTTTCGCTATATAATGCATTTTGTAGATCATGGTCCCTTTGATAGATTCTGAAAGTTTAGTTAATGTAGTATGTTCCTGGACAAGGGGATCCCTCTTTATTTGTTGCAGGGGGTCAGACTTGAGTCATACAGTGGTGTTTAGTATCCATCGGAAGAGTATTTAATTAGCAATATTCCGGTGTTGGTTTGGAGCGGATTAATCGCTCGTGCGAATAGTTATGGACATAAGAAGTTTATGTCCATTTACTATTATTTGCACTTACTTGTTCATGCGGCGGGAAACCTAGTATCCCACCCACCTGAGCTGTTGGAAATCGTCACAACCCACCTGTATGAATCAACCTATGACCTTTTGTTATGATGCGAAGACAAATTCCTGTGTCCAATGAACAATGAGATTGTAGGGACCATTGAATTGTATTGTGTGTGGAGCATAAATAGACAAGCCGATGGTATCCAGCTCACTCTCTTCAACGGTTCTCATTGCTGATAATCGGGAGCTGGATATCCAGAGGCGCTTGCGATCGTTTCCCCTTGTGCGTAAGTCTTCTCCGCAATCATATTGTCTTGTTGTTATTATGAGCCATCTCTCTCTCTCTCTCTCTTCTCCTCTTTCTCTCGTATTTTCCCTTAAAACGTAATTGTATTGTATTGTATTTCCTGTGTAGTTATCTGGTTAGTTAGTCTATGTTATATTGTACTGTATGACTTGTATTGTATTAATTCTTTTTCAAGTATAATACTCATAATATATATATTAGGTGTTGGACCCTAAGCCCAGGTATTTGTGTATTTTCTATATAGTGTTAAGTATTCTCAGAGCGTCGGTGACGCTCAAACAGCTCTTAAGCTAATCAGGTTACACAAGGTTGCATCTACACCCTATCACTACACTAAGGTTTCACTGCATAATACATTGTCTATGGTCAGATATAAAGGTTTAATATTGTGAGCGTCTGCGCCGCTGGTGATCTCCTCGTGGTCCCGAGCGTCCGCTACGCTATAGCGAATCATTACGTTAGTCGGCAGCCAATAGCGTGCCTGCCTGAGATCTCTTGGCCGTGAGCGAACGTGACGCTTGAGCGTCTCGACCATGGCTAAGCGATTGTTACGCAACCTGCGTACCCTTACGGTACTTCATACGTAAATAGCGTACAGTGTTCTTAGACCTCTTAAAGTGTTTTATATAAGATAAATATTTAGCTTTATCAATTGCGGGCTCGTCCAGTCCTTCACACATCTCTGCTAGGTAATATCAGCAGACATTATCCATCAGCAAAGGGCGGGAGATCATATTCTTCGCAGTGCTGTCTGGATAAGCGTCTGCTTCGCTTAAGTAAAGAGTGCTGAGGGAATCCGGAACCGGAGGTAAGAACGAAGCAATAGTGTCTTTTAAAACTGTTTATTTCTGTCTTGCGTACGCACACACGCATATATATCTGCATTTCTTTTCATTCGTGTATTTTCGTATATCACTCTCCTGTTTGCCATTTTATAATTGATAAACGTGCTCAGAGAGATTTGTCGCTATTTCTTAGTTAAAGTGTAAAAGTAATACAAAGGGATAAGGTGTGGGGCTAAGTAGACGATCGAGGATCATCTACATTGATAAACGTGTTAGTTGTGTTACGGTGGATAAAGATACACGTGTCTCGAACAAAGGGTGAGACTCGCGTACGCAAAGGCCGACGCACGCAGCGTAAATTACGCAACGGAGCGTCTGGGTACGCCCACGTAACTCAAGTCACACGATAGTGTTATTTCAACAGGCGATAAATAGCGCAAGGAGGTAAACAGCGCAACGCGGTAAATAACGCAAGGCGATAAATAGCGCAAATCTATTTTTAGTGTCCAAAATTTAGACTAATAGATCCTTCTCCTAATTTGTAACACATCTGGTCTAAAGAGAAATTTCTGCGCAGAAATAGAAATAAAAACAAAAGTGTACATGTGGTGAGTGAGTGTGTTATATACAATTTTGAGGATTGAACCAAAAGAAATCATCGAGTTCTCGTGAGGTACATACGTGTAAGTGACATGCACGGTGGCTAGGGAGGCATCCTTGGTTAAACATACAATTTGAGCATTAGAGAGTAGCAGACCAGGAGGTCATACTGTAGCAGACCAGGAGGTCAGACCAGGAGGTCATAACAGACCAGCAGGTCCAGGTACAGCAGACAAGGAAGTCCGCTATAGAGACAGAGGCACAACACCAAAAAAGGGTTGGTGCAACACCCATATAGGCCATACAAGCTCTTGCTGAAGGAATTCGCAGCCGCAATTTTCGATTCCGTTGGTCGCTCCGTACATAAGATTAGTTGCTTATGTGCTGAACGATTGTACCGCACGTAATTGTGTACAGTAGTTAGTAATCTGACCTAGTACCATTAGAGTAAAGGGGTCACAAACGCTATTTGTACATTCTGACGTGATTTGTGTAATTTTTTATTTTTCCAAAGGGAAGTTCGCTGGTCACTCAGGAATTATCCAACAACCTCACCTTTACTGGAAAGGGTTAATGCTCTTCAGATCACACTCGCATTTTCCAGTAAACAAAGGTTAATAGGGGCCCTGGGTCGAGTACGCCAGCACTATAGCAGTGTGAGCAGGTCGTATTGGTCGGCGTGGGCGAGTGAGTGAGGTGCTCGGTAAACTTCACCGCCAGCCTATCGTGAATATCTTGGTTTTTTGTAAGGGTTCGCTGAAGACCCTGATATAGAGGTCAGAGGTAGAGCAAGCAACACCTGCAAATTATGGGGGCCAGTTGTTCAGGAAGGGGGCGATCAACCTCGGTTCGGGTTGATTCTATAAACCGACCAGTCGGGTCGGCAAGGTACGTAATGTGTGAAAAGTACGGGTCACACACAGAAGTTTTATGTGATGAATGGGAGAGAATGACAGTACATGACGGGCAGAAATTCCCAAGAGTAGGTAGCTTCAGCCCAGAAGTGTTAACGAATTTAAGGAGGAGGATATGTCTCATTAAATCAGCAAAGAGATGAATCAAGCATTATGATTATTTGCAGCTGTGGCAACAGGAAGGTGAAATACAGAGAGGATTGGCTCAGGCGGCGGGATCTGGCTCTATCAAGAAACTGATAGCCACGGCACCACCGCCACCATACATAGTGGGAGAGAAATTGGTTGCGGAGAACGACGCACTAAGGTGTAACAAACAAACACTTAGCAACTGTGTAAATGTTAAAGATAATGTTAACCAATTAACCAATGCAAGTATTAACCCGTGCAAGTTGTACCCTGTTTTGAACTTTCCCCAGGAGTGTGATCAAGAAGACGAATCGGCAACAATATCAGCGCTCTTTCTAGCAGCCACCATAGCAGAGACAACAGTAGGCACAGCTCCACCCCCGAGATTAGTAACAAAGGCCCCTAGCGGAGGGATAGGTGAGGTCGTATCAACGGGTAAGTACGGCACCATACACTATGCTGAAACTATTTCACCACAGGCTGTAGAATCTACAAAGAACGATGTTGTTAGAATTAATCCTGTTAAGGTAATAGTAGTGCCAAATGGGAAAACGGACACTTCAGGAGTCACTCCTGTTAGGAACATTGCCATGTACAGCCCATTTTCCCGAATGGAATTAAGGACCATAGTGTCTGAATTCCCTGACCCTAGAAAATACTTAGTTGCCAGCCAGAAATACATCAGAGACCTAGGTAACACTTTAGAGCCCAACAATAAAGACTGGCAGGTATTGCTGAGGGCTTGTTTACCCCCCAATGTCGACGCAGCTCAATTTTTAGCTGACTGTGGATTAGATCAAGATGTACCTCTCACAGATGTGTACAACAAAGATAATGTAAAAAGAATAAGCTTACAGTTAAAGGAGTATTTCCCAGCGGTAGTTAAATGGAACAAGATATTCTCCATTAAACAAAAGGAGTCCGAAACAGCTGCAGAGTATTTTCACAGAGCATTATCAGAGATGGCAAAATACACAAGCATAGAGGACATTAGGACCAATACAAACCATCAAGAAGTAGCAGTATCGGTACTGATGGATGGTTTAAAAGAGTCATTAAAGACTAGGGTACAGACCACACAACCATGTTGGCGAGGTCTGTCTGTGGCTACTTTGAGATCACGACCGGAATATCACCAGACACAGGGAGTCGCAAGGTGATAAGTTAATGGCAGTAAGTATACAGGCCCTGACCACAAAACAGCCTGTGTTAATATCACCAAACCCTGTGGGTAAGTCAAATGTGGTAACATGTTATTTTTGTCACAAACAGGGACACTTTGCACGAGACTGTAGATCAAGAAATTCGCAAAGATCATACCAACCCCCTAGACAACGACACGACACACGACATTGGGATCAGGGTCCACAGAGACGGAGTTATGAGCCACATACAGGGGAAACAAAAAGATACCCCCCGAACAGAGATTGGCATGCCTCTGGTAGTTCCCAGTTAACTCCCTCACAAGTAGTTGCTGCCAGCGGGATTCAGGGAGGTCACCATACCCAATAGGGGTGTGGCCATACCTGTAATCTGCAGCCAGTAAAATTGATTGCAAGTCTTGGAAGTGAACCCGAAGTTGCAATTAATGTAGCTGGTAAATCATTAAACTTTCTTGTAGATACAGGGGCGGCCAAATCAGTGATCAATTCGACAGTGCGCATGAGAACCACTGGTAGGACAATTCCAGCCATGGGAGTAACAGGAGTAGTCCAGCACTACCCTGTTAGCAAACCAGCCGAGATTACAATAGGGCCGTTACATACCAAGCATTCCTTTTTGCTGGCTGCATCGGCACCGACCAATCTCCTGGGTAGAGACTTACTGTGTAAAATGGGGTGCGTCATTTATTGTACTCCTGAAGGTGTATTCTTGGACATACCTGAGAATCACGCTCAGGAAGTGCGAGACATGTTAGACTCCCCATCAAAATTAATGTCACATACCATTATGACAAATAGGACTCCCTCCCAAGTAGAAGAGATGACATCTCAGATACCAGAATCACTTTGGACTAAAGACGGACAGGACACTGGATTAATGGCAAACGTAGCTCCAGTAGTTGTACAAGTAAAAGATGGTAGGATAGCTCCAAAAATCCCACAATACCCTCTGAAGCCAGAGGTGGAGTTAGGAGTTTTCTCAGTAATAGAGCGCTTGCTACAACAGGGCATTCTGGTAAGAACGTCCAGCACTGCCAATAGTCCCATCTTCCCTGTGAAAAAGAGTGGGGGGAGGGGTTACCGGCTAGTGCAGGATCTAAGGGGGATTAACAAAATAGTTGAGAGTCAGTTCCCCGTAGTGCCAAATCCAGCTGTCATCCTAATGCAAATCCCTCCCACTGCGAAATTTTTCACTGTTATTGACCTCTGCTCCGCTTTCTTTTCGGTACCTCTGCACCCTGACAGCCAATATTTGTTTGCATTTACATACAGAGGAGTCCAATACACATGGACTCGATTACCACAAGGTTTCATAGATAGTCCAAGTATATTTTCCCAGGCTTTACATGATTGTTTACAGTCTTTCCAACCAGAGAATGGATCAGTATTGATACAGTATGTGGATGATTTACTGCTGTGTTCAGATTCATTGGAAGCGTCCCTGAAGGATACGAAACAGCTCCTGTTTCATCTTTCAGACACAGGACACAAGGTTTCCAAAGACAAGTTGCAATTATGCCAAACTAAAGTAAAATATTTGGGACACTGTCTAACACAAGGACTGAGACACCTGACCGCTGATAGAATCCAAGCAATTAGAGACATGACTCTGCCACAAACCCAGCAACAGATCAGAACGTTTTTAGGAATGTGTGGGTATTGCCGTAATTGGATCCCAGGGTTTTCCATTCTAGCGTTACCTTTGCAGGAGATGGTCTCCTCAAACAAACCTGATCGGATTTTGCATACAGACGAGTCTGAGACAGCATTTGAGAGACTTAAACAGTGCCTAACGCAGGCACCAGCATTAGGTATGCCAGACTATGGGAAACCCTTTGAACTATACGGAACAGAAAGTGCTGGTTGCGCGGCAGGCGTACTAACCCAAAAGCACGGTGATGCCAGCAGGCCAGTAGCATACTACAGCGCTCAGCTAGATACGGTAGCGCGATCCCTCCCCACATGCTTGCGAAGCGTTGCTGCAATAGCATTGCTAGTAACGAAAAGCGAAGATGTCGTGCTAGGTCACAACCTCACAATTCATACACCACATGCAGTGTCAGCCTTGTTAAATTCTGCTCAAACCAGACACGTCTCATCAGCGCGGTTTACAAGATGGGAATTGGCACTAATGGCCCCCGTAAACATCACCATAAGGAGATGCAGTGCATTAAATCCTGCAACATATCTCCCGGGTGTGCCTGGACAGACACAAAGGGTGGAGGATGAGAGTGGTGGGGAAGGAGGATTTAATACAAAGGAAGACACTCATGATTGTATGGAATATTTGACCCAAAATTTTACCGCAAGACCTGACATCAGTTACAACCCACTGGAAGACGTAGAACTCACGTTCTACACGGACGGTAGTTGTCATAGACAGTCAGACTCGGGAGACTTGTGTACTGGATACGCAGTCGTAGATGACCAAGGCACCATAGAAGCGGGACCGCTAGGCCCACCTCACTCAGCCCAGGTTGCTGAACTGGTCGCCCTAACCAGAGCATGTGAATTGGCTAAGGGAAAATCAGCCAATATCTACACCGATTCTAGATACGCATTCGGGGTAGTCCATGATTTCGGAGCCCTATGGCGCCTCAGAAATTTCATGACGGCAGCTGGTACACCGGTAGCGCATGCAGCTCACATAAAAAGGCTTCTAACAGCGATACAGGAACCCGACAGAGTGGCTGTTATCAAGTGTAAAGCACACACATATAGCCAGGACCCCGTATCACTTGGTAACAGCCGAGCAGACGAAGCTGCTAAGTTAGCAGCTGGTACCCCCAGACAGACAGACACCACACAACTGATGGTATTTAATACCATCAACACACAGAAGTTGTGTGAAATGCAAAATTTGTGTTCCACACAGGAAAAGGCAGTCTGGAAGGCAAAAGGATATGGCCAGGAGTCCTCAGGACTCTGGACGGATGGACATGGTAAACCAGTGGCCCCCAGAACATACCTTCCATGTTTAGCTGAAGCAGCTCACGGGCTGACTCATCTGGGCAAGGAAGGGATGTGCAAGTTGGTAAGAGCATATTGGTGCGCCCCAGGATTTTCATCTCATGCGAGTAAGAGAGCAATGTCATGCCTTACCTGTTTGAGAAAGAACATCGGAAAGGCAATACCTACAGAACCATCTCATATCCCACCTGCCGGCGGCCCTTTCCAGGTAATACAGATTGACTTTATACAATTACCCCCTTGTCGGAATTTGAAATATGTACTTGTTTGTATAGATGTTTCCTCAAATTGGGTCGAAGCATTTCCTGCGGCCACAAATACCGCTATGTTTACTGCTAAGAAAATTGTGCAGGAATTTGTATGTAGATATGGTATCCCTAGAATAATTGAGAGCGATAGGGGTACCCATTTTACAGGTGATGTCTTTCAAGGAATGTGTAAGTTGATGGGAATTGATAGCAAGCTGCACACTCCATACCGTCCACAGGCGAGTGCGAAAGTGGAAAGAGTGAACAGCACTATTAAAAATAAACTGAGTAAAGTTATGGCAGAGACAGGATTGACATGGCCAGAAGCTTTACCCATTGTACTGTACAGCATCAGAACCACTCCCAGGTCCCCCCTTAATCTGTCTCCCTTTGAAATCTTGTTTGGTCGACAACCGCATGTCATGATTAACCCACAGGATGATTTGAAATGTAACAATGAAGTGACTGTAAAATACTTGATTAACATGAGTAAACAGTTAAGGAATCAAAATGATAATCTGAAGTTGGTGATTCCTGATTTACCAGATAGTAATTGTCATGACATTGAACCTGGGGATTATGTAATGATACGGAATTTTCTACGCTCAGGTTGCCTTATTGACAGATGGGAAGGACCATACCAGGTCTTATTGACTAGCACTACAGCATTGAAGGTTGCAGAGAGAGAGACTTGGGTTCATTCGTCCCACTGTAAGAAGGTCGCTGATCCAGAGAAGTCCCGTGATAAGGAACAGATGGTAGAGGTTGTATCACTGGAGTGTCTGTTCCAGGAGGACTAAGGCGGCACCTGAGCATCGAAGATCACAAGATCAAAAGCAGTTATCGATCCCCTGTTCCCTTTTATTGTTTTTCTCCAACTTCCCATCCCATCTCCCTCAATTATTTTTTTTCCCCCTTCTCATTCTTCTCCGTTTCCTCCTACAAGATGGACTTGCCCCAAGAGACTGTGATCCGGATTTTCCTGTTGACCATGATGTTGACCAGAGCAGTCTGTTCCGGCGAGAGTACCATGGAGGTCGAGAGAGGTTCTGGAATGGGTTCTGATGATAAAGATGGAGGCGTAGTTTTCCAAGAACAACTTAACCAACAAGTAAAGGCGAGTATCAGAAAACGATCCGATAGCATTGACAATAGAAGGAATTGTGAAGGATTGTTAGCTGAAGAAAACTGTATCTGTAGGCTCTGTAACAATGTCATTGAGGATGGGTGCATTAAGAAATGCCAATCCAGTTTTAATATCCATATGGACCGGCATCCATTGAGTGACTATCACTCCTTAGTGGGTAGTGTGTTAAATAAAACAGATTGTTGGGTATGCTCTCAAGTACCTCAAGGTCATAGCAAATCAGGGCTAGTACCATTTCCTTTAACGTTAGGGGAGGTACTTGAGTTAAGTGGTGGGAGACCGGTGGACAGGAGGTTTAATATCTCCAGCCCTCCTAGTTTGAAGCTCCACCAATACCATGTGGATAGGTCCCTATTATGTTTTAACATCTCCAATCCCCGAAAGCCGGGAAATTGGGAAGTGTCATGGAGTAACCAAACCATGACCTTTTCGCATAGAGCAGATAGAATGCCTACAGATACAGAGCTTATACGCCACATAGCCAGTAGAGGAAAATCTTTCCGGGATAGGTATACCTTAGGAAATAGGATTACGAGAGTTGGAGAGGTATCACCAGGATACTGTGCACATATCGTACAACCTGATACGTGTACTAAGCAGATGGAAGAATTAGGGTTAGGAGATTTCACATGGAAGGTGTGAAATATGGTTATGTCCTACTCCGTCCCATATGTTCTCCCCGATGATGCATATTTCATATGCGGGAGAAAGGCGTATAAGTGGCTTGCCCCAAACTCTGAAGGATTGTGTTATATTGGAAAAGTACTGCCTGAAGTAATGACTGTATCTCATGACAAAATGAAAGACATACACCGTGGTGCCCAAGCTCCTTATACTCATACCCATTACGAGCACGTTGTTAAAAGGCAACTGACAGAAAGGTCAGAGCACCCGGCCTCTGGTCTGATCCATGAATCCACCGGGATTCAGGTTCTGCTTGCGTTAGATTTCACTCGCACCGCTCGAGGAGTGATGAACTATAGATACATCTCTGCGCTTGCAAATTTGTTAGATAATATCACTGAAATGTATGATGACACGTTTAGGTATACTGGAAGAGAACTTCAAGCTTATAAAACAGAACTGGTACAGCATAGAATGGTTCTTAATTACCTCACAGCAGTGACAGGCGGATATTGTATCACACTGGCAACGCAATACGGCGTGAAATGTTGCACATATATCACGAATAGCACCGAGGATCCGGTCGAGGTCATAGACCAAAAGATGGATGATATCCTCCAATTGAAGTGGGAATTTCACAGGAGACACAATCTCACTCTTGCTGCTGTAGGTAATGAGCTGACTGGTTGGGTGTCATGGTTGAACCCGCAAAATTGGTTTTCTGGTTTAGGAGAATGGGCTCAAGGAGTCATAATGGATGTTGGGAAGTTTCTCCTATGTATCTTACGTGTTGTCATATCGATTGGTTTGATATTTAGATGCGGTCAGGCATTAATGAAGTGCAATCGTCGTACTAGGGTGATGAGTTTGAGGAGTGAGGAAACTGTAATTCCAATGGACTTGATTTATGACCCAACGGTAGAAACAATGATGTAATGAAAATGCGATTATACGGTCCGTTTCTTTCACCTGTTTTTCCGTTTTTCTCCAAGGTAAAAAGACCCACTTGGACGAGGAATTTGATGAGCCGATATACAGACAACAGATGGATTAAAGAAGAAGTTTTGACAACCTTATACACAGATTTTTGATGAACTATGCCATGGATCCCCAGTTTCCCTAGAAATTTTAAAATTACGCTAGCCCAAGCACAAAGAAGACTGCAACCAACAGACACCGAACAAGACTTCAACCGACAAATGTACATTAACCTGACATAGAATACCACAGCATTTACCATAAGTGTTCTTTATCTTCATTTCTACAACCCTCAGGTAATGACACACATAGTCGATAGGGAATACAGGCACAGATATCAGCAATCACATATCTCCCCCATTTCATGTATCATCAACTAAAATGTGCTCCCCCATTTTGTTACAACCACAGCCGAAAAGAGCTCGGTAGAGTTTGACAGCCCATCCACAGACCCTTAATACGGGATAAGAAGGAATTCAAATGTATACTTCGCAATACCTCGAAGCTTGATGTACCACACGTACGGCACGATGATACATGACCCCCCAAACATGGACTCATACACACATGCTTCTGCTATCTCACTAGGTCATACCCTCTTCACACCTTCTCCTCTCTCCTCCCTTACCCAACCATGGAAATGTATTAACCCCTGACATATATTTTTCTCTTTTTGAAATGTTTTAGAAGGTGGCAGTTATTATTGACTGCCAAAGGGTGGACTGTCAAAGTCAGAAAAATATCTCTATACACACTGCCATATTTGCACCTCACACAGGTCCGTGCTGCGCATGCGTACGCTCTCCCGTGCGTGCGCATACTCACAGTCACGGGCACCCGCAGGCGCACGGTATGCGTATTTACGGTAGAGTTTATGTGATCGTAGCGTGCGACTCAATCGTTACATATTTTCACTATATAATGTATTTTGTAGATCATGGTCCCTTTGATAGATTCTGAAAGTTTAGTTAATATAGCATGTTCCTGGACAGAGAGATTCCTCTTTGTATTGTACGAAGGGTCTAACAGGGGTCATACAGTGGTGTTTGGTACCCATCGGAAGAGTATTTAAATAGCAATATTCCGGTGTTGGTTTGGAGCGGACTAATCGCTCGTGCGAATAGTTATGGACATAAGAAGTTTATGTCCATTTACTATTATTTGTTCTTACTTAGTCATGCGGCGGGAAACCCAGTATCCCACCCACCTGAACAGTTGGAAGTAGTCACAGCCCACCTGTATGAATCAACCTATGACCTTTTGTTATAATGCAAAGCCGAATTCCTGTGTCCAATGAACAATGGGATTGTAGGGACCATTGAATTGTATTGTGTGTGGGGCATAAATAGACAGGCCGACCATATCCAGTTCACTCTCTTCAACGGTTCTCATTGCTGATAATCGGGAGCTGGATATCGAGAGGCATGCGATCGTTTCCCCTTGTGCGTAAGTGTTTCTCCACAATCATATTGATCTTCTTGATATTGTGAGCCATTTCTCTCTCTCTCTCTCTTCTCCTCTTTCTCTCTTATTTTCCCTTAAATAGTAATTGTATTGTATTGTATTTCCTGTGTAGTTATCTGGTTAGGTAGTCTATGTTATATTGTAGTGTATGACTTGTATTGTGTTCAATTCTTTTGCAAGTATATCATTCATAATATATATATCAGGCGTTGGACCCTAAGCATGGTATTTGTGTATTTCTTATAGTGTTAAGTGTTCTCAGAGCGTCGGTGACGCTCAAACAGCTTTTGAGTTAATAAGGTTATACTGTGTTGCATTTACATTCTATCATCACACTAAGGTTTTACTGCATAACACACTGTTTAGGGTTTAGATATAAAGGTTTAACATTGTGAGTGTCAGCGCCGCTGGTGATCTCCTCGTGGTCCCGAGCGTCCGCTACGCTATAGCGAATCATTACGTTAGTCGGCAGCCAATAGCGTGCCTGCCTGTGATCTCCTGGCCGTGAGCGAACGTGACGCTTGAGCGTCTCGACTACGGCTAAGCGATTGTTACGCAACGAGCGTACCCTTACGGTACTTCATACGTAGATAGCGTACAGTGTTCTTAGACCTCATAAAGGGTTTTATATACGATAAATATTTAGCTTTATCATGTGTATTGCACATGTGTGTTGCAGGGTGTGTTGTGTGTGTTGAACATGTGTGTTGCAGGGTGTGGTGTGTGTTGCACATGTGTGTTGCAGGGTGTGTTGTGTGTGTTGCACATGTGTGTTGCAGGGTGTGGTGTGTGTTGCACATGTGTGTTGCAGGGTGTGTTGTGTGTGTTGCACATGTGTGTTGCACATGTGTGTTGCAGGGTGTGGTGTGTGTTGCACATGTGTGTTGCAGGGTGTGGTGTGTGTGTTGCAGGGTGTGGTGTGTGTTGCACATGTGTGTTGCAGGGTTTCATAACCGACATACCATATCAGAGGGAGCTGGAGGTGAAATGAGCTGTGGAGGCAGATGAATTGCATACAGGTGTGTGTGATTTGGAACCAATCGCTGGATGATGCCGGACAGGACACCCCGCGCTGAGCGTTTGCCAGTCGTGCGCAGCCCAAGATCTACTCGCCAGCTGTGAACGCCCAGTGTGCACTAGCAGTGATTTGCTTTGCAGCTGTGTAAAAACGACACCTGTGGCCCCTAGCACACTCCCCTGCAAGACACCCTCCTTCACGCCCCTTTTCACTATCCTGCGAAGCCACGCCCCCGCACCACCTTCATTACGCCTCATTGCCTGACAGTGAACAGAAAATCCATGTGTATTGCTGCACATTTATCGCACAGCGAGGCAGCACATGTGCACTTCTGGCTTCACGCGTGCGCATTTGGCTTAAACCCGCCACTTGTGATGCGAATACCAAGCAGCGATCAGGTCTGAATTACCCCCAATATGCTTACAGATGATACATTTACCACATTGGAAACACCCATGACAATCTAGAGGCTTCCTCATCTCTCTTGTAGTGACCTTACTAGGAGACAAAACCTCCTTAAAATTCTGAGCCCTTCTGAAGACCACCTGAGGTTCATGTGGTAATACCCCTCCAAGTCCGGGGTCTAGGAGTAAATTATTCCAATGTTTTTTCAGGACCTCTTTGATGAGCTTTTCATAAGTGTTATACCTCATAATGAATAATAAAGTGTCTTTCCCTTCTGGTCTATTATCAGGTTTACTTTTATATTCTAATAATTCCTCCCTGGTCAGACTTAGGGCCTCTTTTGATGCTTGTTCAACTACTGTTTTTGGATAACAATTTTCTAAAAAGCATTTGCCATAAAATTCTATTTGTTTCTGACTTTTGGTTATCTAACTACAATTTCTATGAATCCTACGATACCCACCTGCATAAGTTCAGTTGATTGGCAACGCTGTAGACCTGCCCTTTTTTGGTGAGCTTCTACCATAATGACCTCTGTTTCACCAGGACTGAGTCACAGACAACTGGTATCACCCACACCTGGAGCTCAGCTAGACAGCCATTTAAGATTGGTATTTGGTTCTCAATACCCAGAGCAACAGACAGATCATCTACACAGCAGTGGCAGACAAGAGCATGACGTCTGGTTGTTTCACCTAGTGGCAGCAGGTATATTGCAAAAAGCATAGGAGATAGGACAGGACTTTTAGGAACATTGCATGGCAATGGTGATGAGATTAAAAAGGTTCCTCACCTGTGTGATATCTATTGTGTGCAACAGAGCTGATTTTTTTTCTCATACTTTCGAGAATGGAAATGGATTCTCACCCGTGTGACTTCTCTCATGTTTAATAAGATCTGATTTGAGTGCAAAACATTTCCCACACTCAGAACATGGAAATGGCTTCTCACCCGTGTGACTTCGCTGATGTGTAATAAGATCTGATTTCCATGCAAAATATTTCCCACACTCAGAACATGGAAATTGAGATGTACCTATGTGATTTCTTTTGTGTTCATCAACAGTTGTTTTGTATGTAAAACATTTCCCACACTCAGAACAGGAATATGGTTTCTCACCTGTATGTATTCTCTTATGTATTACAAAAAGTGATTTGTATGTAAAACATTTCCCACACTCAGAACATGGAAATGCCTTCTCACCTGTGTCACTTCTCTGATGTGTAAATTGATCTGATTTCCGTATAAAACATTTCCCACACTCAGAACATGGAAATGGCCTCTCACCTGCCTTACCTCTCTGATGGGTAATAAGCTTTGTGTACTGTGTAAAACATTTGGCATCTATAGAACAGGGAAACACTGTATCTACTCTCAGAGCTGTAACAGATGCACCAATATCAGAATGATCCAGAAAACATTTCCCAGGATCAGAGGTATCAACTGGTAAAGCTGGATGTAAAATTGGGGTAATGGGGTTATCTCCTGGAGAATCCTGTCTACTGTCATCTTTTATTTCACAATCCGGGGGTTACCATTAGGTGTCTTTCTGAAATATTCCTGCTTGTGTGTCCATCTGCTGGAAATAAAATACATTATGCAAATATGAATTTTCATGAAACAAATTAAATATTGTATAGGTTATGTTAAAAAATGGAAAATTACTATAAATGAGTAGAGAAGACCCAGGATGTTACATGGTACATTGTATAATTCTGTAACTGACATTAACCAGTACTATAGTTCTGGCATTGCTTTTATGTTTAATGAAAAATACTATGAAGGTTGGAATGGAGTATAACATACACTGAAAGAATGTGGGGAGGAAGCTGGCCAGATCTCTGGGCTGGTGGCACACAGTGACATGATGTGAGGGAGAGAGCAGGAGTATAATAGGGGCTGATGGCTCCTGATGTATGAGATACACCAGAGAGTGTGGGGAGGAGACTGGTCAGATCTCTAGGCTGGTAACACACAGTGACAGGATGTGAGGAGGAAAGCAGGACTATAATAGGGACTGATGGCTCTGATGTATAAGATACACCAGAGAGTGTGGGGAGGAGACTGGTCAGATCTCTGGGCTGGTAACACACAGTGACATGATGTGAGGGGAGAGCAGGAGTATAATAGGGGCTGATGGCTCCTGATGTATGAGATACACCAGAGAATGTGGGGAGGAGACTGGTCAGATCTCTGGGCTGGTAACACACAGTGACATGATGTGAGGGGGAGAGCAGGAGTATAATAGGGGCTGATGTCTCCTGATGTATGAGATACACCAGAGAGTGTGGGGAGGAGACTGGTCAGATCTCTAGGCTGGTAACTGTCATGACTGAGGCTTTGTGAACCCGGTGTAATGAAAACTGTGCGGGCGACTGGAGGATTAAGTGAATACTACCACTGACCTGGTTTGGAAATGTTGTGGACTCGAGGATTCCTCCGATGACTGGGAAGAGGAACCGCGGCAGAGATGGCCGAATCTAGGCTCTCCTCATACAGGATTAGGTCGGCAGACAGGAAGCACGTGGGGGCGCTGAAGGTCTCCTGAAAGACAGAACTGGAAAGGCGCTGATGAATCAGTGAAGAATACCAGGTTCAACTGTGCTAAAGGGCACGGGGTGCTTGGAGACACTGAGGTGCTTGGGGACACTGAGGTGCTTGGAGACACTGAGGTGCTTGGAGACACTGAGGTGCTTGGAGACACTGAGGTGCTTGGAGACACTGAGGTACTTGGAGACACTGAGGTACTTGGAGACACTGAGGTGCGTAGAGGCACTGGGGTGCGTAGAGGCACTGGGGTGCATAGAGGCACTGGGGTGCATAGAGGCACTGGGGTGCTGAGGCACGGAGGTGCTGGAAGCACGGAGATGCTGAGGCACGGAGTGTCAGGTCTCTGGATTTGTCTGTCCCCGGCGGGGGTGCTAGTGGGTCAGTGTTGGTGCAATGTATAAAGCGGGGAGGCAATATGAAAGTCCGGCGCATAAGCGCTGACGTTTATTATACAGGAATCACAGAGTAAATGGCATAGCAGTGAATGACAAACTGAACCCAGGCAATAAAGTAACTGTGATTGGTAATTGAATCCAAAACAACTGAAAAGTCTCTTGCAACAGAAATATAAAGTGACTTGATGCTGAATGTGAATAAAATAAACAGAACTCCGGTAAGACTTGAAAAGCACACAGTCTCTGTATAACAAATTCCTTATGGCCACACTAGGCCCAAGCAGGAGACAGTCTCTATGCAATGAGATGATATAACTTGCAGAGATGCACAGATGGTATGCAATTAGCAGTGCACAGGTAATAATGAATGCAACACCTGAGGAGAGTCTCTTACTGCTTGATGAGCTGGTAACTGGCTGTGGATGAAGTCTGAAGAAAACAGGAGAGCTGTAGTGAGATGAGATGACAGGAGGTAACCACTGGGAATCGCTGGAAACAGGAACACAGGAGTCCGGAGAACAAGGCACACCGAATGTGACTCGTTGTCTGAGGCAATGTGAGTGAGCCACGGACTGGGAGTTATACCCATGGCTCTGCAGTGATTGGTCACTGAACTCTGGGTGGAGACATAGTGCTGGATTGCACACCTGGATCAGCTGAGTGCAGGAGTCATGACAACGACCTCACAGGCAGGACACCGGCACACAGCAGAATGCACATAGGACCGGACTCAGGGGTACTCAGCAAGGCGGAAGATGACGCTTGCGGTCCATACACACCTGGGGCCATGACCTCCGGAGGCCCGCACACCAGCGCGCTGGTAGGTGAGACGTAGCAGAGCGCCGATTCCTGACAGTACCCCCTCCTTTATGGGTGGGCACCGAACACCCACGAGGCTTGGCAGGGAAAAGTCTGTGGAAGGCTTGGACCAACCGTGGAGCATGGACATCCGTGGCGTTAACCCAACTTCTTTCTTCAGGACCATATCCAGACCAGTCAATCAGGTATTGCAAATGACCATAACGATGTCGAGAGTCTAAGATTCTTTCCACCTCGTATTCCACGCCCCGATGAGTTTGTACTTTTGGAGCTGCTGGAAGCGTTCTCTGGAAACGATTGAGAATTAGTGGTCTGAGGAGAGAAATATGGAATGAGTTGGGAATTTTCAAAAAAGCAGGCAGTTTTAACTTATAAGCCACTGGATTTATAACACTTTCCACCGGGAATGGCCCAATAAACCGTGGAGCAAATTTCATTGATGGAACTCTGAGACGGAGATTTCGGGTAGATAACCAGACTTTGTCGCCCGGTTTTAAACTAGGAACTGCTCGTCTCTTTCGATCCGCAAACATTTTATACCGTTGAGAAACCTTTTTAAGAGATAAATGAATCTTCTTCCAAATTTGAGCGAACCGCTGAAGAGCAGAAGCAGCCGCAGGCATATCTATGACGGGTAACTCTTGGAAATCAGGTACTCTAGGATGCTGTCCATAAACTGCGAAAAAAGGAGTTGTATCTGTAGAAGTATGACAACGAAAATTATGAGCAAACTCTGCCCAGGGCAACAATTCTACCCAGTCATCCTGTGAAGAAGAGATATACAGTCTCAAATAGGTCTCAAGCTCTTCATTTACCCTCTCTGTCTGCCCATTTGTTTGAGGGTGATAGGCCGTAGAGAATTTTAGTTTTACTTGTAGCGCAGAACACAGAGCCCTCCAGAACTTGGCCACAAATTGTACACCTCGGTCAGATATAATTTCTGTTGGAAGACCATGTAACCTAAATATTTCGTGACAAAACAACTGTGCCAATTTTGGAGCAGAGGGTAACCCCATGAGTGGAATGAAGTGCGCCATTTTTGAAAATCTATCGACTACTACCCAGATGGTGTCATACCCTTTAGATGGAGGGAGATCTGAAATAAAATCCATCGATAGGTGAGACCAAGGGCGCTTGGGAATGGAATTGGGTAACAATTGGCCTGCGGGAGCTTGACGAGGAACTTTATGCTGAGCACATTTGGGACATGAAGCTATAAATTCTTGAATATCTATTTTCATTTGAGGCCACCAATACGTTTGGGACAGGAACTTGAAAGTCTTGAGAACCCCAGGGTGACCATTAAATTTGGACGTATGAGCCCAAGATAGGAGATTTGAACGAAGCTCTGGAGAGACAAACATCTTGCCTGGAGGTGGAACTTGCGACACCCCTGTAGCTGCGAAAACCACAGGATTTAATACTGCTCGAGCAGCCTGTTCGGAAGATTCCTCATTTGAGCTCATAGAGCGAGACAAAGCATCTGCTTTAACGTTTTGTGAGCCAGGCCTAAACATTAACTTAAAGTCAAAACGGGAAAAGAATAGGGCCCACCTTGCTTGCCGAGGATTCAGGCACTGCGCAGCTTTCAGGTAAAGAAGGTTCTTGTGATCCGTGTAGATGGTAATAGGGAATCTCGTACCCTCCAGCAGATACCTCCATTCTTCAAGAGCCAATTTGATTGCCAACAGCTCCTGGTCACCGATGGTATAGTTAATTTCAGCGGGTGAGAACCTACGAGAGAAAAACCCACAGGGGTGAGTCTTACCATCAGCGCCCACCTGGGACAGGACTGCGCCCACGCCAACCGTTGAGGCATCTACTTCCAGGATGAAGGCCTTATTGACATCCGGCTGTTGTAACACAGGAGCTGAAATAAAAGCTTGTTTTATTTTATGAAAAGCAGACAGTGCAGCGTCAGACCATTGGGAAGGATTCCCCCCTTTCCGGGTAAGGCAGGTGATTGGAGCTATTAACGTGGAGAAGCCTTTAATAAACTTTCTGTAGTAATTAGCAAAGCCTATGAAACGTTGAACTGACTTGAGTGTTGTTGGAAGAGCCCAGCTCTCTATAGCTTCCAGTTTAGCTGGGTCCATTTGAAGATCTGTTCCGGAAATAATGTATCCCAAGAAAGATATTGAAGAGGCTTCAAATGTGCATTTGGACAGCTTGCCATACAGATGATTCTGTCGAAGACGTCGAAGAACCTCTTTTACTTGTTGGCGATGAGAAAGTAAATCACGAGAGAATATCAAGATGTCATCGAGGTAAACTACCACACATTTATACAGGAGATCTCTGAATACTTCGTTGACAAAGTTTTGAAACACGGCCGGGGCGTTACTCAAGCCGAAGGGCATCACTAGATATTCATAGTGGCCGTCACGAGTATTGAAGGCGGTTTTCCACTCATCACCACTTCGAATCCTGATAAGATTATAAGCCCCGCGAAGATCCAGTTTCGTGAAGATGGACGCACCTCTAACTCTGTCGAACAACTCCGTGATGAGAGGTAACGGGTAGCTATTTTTAATCGTGATGTCATTTAAACCCCGATAATCGATACAGGGACGAAGTCCTCCATCTTTCTTCTTGACGAAGAAGAATCCAGCACCAGCTGGGGAAGAGGATGGACGGATGAATCCTTTCAGTAAATTTTCTTTAATGTATACACTCATTGCTTGGGTCTCTGGAACTGAAAGAGGGTATGTACGCCCTCTAGGCGGCTTGCTCCCTGGAACCAAATCAATGGGACAATCCCACTCTCGATGGGGAGGCAAGACATCCGCTGCTTTCTCACTGAAGACGTCAGTGAATTCCTGATAGGCCTCCGGAAGGCAAGACTGAGACTTTACACTTGAAGACTTGATTGGAAGTACTTGAGCCAGTACTGAGGCACGGAGGTACTGAGGCACGGAGGTGCTGGAAGCACGGAGATGACGGAAGCATGGAGGTACTGAGGCACGGAGGTACTGAGGCACGGAGGTACTGAGGCATGGAGGTACTGAGGCACGGAGGTACTGAGCTCTGGAGATCCCAACTACAACAGTAGTAAAACTGAAACATGACAGCTGTGGTTTTCAGTGGAGAACACGGAATTCAGTACTGTGCCTTTAAGACGAAACATTGCAGCTGTGCCTTTACATTGAGACTCAGGGAAATGGTGAAATCAAATGGCAACACACAAGTAAAACAAACGGTAACAAGGGAACAGAGTTTCCACAGGAACTTAGGTACAAAGGTTACCTTAAGGGAGCTCAGCATAAAGACTCACACAAGGCTGTATGTGACACGAGGAACTGGCCCAGATTCTAACTCAGACTCCTGATTTATACTTCCTGGTCCTTGGTGATTGGTGAGCAGGATTAGGTGATGCAAAGAGTCTCAGGCTGGCAGAGGATTGAACAACTCTGGGTCAGGTGAACAGTCACTGTCATGTGACTACTCTAGCCAAGGCTGTGATGTAGAATGAGGCCTAGCAGGCCGAGAGAACACTGAAGCCTGGACTTCTGCAAAACACAGGATGCTGGCTTTTAGACCTAAAGTTTAGATTACTGAATTCAGCCTCACACAGGAGATCACCACAGGTGGAGCTAATTAACTATTACCTCTCAGGCAGAGAACTCAGGAAAACTCAGTGCTGACAAGCTGTTTAACTCCGTGAGTGAAAAGACACAGGATCCAGGACAGATGGCAGGGGTAAGTCACCAAATATAAAACCTACAGTCAGGATTGTGACAGTATCCCCCTCTTCAAGGGTGGACTCCGGACACCCATCTTGAATCTTAGAGGAACTTGAGAAATTCATACAGAAGAATTTAGGACCTTCGTTGATGCAGAATCCAAAGGTTTAGGACTAAATTCTTTAACTACAGCGTTACTAAAAGTCTGTAAGTCATGGAACACAGGATCATTACTCTCAAAAAGCATGTTGGCCCACTCCAAAGCTCTTCCTCTGAATGCCAGGAACAAATATCGAGTAACGTTGGAAGGAGTTACTGCACCTGAAGGATCAGACTTCATCCGAGAGAGAAATTGTTCAACCAGAGCGGCATATTGCAATAAATCTCCATCAAAGTAAATAGGTGGAAAACCATCAGACGAAAGCTTAGAGGCTGAAACTGAAGAAAGCTTTGGCTGGACGAGTAGGACTGGATTGGATCCGAGGATACTTGAATTGGCTGGAGCCAAAGGAGACTGACCAGGCTGGTCCTGGAGTATTGCTGGACCGGCTGAAACCGGGACGGACTGACCAGGCGGAGCCTGGAGTATTGCTGGACCGGCTGGAACCGGGACGGACTGACCAGGCAGGACCTGGAGTATTGCTGGACCGGCTGGAACCAACACGGACTGACCAGGCTGGGCCTGGAGTATTGCTGGACCGGCTGGAACCGGGACGGACTGACCAGGCTGGGCCTGGAGTATTGCTGGACCGGCTGGAACCGGGATGGACTGAGCCCTTTCTTCACGGGGCTGAACTAAGGCAGGAGCCCCCTCTTCACGGGGCTGGGCTGAGGCAAGAGCCCCCTCTTCACGGGGCTTGGCTGAGTCAAGGATGCTGGCTTTTAGACCTAAAGTTTAGATTACTGAATTCAGCCTCACACAGGAGATCACCACAGGTGGAGCTAATTAACTATTACCTCTCAGGCAGAGAACTAAGGAAAACTCAGTGCTGACAAGCTGTTTAACTCCGTGAGTGAAAAGACACAGGATCCAGGACAGATGGCAGGGGTAAGTCACCAAATATAAAACCTACAGTCAGGATTGTGACAGTAACACACAGTGACATGATGTGAGGGGGAGAGCAGGAGTATAATAGGGGCTGATGGCTCCTGATGTATGAGATACACCAGAGAGTGTGGGGAGGAGACTGGTCAGATCTCTGGGCTGGTAACGCACAGTGACATGAAGTGAGGAGGAGAGCAGGAGTATAATAGGGGCTGATGGCTCCTGATGTATGAGATACACCAGAGAGTGTGGGGAGGAGACTGGTCAGATCTCTGGGCTGGTAACACACAGTGACATGATGTGAGGGGGAGAGCAGAAGTATAATAGGGGCTGATGGCTCCTGATGTATGAGATACACCAGAGAGTGTGGGGAGGAGACTGGTCAGATCTATGGGCTGGTAACACACAGTGACATGATGTGAGGGGGGGAGCAGGAGTATAATAGGGGCTGATGGCTCCTGATGTATGAGATACACCAGAGAGTGTGGGGAGGAGACTGGTCAGATCTCTGGGCAGGTAACACACAGTGACATGATGTGAGGGTGTAAGCAGGAGTATAATAGGGGCTGATGGCTCCTGAAGTATGAGATACACCAAGGATTGTGGGTAGGAGACTGGTCAGATCTCTGGGCTGATAACACACAGTGACATGATGTGAGGGAGAGAGCAGGAGTATAATAGGGGCTGATGTCTCCTGACTCCTCCACTGGGCAGATACATTTCTGTAAATGCCGATTTACATACAGGACTAAAAGCAACACTTTAAAAAGACATTCAATACACATTAAATGGAGCTGCTGCGGCCACTGTAATTAATCCTTAGCCTACGTACTTTTTACACTAATTGCGTACAAGGCCCCGTACTAACGCCGCGCTGGCTGTACAAAGTACATGCAGCGCGTACACACCCAAAGACACGCCGTGAGCACTTAGCAGCTACACGTGTGATTGAAATACACTTTATAACCTTAGCAGGGAAAGGAGACACGACACCAGATTGTATTTAAAATGCCTGGTTCCAACACACCAACTTATAATTACTGAAAGGGGGGTTACAAAAACAACTGTCAGAGAAATTTGGACCCCTTATACTGGGACTGAATGCTTATAGTGTTAAAAGCTTGATGTATCAATATATTCCTAGGTGCAGAAAACATATATTCTGAACCATGTATAAAAAAGTGTTCTTTTGTCTGCACCTGCTTTTTGCTAATTGTGCTTTATGTGTATGATCTACTGATAAGGGCCACTTTCCGTCATTAGGGGGCTGAGAGTGGTGTATAGTGCTTTATTACTAACTCGAGGCCCCTAAGTGACTCCCTGGGGCATTTCCTGGCTCATAATTAGGAATAAGTATTGTATTCGGATGACAGTAATATAGACGAACTGTGTTCCCGGTCATGTAAGCCATTTCTGATGTAATGTGTATTCTATGCTATATAAACTGTGATCGCTGTAACCCAAATTGTCTCTCTGAGCCTGCGTGCTCTGCTGACACCCATCTGGGCCTAGATGCAAAATAAACCATATATACTTTTTCATCTGATCCTGGCGTATCTCCTCGATTGATTGCTATCACAATTTGGTGTTACTTTTGCCCGGTTGGACGATTAGCTTCGCATACGGGACGACACGACTGCTGTGTCTTCTGCCGCAGAAACTAAACAGCGCTGTAAGGTGAGAAATTTTCATCACACCTTCCCTTTTTCTGCGGCATAGCGATACAGCAAGTCTGTCCCGTGTGTGCAGTGCTCGCTCCAAAAAGAACATCGTTCCTGAAGTAAGGAATAGACGAAAAAGCATATTTTTCTGTCTATAGATATGTATGAAATGTATGAATAATACTTCTTTTTCTAGAACTAACATCTAACACCATTCTTTCCAGAAAGCATTACTATTTCTATTTACTGCAATACTCAAACTTGTGCATATATTGCTTTTACCTTATTTTCAGGTTCTAACCTTATTTTTTCCATCAATAATATAAAAGGTATACATTGTATAACTTACAGTTGTGTTAATAAGCATTGAAGGTTGGAAATGTATAGGGTTAAACCGATGCAATAGCTGCTACAAGTATTTTGTGTTGCGATGTGTGTATGTAAGAGATGAATGACGCTGAGTACATGTGTGTAAACAGAACTCTGTACCCGTGCCAGGGACGGAGAAAAGGTAAAGCTTCTCATATCTGCCTTTATAACGCAGGGGGGAAAGAGAAATATTTGTGTGACTTTTTCTTGCCCAAGGTATGATGAAGGTATAAGGAAAATTGTGGGACCCTCTCTCATAGCAGGCATTGTGAGTACTTGATAGGAAATAGAGCTGTGTGATCATTTTTGTTGAGAAACTTATAACAGCCTGAGGAGAGAGAGGTTTAGCACTCTCGTCAGACGTGACACTTGTGGGTATACTTTACTGTACTGAAAATAATTGATTCATCTCCCTGCTGTGGCAGGAGACTCCATTTGCTTGTGAGAGCCGGTTTTTGAGATAAAATTGTGTACACTAGTGGTAAGGCAAATGGGGCAAAATCAGTATTCCCTCTGAGTGCACTGGCTAGTGTTAGGAGTTGAAGAGTATGGTGATATTGCGGTGAAATCCTTGAAAGAATGGAATAAGAGAACACAGAATTATCTAACCTTTCCTTTTACAGGTACCTTTGATGCAAATGTTTTGAATAATTTAGGAAATAAGTTGATAAGTTGCAATGAATGTAAATTTTATTGTTTGTGGATAGCTGATGCACTTTTATTGTCACCTCCAATACAAAACCCTCCTCCTTATGCGGCAAAAATACTGTCTTAATAACACACAGTTAAGGAAATTAGAAAAAGGGAGGAGGCATTATACCCCCATTTGCATCAGATTATCGAGAACCCACAGAGTTAAGGGACACTGGCAATAGACACTTCCCTGATCATTGCCTCTGCTGCTTCCTCTATAAGAAGAGTAGAGGGTGAACGGTCCATAGAAACCCCTTAAGTTGCTGCTGCCATTTCTTCCCTCTCTGATAACGGGTGTAGTAGTGTATGCCGGCGTCCGGGCTCCTGGCGACCAGCATAGCGCCACCGGAATCCCGACCGCTGGCATACCGACAGCTGGGCGAGCGCAAATGAGCCCCTTGCAGGCGCGCTGCGCTCACCACGCTGCGCCATGCTATTTATTCTCCCTCCAGGAGGGTCGTGGACCCCCACAAGGGAGAATAAATGTCGGTATGCCGGCGGTCGGGATTCCGGCGCCAGGATGCTGGACGTCAGGAGCCTGGCCGCCGGCATACAGAAGACCACCCTTGATAACACTACACTACAGGAAACTTCAGTTCATGTTCAGTCACCAGATTCTTCTGGTGCAGGGACACTGGACTACGTTGTAATACTTTTAGGCAGAGGTAGAGGTCAACGCATGATACCGCAGACCTTAACCCTTGCAGATCCTGGTGCGTTGCATCCGACCTTATACCCGGTCAGGCTTATCACAGCCCCTCCAGCTGGGGGTGTGGGGCCGGCTCTTACATACTCCAAGCATGTTCCCTGGGCGGCATCAGACCTTAGAGCCCTAGCAGAAAAGATGCCCGACCCTAGAAAAGATCCCAGGACAGGGTGGGATCATTTATTTCTAACTAAAAATATTCACCGGCCCACATATAGAGATGTTTTGCAATTATTACTTGCTGTATTTAAACCCAATGATTATACGTCCCTGATGCAGCAATTTAAAATAGGATTCTACTGCTGATAAGCTTAATAGTGATCAGCTAGTTGCCAAATGGTTAGAACTAGAAACAGCATTTAACAAAACATTCCCTGCCATAACTGATTTCGAAAATAGTTTAGTGAAAAAGGATAAACAGACAACAGAAATTAATGAATATGCAGATTAAAGCAGCTGAGCAAAGTGCTCAGCCAGTACACAAGGCACTGTCCAGTGGGAGGGGCCGCTCCCCGGAGAGATATATTGTGTTACAACTGTCGGGAAAAGGGACACTTGTCATATGATTGTAACAAACCCTCCGTGCAGGGGAGACTTAAATCATCTGACAACTACAATCATAGGGACTTTAGACACCGTCCCGGGAATAGAGATTGACAGAATGTCAAGGCTCCGGTGTATCCTGTATTGGCTACAGATAATCATCCCATGGTATATTTAATAATAAATAATAAGCCAATCCCTTGTTTACTAGACACCGGAGCCTCTGTTTTATCAATAGCAGGTAATCAGGATTTTCCTACCTCTGACAAAACTGTCACTGCAGTAGGAATCTCAAACAGTCCCGTTGAAATGACGCTTTCAGAGCCCTTGACTGTCACGCTATGGGGTAAATTTACTAAGGTGGGAGATTTTTAGAACTGGTGATGTTGCCCATGGCAACCAATCAGATTCTACTCACCACTTATCTAGCTACTTCTAGCAGATAATAGATATAATCTGATTGGTTGCCATGGGCAACATCACCAGTTCTAAAAATCTCCCACCTTAGTAAATTGACTCCTATGTCCTCTTACAAACATGCTTTTTGTTGTTGTCCACCAGTGCCCCTGTCAGTTTGCTTAGTCGCGATCTCCTCACAAAACTTGGATGTTATATCAGCTGCTCGCCTGCTGGATTCTCTCTGCATGTTCCAGAGCAACACACTGATGCTGTACGAGATGCCCTGTAGCAGTATGATGACAACAGGCTTATGCCTGTCTCACAGGCGCTGCCAGGCTGGCTTTCAGAAATCCCTGAGCAATTGTGGACAAAAGAGGCATTGACACCATCATCAGCGCTAGGCATTCCACATTAGAACAAGCTTTGTCCTTGTTTGGTCATAAAGCGATGAGACATTCTGCAGGTGTGTTAACTCCGCGGCATGGCGATAAACAACGCCCTGTGGCATACTACAGTAGGGTTTTGGACCCAGTTTGCAGAGCCTTGCCGGTGTGTTTGCGAGCAGTGGCTGCTGCCGCAATCTTAGTTCACAAATCTGCAGATATTGTCCTGAATCAACCATTGTATCTGTATGTTCCTCATGCGGTAGCTACTTTACTTACTTGCAAGCAGACACAACATTTAACCACTTCACGGCTCACTAAGGGGGAACTGACTTTGCTAGCACCCAGTAATCTCATTATCCAGCGCTGCAATACATTGAATCTCGCCACCCTTCTGCTTGTAAGGGATGAGTCTTTCCAGACTCAGAGGGAGGAGGGGAAGGTGGGGACACACAAGACACACAGCCCTGGCCTCGCTGATGAATCCATCCTGCATGCAGATTTAACACTGTTTGTGGATGAAAGCTGATTACTATGAGAAGGTGTCAGCCTGGGGTCTGCATATGCTGTGTATACACAGACTGAAACGCTGGAAGCCAGACCCCTGCCAGCCCCTAACTCAACTCAAAGCGCTGAGCTTGTAGCATTGACCAGAGCTTGCAAATTAGCAAAGGGTAAAATTGTAATCTGACACTGTTGTAAACTTTACACTGACTCGCGCTATGTGTTTGGTGTGGTGCAAATTTTGTCTGTAGAAAATGAGAAATTTCCTAACATGTAATGAAGCACCTATTGCGCATGCAGACAAGGTGTGGGAACTTTTAGAAGCAGTAATGGAACCTGAACAAATTGCTGTCATAAAGTGCCAGGCCCACACTTCTGGCAGAGATGAGGTGTCAAAAGGAAATGCCAGAGTTGATCGAATAGCAAAATCCACGGCTATGTTAAAAGAACAAGTGTATGTAATGTCTGAAATATGTATACCGGATACACAAGCATTGATTTCTATGCAATTAACCTCCAGTCCACAGGAAATCTCCACCTGGGAGCGGGAAGGATGCCATCCAGATGCTGATGGTTTGTGGCGCAACAGAGAAGGCAAGCCAGTGGCCCCCAGATCACTTTTACCTGCATTAGCTCGGGTCACGCATGGTCTGACCCATGCATCTAAAACTGCAATTACTAATTTAGTCAGGACCTACTGGTACGCCCCTGGATTCTCTGCATTGGCTTCTAAATTTTGTCAAGGCTGTCTAATTTGTCTCCAAAACAATCCAGGTAGAAAAGTGCCTACAATACCATCACACCTTCCCGCCACAGAGGGACCATTTCAGGGGGTACAAATTGATTACATTCAGTTCCCAAAGGTAAGACAATTGCAGTATGTTGTGACTTTAACTGTTTAGCAGGTGGGTGGAGCATTGCCTGTAGCCACAGCAACAGCTAGTATAACAGCCAAGAAGATAGTACAGGACTTAGTCTGCAGGTATGGACTTCCCCAGGTAATCTCTTCTGACCAAGGTACGCATTTTACCAGAAGGGTATGCAGAGAAATGTGTGAAATGATGGGCATAAAACAATTACATGTGCCCTACCACCCCCAGTCAAGTGCAAAAATTGAACGATTAAATCAAACTGTGAAAAATAAATTGCAAAAATGTACCAAACTGGACTCTTGTGGCCTGAGGCTTTGCCTCTTGTTTTGCATTCTATCCGAACCACACCCACGGGGCCATTACGTCTTTCCCCGTATGAAATTCTATTTGGAAAGTTGCCTAATCTTATGATGGTCCCAGCGCCAGACCTCTCTACCGCCCAAGATGTGACTGTTAAATATTTGATTAATATGAGCGAGCAGACAGATCAAAACAATTCACGATGCTGTCATTTCTCAACAACCAAGCAGTCCTGCGGCCTGCCATGACCTAATGCCTGGTGACTTTGTGATGATAAACTTTTTACGTTGCAGTTCCTTGTCCGAGCGGTGGGAGGGACCATTCCAGGTGCTGTTAACGACTCCGACAGCGATGAGAGTCGGCAAAAGATCCACCTGAGTACACGCATCACACTGCAAAAGAGGTCCGATCAGACCCACCCCAGAGTGAACCCGAGGACATCCTGCAGACCACCTCACCTGTGTTTCTCACAGGACCGTGACTGCCAGAAAGGATACAATAAAGCCCCTGGTGAGTTGCCACCTAAGCCGGAAAGAAGCAGAGCTTCTCTACCCGTGAAGACAATGAAGATACTTTTGATCCTGTTCTCTGTCTTTACTCCTGTCATGCTGGAGACTCACATCACTGACTATGGACATGAGATAAAAGGAAAGAATGCTATACCTGCCATTCATAAGGCCATTGCAAGAGTTAACAATGAGACTGACTGTGGGGTGTGTACACATTTCCAATGACTGATGAATCAGGGATACCCTTAATAGCCATTCCGGTAACTTGGGAAGAAGCCATGAGATTTGATTGGGGATACTGGGAAGAGAATTTTTCCGGAACCACTTATAGTACCAGAATTAGTCCTCTGAGGAGAATAAACTCCCCCCTTTAGCAAGAGTAGCCAGAGTGGGGCAGCCTGCCATTTGTGTGGTTCATAATGATTTAGCTCAAGGAACACTAGATGATGGTGGGACAAGGGCCATACGTATAGTTAACAGACAGAAGATGGGGGACACTGAATGTCCCAAAGGAGTCCTGGTACTGAATGGGAAGGATGGGGGAAGACATACATTTAGGGATATTTATGGCAATATCAATAACTCCATGTTTAGAACTTGGGAAGAAAGAGTAGACATTCATGGCCAGAACCCCTATAGTACATCAGGTAACATCACTCACTCATTTCTCTCAGCCTTACTTACAAATGTAACGGTAGGAGGTGTTGTACTCCCTAGAGGTTTTTACTGGTTCTGTAAAAAAAATGCTTACTCAGGGTTGGCAGTAAATGTTCAGATAAATGTGTCCTTTCTTAAATAGCCCCTATGTTAAGGATCACAAGAAAATGACATGGGGCTCCACGTAATATTGATGATAGAGAAGTATTTTACAGGGCGAGGAGAGGCATAGTGTACAAGAATAGATGGGAGCAATTCTTTTACTCACTTTTTCCTCAGGTAGGGGTAGGAATTCTGTCAGAAAGACTGGAAGCGTACACTCACTATATGGATAGAATAATAAATGAAACTAGTCATGCCATACGAGAAATTAATGAAGAGTTGGCTCAAGTGTGTAAAGTGTCGCTGCAAAATAGGTTTGCTTTAGACCAAGTGCTGGCCTCAGAGGGAGAAACATGTGCCTTCATAGGACAGGAGTGTTGCACTTACATTGCAGACAATTCAGATATAGTGGAAGGACACAGAGAAGTGGAAAAGATGCAGGAAGGAATAAGGAAGATAGGAGGAGAAAGATGGGATCTGTTTGGATTCTTAGGTAGAGGCGTATCAGCTCTGATAGCCGGATTGTTGCAGTATGTAGTAATTGGAGGATTGGTATTATTACTTTTTACCTGTGTCTGAAGGGTGTGCCAATGATCGTTAGTAAAGGGTGTCAGAGTATTTCAAGATCTGCAATGGGTCCACTTACCTTTACTTTTCAGCCCTCTTTGTATGTTCCAATGTCCAAAGGGGTGATGCCCCCTGGTCAAAATTTTCTGCCGTTGGAGCCTGAAATACCTTCTGTTAGTACCTTTCAGATCCTGCGAGCAAGTGACATAGGTGACCAAAGGGCCATTTATGAAAAAGTGGATAGTTGTGTGTGATAAAAGGAATTTGTCAGAGGGAGGAATTGTCAGAGAAATTTAGCCCCTTATACTGGGACTGAATGCGTATAGGGTTAAAAGCTTGATGTATCAATATATTCCTAGGTGCAGAAAATATATATTCTGAACCATGTATAAGTGTTGTTTTTCTCTGCACCTGCTTTTTGTTAATTGTGCTTTATGTGTATGTATCTACTGATAAGGGCCACTTTGCGTCATTAGGGGGCTGAGAGTGGTGTATAGTGCTTTATTACTAACTCGTGGCCCCTAAGTGACTGCCCGGGGTCATTCCTGGCCCATAATTATGAATAAGTATTGTATTTGGATGCCTGTAATAAAGACGAACTGTGTTCCCGGTCACGTAAGCCATTTCTGATGTTATGTGTATTGTATACTATATAAGCTGTAATGACTGTAACGCAAATTGTCTCACTGAGCCTGCGTGCTCTGCTGACACCCATCTGGGCCTAGATGCAAAATAAACCATATATGCTTTTTCATCTGATCCTGGCGTATCTCCTCGATTGATTGGTATTACACCCCCTAACCAGTCATTGCATTTTGCTTAATGGCGCACCTCCAACAAGATTAGCTAATCTTTGGTATTAACACTTCTGGATTATTCCCTCTATCGGTTGGTTCATACATAGAAGGATCATAAAACAATTATCATTTGGGCCTGTGCATAGTCCCTCAGACTTAACGTCTTACCTGGAAATACTTGTGGATGGAGCCCTTTATTCGCTTTGCCGGGATTCAAGGGTGGTCAATCTGTTGAAATCAGAGCACTACATTTTGGCCACCGTGCTCGATCCTAGGTTTAAAGCCTACGTTGTATCTCTCTTTCCGGACACAAGTCTGCAGAGGTGGAAAGACCTGCTGGTGAGAAAATTGTCAACTCAAGCGGAACGTGACCCGTCAACAGCTCCTCCTTCATTTTCTCCAGCAACTGGGGCTGCGAGGAAAAGGATAACATTTCCGAGCCCACCCGCTGGACACAAAAGTAACACTACAAGTGACACATTCACAGGAAATTGTTTCTGTCACCATAGCGACAATTATCTGGAAATAAGATAATACGCAGACACATAAAAAGACTCAACGGAAATCTTTTGTTTTTAAACAACTTTATTTCATATCTTTAATACACAGATTTTTCTCTATATTTTAAACTTAAAAAATACTTTACTCTGCACAACATGGATAAAATATCCTTTAAAGCACAAAAACAATTCAAGTTACATTATAGTAGTGCAGGTAAGTAAAACAGATTCATATCAGGAGAGCCAAAACCCTATGGGGGTCATTCAGACCCAGCCACAATAGCGGCCCGGAGCAGTTTGGTGGTGGTGACAAAATGCACGTACGCAGCGGCCGCACAGACACACTCATTGTGGCCGCATCCCTGAGGGGTGAACGCGGACGGGCCGGGACCATTTTCCGGGAGGCTGCGTGATGTCACATCTGCGTTCATTTCTGATTAACCCCTATAAGCTTCCAGAGTGCACCTCATATCTCATCTTTTCCAAGTTAGTACAAATGATATGAGATCGGTAGCAGCACTACTTTCAGGATTATTATACAGAACACACATAAAGGCTGACACAGCAAATAACAGTAACACATACAAGGGATTAATTAGAAATAAGGAAGCAGAATCATCATTAAGTCTAATTATCAACTGATTCTGTGCAGGACCCATACACCTCTTTACTGCCTCCAGCAGCCCCTGGTACTGCACGGTGACCATCCGCCCTTTCTCCCCTCAATACTGCCACCCACCCTGTCTCCTTCACTACCGCCACCCACCCTGTCTCCTCTCCACTACTGTCACCACCTGCCCCACAACTGCCACTGCCCTGTCTCCCCCCACTACTGCCACCCGCCCTGTCCTCTCCCACTACTGCCACCTCCCTGTCTCCTCCAATACTGTCACTGCCCTGTCTCCCCTCTGACACCTTAGCACTGCTTGGGGACAATATTACCCAAAGACAGTGCCTCCAGCAGCCCCCGCTACAGCACTAGTACCACAACCCTGTCTCATCCCTGGCATCTCAGAACTTCTTGGGGATTTTTGGCACTGCTGGTAATAGTCCTTCTGCAGATGGAAGCAAGCAGGGCAGTAAGGAGGCAGAAGCTGCTTCTGGTACCATGGTCCCTGGTCATGTAGGGCTGGGAGAGTCAGTAAGATTATGTAATAGAGTCCCCATCTTACAGGCAGCCGGTGAAGGGAGTAGAGAATGGGTGTTATGTGGCAGGGATGGGCTGGTTAGGTAACAGCCTGGCTGCTGCATTCTGTACAAGCTACAAACGGTGCAATTATTTTGCTGGGAGACCCAGGTAGAGGACATTGCAGTACTCTATGCGTGATGATACAAGTGCATGTATGACTGTAGGTAGATCTTCTGAGGACAATAAGTGCTGGAGTCTGGCTATGTTCCTCACATGAGGATCTGATTGTGGCTGATACCTGATGTCTAAGTGTCACTCCACCATCCAGGACACCAAGATTCCGCACAGGATCAGCATTTTGTAACTCTGAACCCCCAAGCGTAATTCTGGTTGGTTTGCAAAGCTGAGCTGTAGCCCTGCCCTTTGTTGGTGAGCATCTATCATAAGAACCTGTTTCACCAGGACTGAGTCACAGCCAACTGGCATCACCCACACCTGGAGCTCAGCTAGACAACCATTTAGGAATGGTACTGGGTTCTCAGTACCCGGAGCAAAAGACAGGTCATCTGCATAGCAGTAGATGAGGGCATGACATCTGATTATTTAACACTGCGGTGACATGTATATTGAAAAAAGCATAGAAGATAGGATAAAAACCTTGAAGAACAACGCATGGCAATGATGAGTATACTCCAGAAGATTAAAATGGTTCCTCACCTGAGTGATGTCTATTGTGTGCAATAAGAGCTGATTTCTCAGAACATGGAAATGGCTTCTCACCTGTGTGACTTCGCTGATGTTTAATAAGAACTGATTTCCGTGCAAAACATTTCCCACACTCAGAACAGGAAAATGGCTTCTCACCAGTGTGACTTCTCTGATGTGTAACAAGACTTGATTTCTGGGTAAAACATTTCCCACACTCAGAACATGGAAATGGATTCTCACATGTGTGAGTTCTCTGATGTTTAACAAGATCTGATTTGTGTGCAAAACATTTCCCACATTCAGAACATGGAAATGGCTTCTCACCTGTGTGACTTCTCTGATGTGTAACAAGTTGTGATTTCCGTGTAAAATATTTCCCACAATCAGAGCAAGAAAATGGCTTCTCACCTGTGTGACATCGCTGATGTGTAACAAGTTGTGATTTAGATGTAAAACATTTCCCACACTCAGAGCAAGAAAATGGCTTCTCACCTGTGTGACGATGCTGATGTGTAACAAAATGTGATTTTTGTGTAAAACATTTCCCACACTCAGAACAAGAAAATGGTTTCTCACCTGTGTGACTTCTGTTGTGTCTAACTAGAGCTGATTTGTGTGCAAAACATTTCCCACACTCAGAGCAAGAAAATGACTTCTCACCTGTGTGACTTCGCTGATGTATAACAAGATGTGCTTCAAATAAACAACATTTCCCACACTCAGAGCAAGAAAATGGCCTTTCACCTGTGTGACTTCTTTGATGTGTAACAAGATATGATTTGTGTGCAAAACATTTCCCACACTCAGAACATAGAAATGGCTTCTCACCTGTGTGACTTCTCTGATGTGTAACAAGATCTGATTTGTGTGCAAAACATTTCCCACACTCAGAACACGGAAAGGGCTTCTCGCCTGTGTGACTACGCTGATGTGCAACAAGTTGTGATTTCCATGCAAAACATTTCTCACACTCAGAACATGGAAATGGCCTCTCACCTGCCTTAGCTGGATGATGGGTAATAAACTTTGTGTTCTGTGTAAAACATTTGGCATCTATAGAACAGGGAAACACTGTATCTACTCTCAGAGCTGTAACAGATGCACCAATATCAGAGTGATCAGGAGAACATTTCCCAGGATCAGGGGGATCAGCTGATAGAGCTGGATGTACAATTGGGGTAATGGGATTATCTCCAGGATAATCCTGTATATTGTCATTATCTCTTATTTCACAATCCGGGGATAACATTAGATGTCCTTCTGAGATATTCCTGCTTGTGTGTCCATCTGCTGGAAATAAAATACATTATGGAAATGTGACATTTTCTGTAACAATATTAATCTTGTAAACAATAGGAGAAGACTACTCTCTGGGACACTTAATTGTAAATGTGTGTGTATCATAAAACATCATTTTTAATGTAGGCTTTATAATATTGTGTCTCAGACTATCATTGTGTCCACCCTCCTGAGAACACTCACAATAACAAATGTAATTTTATAATAAGACTTAGATATATCTCTCTCTTGTACTGGTAACTAACCATGAAGTATAAATGGAGATATAGGCCCTCATTCCGAGTTGATCGCTCGCAAGGCGAATTTAGCAGAGTTACACACGCTAAGCCGCCGCCTACTAGGAGTGTATCTTAGCATCTTAAATTTGCGAACGATGTATTCGCAATATTGCGATTACAAACTACTTAGCAGTTTCAGAGTAGCTCCACACTTACTCGGCATCTGCGATCAGTTCAGTGCTTGTCGTTCCTGGTTTGACGTCATAAACACACCCAGCGTTCACCCAGACACTTCTCCGTTTCTCCGGCCACTCCTGCGTTTTTTCCGGAAACGGTAGCGTTTTTATCCACACGCCCATAAAACGCTGTGTTTCCGCCCAGTAACACCCATTTCCTGTCAATCACACTACGATCGCCGGAGCGAAGAAAAAGCCGTGAGTAAAATTCCTATCTTCATAGCAAAATTACTTGGCGCAGTCGCAGTGCGAACATTGCGCATGCGTACTAAGCAGAAAAACGCTGCGATGCGATGAAATTTACCGAGCGAACAACCCGGAATGAGGGCCATAGTCACTTGCCAAGTCCTATGTCAGCACCATTGTAAAACAATGGATGGGGAACATATCGTATGAATTGGAGATTCTAGATGAACTATAACATCAGTCATATGAGCTGATGGATCAGAGAAATGTCTCCTAACGTTACTCCTGAAAGCATTGGTAAGGTAGCATTCCTTTATGTGTGTGCTCATACGCTGGTAAGCCTGTACATTTGTTACTCGTCCTTATATAAGGTATATTGCTACAGCAGAGTAGGTGTCGAACAAGGTACTTTACATGCAATACGCCATATAATAAACTGCAATCATTATCTGCTAGTTTATAATCCATTTTTACACCCCCATCATCAGTGTCTTACCTCTACTGTCTCAATAGTAATAAGGATGATGTGTGTACGGTATGAAACAGAGAATTACATATCAGAATCTATACAGCTGCCGCCATACTTCAGCTTCTCATACGTGTGCTACTGGCAGCAGTGAACATCTGAGTGAGAGTGCAGGGAAGACAGCAGAGTCTGATGAGAAAGAGATTGGATCTGCCTTTGCAGGGATGTACCACACCTGTCACCCCTGTGAGTATATAAAATAAGAGGGGAGAGGTCCATCCAGATGTGTTTTCTGGAGCTCTCCTCTTATCTACCCTACCTGATAGCTCTCAGCCGCCGCTGGGACTAAGACCCAATCTATTAGGAGGGCGTGGCTTTACAGACATGGAGTAAGCAGCCTTTGATCAGCGCTCTCCATACCAACTATCCTGATTCCATATCCTGGTGTCCCTGCTGTGCCCTGTGCGGCATCTGTGGTGTGGGGGAACTTGCTCTGACCCCGCTGATCCTGCTCCGGACTGTGTACTGCGGCCGCCATGCTAGTGAGGACCCAGAGAGTACTGCGGGGATTGGCGCGCGGGAAGACGCCGCGCCATCAAAGATGGGAGAGGCTGGAGCTGAAGCTGTGGCTCATGCACAGGACAGCGCCGGGTGCAGAAGACGGTGGAGACAGCGGATCAGCGGGGTAAGGTCTGCTATACGCCTGTGCCCTGCTGTTCCTGTTCTCCTGAGCCCCAGCCATGACGCCATTGCCACACATACACCCACCCTGCGGGGGGAGATGAGCGCCTGCTGAGAGGGGGAAGAATACATCTGCCTGAGCCCTATTACTGCCTGCTCTAGCCCCAGTAACTCCCTGCTGATATGTGAACTGCTCTACTGTTTATATCTGCTGGGACCCCTGGATGCTTGTGATCCCCATGCTCTACAGTGATTGCAATGTGAGACATACAGAGGTGGGAAATTCCGCCATTTTACCTCTACAGTGTCTGTGTGTCTTGGAAGTGTGGGCATTTGCTTTTCTATGACCGATGCTTGGTCTGATTTATACCCTGCACAGTATCTCTGCTATTTTATTCTATACTATTGTCCTCTGCCTGAGCACCTCTCCTTGTACAACAGCAAAATGGTGAAACCGCAGCAATCAGCTGCTGCTAAGCTGAAGAAATACTCCCGGTCGTCTAATCCTACCTGTAAAGAGGTGACCCCTGACCGTGACTCCTCTCCTCCGCCTAAATCTCTGCGTGGCTCGGCCGCCTTGGATGCTTCTCCTGATGCTGCCCTACAGAAGGTCCTGGAGGCTGTGGCAGCTAGCGAGGCTAGGCTGGCGTATAAAATTGGTCAGGTTCAATCTGACCTGTCTATTATACATCATGACCTTCAGAGGGTCCGGGAACGTGTGGGTGAGGTGGAGGCCCGTACGTCCACCCTTAAGGACTCAGTGAAGCCGCTGGGGGCCAAGGTCACTACCATTATTGCCCAATTAACGGGTGTACAACACAAACTGCTGGATATGGAGGGGCGTTTGAGGAGATGTAATGTGCGATTCGTAGGTCTCCCGGAACGTGAGGAGGGACAGTCTCCTGAGAAATTTGTGGAAAAATGGCTCACTGACAGTTACGGAATGGAATCCTTCTCGCCCTTTTTCACCGTGGAAAGAGCTCATAGAGTCCCCTTCCATCCTCCTCCACCTGGGCCGCCTCCTCGTACCTTGATAGCTAAGCTCCTTAATTACTGCGACAGAGATGTTTTGCGACTGAATTGTACTAAGAGCCCGCTGTTGTGGAATGGCTCCCGCGTATCCGTATTGCCTGATTTTGCGGTGGAAGTCCAAAAGAGTAGGGCCCAATTTACCCGTTAAGAGACGTCTTCGTGAGCTGAACATATCTTATGCCATGCTATTCCCTTCTAAGTTGAGAATTGTGGTGGATGGAGGCGAAATTCTTTTCCACTCCTCGGGAGGCCTCTGTGTGGCTGGACACTGCCAGGCCAGCGAGACGGGCTATGGCTGAGGATTAAGGACGCGTGGCTAACCTTCTGCTGTGGACGCTCTCTTTTACATTTAGACCTAATTTTTTGCTATTTGTAGAGGTGCTAGGGGGAATATATTGAAAGTCGGCCACCTATTTCCACTTTGTGTAACTACTAAGTTCATTGGCTCTGGGTGGTCTCTACAGTGTGTTCCCTTGCTGGCTGGTAGCTGGGTAGGGGTAGTCAGGGGGTCTGACTTAGTCAGTTAGGCATTGAATAGGTTCCACTTAGGGGAATCTCGGGGTTTGGGGCCTTTTAGAGTTTGCTTCATGCCACAATGTTATGTTATATAGAATGTTCTTGCAGTTTCCCTGTGGGGGGATGCCTTAAATGTATGGAGGGCGCTGAGACATGTCTAGTCGCCACTGTATTTTTTGCCCGCCAGTTTGCCATTGGGTATTTAGGATTTTGATACTTTTTTTTCGGTAGAAGGGGGGAGAGGGGCTAGTTTTTGTTGTAGGGATCCAAGTATGCCAATGTTTGGGGTGGTATACAGGGAGGAGGGTGTGGGATTTGGGAGTAAAGGTTTGGGGCGGTAACTGGGGGAGTAGGTACCAGGACTGTTTTTACAACTGTTGAGATGTGTTTTTTTTTCTTCTTCAACTGCATTGTGGTATGTGGGAAATGTGTATTTCTGTGATATTGGGAGTGCAATGTGTTACATGCTGGATGATGTGTGGGCTGGCGGAGTCTCGGTTCTACGACACACTATGGTACTATGACAACTAATTTAATTAAATTTCTCTCCTGGAATATACAAGGCCTCAATGACAAGGTTAAAAGGATGCTGGTCCTTAGACAGCTCAAGCAATTTGGGGCGGGCATCATTTGTCTGATGGAGACCCACCTAGTTGGGGCTAGAGTTCTGTCTTCGAAAAAACCGTGGGTGGGTTGGACTTAGCACTCAACCAATACCTCCTCTTCTCGAGGGGTCTACATATTGGTCAGGAAACATATTCCGTTCACGATAGAGCAGGTGCAAATTGACCCCTGGGGTAGATCAGTTTTTATGAAGTGCCAGATTCACTCCGTATCTCTTGTGCTGATAGCACTGTTAGGGTCTCCTGCCCTGTGCTGCCACATCGTCAAGGCAACCGGGAGACAAGTGCTAGCAGAGTAACCTGAGCGCAGCTGATACTCCGGTTCGGGTCTTTTGCTGTGCAGTGGTTACAGGCTCTGTGCACGGCAGGGGATCCGGTGCTGGTTTTTGTGCTCACAGTCTGTGAGGTCTGAGTGGGGCGTGGACAGCACCTGCTTTATAAGGCCTCTTCTCAGGTTAAGCAGATGCTGCTGAATCTTTGTTGGTTAGTCAGTTCCTGAAAGTTAGCCAGTACTGTGTAGCTTTGTATTTGTTTGTTGCTTACTGCAAATAGGCCTGGGGATTTGGTACTACACTCTGCCAATCCAGACCTAGCAGTAAGACTGGAGTCAGTCGTTTAACTTGCTGGGGTTCTTTTGCTACTCTGTGAACTTAGCAAGTTTGCGGCTGTATTCTCAGATTTGCCTGCCTAAATCCTGTCTCACTGTGCAAGGTGTTCAGGTGTCAGTAAGCTGAACCTGTGCACTGCAAGTGAGGATTAGGATTGTGGAGACTCTCCTTGTGCCTATCATTCCATCTCTGACCAAGGAGTTTACTGCCACACCCGTTGGTAACCCTTTAGGGTTTTGCTGTTGCCCTTAGCAACAGCATTTCGGGTTCTCTAGGTACGAGCACCTTTTGACATCCAGTGGTGTTCGTGAGTCGCGGCGTAGCCGTGTGTTGCGGCTTGACCGCTTACTATTTATTATTTGTTATTTATGTTTCGGAGCTTTTTGCGGAGGATTCCGCTCCCACAGATCCACTCTGGTATCCAGCGGTGCTGGGTAGGAGTAACGGACTAGTGGATTTTGGTTGTCCTTTTCCCTGGCGGTTTTTCCGCACATACTTCTGGTTTGTTAGTTAGCTTGTAGCCCCTGGCCTGGTTGTTCAGTCAGAGGGCCCCTTGTTATCACCCTGTCTCGGATTTCCCTTTGTCTCCCATTAAGACTTGAGGGGGCATCGGAGTTGGGCAGACATAATCCGCCCTTCAAACGCGGCTTCCATGGGCTCAAGCAACCATAGTCTCGCAGGGGATTTCTGACTACACGGGCGAGACAACGGAGTTAGGGCGCCAGGGGTTACTAGGCTTTCCTGCTCCCGTAACCAGCATTCCCTTCCAGTACCCTGGCCATTGTCGTAAGATCTCCTCTGGTCAGAAGTACTGGAATCATAACATTATTACCGGCCACACCAAAACTTAAAATTAAAACAGGGTTTGATTTTTTCCTTATTCAGTTTTGTTGATTTTTCGGCCTCATGAATCCCACGGGTTTAGGGCCAAATCCTGGCCAACTCCTAGTCAGCCAGATTCAAGAACTTACTCAGATGGTTCAGGATCTTTCCCTTCGGGTGAAGTCACAGGAAGATCTTTTACGAACTTCCCCGAGGGTAGTCCCTGAACCAAAAATGCATTTGCCTGACCGTTTTTCTGGTGATAGGAAGGAGTTTTTTAATTTTAAAGAATCCTGTAAACTTTATTTTCGTTTAAGACCAATCTCCTCAGGGACTGAGTTTCAGCGGGTCGGAATTATTATTTCTTTGCTCCAGGGGGATCCTCAGACCTGGGCTTTTGGTTTAAAAGCAGAGGATCCGGCATTGTTGTCAGTAGATGCCTTTTTGGGGTCTTTAGGGCTTCTGTATGATGACCCTGATAGAGAGGCATCTGCAGAGAGTCAGTTGCGTGCTCTCAGACAGGGTAGAAATCCTGCAGAGGTTTATTCTACGGAGTTTCGCCGTTGGTCGAACGACTGTGGCTGGAATGACCCAGCCCTGCGTAGTCAGTTTCGCCTCGGCTTATCTGAGTCTATAAAAGACAGTCTCCTTCAGTATCCCGCTCCTGAGACTCTCGATAAACTCATGGAACTTTCTATTAAGATTGATCGTCGTCTCAGAAAGCGGAGGGCTGAAAAAGGAGCACCGGTCAGGTCTAATCCATGTGTATTTTCCATTCCTGAGGACATAGAGGAGCCCATGCAGATGGGTCTCTCCCGGCTGTCTCCAGAAGAAAGAGCCAGAAGGCAAAACTCTGGTCTTTGTTTGTATTGTGGGGGTAAGGGACATTTTGCCCGTAATTGTCCAAACAAGTCGGGAAACGCCTCGACCAAGTGAATTGTGAGGGGGTTCACTTTGGTCTGCAGCTTATCTCCTCGAATAATTCCCTTTTAGTCCCAGCTAAAGTTTCCTGTGGCAGCCTCAGTTCTTCTGTGTCAGCTTTTGTTGACAGTGGAGCGGCAGGGAACTTTATGGACTTAACGTGGGCCAAGGCCTTAGGTATTCCTCAGGTAGCCTTGGGTAGGTGTATCACCATGCATGGTTTAGATGGGAGTCCCTTGTCCAATGGGGTTATTTCCCTCTGTACACCCCCTGTACTACTTACGGTAGGAGCTCTTAATTCCGAAAAGATTGAGTTTTTCCTTACCCATTGCCCAGCCGTTCCAGTGGTTCTGGGTCATCCTTGGCTGGCCTTTCATAATCCCATCATTGATTGGCAGTCGGGGGAGATCTCACAATGGGGTACAATCTGTAATAAGGAATGTATTACGTTTCCCGTCAGAAGAGCTGCTGCCATTCCCGAACCCATTCCTGTGGAATACCAGGACTTTGTTGATGTATTTTCCAAGGGCAATGCGGACATTCTGCCTCCCCATCGGCCTTATGATTGTGCTATTGAGCTAATTCCTGGTGCCACATTGCCAAAGGGAAGGTTATATGCATTGTCCAGACCAGAAACTGCAGCCATGAATGAGTATATTAAGGAGAGCCTAGGGAAAGGATTTATCAGGCCATCCAAATCCCCGTTAAGTGCAGGCTTCTTCTTTGTGGAGAAGAAAGATGGATCACTCAGACCGTGCATTGACTTTAGAGCCCTGAATAAGATCTCAGTTAAAAATACTTACCCTCTGCCGCTGATTTCTGTCCTTTTTGATCATCTGCGTTCGGCTGTGATTTTTTCTAAAATTGACCTGAGGGGAGCGTATAACCTCATCCGAATCAAGTCAGGAGATGAGTGGAAGACGGCTTTCAGTACTCAGTCGGGTCACTACGAGTATCTGGTGATGCCGTTCGGCTTGTCTAACGCTTCGGCAGTTTTCCAGGATCTCATTAACGATGTGCTCCGTGATTTTCTTGGAAGATTCGTGGTCGTTTACTTAGACGACATCCTGATCTATTCTGACTCTATTGAACAACATGTTACCCAGGTGCGTCAGGTTCTTAAAAAATTACGTGAAAATCACCTATATGCCAAGCTGGAGAAGTGTCAGTTTCATGTCACGGAGGTATCCTTTTTGGGGTACATAATTTCCCCTCTGGGATTCTGTATGGAACCTAAGAAGCTCCAAGCCATCCTTAGTTGGGCGCAACCCACCAACTTAAAAGCAATTCAGCGCTTTTTAGGGTTTGCAAATTATTATAGAAGATTTATTCATTCTTTTTCCGACCTGGTTGCTCCCATTGTGGCACTGACTAAGAGGGGAGCGGATCCTACCAACTGGTCACCTGAAGCGGAGTTATCTTTTCAGGCCTTGAAACAAGCTTTTGTCTCGGCTCCAGTCATCAGACATCCCAACCCAGAATTGCCCTTCATTGTTGAGGTTGATGCCTCGGAGGTTGGAGTAGGGGCTATCCTATCTCAGAAGGATCCGGACTCTCTGGAACTACATCCTTGTGCCTTTATGTCCAGGAAATTCTCATCCGCTGAAACCAACTACGATGTTGGTAACCGGGAGTTACTGGCTATTAAATGGGCTTTTGAGGAGTGGAGGCATTGGCTTGAGGGAGCAGCACATACCATTTCAGTATTGACTGACCACAAAAATCTTCAGTACATCGAATCAGCTAAGCGGCTGAATGCCCGGCAGACTCGTTGGGCTTTATTTTTTACTCGTTTCAAGTTCATTATCACCTTTAGGCCAGGTTCCAAGAATACCAAGGCGGATGCCCTGTCACGCAGTTTTCTTCCAGTTCATAATAACAGTCCTGTTACTCCCATACTTCCGTCTTCAGTCATTTGGGCAGGCCTCACACAAGATTTATTTACCCAGTTAAAGCAGCTTCAACATCAAGCTCCTGGAAATACTCCTGCTGGTCGTCTTTACGTCCCTGAGTTTTTGAGAGCTACTGTTTTGACTGAGTTTCATGATAGCAAAGTTGCCGGGCATCCGGGGATCGCTAAGACTTTGGAATTAGTCTCCCGCTCAGTATGGTGGCCTGGTCTTTCTAAAGACATTAAAGAGTTTGTTTTTTCTTGTCAGGTCTGTGCACAGCATAAGGTTCCCCGTTCCTTGCCTATCGGGCAACTTATGCCCTTAAATGTTCCTCTCAGGCCGTGGTCTCATATTTCCATGGATTTTGTGGTAGACCTCCCTCTGTCAGCCGGATTCCGAGTCATATGGGTGGTAGTGGACCGTTTTAGCAAGATGGCCCATTTCATTGCTCTTCCCCGACTGCCATCTGCCCAGGGATTGGCAGTTTTGTTTCTCCGCCATGTTTTCAGACTTCATGTGTTGCCCACTGATATTGTTTCTGATCGGGGTCCACAATTCATTGCACAATTTTGGAAGTCTTTTTGTTCTTCATTAAAGATGAAATTGTCTTTAACATCCGGCTACCATCCCCAATCCAACGGGCAGACCGAGCGAGTTAATCAATCATTAAAACAGTATTTGCGTTTGTACTCAGCCAAACTCCAGAATGATTGGTCCGAATTTCTTCCTTTGGCGGAGTTTGCTTACAACAATTCTTGTCATTCCTCCACTAATGTGTCCCCATTCTTTTCAGTTTTTGGTTTTCACCCCAGAGCAAATTCTTTTTTTCAACACTCCTCTGTTTCCTCACTAACCTTAACCTCTCATCTCAGAGTCATTTGGAAAAAAGTGCACCTTGCTCTCAGAAAAGCGGCATTTCGAGAGAAAATTTTTTCTGACAGGCTCCGGCGTCCTTGCACTTTTAAGGTGGGAGATAGGGTATGGTTGTCGACGCGTAACATTAAACTTCGACAAACCTCAGCTAGATTGGGCCCCAAATTTAATGGACCATTTCATATTATTAAAAAAATCAATCCAGTTGCTTTCCGGTTACGGTTACCAAGAGCTCTCCGGATCGGAAATACGTTCCATTGCTCCCTGTTGAAACCATACGTTTCTTCCAGTAGATTTCCTCGGAAGATCTCTCAGGGGAAATCACCAGTGGATGTACAGGGTCATCAGGAGTTCTTGGTGGAGAAGGTTCTCGATTCCAAATTGTCCCGGGGTCGGCTTTATTTTCTGGTGCACTGGAGAGGCTATGGTCCAGAGGAAAGGTCTTGGGTCCTGGATAAGGATCTCCATGCCCCGAGGCTCAAGAGGGCATTTTTTCGGGAATATACCTCGAAAACCTGGCTTTAGGGGTTCCTTGACCCCTCCTCAAGGGGGGAGTACTGTTAGGCGCCGGGGTCCGCTCGTCGGTGCGGCCCGGCGCCTAGCAACCAGGGACGCCGTGCGTGTACAGCCGCCGGCTCCCTGGCAACGCTAGACGCCGGGTGCACGGAGCCGCACGGACCCTAGCAACGGGGACGCCACTGGCGGACCGCGTTCCCCGTTGCTGGGTCCATGTAAATTAGATAGGCACCTGTTTTCCTGGCCATGCAGCTAGGCAGCTGTATGGCATCTTTCCAATCAGTCTCCAAACAGCTGATTGGAGGACTCCCTGTTTAATACACTTCCTGGGCTTCTCACAGACGCCGGTAATAGCTTCCTGTATGCTGAATCTGTTTGCAGAGAGTGTTCCAGTCCTGCTGTATCCGGTCGTTCCTGTCCTCGGTTGTTCTGTACTCGGAAGTTGTCATCTGTTCCTGGAGTCCTGACCGAGCACCTTTTGACATCCAGTGGTGTTCGTGAGTCGCGGCGTAGCCGTGTGTTGCAGCTTGACCGCTTACTATTTATTATTTGTTATTTATGTTTCGGAGCTTTTTGCGGAGGATTCCGCTCCCACAGATCCACTCTGGTATCCAGCGGTGCTGGGTAGGAGTAACGGACTAGTGGATTTTGGTTGTCCTTTTCCCCGGCGGTATTTCCGCACATACTTCTGGTTTGTTAGTTAGCTTGTAGCCCCTGGCCTGGTTGTTCAGTCAGAGGGCCCCTTGTTATCACCCTGTCTCGGATTTCCCTTTGTCTCCCATTAAGACCTGAGGGGGCATCGGAGTTGGGCAGACATAATCCGCCCTTCAAACGCGGCTGCCATGGGCTCAAGCAACCATAGTCTCGCAGGGGATTTCTGACTACACGGGCGAGACAACGGAGTTAGGGCGCCAGGGGTTACTAGGCTTTCCTGCTCCCGTAACCAGCATTCCCTTCCAGTACCCTGGCCATTGTCGTAAGATCTCCTCTGGTCAGAAGTACTGGAATCATAACAGATGTATGAGATACACCAGAGAGTGCGGGGAGGAGGCTGGTCATATCTCTGGGCTGGTAACACACAGTGACATGATGTGAGGGGGGAGAGCAGCAGTATAATAGGGTCTGATGGCTCCTGATGTATGAGATACACCAGAGAGTGTGGGGAGGAGACTGGTCAGATCTCTGGGCTGGTAACACACAGTGACATGATGTGAGGGGGAGAGCAGGAGTATAATAGGGGCTGATGGCTCCTGACTCCCCTACTATGCAAATACAGTTCCCTAATTTCTACTGACAGAGGAGGGTGTAGGATAAGAGATTGCTGTAGTGACTGAGAAAGGAGAATATGTGACTCTTTTCTGTAATAATTGTTTACTACTCACCTGTGCTGATAACTGTAGGGATCTCCTCCTCCTTACACTGCTGATCACTCCTCACATACGTCTCTTCTTCTCCCTCTATATCTTCTGCCTTCATATCAGTCACATACGTCTCTTCTTCTCCCTCTATATCTTCTGCCTTCATATCAGTCACATACGTCTCTTCTTCTCCCTCTATATCTTCTGCCTTTATATCAGTCACATACGTCTCTTCTTCTCCCTCTGTATCTTTGACTTTAATATTATTTAATTGTGCTTCACCCTATGTAAACCATTAATAAAATATTGTAAAATTGTTGATTTCAGTAATAGATTAAACAATACAAATATAATGTCCCATTCTCAGCAGTCACTTCTCCAGTCATCACCCAGACACTTCCCCCGGTGATACTATATAATGCCCCATTCCCAGCAGTCACCTCTCCAGTCTTCACCCAGACACATCCCCTGGTGTTACTGTATAATGTCCCATTCCCAGCAGTCACCTCTCCAGTCATCACCCAGACACATCCCCTGGTGTTACTGTATAATGTTCCATTCCCAGCAGTCACCTCTCCAGTCATCATCCATACATATCCCCCGGTGTTACTATAGAATGCCCCATTCCCAGCAGTCACCTCTCCAGTCATCACCCAGACACGTCCCCTGGTGTTACTATATAATGCCCCATTCCCAGCAGTCACCTCTCCAGTCTTCACCCAGACACATCCCCTGTTGTTACTGTATAATGCCCCATTCCAAGCATTCACTTATCCAGTCTTCACCCAGACACGTCCCCTGGTGTAACTGTACAATTCCCCATTCCCAGCGGTCACCTCTCCAGTCTTCACCCAGACATGTCCCCTGGTGTTACTGTATAATGTCCCATTCCCAGCAGTCACCTCTCCAGTCATCCCACAGACACATCCCCTGTTGTTACTGTATAATATCCCATTCCCAGCAGTCACCTCTCCAGTCATCATCCATACACATCCCCCGGTGTTACTATAGAATGCCCCATTCCCAGCAGTCACCTCTCCAGTCATCACCCAGACACGTCCCCTGGTGTTACTATATAATGCCCCATTTCCAGCAGTCACCACTCCAGTCATCACCCAGATACACCCCCCGATGTTACTGTATAATGTCCCATTCCCAGCAGTCACCTCTCCAGTCTTCACCCAGACACATCCCCTGTTGTTACTGTATAATGCCCCATTCCCAGCATTCACTTATCCAGTCTTCACCCAGACACGTCCCCTGGTGTAACTGTACAATTCCCCATTCCCAGCAGTCACCTCTCCAGTCTTCACCCAGACATGTCACCTGGTGTTACTGTATAATGTCCCATTCCCAGCAGTCACCTCTCCAGTCTTCACCCAGACATGTCCCCTGGTGTTACTGTATAATGTCCCATTCCCAGCAGTCACCTCTCCAGTTATCACCCAGACACATCCCCTGGTGTTACTGTATAATGTCCCATTCCCAGCAGTCACCTCTCCAGTCATCATCCAGACACATCCCCTGGTGTTACTGTATAATGTCCCATTCCCAGCAGTCACCTCTCCAGTCATCACCCAGACATATTCCCTGGTGTTACTGTGTAATGCTCCATTCCCGGCAGTCACCTCTCCAGTCATCACCCAGACACGTGCCCCGGTGTTACTGTATAATGCCCCATTCCCAGCAGTCACCTCTCCAGTCATCACCCAGACACGTCCCCTGGTGTTACTGTATAATGTCCCAATCCCAGCAGTCACTTCTCCAGTCATCATCCAGATACATCCCCCAGTGTTACTGTATAATGTCCCATTCCCAGCAGTCACCTCTCCAGTCATCACCCAGACACATCACCCGGTGTTACTGCATAATGCCCCATTCCTAGCAGTCACCTCTCCAGTTATCACCCAGACACGCCCCCCCCCCCCCCCCCCCCCCGGTGTAACTATACAATGCCCCATTCCCAGCAGTCACCTCTCCAGTCTTCACCCAGACATGTCCCCCGGTGTTACTGTTTAATGTCCCATTCCCAGCAGTCACCTCTCCAGTCATCACCCAGACACGTCCCCTGGTGTTACTGTATAATGCCCCATTCCCAGCAGTCACCTCTTCAGTTATCACCCAAACACGTTCCCTGGTGTTACTGTATAATGTCCCATTCCCAGCAGTCACCTCTCCAGTAATCACCCAGACACGTCCCCTGGTGTTACTGTATAATGCCCCATTCCCAGCAGTCACCTCTCCAGTCATCACCCAGACACGTCCCCTGGTGTTACTGTATAATGTCCCATTCCCAGCAGTCACCTCTCCAGTCATCACCCAGACACATTCCCTGGTGTTACTGTATAATGCCCCATTCCCAGCAGTCACCTCTCCAGTCATCACCCAGACACATTCCCTGGTGTTACTGTATAATGCTCCATTCCCAGCAGTCACCTCTCCAGTCATCGTCCAGACACGTCCCCTGGTGATACTGTATAATGCCCCATTCCCAGCAGTCACCTCTCCAGTCAGCAGCTGAATGATCTTGTTGGTGAGTTCCAGGATCTTCTTGTCATTGTGTCTCTCATGTGTCAGTGAGTGAGGTGGAGGCACCGTGATTGGACTCTGGGTTCTACTCAGTCCTCCTGATACACGGGGATGGCTGCTGGGTGTCTTATACTCATTGGATGTCTTCTTCACTATTGTGTAATCCTGTGTAATGGAGGAGACATCATATATCAATATATACACTCCCAGATCCCCTCACCTCCCCAGTCATGTCCCTGTATTATTACTATAGATATGTGATGATATAGTGACACTCACAGATCACCTCACCTCCCCAATCATATCCCTGTATTATTACTATAGATTTAAGTAATGTCACTGTGACACTCCCAGATCCCCTCACCTTCCCAGTCATGTCCCGGATTTATTACTATAGATATAAGTGATGTCACTGTGACGCACCCAGATCGCCTCACCTCCCCAGTCATGTCCCTGAATTATTACTATAGATATATGTGATGTCACTGTGACACTCCCAGATTCCCTCACATCCCCAGTCATGTCCCTGTATTATTACTATAGACAAAAGTGACATCACTGTGACGCTCCCAAATCCCCTCACCTCCCCAGGCATGTCCCTGTATTATTGCTATAGATATATGTGACGTCAAAGTGATGCTCCCAGATCCCTTCACCTCCCCAGTCATAACCTTGTATTGTTTCTATAGATATAAGCAATGCCACTGTGACACTCCCAGATTCCTTCACCTCCCCAGTTATGTCCCTGTATTATTACTACAGATATAAGTGACATCACTGTTCCGCTCCCAGATCCCCATACCTCCCCAGTCACGTTCCTGTATTATTACTATAGAAATAAGTGATCTCACTGTGACGCTCCCAGACCTCCTCACCTCTCCAGTCATGTCCCTGTGTTATTACTATAGATATGTGACATCACTGCGCCGCTCCCAGATCCCCTTACCTTTCCAGTCATGTCCCTGTATTATTACTATAGATATAAGTGACATCACTCTGACGCTCCCAGATCCCCTCACCTTCCCAGTCATGTCCCTGTATTATTACTATTGATATAAGTGATGTCACTGTGACGCTCCCAGATCCCCCCACTTCCACAGTCAAGTCCCTGTATTATAACTATAGATATAAGTTACTTATCAGTAACGCTTCAAAATCCTCTTAACTCCCCAGTCATGTCCCTGTATTATTACTATAGATATAAGTGATGTCACTGTGATGCTCTAAGACCTCTCACCTCCCCAGTGACATCCCTGTATTATTACTATAGATATGTGACCTCACGGTGACGCTCTGATTCCCTCACCTCCCTAGTCATATCCCTGTATTATGACTATAGATATTAGTGATGTCACAGTGACGCACCCAGATCCCCTCACCTCCCCAGTCACGTCCCTGTATCATTACTATAGATAAAAGTAATTTCACTGTATAGCCTTAAGAGCCGCACACCTCCCTAGTCATGTCCCTGTATTATTACTATAGATACAAGTGACATCACTGTGACACTCGCAGATCCGCCACACCTCCCCAGTCATGTCCTTGTATTATTAATTTAGATATAAGTGATGCCACAGTGATGCTCACAGATTCCCTCGCCTCCCCAGTCATGTCCCTGTGTTATTACTATAGCTATAAGATCACAGTGATGCTGACAGATCATATCACCTCCCCAGTCATGTCCCTGTATTATTACTATAGATATAAATGATGTCACTGTGACACTCCCAGATCTTCTCACCTCCCCAGTTATGTTCCTATATTATTACTATAGATATAAGGTCACAGTGATGCTCCCAGATCCTTTCACCTCCCCAGTCATGTCCTTGTTTTATTACTATAGATAAAAGTGATGACACAATGATGCTCCCAGATCCCCTCACCTCCCCAGTCATGTCCTTGTTTTATTACTATAGATAAAAGTGATGACACAATGATGCTCCCAGATCCCCTCACCTCCCCAGTCCTGTACCTGTATTATTACTATAGATATAAGGTCACTGTGACGCTCCCAACTCCACTCACCTGCCCAGTCAGTAGGTAGATGATCTCCAGAGTGATTTTTATTATACTCTCAGTCCTGTGACTCCTGTCCTTGTCCATCCTCGGTGAATCAGAGAGAATACAGAACATGTGATGTGTAATAAAGACTCCTTTCCTCACAGCTGGAGTACCTGGAATAAATATAATACATAAAACATATTGCACATGTAACATAGTAACAAAGCTAAATATTTATCTTATTAAAAACACGTTAAAGGTTAAAGAACACAGTACGCAATTGGCGCAAAAAGTACCGCAAGGGTACTCCCTTAACTATACCTTAAGGAATGTACTTATACTGTAAACCTCTGTGTAATGATAGAGTGTAAATGCAACACAGAATAACCTTACTACCTCAAAAGCTGTTCGAGCGTCACCGACGCTCTGAGAATACTTAACACTATAAGAAATACACAGATACCGTGCTCAGGGTCCAACGCCTAATATATATATTATGAATGATATACTTGCAAAAGAATTAATACAAATACAAATCATACACTACAATATAACATAGACTACCTAACCAGATAACTACACAGGAAATACAATACAATACTATTTAAGGGAAAATAAGAGAGAAAGAGGGGAAGAGAGAGAGAGAGAGAGAGAGAGAGAAATGGCTCACCATAACAATACAGACAATATGATTGCAGAGAAGCTTACACATGTGAGGAACAATCGCTGCGCAGTTATTCAATGCTGAGAATCTTTGTGGAGAAAATACTTGACCTTACCCATACTGGCAGTCCCTATAAACACAACCCTACAATACCGCATGGGACAGAAGCTAGACTCCATTTTATTAAAGCTCCCATGATTCCAAAGACTGCACCACATGGTTGAAAGGGGGAGGGGAAAACACCCGGCAGCAGCCATTTTAGATTTGCAGGTCCAAACACATGGCACTCTCTACTACACCACAATCACATAGCAGAAGACACAAGACTCCATTTTATTCCAAAATGTCCAAGCCTCAGAACAATGCATATGTTCTGATTTTACAATTCCAAACCATCTAAATCACCTTTCACAATTTCAATCCAACTTCCTAGAACCATCTTATTCACTTTCACATTCCAAACAACTTCAGTATCTCAATAACCAGAGCATATTCATCACAAGACCAGATCACAATGTAACCACACATCTCAGCCTGCCATTGCTACCAGCACATGTTCAAACGTAACTGCATGGTGGTATTTATGATTAACAAAATATATATTATAACTAACCAGTACAATCTATTTTAAATCACCACAGGCAAACAAATACCACAAATGCTATGCTACAGATTGTCTACTGTTCCAATTCATCACAGACTTCACAGAGTATCAACAGAAACACCCAACAATCACACAACTGCCCAAACCTCGTTAACCTTAAGCCATTTGTATCTCCAAACTAACTAATCTATGCCAATCAGCCATGAGATATTGAAATTATGATACTTAGCCTTTCGTAAGGAGCCTGGTGATGATCCAGCCATGCTTGCTGTGTGTCAGGTAGCTGTGTGAGTGAGTGAGCCCTGTGATCTCCAGTGGGTATATCATACCCTCATTCCAGCTGTGGGGGTGTGTCAACAACAAGATGTGTGTGTGTGTCCCTCACAGCATGTGAGCCAGCTGCATCAGTGGCCTTGGTTATGCAAAACAATGGGTGATGACCGACACATTCCTGTCTTGTGGGAAGCTATTGTTTGGCGAATACTGTCCCACTGTCCACTCTCAGTTGAGACAATGACATCTCAGCAATCATTCTTCTGTATACAAATCCAGCCCCATTTCGTAAACACAGGTGTTGGCCCTCCTCATTGAGTCTCAAAGCTCAGTGTAATTAAAGGCTATTGTACTCTGTCTGCGGGAAAGATACTGATTCGGAATACAATTAATCTTCAATTACTATTCCTGTGCTTTAGCTATGCATATGAAGATGTGAAGCCCTCACAACATGCAAACTATTGTTTGGGGGATCTCTAAGGTCAAAGAGCCATTTGAGACCCACTGATACCTGTTGGACTCAGGGAAATATTAACTTATAAAATACATTATATGGTTGAATTATGTAACGATTGAGTCGCACGCTGGGCACACAGAAACTCTACCGTAAATGCGCATACAGTGCGCTTGCGGGTGCACGTAACAGCGGGTATGCGCACGCACGGGAGAGCGCCCGCATGCGCAGCGCGGACATGTATGAGGTGCAAATATGGCAGTGTGCATCGTGATATTTTTCTGACTTTGACAGTCCACCCTTTGGCAGTCAACAATAACTGCCACTTCCTAAAACATTTCAAAAGGAGAAAAATATATGTCAAGTGTAAATACATTTCCATGGTTGGGTTGGGGAGGAGAAAGAGAAGGTGTGAAAAGGGTATGACCTAGTGAGATAGCAAAAGCATGTGTGTATGAATCCATGTTTGGGGGGTCATGTATCATCGTGCCGTACGTGTTTTAAATCAAGCTTCGAGGTATTGCGAAGTATACATTTGAATTCCTTCTTATCCCGTATTAAGGGTCTGTGGATGGGCTGTCAAACTCTACCGAGCTCTTTTCGGCTGTGGTTGCAACAAAATGGGGGAGCACATTTTAGTTGATGACACATGAATGGGGGAGATATGTGATTGCTGATATCTGTGCCTGTATTCCCTATCGACTATGTGTGTCATTACCTGAGGGTTGTAGAAATGAAGATAAAGAACACTTATGGTAAATGCAGTGGTATTCTATGTCAGGTTAATGTACATTTGTCGATTGAGGTCTTGTTCGGTGTCTGTTGAATGCAGTCTTCTTTGTGCTTTTGCCCATTAGGTGCGAGCAAAAGCTGTCAATGTCCATAGATTTACAAAAGTGTTGGGCTAGCGTAATTTTAAAATTTCTAGGGAAACTGGGGATCCATGGCATAGTTCATCAAAAATCTGTGTATAAGGTTGTCAGAACTTCTTCTTTAATCCATCTGTTGTCTGTATATCGGCTCATCAAATTCCTCGTCCAAGTGGGTCTTTTTACCTTGGAGGAAAACGGAAAAATAGGTGAAAGAATCGGACCGTATAATCGCATTTTCATTACATCATTGTTTCTACCGTTGGGTCATAAATCAAGTCCATTGGGATTACAGTTTCCTCACTCCTTAGACTCATTACCTCAGGTAGTACTTTTCCAATATAACACAATCCTTCAGAGTTTGGGGCAAGCCACTTATACGCCTTCCTCCCGCATATGAAATATGCATCATCGGGGAGAACATATGGGACGGAGTAGGACATAACCATGTTACACATCTTCCATGTGAAATCTCCTAATCCTAATTCTCCCATCTGCTTAGTACACGTATCAGTTTGTACGATATGTGCACAGTATCCTAGTGATACCTCTCCAACTCTCGTAATCCTATTTCCTAAGGTATACCTATATCGGAAAGATTTTCCTCTACTGGCTATGTGGCGTATAAGCTCTGTATCTGTAGGCTTTCTATCTGCTCTAATGCGAAAAGGTCATGGTTTGGTTACTCCATGACACTTCCCAATTTCCCGGCTTTCGGGGATTGGAGATGTTAAAACCTAATAGGGACCTATCCACATGGTATTGGTGGAGCTTCAAACTAGGAGGGCTGGAGATATTAAACCTCCTGTCCACCGGCCTCCCACCCTTTAGCTCAAGTACCTCCCCTACCGTTAAAGGAAATGGTACTAGCCCTGATTTGCTATGACCTTGAGGTGCTTGAGAGCATACCCAACAATCTGTTTTATTTAACACATTACCCACTAAGGAGTGATAGTCACTCCATGGATGCCGGTCCGTATGGATATTAAAACTGGATTGGCATTTCTTAATGCACCCATCCTCAACTACGTTGTTACAGAGCCTACAGATACAGTTTTCTTCAGCTAATAATCCTTAAAAGAAAAATGTTTACAAATAACATGGCTGCTAGATCGTTTCCGGTACTCGCCTTTGCTTGGTGATTGGGTTGCTATTGGAAATTTACACCTCCATCTTTATCATCAGGACCTTTCTGGATCCTTTCACGACCTCACTGATACTCTCACCGAAACAGACTGCTCTGGTCAACATCATGGTCAACAGTAAAATCCATATCACAGTCTCTTGGGGCAAGTCCGTCTTACAGGAGGAGAAAAGAAGAAATTTGTAATGGGGTACAGAAAATCAGTTTGAGGGGGAAGAGAGACTTGTTACGATAATAAGTTCTCTAGTCTTGTTGTTCTTCTTGTTCTGCTGTCTTCTCAAAGGTGCTGTCTCTCAGTCTTCCAAACGAACATTCTGGTGATGCAATATTCCCTCCAAACCAGCGATCTTTCTGTAAGGAGCAAAAATCTTGCATTACCATTTGTCTAACTGATGGGTGACATACCATCTTTAAAACATGAAAACATGAGTGAGAAGAGAGAGAAAACAACAACAGCAAAAAAAACAAAAGAGAGAGAACAATTTATATGCATGTGTATAATACTTAAATCAACAATAGCCATCAATAGGAAAAGAGAAAAAAAAAAAAATTTCAAACATTTTAAAACATTGTCAGATCGTCAGGCTGTCATATCTACATGTCCAATGGTTTCTTTGCGCCGTCCCTCCCCCCAGCACCATACTCCACTTTCTGTATCTGGCCAGGATACATTGATGCGGATAGGTCATGCTGGGGTTTGGTAGACTTCTGCAAAGACCAAGCGGATATGCAATGTTTAAGTCCTTACTAATAATCGTCAGAGATGGGGAGATAGAGAGAGAGAGAAAAAAAAACATTTCACAGATACATTTACAATGTTTCACCTGGTCATTCCTGTGTCTTCAGGGAATGACCTCCCAATTTATTAACCGTTACCTCAGGCTTACCATCAGTTCTAATGATCACCTTTCCTGACCACATATCATGGGTGTGGCCCAAAATTCTTCCTATATGATCCCTGATTATAATTTGGTGTGTCCTAACTTTTCTCATTTCTTGGTCTAGGGGGTCTGACTTTATGTGGGCTATTACAGTTGCTGGCATAATGCCCTTCTCTTTTGCAAAGATCACAAATCCTTAAGTTCCTCCATGTGCCAATGGCCTGGGGTTTTGGTTGATTTGATGCCTCCTCAAACGCTTGGATGCTCATCACCATCAACCGCTTTCCCTGTACTTCTCTGACTCCTTGGATACCATGATTATATCGTTGTCTAGGGGGTTCATATACCTTTTGTGAATCTTTGATCATACACTTAGATCTTTCCTAGGATCTGGGTAATCAGACATGATTGATCTCAATTCTGTCCGGGACCAGGGATGGCGCATTGCACTGTCCTTGACGGGAATGGTTCCCTGATCGTCAGTCTTCCCATTGGGGACTGTGATCACCCTGACAGGACTAAACTCAATTACATCACCTTGTTTTGGTCTTACAATATGGGGTACATTTGTTTGTGCGTGATATAAAACATTGTACGTACCTGTGGACACGACCTCACCTGACCCTCCGTTAGGGAGTTTGATTATTGCCTTTACCAATTTGGTCGCGTCCACCTGGATGTCTTGTAGGATGGCTTCTGGAAGAGGTGCCGACATCGTTCTGGGCTCACTTTCTTGCTGATAATCCTGAGGGAAGTTTAACATGGGGTGCGACTTGCACAGGTTAACATTTGTGATTTTTATACATTTATTTTTATAAACATTATTACATTTGTTACTTTCGTTCTTAATACAGTTACTAAGTGCATTTTTATCATACAACATTGTGCCATTTCTCTGCAACCATAATCCTCTCCATTGCCATGTCTCTCCTCTCAAGATGAAAGTTAGGTATGTAAGTTACATTTCTTTGCATTTCACTTTCCTGTTGCCATAACTGCAAACAATCATCATGTTTAACTCGTTTCCAGGATTTTATGAGACAGATCCTCCACCTTAAATTATGCAACCCCTCTGAGTCAAAACTACCTATCCCAGGAAATGGTGCTTTATCCCCCGCAGTCATTCGTGTCCATTCATCACAAAAGGTCTCAGTGTGGGGACCATACTTCCCCCACATTACTAACCGAGCAGACCCTCGGGGTCTGCAAGCCTCTGCAGTCTGAACCCTGACTGCTGAACGTCCCTGTGTTGTGCACTTGGCTGCCATTGTGGACCTCTTTTAACACAGAAAAACTTCCTAAAATGCACCAAACACAGAAGTCTACGGTGGGAGTTTTCCAAGCTCTTCCACCAGCTTCTTCTGCTCCGGGTATCTCCGGTCCGCCTTCTAGCAGACACGTGTAGCCGTTGCAGGCCCTATCTCTAGAGATTTTACCAGTGAAAATTCTCTTCCTTTTTTTTTTTCTTTACACAAATCACGCTTGCATGTGCTTCCCACAACACGTATGAGGGCAATTTACCTCGTATCACGTTGCGTTATTGGTCACACCTACAACCGTGCGGTCCAATCGTACCCCTTATAGACACTTGTTGCCCATAAATGGTAGGATCATTGGAGTCTCCCTACTGTGCTCCAAAACAGCCAGAGCGTAATACAACGAAAACTTTATCACACTCTGTTGCACGTTTTCACTCAGACCATGCTCATCACGTTCCACAAAGATCACACAGATCACAAAGTCCACAAAGCGGAATTCAATACCGTTTTATCACATAGATCACAAAGTCCACAAAGCGGGATTCAATACACTCATACCGTTTTCAACCCACTATCATTCTTATAGTTTTCTGATCAGAAAAATCATTTCCCGTAGTCTGATAGCTCTCCCCAGAGGCGTTACAGTAAAGTAAGGTATTTAAACTAAGTTTTGGAAAAACTGAAATCAATTTGTGCTGTTATCACGTGGCTATGCTATACCGCCCCCACTAAAACAATGCTATTGTGCGATTTGAGTTTCAGTGGGCGTACCCAGACGCTCCGTTGCGTAATATACGCTGCGTGCGTCGGCCTTTGGGTTATGTTCGCGAGTCTCAGCCTTTTGTTAGAGACACGTGTACGCTGGCCACAAAAATACAATTAGCACGTTTATCAATGCAAATGGCAAACAGGAAGGTGAGATATGTGAAAGTACACAGATGAAAATGCAATTCTAAATTAATCTAATAACATACATTGATATAAGCACAGACATATAGACATTACATATATGTACTAATCACTTATTACATATATGAGACCTTATTCAGTGCTTCCAATTTGCATACGAATGTGCTTTCAAACTACCTGTGAAGGCAATCTCCTTCACTGCTGGGAGAGAAAAAAAAACAACAAACCAGTCACACAAGTTCATTTGCATTTCAATGGCCCATCTCACAACTAGCAGAGAATCCTAGAATCTTGGAGGTGAGAGGGGAAAAAGAAAAAAAAACAACAAAAAACAAAACAACAACTTTCATTAAGCCCTATCTGAACTATTTATAATTAACTATGACACTGGTTAAATAAATGCATTGGTAACTCATAAATGGTGATTTCTTTTTGACAGTGGATGGCTGATTATTTCCTGAGTCAACTGAAAATCAGCCATTCAACAAAAAAAATTTGACCTTCCCAAAATGGCCGCTGCTCCTCCCCCTTCCACCTCCATGAGGGTCACACAAAATGGTGGACAGCCTCTCCTGCCATAAAGAAAATCACCATGCTAGCTCCCAAAGTAACTTTTAAATGTACTTTTAAACCTACTTAAACAGATAAACAATCTAATCTTAATCAAACACGATATGATCCATTTGAACCTGGTTTTGCGACAATAAAAATACATTTTAGCATCTTAAATATTATGAGAAACGCCTTGACCCTTAAAATTTCCTATCAGCGTCTTACTGATACCACAATACATTAACGTGGATGTTTTTTTTTCTTTTTTTTTTTTCTTTCAGCATTTTGCGAGATGTCCATCATTAGCCGGTCAATTACAGCCGCGTTTGTAATGTACAGTGCATCATTAAGATCGTGATATCGCGGACCAGAGCCCCCATCTAACAAAGCTAAATATTTATCTTATTAAAAACACGTTAAAGGTTAAAGAACACAGTACGCAATTGGCGCAAAAAGTACCGCAAGGGTACTCCCTTAACTATACCTTAAGGAATGTACTTATACTGTAAACCTCTGTGTAATGATAGAGTGTAAATGCAACACAGTATAACCTTATTACCTCAAAAGCTGTTCGAGCATCACCGACACTCTGAGAATACTTAACACTATAAGAAATACACAGATACCGTGCTCAGGGTCCAACGCCTAATATATATATTATGAATGATATACTTGCAAAAGAATTAATACAAATACAAATCATACACTACAATATAACATAGACTACCTAACCAGATAACTACACAGGAAATACAATACAATACTATTTAAGGGAAAATAAGAGAGAAAGAGGGGAAGAGAGAGAGAGAGAGAGAGAGAGAGAGAAATGGCTCACCATAACAATACAGACAATATGATTGCAGAGAAGCTTACACATGTGAGGAACAATCGCTGCGCAGTTATTCAATGCTGAGAATCTTTGTGGAGAAAATACTTGACCTTACCCATACTGGCAGTCCCTATAAACACAACCCTACAATACCGCATGGGACAGAAGCTAGACTCCATTTTATTAAAGCTCCCATGATTCCAAAGACTGCACCACATGGTTGAAAGGGGGAGGGGAAAACACCCGGCAGCAGCCATTTTAGATTTGCAGGTCCAAACACATGGCACTCTCTACTACACCACAATCACATAGCAGAAGACACAAGACTCCATTTTATTCCAAAATGTCCAAGCCTCAGAACAATGCATATGTTCTGATTTTACAATTCCAAACCATCTAAATCACCTTTCACAATTTCAATCCAACTTCCTAGAACCATCTTATTCACTTTCACATTCCAAACAACTTCAGTATCTCAATAACCAGAGCATATTCATCACAAGACCAGATCACAATGTAACCACACATCTCAGCCCGCCACTGCCACAAGCACATGCCCAAACGCAACTGCATGGTGGTATTTATGATTAACAAGATATATTATAACTAACCAGTACAATCTATTTTAAATCACCACAGGCAAACAAATACCACAAATGCTATGCTACAGATTGTCTACTGTTCCAATTCATCACAGACTTCACAGAGTATCAACAGAAACACCCAACAATCACACAACTGCCCAAACCTCGTTAACCTTAAGCCATTTGTATCTCCAAACTAACTAATCTATGGCAATCAGCCATGAGATATTGAAATTATGATACTTAGCCTTTCGTAAGGAGCCTGGTGATGATCCAGCCATGCTTGCTGTGTGTCAGGTAGCTGTGTGAGTGAGTGAGTGAGCCCTGTGATCTCCAGTGGGTATATCATACCCTCATTCCAGCTGTGGGGGTGTGTCAACAACAAGATGTGTGTGTGTGTCCCTCACAGCATGTGAGCCAGCTGCATCAGTGGCCTTGGTTATGCAAAACAATGGGTGATGACCGACACATTCCTGTCTTGTGGGAAGCTATTGTTTGGCGAATACTGTCTCACTGTCCACTCTCAGTTGAGACAATGACATCTCAGCAATCATTCTTCTGTATACAAATCCAGCCCCATTTCGTAAACACAGGTGTTGGCCCTCCTCATTGAGTCTCAAAGCTCAGTGTAATTAAAGGCTATTGTACTCTGTCTGCGGGAAAGATACTGATTCGGAATACAATTAATCTTCAATTACTATTCCTGTGCTTTAGCTATGCATATGAAGATGTGAAGCCCTCACAACATGCAAACTATTGTTTGGGGGATCTCTAAGGTCAAAGAGCCATTTGAGACCCACTGATACCTGTTGGACTCAGGGAAATATTAACTTATAAAATACATTATATGGTTGAATTATGTAACGATTGAGTCGCACGCTGGGCACACAGAAACTCTACCGTAAATGCGCATACAGTGCGCCTGCGGGTGCACGTAACAGCGGGTATGCGCACGCACGGGAGAGCGCCCGCATGCGCAGCGCGGACATGTATGAGGTGCAAATATGGCAGTGTGCATCGTGATATTTTTCTGACTTTGACAATAGTAAATGTGGAATAGAGTGGTCATTAAGTCTCCTATTTCCCCACAGCCATAGAGTCCTGGTCATTGTCTCAGAGGTTCCTGTGACCCAGCCCCATAAGGCTGTACTGCATAGTGGGACTGATCTAGATATTAGCGCTATTGTGGGTGGAGTCACAATGAGCTGATGTTCGGTACACCGCTCATGTGCAAAACCCGTACGGAGCATGTGCTCTATCTGTCCTGAGTTGTCAGACGAGTATGGCTGCAGCCATGAAGTGGTGTAAGGGTGAGAATTGGTTGTGAAGGGACAGGGTCTCCTGAGGGAAATTTCATGGCCTCATTCATGGAGCTGCGGCGTACAGTCTCCGTGACCTCAGGTTTCACACATCCAGCCGATGGTGTAGCAAAGGCGGCAGGAGACAGGCAAGGGGGTGGCAGGAGACAGGCAGGGAAAGGCAGCAGGAGACAGGCAAGGGGGTGGCAGGAGCCTTGTACCTGTATTATTACTATAGATATTAGTGATGTCACTGTGACATTCCCATATCCCCTTACCTTCCCAGTCATGTCCCTGTATTACTATAGATATAAGTGATGCCACACTGACGCTCCCAGATTCCCTCACCTTCCCAGTCAAGTCCCTGTATTATTACTATAGATATAAGTGATGTCAAAGTGACACTCCCAGACCCCCTCACCTCCCCAGTCATGTCCTTGTAATATTACTATATATATAAGTGACATCAGAGTGACTATCCCGGACCCCCTAACCTCCCCAGTCATGTCCTTGTATTATTTCTATATATATATATATATATATATATATATATGTGACGTCAGAGCGACTATCCCAGACCTTCTCACCTCCCCAGTCATGTCCCTGTATTATTACTATAGGTATAAGTGATGTCACAGTGACACTACAAGGAGTGTGATATACATTTGCTTCATACTGCTCCAATTATCACCTGTTACACATGCCAGGGATATTATGGGCCTTGCTTTAATATATCCTAGAATTTGAGCAATATTTTCAATCCCCACAATTACATATAATAAAATTAATAACAATAATAATAATAATAATAATAACAACGACACTAAAGGCTGCACCCCAGTATAAAAATAACACTAGCTACTCGTTCTTTATAATATTAATAATAGGACAACAAAGGTTGCTCCTCCTGTATAATAATAATAATAATAATAATAATAATAATAGGACACCACAGGTTGCTCCTCCTGTATAATAATAATAATAATAATAATAATAATAATAATAATAATAATAATAATAATAATAATAAAAGGACACCACAGGCTACTCCCCCTGTATTATAATATAGTGTTCACTCTAGGATATTTTTAGGGCAGGGTGCTGAGCATTGAAGAGGGCACATTTTTATTTTGAAGGGCACATTTTTGTTTTGAAGGGCACATTTTTGATGTGACGCTTTGCACACAAAGCATAGCGTATATGTTTATAGTTTTTGTACATACATTTTGCCTTTAGTAAATCATATACCCATACATACATACATATAAGACCCCTAACATCTGTACTGAGAAACATACTGTATATGTCCAGTCTTCTATGTGTTATAAAACAGAAAAGTTAAACAATGGGTTAAAATAATAAGATTTTACTTACCGATAAATCTATTTCTCATAGTCCGTAGTGGATGCTGGGACTCCGTAAGGACCATGGGGAATAGCGGCTCCGCAGGAGACAGGGCACAAAATAAAAGCTTAAGTATCAGGTGGTGTGCACTGGCTCCTCCCCCTATGACCCTCCTCCAAGCCAGTTAGGATACTGTGCCCGGACGAGCGTACACAATAAGGAAGGATATTGAATCCCGGGTAAGACTCATACCAGCCACACCAATCACACCGTACAACTCGTGATCTGAACCCAGTTAACAGTATGATAAATGCAAAGGAGCCTCTGAAAAGATGGCTCAACAATAATAACCCAAATTTTTTTTTGTAACAATAACTATATACAAGTATTGCAGACAATCCGCACTAGGGATGGGCGCCCAGCATCCACTACGGACTATGAGAAATAGATTTATCGGTAAGTAAAATCTTATTTTCTCTAACGTCCTAAGTGGATGCTGGGACTCCGTAAGGACCATGGGGATTATACCAAAGCTCCCAAACGGGTGGGAGAGTGCGGATGACTCTGCAGCACCGAATGAGAGAACTCCAGGTCCTCCTCAGCCAGGGTATCAAATTTGCAGAATTTAGCAAACGTGTTTGCCCCTGACCAAGTAGCTGCTCGGCAAAGTTGTAAAGCCGAGACCCCTCGGGCAGCCGCCCAAGATGAGCCCACTTTCCTTGTGGAATGGGCTTTTACTGATTTTGGCTGTGGCAATCCTGCCACAGAATGTGCAAGCTGAATTGTACTACAAATCCAACTAGCAATCGTCTGCTTAGAAGCAGGAGCACCCAGCTTGTTGGGTGCATACAGGATAAACAGCGAGTCAGATTTTCTGACTCGAGCCGTCCTGGAAACATATATTTTCAAGGCCCTGACCACATCAAGCAACTTAGAGTCCTCTAAGTCCCTAGTAGCCGCAGGTACCACAATAGGTTGGTTCATGTGAAATGCAGAAACCACCTTAGGTAAAAATTGAGGACGAGTCCTCAATTCCGCCCTGTCAGAATGAAAAATTAAGTAAGGGCTTTTACATGATAAAGCCGCCAATTCTGACACACGCCTGGCTGAAGCCAAGGCTAACAGCATCGACACCTTCCACGTGAGATATTTTAAGTCTATCGTGGAAAGTGGTTCAAACCAATGTGATTTTAGAAAACTCAACACAACATTGAGATCCCAAGGTGCCACTGGAGGCACAAAAGGAGGCTGTATGTGCAGCACCCCTTTCACAAATGTCTGAACTTCAGGTACTGAAGCCAGTTCTTTCTGGAAGAAAATCGACAAGGCCGAAATTTGAACCTTAAAGGAACCTAACTTTAGGCCCATAGACAGTCCTGTTTGCAGGAAATGCAGGAAACGACCCAGTTGAAATTCCTCTGTAGGGGCCTTCTTGGCCTCACACCACGCAACATATTTTCGCCAAATACGGTGATAATGTTTTGCGGTTACTTCCTTCCTGGCTTTGACCAGGGTAGGGATGACTTCTTCTGGAATGCCCTTTTCCTTTAGGATCCGGCGTTCAACCGCCATGCCGTCAAACGCAGCCGCGGTAAGTCTTGGAACAGACAAGGCCCCTGCATTAGCAGGTCCTTTCTTAGAGGTAGAGGCCACGGTTCGTCCGTGAGCATCTCTTGAAGTTCCGGGTACCAAGTCCTTCTTGGCCAATCCGGAACCACGAGTATAGTTCTTACTCCTCTCCTTCTTATGATTCTCAATACTTTTGGTATGAGAGGCAGAGGAGGGAACACATACACTGACTGGTACACCCACGGCGTTACCAGAGCGTCCACTGCTATTGCCTGAGGGTCCCTTGACCTGGCGCAATATTTGTCCAGTTTTTTGTTTAGACGTGACGCCATCATGTCCACCTTTGGTTTTTCCCAATGGTTTACAATCAGGTGGAAGACTTCCGGGTGAAGTCCCCACTCTCCCGGGTGAAGGTCGTGTCTGCTGAGGAAGTCTGCTTCCCAGTTGTCCACTCCCGGAATGAACACTGCTGACAGTGCTATCACATGATTTTCCGCCCAGCGAAGAATCCTTGCAGCTTCTGCCATTGCCTTCCTGCTTCTCGTGCCGCCCTGTCTGTTTACGTGGGCGACTGACGTGATGTTGTCCGATTGGATCAACACCGCCTGACCCTGAAGCAGAGGTTTTGCTTGACTTAAGGCATTGTAAATGGCCCTTAGTTCCAGAATGTTTATATGAAGAGACGTTTCCATGCTTGACCACAAGCCCTGGAAATTTCTTCCCTGTGTGACTGCTCCCCAGCCTCTCAGGCTGGCATCCGTGGTTACCAGGATCCAATCCTGAATGCCAGATCTGCGCCCTTCTAGTAGATGAGCACTCTGCAGCCACCACAGGAGAGACACCCTTGTCCTTGTCGACAGGGTTATCCGCTGATGCATCTGAAGATGCGATCCGGACCATTTGTCTAGTAGATCCCATTGAAACGTTCTTGCATGGAATCTTCCAAATGGAATCGCTTCGTAAGAAGCCACCATTTTCCCCAGGACCCTCGTGCACTGATGTACTGAGACCTGTCCTGGTTTTAGGAGGTTCCTGACTAGCTCGGATAACTCCCTGGCCTTCTCCTCCGGGAGAAATACCTTCTTCTGGACTGTGTCCAGAATCATTCCTAGGAACAGTAGACGTGTCGTTGGAATCAGCTGCGATTTTGGAATATTTAGAATCCACCCGTGCTGACGTAGTACTACCTGAGATAGTGCCACTCCGACTTCTAACTGTTCCCTGGATCTTGCCCTTATCAGGAGATCGTCCAAGTAAGGGATAATTAAGATGCCTTTTCTTCGTAGAAGAATCATCATTTCGGCCATTACCTTGGTAAAGACCTGAGGCGCCGTGGATAATCCAAACGGCAGCGTCTGAAACTGATAATGACAGTTTTGTACTACAAACCTGAGGTACCCTTGGTGAGAAGGGTATATTGGGACGTGGAGATAAGCATCCTTGATGTCCAGAGACACCATATAGTCTCCTTCTTCCAGGTTCGCCATCACTGCTCTGAGTGACTCCATCTTGAATTTGAACCTTTTTATGCAAGTATTCAAAGATTTTAGATTTAAGATTGGTCTCACCGAGCCGTCCGGCTTCGGTACCACAAACAGTGTGGAATAATACCCCTTTCCTGTTGTAAGAGGGGTACCTTGATTATCACCTGCTGGGAATACAGCTTGTGAATGGCTTCCTGAACTGCCTCCCTGTCGGAGGGAGACTTTGGTAAAGCAGACTTCAGGAACCGATGAGGAGGAAACGCCTCGAATTCCAGTTTGTACCCCTGTGATACTACCTGTAGAATCCAGGGATCCACTTGCGAGTGAGCCCACTGCGCGTTGAAATTCTTGAGACGGGCCCCCACCATGTCTGAGTCTGCTTGTAAAGCCCCAGCGTCATGCTGAAGACTTGGCAGAAGCAGGGGAGGGCTTCTGCTCCTGGGAAGCGGCTGTATGGTGCAGTCTTTTTCCTCTTCCTCTGCCCTTGGGCAGAAAGGAGTGGCCTTTTGCTCGCTTGTACTTATGGGAACGAAAGGACTGAGTTTTAAAAGACTGTGTCTTTTTCTGCTGATGTGAAGTAACCTGGGGTAAAAAGGTGGATTTTCCAGCCGTTGCCGTGGCCACCAGGTCCGATAGACCAGCCCCAAATAACTCCTCCCCCTTATACGGCAATACTTCCATGTGCCGTTTGGAATCTGCATCCCCTGACCACTGTCGCGTCCATAATGCTCTTCTGGCAGAGATGGACATTGCGCTTACTCTTGATGCCAGGGTACAAATATCCCTCTGCGCATCACGCATATATAGCAATGCATCCTTTAAATGCTCTATAGTTAACAAAATATTGTCCCTATCCAGGGTATCAATATTCTCCGTCAGGGAATCCGTCCATGCGACTCCAGCACTGCACATCCAGGCTGATGCGATTGCTGGTCGCAGTATAACACCAGTATGTGTGTATATACTTTTTAGGATATTTTCCAGCCTCCTATCAGCTGGTTCTTTGAGGGTGGCCGTATCAGGGGACGGCAACGCTACTTGTTTAGATAAACGTGTGAGCGCCTTATCTACCCTAGGGGGTGTTTCCCACCGCGCCCTAACCTCTGGCGGGAAAGGGTATAGTGCTAATAATTTATTAGAAATTAGCTGTTTTTTATCGGGGGAAACCCACGCTTTATCACACACCTCATTTATTTCATCTGACTCAGGAAAAACTATTGGCAGTTTTTTCACACCCCACATAATACCCGTCTTTGTGGTACTTGTAGTGTCAGAAAGGTTCAATGCCTCTTTCATTGCCGTGATCATGTAACGTGTGGCCCTACTGGACATTACGTTTGTCTCGTCACCGTCGACACTAGACTCAGTATCTGTGTCAGGGTCTGTGTCGACCCACTGAGGTAACGGCCGTTTTAAGGCCCCTAACGGTGTCTGAGACGCCTGAACAGGCACTAATTGATTTGCCGGCTTTCTCATGTCGTCAACAGTTTTTTGCAAATTGCTGACATTATCACTTAATTGCTTAAACACAATCATCCAGTCAGGTGTCGACTCCCTAGGGGGTGACATCACTAACACAGGCAACTGCTCCGCCTCCACCTCATTTTCCTCCTCATACATGTCGACACACGCGTACCGACACACAGCACACACACCGGGAATGCTCTGATAGAGGACAGGACCCCACTTAGCCCTTTGGAGAGACAGAGGGAGAGTCTGCCAGCACACACCCAGCGCTATATATATGCAGGGATAACCTTATATAAGTGTTAAACCCTTATAGCTGCTGTTTTATTTGTTATCTGCTGCCAAAATACCCCCCCTTCTCTTTTTTACCCTGATTCAGAAGCAGGACTGCAGGGGAGAGTCAGGGAGCTGTCCTTCCAGCGGAGCTGTGAGGGAAAAATGGCGCCAGTGTGCTGAGGAGATAGGCTCCGCCCCTTCACGACGTCCTTATCTCCCGCTTTTTATGTGTAAAATGGCAGGGGATAAAATACATCCATATAGCCCAGGAGCTATATGTGATGTATTCCTTTAGCCACCTAAGGTATTTTCCTGTTACATTGCGTCTCAGGGCGCTCCCCCCCCAGCGCCCTGCACCCTCAGTGACCGGAGTGTGAAGTGTGCTGAGAGCAATGGCGCACAGCTGCGGTGCTGTGCGCTACCTTAGTGTGAAGACAGGAACGTCTTCTGCCGCCGATTTCACCGGACCTCTTCGTCTCTTCTGGCTCTGTAAGGGGGACGGCGGCGCGGCTCCGGTGACCCATCCAGGCTGTACCTGTGATCGTCCCTCTGGAGCTAATGTCCAGTAGCCTAAGAAGCCCAATCCACTCTGCACTCAGGTGAGTTCGCTTCTTCTCCCCTTAGTCCCACGATGCAGTGCGCCTGTTGCCAGCAGGACTCACTGAAAATAAAAAAACCTAAATAAACTTTTATTCTAAGCAGCTCAGGAGAGCCACCTAGATTGCACCCTTCTCGGCCGGGCACAAAAATCTAACTGGCTTGGAGGAGGGTCATAGGGGGAGGAGCCAGTGCACACCACCTGATACTTAAGCTTTTATTTTGTGCCCTGTCTCCTGCGGAGCCGCTATTCCCCATGGTCCTTACGGAGTCCCAGCATCCACTTAGGACGTTAGAGAAATATAGGAATAAAATAAGTCTGTTCTACTCGGGAAATACTGTAAGCAGTACATGCACACTGCTTTCCCTGTTCTTTTCTTCTTTATCAGAGTGCTGTGTTAGTTACAGTGACTCCTCTGCCATCCAGTTCTCTAAGGATAGAAATTGTGTTCCAATATCAGAGGTGGGCAAGGAGTAGACGACAACATTGTAACCTGCACTCTGACTGCTGCATTCTGTATACAAGGGGGCGATTTATGTTCCTGCAGGGTGCAGTGCACTGAGACAGGGCAGGGGCAGCACCCTGCTGAGACAGCCTAGAAGGAACACTATAATAACAGGACACCACAGGCTGCTCACCCTGTATAATAATAACAGGACACCACAGGCTGCTCACCCTGTATAGTAATAATAATAATAATAATTACAGGACACCACAGGCTGCTCACCCTGTATAATAATAATAATAATAATAATAATAATAATTACAGGACACCACAGGCTGCTCACCCTGTATAATAATAATAATAATAATAATTACAGGACACCACAGGCTGCTCACCCTGTATAATAATAACAGGACACCACAGGCTGCTCACCCTGTGTAATAATAACAGGACACCACAGGCTGCTCACCCTGTATAATAATAATAACAGGACACCAGAGGCTGTTCACCCTGTATAATAATAACAGGACACCACAGGCTGCTCCCCCTGTATAATAATAACAGGACACCACAGGCTGCACACCCTGTATAATACTAACAGGACACCACAGGCTGCTCACCCTGTATAATAATAATAATAATAATAATAATAATAATAACAGGACACCACAAGCTGCTCACCCTGTATAATAATAATAATAACAGGACACCACAGGCTGCTCACCCTGTATAATAATAATAATAATAATAATAATAATAACAGGACACCACAGGCTGCTCACCCTGTATAATAATAATAATAATAACAACAACAGGCTGCTCACCCTGTATAATAATAATAATAATAATAATAATAATAACAACAACAACAACAGGACACCACAGGCTGCTCCATCTGTATAATAATAACAGGACACCACAGGCTGCTCACCCTGTATAATAATAATAATAATAACAACAGGACACCACAGGCTGCTCCATCTGTATAATAAATAACAACAACTAAAACAGGACACTACAGACTGCTCATCCTGTATAATAATAATAATAATAACAGGACACCACAGTCTGCTCCCCCTGTATTATAATAATAATAATAATAATAATAATAATAGGATTTTAATACCTACCGGTAAATCCTTTTCTCTTAGTCCGTAGAGGATGTTGGGGACTCCGTAAGGACCATGGGGTATAGACGGGAGCCACAGGAGACATGGGCACACTATAAGACTTTGAATGGGTGTGAACTGGCTCCTCCCTCTATGCCCCTCCTCCTCTGTGCCCAGTGAGACGGACATTTCGAGGAAAGAATTTATTGTGTAAACACGGTGAGTGTCATACCAGCTCACACCACGAACATACCGCAGAACGTGGCATTCAATAGAACACCAGCCAACACCACAGGCTGCTCACCCTGTATAATAATAATAATAATAATAATAATAATAACAACAACAGGACACCACAGGCTGCTCCATCTGTATAATAACAACAGGACACCACAGGCTGCTCACCCTGTATAATAATAATAACAACAGGACACCACAGGCTGCTCCATCTGTATAATAAATAACAACAACTAAAACAGGACACTACAGACTGCTCATCCTGTATAATAATAATAATAACAGGACACCACAGTCTGCTCCCCCTGTATTATAATAATAATAATAATAATAATAATAATAATAATAATAATAGGATTTTAATACCTACCGGTAAATGCTTTTCTCTTAGTCCGTAGAGGATGTTGGGGACTCCGTAAGGACCATGGGGTATAGACGGGAGCCACAGGAGACATGGGCACACTAAGACTTTGAATGGGTGTGAACTGGCTCCTCCCTCTATGCCCCTCCTCCTCTGTGCCCAGTGAGACGGACATTTCGAGGAAAGAATTTATTGTGTAAACACGGCGAGTGTCATACCAGCTCACACCACGAACATACCGCAGAACGTGGCATTCAATAGAATACCAGCCAATGGCATGAAAAATACACAGCCACAAGCTGAGAGAACATGTCACACAACCTGTGTGACAACACAACCAATAATAAGACACCGCATGCCATGGCATGCACAACGTCAGCAACAGCCTGACAGAAAAGAAACACCACAAGAGTGTAACCATGCCCAATAACTGCAGAGACAGTACGCACTGGGACGGGCGCCCAGCATCCTCTACAGACTAAGAGAAAAGGATTTACCGGTAGGTATTAAAATCCTATTTTCTCATACGTCCTAGAGGATGCTGGGGACTCCGTAAGGGCCATGGGGTTTATACTAAAGCTCCAGACCGGGCGGGATAGTGCGGACGACTCTGCAGCACCGATTGAGCAAACAAAAGGTCCCCATCTGCCAGGGTATCAAACTTGTAGAGCTTAGCAAAAGTGTTTGAACCCGACCAAGTATCCGCTCTGCAAAGTTGAACCGCCAAGACTCCTCGGGCATCTGCCCAAGAAGAGCCCACCTTCCTAGTAGAATGGGTCACCACCGAATAAGGTAATGGCAATCCAGCCGTAGAACGAGCACGCCGAATCGGATCACAGATCTAGTGTGTAACCGACTGCAGAGACGCAGGCGCCCCAATCACGCTGGGAGCATACCGGACAAACAGAGCCTCTGTTTCCCCAATCTGAGCCAAATTGGCGACATAAATATTCAAAGCCCTGGCTACATCGAGAGACCTTGAATCAGCCAATGCTTAAGTAACCACAGTCATCAAATAGGCTGGTTTCTGCGAAACACCGAAACCACTTTTGGCAGAACTATTATCCGAGTTCTCAATTCCGCTCTATCCACCTGGAAGATCAAACAGGGGCTCTTGTGAGACCCAGCTGCTACTTCCGACACCTGCCTTGCGGATGCCAAAGCCAAAAGCATGACCACTCTCCAAGAGAGAAATTTTAACACAACCTTTCATAATGGTTCCAATCATTGTGACACAAGAAAATGCAACACCACGTCAAGGTCCCACGGTGCCAATGGGGGCACAAATGGAGGTTGGATGTGCCGTACTCCTTCCACGAAGGTCTAAACTTCCGGAAAGGTCGCCAATTCTTTCTTGAAAGAAAATTTATAAGGCCAAAACCGCACTTGAATGAAGCCTAACTTTAGGCCTGCACCCACACCTGCTTGCAAAGAATGGAGAAGAATGACCAAGCTGAAGCTTCCGTAGTAGCCTTCTTGGATTCATACCAAGACACATATTTTCTCCAAACACGGTGGTAAGACTTTCCCGTTACTTCTTTTCTAGCCTGAAGAAGAGTGGAATCGACTTCACTGGGAATACCCTTTCTGGCTAAGGATATGGCGTTCAACCGCCACTCCGTCAAACGCAGCAGCGGTAAGTCTTGATACACGCCTGGATCTTGCTGTAACAGTTCCTCACGTAGAGGAAGAGGCCAGGGATCTTCTATGAGTAAATCTTGAAGAACTGGATACCAAGCCCTCCTTGTTTAGACCGGAACAATGAGGATCGCCTGAACCTTTGTTCTTCTTACATTTATCACCTTCAGAAGAGTGAAAACGGAGGGGACACACAGACCGACTGAAAACATCCAAGGTGTCCCGAGGACGTCCACTGCTATAGCTTGAGTGTCCCATGACTTGAAACAATATCCCTGAGATCTCTCGTTGAGGCGAGACGCCAACATGTCCAATTGAGGCACTCCTCAAGGACTTGTCACTTCAGCGAAACTTCTCGAAGACGACAGTATTTCTCCCGGATGGAGATCGCGTATGCAGAGGAAACTATTTCTCCCTCGTTCACATCCGGAACTAAGACTGCTAATATAGCATTTACCAGTCTTTTCACCCAGCAGAAAACTTTTACGGCATCTGCCATTGCCGCTTTGCTCCTTGTTCCGCCCTAGCGGCTTACTTACACCACTGCTGTCAAGTCGTCCGACAGAATTAACACGGGCAGAACACTAAGCATATGTTCACTAAAAATAGCTCTTAATTCAAGAAAGCTTATTGCAGACAAACTTCCCAGCTTGACCTTTTCCCCTGGAAATACTTCCCTTGCAAGGACTGCTCCCCAGTCTCGGAGATCTGCATGCATGGACACCAGGATCTTATCCTGGATTCCGAACCTTCGTCTCTCTAGGAGGTGAGAACTGAGCAGACACCCCAGGAGCGATATCCTGGCCATTAGGATTATATTCTGGCGCATGTGCAGGTGAGATTCGGACCACATTTCCAACTGGCCCCGTGAAATCCACTCTGGCATTTGACCTGCTCACCGAAAAGCCTCTTAGGCCGCACCATCTTCTTCATCAACGGAACATATTGATGGATTGTCACTGCAAATCTGATCCGACTCCGGATCCGCAGACCTCTTTCCACAGGAACACGCAGAACCTCAACCGTTCAGTATCTACTCTGATACCCACCTCCGACGTCTACGTCATTGGGAACAACAGCCTTCCCCTGTGTTGAAGAACAGTCAGAGAGAAACAACGATTTGCACCACTTGTGTCTTGACCTCGCCTTAATCAGGAGAGTGTCCCAGTACAGAATAACAATGGCTCTCACTAGTGAAAGAATACCATCCTATTGCCATCACTCCAGTGAAATGGCACAGACAGTCCTGGATATCAACCCAGGTAAGCTGAATGTGGAGAACAACGCATTTAACCCCTTTCTACCTTTACGTACTGGAGCTCCCTGGCCTGAGAGATTCCATCCTGTAGCTTAACTTCGTAAGGAGAAATCTCTGTTTTCCCCCTTTTTTTTTTTTTTACCAGGGACAGCAGGACAATGCCCTGACCTTGAAGCAACTCTGGTATGGCGTCGCATACTACCTCCCCTTCCAGAGGGGAAACGGCAAGATCTATTTGAAAAATCAGTGAGGGAAACCATCTGTAAACGCCTGTATGTCCCGCTTTGGATTCTATAATTAACTCACAGGTCCAAGTCCATTCCCGGACTGACTGAAGAGTAGTAGACGAGTTCCCACAGGAGTGGCCTCCAGCCAGATAGACCCAGCGACATGCGGTGGATGTGGTAGAAACAGAAAACGACATCCGCTTCTGCGATCCTAACAAGGCTGCAGAACTCTTACTTTTCACCTTCCACAATCTGCACCGAAAGGGAAAAAAGAACAGTATCGAACCAGTTAAAATGACTGCATCCCACAGCAGAATGCGTCACCAACCGTTGTGAGGGAATCTAACTCACGAAGTTACACTTACCAGTGGTATCAGCCGAGATTGACTGAGGCCTCCCCAAACAGCGGTACACCGTCCCAGGGAAACACTGCAGTATCTCTCGGAGTCAGCCTCAGCATTCCCCCGGCCACACCTCCTGCAGTCGCACGGCAGCCTGCCGCCATGTTATAGAGAAGAATCAACATAAGACACATCCCCTCTCTCTATAGGGTAATTCTATCGGATGTCTTTCCGACTATAAACACTCCCCCATGTGCATGTAATGCAAATAACTCCAAAGCATAGAATAAAATATCACTTAGCTTCCTGTGTACGATCCTTTGTGACAGGGCCCCGTGCAGACCAGGAGTTGACTTTTACAGTATTCTATCCGTGGCGGGAAAAAGAATAAACATTCGGACTCCTTGTGAGGATCTGAGACCAACTCGTCACGGCCGACATAGAGCTTTATCAACAGAGCGACCAGCACATGAGAAGGAATACTATTACTTCAGTATTCATTAGAAATCATAATATGAATATACATAATGTAATACACACATATACTGCATATATATATATATATCCAGTCACCAGGAATTCATCCGTTCGGACGTTTTCACGTCTAATGGAACATAATTACCAAACAGCTGTTCCCTCTTATCAGCACAATAATCTGACTGGCCCTGAATTAATGGCATTGAATGATTTATCTAAACGGACTGATTTGATAATCCGAAGTGCCGATAAGGGTGGTGCCATTGTAGTCCAGGACTTATCGGACTATATGAATGAATGCAGAAGACAACTCAGTGACGCAAGTACTTATGTATTGTTAACGTATGATCCAACTGCTAAATTTAAGACAGAACTAGACGGTTTATTATTGTCAGCTATGAACAGTGGTATTATTTCTGAAGCACAATTGAAGGCTATGACTGTGGACTGTCCCACGGTCCCTTTATTTTATACACTTCCGAAGGTGCACAAGTCCTTGTTACAGCCGCCTGGCCGACCAATTGTGTCAGCCAGAAATTCGCTGTACTACCCCGTATCTGTCTTTCTTGACATTTATTTAAATCCCTGCATTCAGGGTTTGTCTTCACATTTACGGGATACCACAGCATTACTCAATGATTTGGGTCAATTAACAAACATTCCTGCTGGGCTTGTGATGTGCAGTGCTGACGTAACCAGCCTCTACACCTGTATCCCACATGATGCAGGTGTAGAGGCTGTTAGAGAATTAATAACTAATAACCCTCTCTACCATGGTCCAGCAATAGACTTTTTTGTACAGCTGCTAAGGTTGGTTCTCACACGCAATTATTTTTCATTTAATGGTTCCCTGTATTTACAGCTAGCGGGTTGTGCGATGGGGTCCCCGGTGGCCCCATCGTACGCTAATGCATTTATGTCCATAATTGAAGGTGATTTGTTTGATTGTCATAAAGGTACCTCTTTGTTTTTTTACAAAAGGTACATTGACGATCTCTTGATTTTTTGGCAAGGCCCTCCCCAATCATTACAACAACTGATTGACACACACAATGACACCAACAGTGTAATTAAATTCACTTATGTGATGGACGAATTGTCGGTTCACTTTTTGGATGTGGAAATATCAATCTCTGATGGCAATTTAAAAACTGCACTTTTTGTTAAACCGACAGAGAGGAATTCAGTACTGTGTCATGATAGTTTCCATCCTCTACCTCTGAGGAGGGGTCTTGCGTACTCGCAGTTTTTGCGGGCCAAGCGGATCACGTCCAATGAGGAGGAGGTGGAACCAGCAATTGATCGTATGATAGATAAGTTTATACAAAGGGGATATCCCAAGAAAGAATTAATGAGGAGTAAACAAAAGGTATTACAGAAGTCAAGGGATTCCCTATTGTCTTCTCCAGTCCCTACAGTCAGTAATGTTAAAAACACAGCCCCCTGCATTCCATGGGTTAATCGCTATACAACAACATCAGACTCCATTACAAAACGAGCTAAGAGTCTGTGGCCTATAATAAACACTGATAGTGATTTGCCAAATTTAAAGGATACTCGGCTGCTCCCTAGCTATACGAGAGGGAAAAGCATTGCTGACAGGATCGTTAAACTTGATGTATATCCTTTAACCAAAAAACAACAAACACATTTTTTAAGACCCAGATTGGGCTGTTACCGGTGCCTTGGGTGTTCAACGTGTAACACACTGCTAACTGGTCCGGTGTTTTCACATCCACACACTGGTAAATCCTACACCATTAGACATCGTGTAACATGTACCACTACACATGTGGTATACATGTTAAAGTGTCCCTGTGGTCTTGCCTATGTAGGCAAGACCCAGAGACAATTTCGTGAAAGAATGGCATTACACCGTAGTGCCATTAAGCAAGCGTATGAGAAAAAAACCAGTGACCAATCATTAGCACGGCATTGTCTAGCGGCTAAACATAATGTTTCGAGTTTACGGGCCATAATCATTGATCATGTCCCACAGTCCCATAGGGGGGGAGACCGCAATAAAATTTTATTACAGCGAGAGAGTAGATGGATTTTCATCTTAAACACCTTAGCACCCAAGGGACTCAATGAAACACTGGGGCTCCAGTGTTTCTTATAACTTTCATGAATGTCTTTTGATATTTGATATTATTATGGGGCTTTTTCCATGCTGCTCATTAATATGATTGTTGATATACAATGTTATATGGTTATCTGTAATAATCCAGGTATATATGTTTTTCATTTTTTTCTTTTTATATATGGTAGGAGGTTTTTGTTTGACACTTTTGTATGTTTTTCATGTTTTTCTTGATTGAATCATCTCCTTAATTGATTCACCTGTCCTCGGGTTCCTAAGCCTGACGTCTTTATCCTGCGTCTATAGTGTGGAGACGAGGGCTGGGCGTCAGCGGCACCGGCGGACAGGTGATGTGAAATGATGGATTGATTGTTTTGGGGGGTATATATCGTTTGTAAATGTCTGTCATTTGTATATGATTGTCCCTGAAGACGGGTTGTTACCCGAAACGGCGTAGGACGCAATAAAGTTAAAGCTGTTTTAATCTACTTGAAGTCTGTGGAGTGCCGCCATTCTTGCTATTTCTACATTGGGTCTGCTCAGGACTTATGGAAGGCACCGCAGCCCGCAATTGGAATTCCCCACAGTGAGTGCCGGGTTCTTTGGTATGCCTATATATATATATATATATATATATATATATATATATATACACATTCATACATACACACACACACACCATGCATATAAGCGGATTCTCCGGGTCCCTAGTGACGTGTTCTGAATGTGTATGACCATGTACTGAAAGCCCCAGTTGTGGATCTGACAGGAAACCTTATGGTCGACAGAAAACCTAGTATTCATCGACAGCAGGGAGTAGGAACCAGGCAAAATAACATTCTTGCGACCCCGAGGGGTCCGAGGGAAGTATACATAAATCATTTTAACAACACTCCCCCACAAATACTACCATGTCTGTGCTCGAGCTACAGGCCCATGGAACAGTACCATACATATACATATATATATATATATATATATACAGGTTAGTTACAGCATGTTACTTTTCACCCAGTAATAACAGTTGGTGCCGACAAAGTCACCCACATACTACCGTGTCTCCCCTACACCCACATACTACTGTGTCTCCCCTACACCCACATACTACTGTGTCTCCCCTACACCCACATACTACTGTGTCTCCCCTACACCCACATACTACTGTGTCTCCCCTACACCCACATACTACTGTGTCTCCCCTACACCCACATACTACTGTGTCTCCCCTACACCCACATACTACTGTGTCTCCCCTACACCCACATACTACTGTGTCTCCCCTACAGTGTTTACTTTGAAAAGCATAATACTACCGACCTGCTGACACTGCATCTACTGAATCAAGTATCAACAGGAGTCGGCGATGCCGACAGAGAGAATCCCATAGCTGTTTGCGACCTAGCACTCACACGTGCTTCAGCCCCGCTAATATTTTAGCTTTTTATGCTGGCAGGGGTCCGTATACAGTGCCTATGCACTGTATACGTGTTTAACCAGGCTTAATGGAGAGGATATTGCTGCACAGGACACCCCCCTGCGCCCTGCACCCTTGTAAAGCCGTTGGTGTGTGGGAGCAATGGCGCGCAGCGTGACCACTGCTTTATACTGGCGGGGGTATCGTACACGGTGCCCGGGCCCCGACTCTTGCCAGTGAAAAGACCCTCAGTAACTGCTGCCCAGGGCGCTCCCCCCCAGCGCCCTGCACCCTGTGAGTGCCGTTGGTGTGTGGGAGCATGGAGCGCAGCACTACCGCTGCACTTACTTCCGTTACTGAAGTCTTCTGCCGTCTGATGTCTTCTGTTCTTCTCATACTCACCCGGCTTCTGTCTTCTGTGAGGGGGGTGACGGCGCGGCTCCGGGAACAAGCAGCTAGGCCAGGGGTGGGCAATTATTTAAGCTGGGGGGACACCGAACAGTTTCTAATGAACATCGGAGGGCCGCTCCCCCCCCCCTTTCCCCGCAGGCACAAATAAACATACAATGTATAAACACCACTATAAGCCAGTATTAAAAAAAATCCCAAAAGATAACAAAACAGTGCTGAAAACAAAGACATCACCCAGTATTATGCTGTTATTGATAATATGAGCAGCTTGATAGGGGCAGTATGTGCCACACCCAGCCATCTTAATTTATTATAAATTACCTCCCCTCTCCCCTACCCGTCGACCGAGTCTCCCCGATTTGTGAGGCACAGAACTGACTAATACTGCAGTCAGTGAGAGCACCGGAGACAGCCAGTCACTGGTTCAGCCTGTTCTCCTTTGACGCTACCCTTGCACCTCGTCCGGCTCCATTAAAACCCCATGCGAGAACTACCTGAGGAGCTGCAGGAGCTACAGGCAGCCAGCCCAGCAGCCAGTCTCCCACTCTCACGTTAGGACTACGCAGCTGCCTCAACCGTGGCAGACACAACCTGGCTGAGCTCCCGCCCTCTGTAAAAAAATTAAATACATCGGTCAGCAGACCGGCTGACGTGAGGCATCACGTGACACGACCGCGAGACCCGTGCCCAGGATTTCCTCAGCGGCGCCGGCAGCCGCTTTGGAGGTGCTGCAGCGCAATCATAAACAGCTCAGCCTGTCAAGCCACTTGTGATTGCGCGCTGGTGAGAGGTAGCGGGCCGGACAGGATCGGTTTGCGGGCCGCATCCGGCCCGCAGGCCGTATGTTGCCCACCCCTAAGCTAGGCGCACCAAGTGATCGAACCCTCTGGAGCTAATGGTGTCCAGTAGCCTAAGAAGCAGAGCCCTTGAACTAAGAAGTAGGTCTGACTTCTCTCCCCTCACTCCCACGATGCAGGGAGACTGTAGCCAGCAGGTCTCCCTGAAAATAATTAAAGCCTAACATAAAGTCTTTTTCCAGAGAAACTCAGTAGAGCTCCCCTAGTGTGTGTCCAGTCTCTCCTGGGCACAGAATCCAACTGAGGTCTGGAGGAGGGGCATAGAGGGAGGAGCCAGTTCACACCCATTCAAAGTCTTAATAGTGTACCCATGTCTCCTGCGGATCCCGTCTATACCCCATGGTCCTTACGGAGTCTCCTGCATCCTCTAGGACATATGAGAAAATAATAAATAATAATAATAATAATAATAATAATACAATTACACCACAGGCTACTCCCCCTGTATAATAACAGGACACCACAGGCTGCTTCCCCTGTATAATAATAATAATAATAAAAGGACACCACTGGCTGCTCCCCCTGTATAATAATAATAACAGGACACCACTGGCTGTTCCTCCTGTATAATAATAATAATAATAATATTAACAACAGGAAACTACAGGCTGCTCCCCCTGTATAATAATAATAATTACAGGACACCACAGGCTGCTCCCCCTGTATAATAATAACAACAATAATAATAATAATAATATTAACAACAGGACACCACAGGCTGCTCAACCTGTATTATTTTAATATTAATAATAATAATAATAAAAACAACAACAGGACACCACAGGTTGCTCCCCCTGTATAATAATAATAACAGGACACCACAGGCTGCTCCCCCTGTATAATAATAATAATAACAGGACATTACAGGCTGATCCTCCTGTATAATAATAATAACAGGACACCACAGGCTGCTCCTCCTGCATAATAAAAGGACACCACAGTCTGCTCCTCCTGTGTAATAATAATAACAGGACACCACAGGCTGCTCCCCCTGTATAATAATAATAATAATATCAGGACACCACAGGCTGCTCCCCCTGTATAGTAAGACGCCATTACCTGATCTCCACGTACACTGGGAGGCTGCAGCAGTCGATGAAAACTCACTTCCAACATGTGGAACGCACAGTCCGGAAGTAAGGTGGAACGCACAGACAGGAAGTAGGGCATGATTGGCAAAGGCTGCTTACTGGTTACTGGGTCCTCCCCTACTACACCCCGGCCTATGCAAGATATGTTAACACACATGTCCTCAGTGCAGGAGGCCGGCGGCCATTTTCTTGTAGACCAGTCCGGCAGCAGCAATAGGTTCCCTGGCCGTGTAGTGACGTCAGGAGCGGCGGCCATTTTCCCCTGGTCTGAGCTCCGCCTTCCTTCTATCATTCCCACAAGGCAGCAGGAGCAGAGAGCAGCCATTGCTGTGTCTGGCAGCAGGTAATGATATTATTATTATTATTATTATTATTCTATAGGCTGAGCAGCTCTGGTGTCAGGTTCTGTACTACAGGGGGAGCAGCCTCTGGTGCCTTGTTATAGTGCAGCTGGAGCAGCCTCTGGTGCTGCATTATCCCTGTACAGGTGGCTGACGCTCTAGTGTCCTATTACTGTAATACAGGTGGCGCAGACCCCGCCGTTACCGTAATACAGGTGGCACAGAACCCAGTGTTACCGTAATACAGGTGTCGCAGACCCCGCCGTTACCATAATACAGGTGGCACAGACCCCGGTGTTACCGTAATACAGGTGGTGCAGACCCCGCCGTTACCGTAATGCAGGTGGCACAGACCCCACATTTACCGTAATACAGGTGGTGCAGACCCCGCTGTTACCGTAATACAAGTGGCGCGGACCCCTCCGTTACCGTAATACAGGTGGCGCAGACCCCGCCTTTACCGTAATACAGGTGGCGCAGACCCCACATTTACCGTAATACAGGTGGTGCAGACCCCGCCGTTACCGTAATACAAGTGGCGCGGACCCCTCCGTTACCGTAATACGGGGGCACTGACCCCGGTGTTACTGTAAAACAGGTTGCACGGACCCCACCGTTACCATAATACAGGGGGCACGGACCCCGCCGTTACCGTAATACAGGTGTCGCGGACCCCGCCGTTACCGTAATACAGGTGTCGCGGACCCCGCCGTTACCATAATTGTATACACGGGACATTACAGGTGTGTCCTATGGCAATGTGCTGTACAAGGGGAGCGGCCTGTGTTGTCATAGTATACAGGAGGAGCAGCCTGTGTTGTAATAATATACAGGGGTAGCATCCTGTCATAGTATACAGGGGGGTGGCCTGTGTTGTCATAGTATACAGGGGGAGTGGCATGTGTTGTCTAATATACAGGGGTAGCATCCTGTGCTGTCATAGTATTCAGGGGGAGTGGCCTGTGTTGTCATAGTATACAGGGGGAGTGGCATGTGTTGTCATAATATACAGGGGTAGCATCCTGTCATAGTATACGGGGGGGTGGCCTGTGTTGTCATAGTATACAGGGGGAGTGGCATGTGTTGTCTAATATACAGGGGTAGCATCCTGTGCTGTCATAGTATTCAGGGGGAGTGGCCTGTGTTGTCAGTATACAGGGGGAGTGGCCTGTGTTGTCATAATATACAGGGGTAGCATCCTGTCATAGTATACAGGGGGGTGGCCTGTGTTGTCATGGTATACAGGGGGAGTGGCCTGTGTTGTCATAATATACAGGGGTAGCATCCTGTGCTGCCATAGTATACAAGGGGAGTGGCCTGTGTAGTCATAATTTACAGGGGTAACATCTTGTGTTGTCATAGTATACAGGAGGAGCAGCCTGTGGCATCCTACTCTACAGGGGGAGCAGCCTGTGGTGTCCTGTTGTTGTTGTTATTATACAGGAGGATCAGCCTGTGGTGTCCTGTTATTATTATACAGAGGGAGCAGCCTGTGGTGTACAGTTATTATTATTATTATATTTATTATACAGGAGGATCAGCCTGTGGTGTCCTATTATTATTATACAGAGGGAGCAGCTTGTGGTGTACAGTTATTATTATTAATATTATTATTATTATTATATTTATTATACAGGAGGATCAGCCTGTGGTGTCCTATTATTATTATTATACGGGGAAGCAGCCAGTGGTGCCCTATTATTATTATTATACAGGGGAAGCATTATTATTATTATTATTATTATTATTATTATTATACAGGGAGCAGCCTGTGGTGTCCTGTTGTTATTGTTGTTGTTATTATTACTATTATGCAGGGGGAGTAGCTCTGGTGTGTATTGTTGTTGTTATAATTTTACAGGGGAGTAGCCTGTGGTGTCCTGTTATTATTGTTGTTATTATTATTATTATTATTATTATACAGGAGGAGCAGCCTTTGTTGTCTTATTATGAATATTATAAAGAAGGAGTAGCTAGTTGTGTTCACTTATTATTATTATTATTATTATTATTATTATTATTATTATTATTATTATACAGGGGCAGCAGCTTGTGGTGTCCTGTCATTATTATTATTATACAGGGGAAGCATGCTGTGGTGTTCTGTTATTATTATTATTATTATTATTATTATTATTATACAGGAGGAGCAGCCTGTGGTGACTTGTTATTATTATTATACAGGAGGAGCAGCCTGTTGTGTCCTATTATTAATATTATAAAGGAGGAGTAGCTAGTGGTGTTGACTTATTATACTGGGCCAGCAGCCTGTGGTGTCCTGTCATTATTATTATTATTATTATTATACAGGGGTAGCAGGCTATGGTGTCCTGTTGTTGTTGTTATTATTATTATTATTATTATAATACAGAAGGGAGCAGCCTGTTTTGTACTATTATTATTATTATTATTATTATTATTATTATTATTATTATTTTGCAGAGGGAGCAGCCTGTGGTGTCATTTTATTATTACTATAAAGGGAGGGCAGAATGGGGTGTCCTGTTGTTATTAGTATAATACGGGGGGAGCAGGTTTTTGTGTATGGTTATTATTATACAGAGACAGCAGCTTGTGGTGTCCTGGTATTATTATTATACATTGGGAGTGGTGGTGATGTCAGTGATTTCACTAATATTAGTAGTAATACAGGGACATGAGTGGGGGAAGTGAGGGGGCTCTGGGAGCATCACAGTGACATCACTTATATCTATAGCAATAATACAAGGACATCACTGGGGAGATAAGGAGGTCTGGGAGAGTCACAGTGACATCACTTATATCTATAGTAATAATACAGGAACATGACTGGGGAGGTGAGGGGATCTGGGAGCGTCACAGTGATATCATTTATATCTATAGTAATAATACAGGAACATGACTGGGGAGGTGAGGGGATCTGGGAATGTGACAGTGACATCAGTTATGGCTATAGTAATAATACAGGGACATGACTGGGAAGGTGAGGGCATCTGGGAATGTCACAGTGACATCACATATATAGTAATAATACAGGGACATGACTGGGAAGGTGAGGGAATCTGGGAGCGTCACATTTACATCACGTATATCTACAGTAATAATACAGGGACATGACTGGGGAGGTGAGGGGATCTTGGAATGTCACCATGACATTACTAATTTCTCATACGTCCTAGAGGATGCTGAGGACGCTTCAAGAATCATGGGGTATAGACAGGATGCGCTGGAGACATGGGCACTTTAAGACTTTGAATGGGTGTGAACTGGCTCCTCCCTCTATGCCCCTCCACCAGACTCCAGTTTAGATTCTGTGCCCAGTGAGACTGGTCACACATAGGGGAGCTCTACTGAGTTTCTCTGAAAATACTTTTTAATAGGTTTATTATTTTCAGGGAGCACTGCTGGCAACAGTCTCCCTGCATCGTGGGACTTAAGGGAGAGAAGCAGACCTACTTTTGTGAGTTTCAAGGCTCTGCTTTTTTGGCTACTGGACACCATTAGCTCCAGAGGGTCTGATCGCTAGGTACGCCTAGATGTTCGTTCCCAGAGCCCACCGTCACCCCCCTTGCAGAGCCAGAAGTCCGATACTTTGCCCAGTTACTACTCCCGGAGATCGACACGAATACTGTTTCTTATGTCGACCATAATGTTTCCTGACTAGATCCACAAAATCGGCATTCAGTACATGTTTCATACACATTAAGAACGTATTAACGTCACTAGGAACCCTGCTGTTCCTGTCAAAGGGGATATTTATATATGAGTATATATATATATATATATATATATATATATATATTTGCGTGTATAACTGTATTTAAAGGTATATATATGTATATATATATATATATATATATATATATATATATATATAAACGCATAATAAAAATCAGCGGCACTCAGAGACTGTTCAAATAGTCAAAAAATTTTGTATTGAAGATTACTGCAAAAAATCCAACGTTTCGGGACTAGATCGTCCCTTTTTCAAGGTGAGTAACAGTGAAATAACACATAAAACATACCTTTATACCATAAGAAGAGACCCCACACGTGTTCGTCGGTGAGACGCTGTCCGGCCTCGGGCCCCGGCGGCTTCCGCTGTCGTCATCAGGGGGCGTCCGTCGTTGCCGTGGTAACCGGACGCATAGGATGCAGGGCGCTGGGGGGGAGCGCCCTGGGCAGCAGTTACTGAGGGTCTTTTCACTGGCAAGAGTCGGGGCCCGGGCACCGTGTACGATACCCCCGCCAGTATAAAGCAGCGGTCGCGCTGCGCGCCATTGCTCCCACACACCAACGGCTTTACAAGGGTGCAGGGCGCAGGGGGGGTGTCCTGGGCAGCAATATCCTCTCCATTAAGCCTGGTTAAACACGTATACAGTGCATAGGCTCTGTATACGGACCCCTGCCAGCATAAAAAGCTAAAATATTAGCGGGGCTGAAGCACGTGTGAGTGCTAGGTCGCAAACAGCTATGGGATTCTCTCTGTCGGCATCGCCGACTCCTGTTGATACTTGATTCAGTACATGCAGTGTCAGCAGGTCGGTAGTATAATGCTTTTCAAAGTAAACACTGTAGGGGAGACACAGTAGTATGTGGGTGTAGGGGAGACACAGTAGTATGTGGGTGTAGGGGAGACACAGTAGTATGTGGGTGTAGGGGAGACACAGTAGTATGTGGGTGTAGGGGAGACACAGTAGTATGTGGGTGTAGGGGAGACACAGTAGTATGTGGGTGTAGGGGAGACACAGTAGTATGTGGGTGTAGGGGAGACACAGTAGTATGTGGGTGTAGGGGAGACACAGTAGTATGTGGGTGACTTTGTCGGCACCAACTCTTATTACTGGGTGAAAAGTAACATGCTGTAACTAACCTGTATATATATGTATATGTATATGTATGGTACTGTTCCCTGGGCCTGTACCTCGAGCACAGACATGGTAGTATTTGTGGGGAAGTGTGCTTAAAATTATTTATGTATACTTCCCTCGGACCCCTCGGGGTCGCAAGAATGTTATTTTGCCTGGTTATTACTCCCTGCTGTCGATGAATACTAGGTTTTCTGTCGACCATAAGGTTTCCTGTCAGATCCACAACTGGGGCTTTCAGTACATGGTCATACACATTCAGAACACATGTCACTAGGGACCCGGACAATCCGCTTATATGTATGGTGTGTGTGTATGTGTGTATATATGTATATACAGAGAGTCGACTGGTGGCACTCTTGGGACTTGTTACCATAGAATACTCAGACCACCCTTGTGGATAATCCACAAGGGTGGTCTGAGTATTCTATGGTAACAAGTCCCAAGAGTGCCACCAGTCGACTCTCTGTATCATTGGTGTGTAGTACACCTAGGAGGGCACCAGGGCATTGTGACATCTTTATGGAAGAGTGCCGACCCGAATTGTGTGTATATATATATATATATATATATACGCAGGATATGTGTGTATTACAATATGTATATTCATATTATGATTTCTAATGAGTGCTGAAGTAAAAGTAATCCTTCTCATGTGCTGGTCGCTCTGTTGATAAAGCTCTAGGTCGGCCGTGACGAGTTGGTCTCAGATCCTCACAAGGTTTATTATTTTCCCGCTGCGGATTGAATACTGTGAAAGTCAACTCCTGGTCTGCACGGGGCCCTGTCACAAAGGATCGTACACAGGAAGCTAAGTGATATTTTATTTCTATGCTTTGGAGTTATTTGCATTACATGCACATGAGGGAGTGTTTGTATTCGGAAAGACATCCGATAGAATTACCCTATAGAGAGAGGGGATGTGTCTTATGTTGATTCTTCTCTATAACATGGCGGCAGGCTGCCGTGCGACTGCAGGAGGTGTGGCCGGGGGGATGCTGAGGCTGACTCCGAGAGATACTGCAGTGTTTCCCTGGGACGGTGTACCGCTGTTTGGGGAGGCCTCAGTCAATCTCGGCTGATACCACTGGTAAGTGTAACTTCGTGAGTTAGATTCCCTCACAACGGTTGGTGACGCATTCTGATGTGGGATGCAGTCATTTCAACCGGTTCAATTACCGTTCTTTTTTCCCTTTCGGTGCAGATTGTGGAAGGTGAAAAGGTAAGAGTTCTGCAGCCTTGTCAGGTTCGCAGAAGCGGATGTCGTTTTCTGTTTCTACCACATCCACCGCATGTCGCTGGGTCTATCTGGCTGGAGGCCACTCCGGTGGGAACTCGTCTACTACTCTTCAGTCAGTCCGGGAATGGACTTGGACCTGTGAGTTAATAATGGAATCCAAAGGGGGACATACTGGCGTTTATAGATGGTTTCCCTCACTGATTTTTCAAATAGATCTTGCCGTTTCCCCTCTGGAAGGGGAGGTAGTACGCTACGCCATACCAGAGTTGCTTCAAGGTCAGGGCATTGTCCTGCAGTTCCTGGTAAAAAAAAAAAAAGGGGAAAACAGAGATTTCTCCTTACGAAGTTGAACTACAGGATGGAATCTCTCAGGCCAGGGAGCTCCAGCACGTAGAGGTAGAAAGGGGTTAAAATGCATTGTTCTCCGCATTCAGCTTACCTGGGTTGATATCCAGGACTGTCTTTGCCATTTCACCGGAGTGATGGCAGTAGGATGGTATTCTTTCACTAGTGAGAGCCATTGTTATTCTGTACTGGGACACTCTCCTGATTAAGGCGAGGTCAAGACACAAGTGCAAATCGTTGTTTCTCTCTGAGTGTTCTTCAACACAGCGGAAGGCTGTTGTTCCCAATGACGTAGACGTCGGAGGTGGGTATCAGAGTAGATACTGAACGGTTGAAGTTGTGTGTGTTCCTGTGGAAAGAGGTCTGAGGAGTCGGATCAGATTTGCAGTGACAATCCATCAATATGTTCCGTTGATGAAGAAGATGGTGCGGCCTAAGAGGCCTTTTCGGTGAGCAGGTCAAATGCCAGAGTGGTTTTCACGGGGCCAGTTGGAAATGTGGTCCGAATCTCACCTGCACAGGCGCAGGAATATAAGCCTAATGGCCAGGATATCGCTCCTGTGGTGTCTGCTCAGTTCTCACCTGCTAGAGGGACGAAGGTTCGGAATCCAGGATGAGATCCTGGTGTCCATGCATGCAGATCTCCGAGACTGGGGAGCAGTCCTTGCAAGGGAAGTATTTCCAGAGGAAAAGGTAAAGCTGGGAAGCTTGTCTGCAATAAGCTTTCTTGAATTAAGAGCTATTTTCAGTGAACATATGCTTAGTGTTCTGCCCGTGTTAATTCTATCGGACGACTTGACAGCAGTGCTTTAAGTAAGCCGCTAGGGCGGAACAAGGAGCAAAGCGGCAATGGCAGATGCCGTAAAAGTTTTCTGCTGGGTGAAAAGACTGGTAAATGCTATATTAGCAGTCTTAGTTCCGGATGTGAACGAGGGAGAAATAGTTTCCTCTGCAGACGCGATCTCCATTCGGGAGAAATACTGTCGTCATCGAGAAGTTTCGCTGAAGTGACAAGTCCTTGAGGAGTGCCTCAATTGGACATGTTGGCGTCTCGCCTCAACAAGAGATCTCAGGGATATTGTTTCAAGTCAGGGGACACTCGAGCTATAGCAGTGGACGTCCTCGGGACACCTTGGATGTTTTCAGTCGGTCTGTGTGTCCCCTCCGTTTTCACTCTTCTGAAGGTGATAAATGTAAGAAGAACAAAGGTTCAGGCGATCCTCATTGTTCCGGTCTAAACAAGGAGGGCTTGGTATCCAGTTCTTCAAGATTTACTCATAGAAGATCCCTGGCCTCTTCCTCTACGTGAGGAACTGTTACAGCAAGATCCGGGCGTGTATCAAGACTTACCGCTGCTGCGTTTGACGGAGTGGCGGTTGAACGCCATATCCTAGCCAGAAAGGGTATTCCCAGTGAATTCATTTCCACTCTTCTTCAGGCTAGAAAAGAAGTAACGGGAAAGTCTTACCACCGTGTTTGGAGAAAATATGTGTCTTGGTATGAATCCAAGAAGGCTACTACGGAAGCTTCAGCTGGGTCATTCTTCTCCATTCTTTGCAAGCAGGTGTGGGTGCAGGCCTAAAGTTAGGCTTCATTCAAGTGCGGTTTTGGCCTTATAAATTTTCTTTCAAGAAAGAATTGGCGACCGTTCCGGAAGTTTGGACCTTCGTGGAAGGAGTACTGCACATCCAACCTCCATTTGTGCCCCCATTGGCACCGTGGGACCTTGACGTGGTGTTGCATTTTCTTGTGTCACAATGATTGGAACCATTATGAAAGGTTGTGTTAAAATTTCTCTCTTGGAGAGTGGTCATGCTTTTGGCTTTGGCATCCGCAAGGCAGGTGTCGAAAGTAGCAGCTGGGTCTCACAAGAGCCCCTGTTTGATCTTCCAGGTGGATAGAGCGGAATTGAGAACTCGGATAATAGTTCTGCCAAAAGTGGTTTCGGTGTTTCGCAGAAACCAGCCTATTTGATGACTGTGGTTACTTAAGCATTGGCTGATTCAAAGTCTCTCGATGTAGCCAGGGCTTTGAATATTTATGTCGCCAATTTGGCTCAGATTGTGGAAACAGAGGCTCTGTTTGTCCTGTATGCTCCCAGCGTGATTGGGGCGCCTGCGTCTCTGCAGTCGGTTACACACTAGATCTGTGATCCGATTCGGCGTGCTCGTTCTACGGCTGGATTGCCAGTACCGAATTCGGTGGTGACCCATTCTACTAGGAAGGTGGGCTCTTCTTGGGCGGATGCCCGAGGAGTCTTGGCGGTTCAACTTTGCCGAGCGGATACTTGGTCGGGTTCAAACACTTTTGCTAAGCTCTACAAGTTTGATACCCTGGCTGATGGGGACCTCATGTTTGCTCAATCGGTGCTGCAGAGTCATCCACACTATCCCGCCCGGTCTGGAGCTTTAGTATAAACCCCATGGCCCTTACGGAGTCCCCAGCATCCTCTAGGACGTATGAGAAAATAGGATTTTAATACCGACCGGTAAATCCTTTTCTCTTAGTCTGTAGAGGATGCTGGGCGCCCGTCCCAGTGCGTACTGTCTCTGCAGTTATTGGGCATGGTTACACTCTTGTGGTGTTTCTTTTCTGTCAGGCTGTTGCTGACGTTGTGCATGCCATGGCATGCGGTGTCTTATTATTGGTTGTGTTGTCACACAGGTTGTGTGACATGTTCTCTCAGCTTGTGGCTGTGTATTTTTCATGCCGTTGGCTGGTGTTCTATTGAATGCCACGTTCTGCGGTATGTTCGTGGTGTGAGCTGGTATGACACTCGCCGTGTTTACACAATAAATTCTTTCCTCGAAATGTCCGTCTCACTGGGCACAGAGGAGGAGGGGCATAGAGGGAGGAGCCAGTTCACACCCATTCAAAGTCTTATAGTGTGCCCATGTCTCCTGTGGCTCCCGTCTATACCCCATGGTCCTTACGGAGTCCCCAGCATCCTCTACGGACTAAGAGAAAAGGATTTACTGGTAGGTATTAAAATCCTATTATTATTATTATAATAATACAGGGGGAGCAGACTGTGGTGTCCTGTTTTTAATATTATACAGGGTGAGCAGCCTGTGGTGTCCTGTTATTATTATTATTATTATTATTATACAGGGTGAGCAGCCTGTGAGGTCCTGGTATTATTATACAGGGTGAGCAGCCTGTGGTGTCCTGTTATTATTATACAGGGTGAGCAGCCTGTGGTGTCCTGTTATTATAATACAGGGTGAGCAGCCTGTGGTGTCCTGTTATTATTATACAGGGGGAGCAGCCTGTGGTGTCCTGTTATTATTATTATTATACAGGGTGAGCAGCCTGTGGTGTCCTGTAATTATTATTATTATTATTATTATTATTCAGGGTGAGCAGCCTGTGAGGTCCTGGTATTATTATACAGGGTGAGCAGCCTGTGGTGTCCTGTTATTATTATACAGGGTGAGCAGCCTGTGGTGTCCTGTTATTATAATACAGGGTGAGCAGCCTGTGGTGTCCTGTTATTATTATACAGGGGGAGCAGCCTGTGGTGTCCTGTTATTATTATTATTATACAGGGTGAGCAGCCTGTGGTGTCCTGTAATTATTATTATTATACAGGGAGAGCAGCCTGTGGTGTCCTGTTATTATTATACAGATGGAGCAGCCTGTGGTGTCCTGTTATTATAGTGTTCCTTCTAGGCTGTCTCAGCAGGGTGCTGCAGTCTGCCCTGTCTCAGTGCACCCTCCAGGAACAGAAATCGCCCCCTTGTATACAGAATGCAGCAGTCAGAGTGCAGGTTACAATGTTGTTGTCTACTCCTTGCCATACTTAACGATATTCTGGCTGCTCTCTGCGGGAGAGAGCAGCCAGGTCGGTCACCAGGCGGGCAGGAGCACTCCTCTGATGAATGGAGGGGGCGGGCCGGGGGCAGAGCAAGGGCGGGCCGGGGGCGTAGTTACAGTGTTGTCCCCTTTGAGCCACGCCCCCACTCTGTAATGCCGCGATCACCGGCATTACAATGCAGGGGGCGTGGCTATGATGACGCGATTCAGCAAGAATCGCGTCATCATCTGCCCAGACCGCCCACTTTACACACAAAGTGGGCGGACGGGCAGGGGGACCCCGCCAAATCTGGAGACTTGCCTGCTCTTCCGTGGGGCCGGGAGGGTCACCCGATTTTCGGGAGCCTCCCGGCCATTCCGGGAGAGTAGGCAAGTATGCTCCTTGCCCACCTCTGATATTGGAATACAATTTCTATCCTTAGTGAACTGGATGGCAGAGGAGGCACTGTAACTAACACAGAACTCTGATAAAGAGGAAAAGAACAGGGTAAGCAGTGAGCATGTACTGCTTACAGTATTTCCCCAGTAGAACAGACTTATTTTTTTCCTATATATTTTAACCCATTGTTTAACTTTTCTGTTTTATAACACATAGAAGACTGGAGATATACAGTATGTTTCTCAGTACAGATGTTAGGTGTCTTATATGTATGTATGTATGTATGGGTATATGATTTACTAAAGGCAAAATGTATGTACAAAAACTATAAACATATACGCTATGCTTTGTGTGCAAAGCGTCACATCAATAATGTGCCCTTCAAAACAAAAATGTGCCCTTCAAAATAAAAATGTGCCCTCTTCACTGCTCAGCACCCTGCCCTAAAAATATCCTTAGAGTGAACACTATATTATAATACAGGGGGAGTAGCCTGTGGTGTCCTATTATTATTATTATTATTATACAGGAGGAGCAACCTTTGTTGTCCTATTATTAATATTATAAAGAACGAGTAGCTAGTGTTATTTTTATACTGGGGTGCAGCCTTTAGTGTCGTTGTTATTATTATTATTTCTCTGACGTCCTAGTGGATGCTGGGAACTCCGAAAGGACCATGGGGAATAGCGGGCTCCGAAGGAGGCTGGGCACTCTAAGAAAGATTTATGACTACCTGGTGTGCACTGGCTCCTCCCACTATGACCCTCCTCCAAGCCTCAGTTATATTTTGTGCCCGGCCAAGGTTGGATGCACACTAGGGGCTCTCCTGAGCCTTTAGAAAGAAAGTATAGAATTAGGTTTTTTATTTTCAGTGAGACCTGCTGGCAACAGGCTCACTGCAGCGAGGGACTAAGGGGAGAAGAAGCAAACTCGCCTGCTTGCAGCCGGATTGGGCTTCTTAGGCTACTGGACACCATTAGCTCCAGAGGGATCGACCGCAGGCCCAGCCTTGGTGTTCGGTCCCGGAACCGTGCCGCCGTCCCCCTTACAGAGCCAGAAGCAAGAAGAGGTCCGGAAAATCGGCGGCAGAAGACATCAGTCTTCACCAAGGTAGCGCACAGCACTGCAGCTGTGCGCCATTGCTCCTCATACACACTTCACACTCCGGTCACTGAGGGTGCAGGGCGCTGGGGGGGGGGGGGGGGGGGGGGGGGGCGCCCTGAGAAGCAATAAAGACACCTTGGCCTGCTAAAATACCACAATATATAGCCCCAGAGGCTATATATGTGGAAAATACCCCTGCCAGAATATAGGAAAAAGCGGGAGAATAGTCCGCGGAAAAGGGGCGGAGCTATCTCCCTTAGCACACTGGCGCCATTTTTCCCTCACAGCTCCGCTGGAAGGAAGCTCCCTGGCTCTCCCCTGCAGTCTACACTACAGCAAAGGGTAAAAAACAGAGGGGGGGCACTAAATTAAGGCGCAGTATACATTTATATAGTAAAAGCAGCTATAGGGGACATAACTCAGTTAGTCCCTGCATTATATAGCGCTCTGGTGTGTGCTGGCATACTCTCACTCTGTCCCCCCAAAGGGCTTTTGTGGGTCCTGTCCTCTATTAGAGCATTCCCTGTGTGTGTGGGGTGTGTCGGTACAGCTGTGTCGACATGTTTGATGAGGATAATGATGTGGAGGCGGAGCAGATGCCTTTAGAAGGGATGTCACCCCATGCGGGGCAGACACCTGAGTGGATGAGCTTATGGAAAGAGATGAGTGCACGTATGGACTCCTTACTTAAGAAATTTGACGACATGCCAAATGTGGGACAGCCGGGTTCTCAGCTCGTGCCTGTCCAGGTCAAAGGTCGTCAGGGGCTCTAAAACGCCCGCTACCTCAGTTTGCAGACGCAGACGTCGACACGGATACTGACACCAGTGTCGATGATGATGAGTCTAATCTAATGCCCACTAAGGCCATTCACTGCATGATTGAGGCAATGAAAGAGGTGTTACACATCTCTGATATAAATCCAGGTACCACTAAAAAGGGTATTATGTTTGGGGAGAAAAAACTACCCGTAGTTTTTTCCCCATCAGAGGAATTAAATGAAGTGTGTGAAGAAGCGTGGGCTTTCCCTGATAAGAAATTGGTAATTCCTAAGAAGGTACTAATGGCGTTCCCTTTCCCGCCAGAGGATAGGTCACGTTGGGAAACACCTCCTAGGGTGGATAAAGCTCTCACACGTTTGTCTAAGAAGGTGGCACTACCGTCTCCGGATACGGCCGCCCTCAAGGAACCTGCTGATAGAAAGCAGGAGGCGATCCTGAAGTCTGTATATACACACTCAGGCATTATACTTAGACCCGCTATTGCGTCAGCATGGATGTGCAGTGCTGCCGCTGCGTGGTCAGATAAACTGTCAGAAAATATTGACACACTAGACAGAGACACGATTCTGCTAACCATAGACCATATCAAAGACTCAGTCTTATATATGAGAGATGCACAGAGGGAAATCTGCCGGCTGGCATCTAAAGTAAGTGCATTGTCCATTTCTGGTAGGAGAGGCGTATGGACTCGCCAGTGGACAGGAGATGCAGATTCTAAAAGGCACATGGAAGTTTTGCCTTATAAGGGTGAGGAATTATTTGGGGATGGTCTCTCGGACCTAGTTTCCACAGCAACGTCTGGGAAGTCAGCATTTTTACCCCATGTCCCCTCACAGCCTAAGAAGGCGCCGTTTTATCAGGTTCAGTCCTTTCGGACAGAGAAAAACAAGCGTGGAAAAGGCGGGTCTTTTCTGTCCAGAGGTAGAGGTAGGGGCAAAAGGCTGCAACAAACAGCAGGTTCCCAGGAGCAAAAGTCCTCCCCCGCTTCGTCTTCCAAGTCCGCCGCATGACGGTGGGGCTCCACAGGCGGAGCCAGGTACGGTGGGGGGCCGCCTCAAGAATTTCAGCGATCAGTGGGCTCACTCACAGGTGGATCCCTGGATCCTTCAGATAGTATCTCAGGGATACAAGCTGGAATTCGAGGCGTCTCCACCCCACCGGTTCCTAAAATCTGCCTTGCCGATTGCTCCCTCGGACAGGGAGGCGGTGCTAACGGCAATTCACAAGCTGTATTCCCAGCAGGTGATAATCAAGGTACCCCTACTTCAACAAGGCTGGGGTTACTATTCCACACTATTTGTGGTGCCGAAACCGGACGGTTCGGTGAGACCCATTTTAAATTTGAAATCCTTGAACACGTACATAAAAAAATTCAAGTTCAAGATGGAATCGCTCAGGGCGGTTATTGCAAGCCTGGACGAGGGGGATTACATGGTATCCCTGGACATCAAGGATGCTTACTTGCATGTCCCCATTTACCACTCTCACCAGGAGTACATCAGATTTGTGGTACAGGATTGCCATTACCAATTCCAGACGCTGCCGTTTGGACTGTCCACGGCACCGAGGGTATTTACCAAGGTTATTGCGGAAATGATGATACTCCTTCGAAAAAAGGGAGTTTTAATTATCCCGTACTTGGACGATCTCCTAATAAAGGCGAGGTCCAAGGAACGGTTGTTGGTGGGAGTAGCACTATCTCAGGAAGTGCTGCACCAGCACGGCTGGATTCTGAATATCCCAAAGTCACAGCTGGTTCCGACGACACGTCTACTGTTCCTGGGTATGATTCTGGATACAGTCCAGAAAAAAGTGTTTTTCCCCGGAGGAGAAAGCCAGGGAGTTGTCATCTCTAGTCAGAGACCTCCTGAAACCAAAACAGGTATCGGTGCATCACTGCACGCGGGTCCTGGGAAAGATGGTAGCTTCTTACGAAGCAATTCCATTCGGCAGGTTCCATGCCAGAATTTTTCAGTGGGACCTGTTGGACAAATGGTCCGGATCGCATCTTCAGATGCATCGCTTGATAACCCTGTCTCCAAGAACCAGGGTGTCTCTACTGTGGTGGCTGCAGAGTGCTCATCTTCTAGAGGGCCGCAGATTCGGCATACAGGACTGGGTCCTGGTGACCACGGATGCCAGCCTTCGAGGCTGGGGGGCAGTCACACGGGGAAGAAATTTCCAAGGACTATGGTCAAGTCAGGAGACTTCCTTACACATAAATATTCTGGAACTAAGGGCCATTTACAATGCCCTAAGTCAAGCAAAATCCCTGCTCCTACACCAGCCGGTGCTGATCCAGTCAGACAAGATCACGGCAGTCGCCCATGTAAATCGACAGGGCGGCACAAGAAGCAGGATGGCAATGGCAGAAGCCACAAGAATTCTCCGATGGGCGGAAAATCATGTACTAGCACTGTCAGCAGTGTTCATTCCGGGAGTGGACAACTGGGAAGCAGACTTTCTCAGCAGGCACGACCTCCACCCGGGAGAGTGGGGACTTCATCCAGAAGTCTTCCAAATGATTGTAGATCAGTGGGATCTGCCACAGGTGGACATGATGGCGTCCCGCCTAAACAAAAAACTAGAGAGTTATTGCGCCAGGTCAAGAGACCCTCAGGCGATAGCTGTGGACGCTCTAGTGACACCGTGGGTGTACCAGTCAGTTTATGTGTTCCCTCCTCTGCCTCTCATACCAAAGGTATTGAGAATAATAAGAAAGCGAGGAGTAAAAACAATTCTCGTGGTTCCGGATTGGCCAAGACGAGCGTGGTACCCGGAACTTCAAGAGATGGTCTCAGAGGACCCGTGGCCTCTGCCGCTCAGACAAGACCTGCTACAGCAGGGGCCCTGTCGGTTCCAAGACTTACCGCGGCTGCGTTTGACGACATGGCAGTTGAACGCCGGATCCTGAAGGAAAAGGGCATTCCGTAGGAAGTCATTCCTACGCTTATTAAAGCCAGGAAAGATGTTACGGCAAATCATTATCACCGCATATGGCGGAAATATGTTGCATGGTGTGAGGCCGAAAAGGCCCCAACAGAGGAATTTCAACTAGGTTGATTTCTGCATTTCCTGCAAGCAGGAGTGAATATGGGCCTAAAACTAGGATCCATTAAAGTACAGATCTCGGCTCTGTCGATTTTCTTTCAAAAAGAATTAGCTTCAGTACCTGAAGTTCAGACATTTATAAAAGGAGTGCTGCATATTCAGCCCCCCTTTGTGCCTCCTGTGGCACCTTGGGATCTCAACGTGGTGTTGAGTTTCTTGAAATCACATTGGTTTGAGTCACTAAAAACCGTGGATCTGAAATATCTCACGTGGAAAGTGGTCATGTTATTGGCCTTGGCTTCGGCCAGGCGAGTATCAGAATTGGCGGCTTTATCATGTAAAAGCCCTTATCTGATTTTCCATATGGATAGGGCAGAATTGAGGACTCGTCCCCAGTTTCTCCCTAAGGTGGTGTCAGCGTTTCACCTGAACCAGCCTATTGTGGTGCCTGCGGCTACTAAGGACTTGGAGGACTCCAAGTTGCTAGACGTTGTCAGGGCCCTGAAAATATATGTTTCCAGGACAGCTGGAGTCAGAAAGTCTGACTCGCTGTTTATTCTGTATGCACCCAACAAGCTGGGTGCTCCTGCTTCTAAGCAGACTATTGCTCGTTGGATTTGTAGTACAATTCAGCTTGCACATTCTGTGGCAGGCCTGCCACAGCCAAAATCTGTCAATGCCCATTCCACAAGGAAGGTGGGCTCATCTTGGGCGGCTGCCCGAGGGGTCTCGGCTTTACAACTTTGCCGAGCTGCTACTTGGTCAGGGGCAAACACGTTTGCAAAATTCTACAAATTTGATACCCTGGCTGAGGAGGACCTGGAGTTCTCTCATTCGGTGCTGCAGAGTCATCCGCACTCTCCCGCCCGTTTGGGAGCTGTGGTATAATCCCCATGGTCCTTTCGGAGTTCCCAGCATCCACTAGGACGTCAGAGAAAATAAGAATTTACTCACCGGTAATTCTATTTCTCGTAGTACGTAGTGGATGCTGGGCGCCCATCCCAAGCGCGGATTGTCTGCAATACTTGTAAATAGTTATTGTTACCTAAAGGGTTATTGTTGAGCCATCTATTGAGAGGCTCAGTTGTTTTCATACTGTCAAACTGGATATAGTATAACGAGTTGTACGGTGTGATTGGTGTGGCTGGTATGAGTCTTACCCCGGATTCAAAATCCTTCCTTATTATGTCAGCTCGTCCGGGCACAGTGTCCTAACTGAGGCTTGGAGGAGGGTCATAGTGGGAGGAGCCAGTGCACACCAGGTAGTCATAAATCTTTCTTAGACTGCCCAGCCTCCTTCGGAGCCCGCTATTCCCCATGGTCCTTTCGGAGTTCCCAGCATCCACTACGGACTACGAGAAATAGAATTACCGGTGAGTAAATTCTTATTTATTGTTATTAATTTTATTATATGTAATTGTGGGGATTGAAAATATTGCTCAAATTCTAGGATATATTAAAGCAAGGCCCATAATATCCCTGGCATGTGTAACAGGTGATAATTGGAGCAGTATGAAGCAAATGTATATCACACTCCTCGTAGTGTCACTGTGACATCACTTATACCTATAGTAATAATACAGGGACATGACTGGGGAGGTGAGAAGGTCTGGGATAGTCACTCTGACCACTTATATATATAGAAATAATACAAGGACATGACTGGGAGGTTAGGGGGTCCGGGATAGTCACTCTGATGTCACTTATATATATATATATAGAAATAATACAAGGACATGACTGGGGAGGTGAGGGGGTCTGGGAGTGTCACTTTGACATCACTTATATCTATAGTAATAATACAGGGACTTGACTGGGAAGGTAAGGGGATATGGGAATGTCACAGTGACATCACTAATATCTATAGTTATAATACAGGGACATGACTGGGGAGGTGAGGGGGACCTGGGACTGCCACAGTGACAAAAGAAAGAAAGTAGACTTCTTTGTGAGCGCACTCTTGTGAAGAAATAATGAGATATTCTCAAAGAATAAAACTTAACTTTTATTACAAATGATTAAGAAATTATTTAATCTCCTGAGAACAAATAATGTCTCTTGCCGCCTGTCTCCTGCCGTCTTTCCCCTGCCTATCTCCTGCCACCCGCACCCTGCTGCCCACCTGCCTGTCACCTGCCACCTTTCACCTGCCTGTCACCTGCCACCTTTCCCCTGCCTGTCTCCGGCCACCTTTTCCCTTGCGTGTCTCCAGCAACCTTTCCCTTGCCTGTCTCCTGCAGCCTTTCCCCTGCCCAACCTTTCCCCTGCCTGTTGCCTGCAACCTTTCCCCTGCCTTTCGCCTGCAATCTTTCCCCTGCCTGTCGCCTGCAACCTTTTCCCCGCCTGTCTCCTGCAGCCTTTCCCCTGCCTGTCTCCTGCAGCCTTTCCCCTGCCTGTCTCCTGCCGCCTTTCCACTGCCTGTATCCTGCCAACCCCTTGCCTGTCTCCTGCCACCTTTGCTACACCATCGGCTGGATGTGTGAAACCTGAGGTCACGGAGACTGTACGCCGCAGCTCCATGAATGAGGCCATGAAATTTCCATCAGGAGACCCTGTCCCTTCACAACCAATTCTCACCCTTACACCACTTCATGGCTGCAGCCATACTTATCTGACAACTCAGGACACCTAGAGCACATGCTCCGTATGGGTCCTGCACAAGAGCGGTGTACCGAACATCAGTTCATTGTGACTCCACCCACAATAGCGCTACAATCTAGATCAGTCCCACTATGCAGTGCAGACTTATGGGGCTGGGTCACAGGAGCCTCGGAGACACTAACCAGGACTCTATGGCTGTGAGGAAATAGGAGACTTAATGACCACTCTATTCCACATTTACTATGTTACATGTGCAATATGTTTTATGTATTATATTTATTCCAGGAACTCCAGCTGTGAGGAACGGAGTCTTTATTACACATCACATGTTCTGTATTCTCTCTGATTCACAGAGGATGGACAAGGACAGGAGTCACAGGACTGAGAGTATAATAAAAATCACCCTGGAGATCATCTACCTGCTGACTGGGCAGGTGAGTGGATTTGGGAGCGTCACAGTGACCTTATATCTATAGTAATAATACAGGGACATGACTGGGGAGGTGAGTGGATCTGGGAGCGTCACAGTGACCTTATATCTATAGTAATAATACAGGGACATGAATGGGGAGGTGAGGGGATCTGGGAGCATCATTGTGTCATCACTTTTATCTATAGTAATAAAACAAGGACATGACTGGGGAGGTGAAAGGATCTGGGAGCATAACAATGATCTTATATCTATAGTAATAATATAGGAACATAACTGGGGAGGTGAGAAGATCTGGGAGTGTCACAGTGACATTTATATCTATAGTAATAATACAGGGACATGACTGGGGAGGTGATAGGATCTGTGAGCATCACTGTGATCTTATAGCTATAGTAATAACACAGGGACATGACTGGGGAGGCGATGGAATCTGTGAGCATCACTGTGGCATCACTTATATCTAAATTAATAATACAAGGACATGACTGGGGAGGTGTGGCGGATCTGGGAGTGTCACAGTGATGTCACTTGTATCTATAGTAATAATACAGGGACATGACTAGGGAGGTGTGCGGCTCTTGAGGCTATACAGTGAAATTACTTTTATCTATAGTAATGATACAGGGACGTGACTGGGGAGGTGAGGGGATCTGGGTGCGTCACTGTGACATCACTAATATCTATAGTCATAATACAGGGATATGACTAGGGAGGTGAGGGAATCAGAGCGTCACCGTGAGGTCACATATCTATAGTAATAATACAGGTGATAGGGTATGTTAACCTATTCAGGTCTGGTCTATAAACTCTCTGCAGTCATCAGTCAGAATTCTGTTTCCCTTAGCAACCGGTTGGAGATCAGTGAATGAAAAGGTGACACAGGATCATTGTGTAACCTAAGCAGTTCATAGTTGATCTGTCTTAGGGGCCATATAAGGTTTATTTTATAGTAAAAGAACAAAGGATTCATGTGTGCCAATACATTTAGCCAATCAGAATACACCATGTATGTCTTGAAAACTGAAACACATCAATTGTCAAACAGGATTATAATTAGCAATTAGAATATATTTATTGCTTTGCGATTATCAGTTTTCCCGGAACATCCTCTCTGGAGGTCAGGACAGGTCAAAATCCTCCTCGATGTTCAGAACTTTTGGCGATATGCTTGACTGGCCTTGGATACATCTGGTGCTGTGACATTGACCAATTCATGCTTTGAATATAATTTTGAGCTTATGAAATATCTGTGAAGCTTTTAAGGAAACATGAACCTATATTTGTGAGCAGGAGTAAATATCTTAGTTAATGCGAAAAAGCTTGAATCAATATATATTTGCTATACTAAGAAAGCCCCTACACCATCATTTCCCCTCTTTTTGATTCCACTTTTTCTCCCTATTCTACCTACACTAGGCATGAACTATTCCCTTTCAGTAAACCAGCCCCCTGGACTTATAGTCCAAACCTTGGGGATTAGCCCTAACAACAACAAAAGGATAAGCAACTTCATTCTTCTGGCTGGAGAGTCACTGTCAACTTCTTCGAGTGGGATGCATGTAATCAGGTATCACGACCTTTCATCTTAATTTAAGGTAGACATGGTTAGCAGCACTTGATATAGACCATCATATCTTGGTTCAAAGGTCTTTCTCACATGTCTCTTTAAATAGACCCAATCTCCTGGATTTAGCTTATGCGTAGCTGATCCTTCTGGGTCTGGAATGGAATAAAACACTCGGCAATGGAGGTTAGTCAATGTTTTACAGACCTCCTGTACATAACCTGTAAAAATCACCATGATTATGTTGTAATTGTTGTGGATAATAACAACCTGTTCTTAGAGCTGACCCAAACAATATTTCATATGGAGTCAGTTTACTAGGTTTCATGGGTGTGGTCCTAATATTGAACAATACTATAGGTAGGCATTCTGGCCGTTCTTTTGGTTTCTGTCATCATTTTCTGTAGTTTTAGCTTAAGGTCAAAGTTCAAACGTTCCACCCTCCCACTCGCCTGGGCGCGGTAAGGCACGTGGAAGGCCTGCTGTACCCCCAAATCTTTCATTATATGCTGCATGACTTCTCCTGTGAAATGTGTACCTCTATCTGATTCTATGACCTCAGGTATCCCAAATCTACATACTACTTCTGCTATCAGTTTCTTTGCAGTGGTTTTTGCTGTGGCTTTGCTTACTGGCCAGGCTTCGGCCCAGCGACTAAACATGTCCGTTGCTACTAGTACATATTCATATGGACCGCTTCGTGGCCACTGTATATAGTCAATTTGTAGTCTTTCAAATGGGTAAGAGGCTTTGGGTATAGTTCCTAGAGGTGTCTTGGTTCTTTGTCCTGGATTGCTGATTCCACAGATCCAGCATCCTGCTACAAAGTTTGTTGCAGCTTTATTGAAGCCAGGAGCCATGGCTTCCTTTGAATGATGTACTTGTCCATGAGCTACTTGTAACATAGGTGGAAATAGAGCTGCTGGTAGACAGTACTTCAATTCTCTTGACTTCCAAAGTCCATGTTCATCTTCTTCTGCCCCCAATCATCTCCATTTCTCCTTTTCTCCTTGTGATGTTTGTTGTTGAATTTTGATCAACTCCTCTCACTGGGCATTTGCTTCACATCTTGAGCTACTAAGACTTGCTCAAGTTCTTTTGATTGAAAGGCAATTCTCTTGGCTTCTGCATCTGCAAATGCATTTCCTTTAGCTTCCATGGTTTGGCTCTTAGTATGTGCTTGTACCTTGATTATGCCAATCCTTTTAGGTAGTTCCAATGCTCTGAAGAGTTCCATAATCAAACTGGCATGTTTGATAGGTTTTCCATTTGCACCTTTGAAGTCCCTACTTTTCCAAATAACAGCGTAATCCTGGGACTAGATGTTAGCTGTCATGTTTTCAGCATGTATGCAGGCTTTGGTCATTGCTATGAGTTCTGCTTCTTGTGCTGTCATTCTTGGTAGCAATGGTCCAGAGTCTATGACTTCAGTTTCAGTTGTTACTGCATATCCTGTCCTTGGGGATCCATTATCATAATATCTTGATCCATCGACGAACAGGTTCATGTCTGGATTGTCCAGTGGTGTATCTTGGACATTAGGAAGAGGTAAAGTCTCTAATTCCATGAGGGCTAGGCAATCACTTCATATTTGGTAAGTCTGGCTGCAGAAAGATGCTTGCTATTTTCTTGACTTAGTATTTCTGTTACAGCATGCGGTACTTGTATACACAGTGGATGATCAAGCACAATGATGTCTGTCACCTTTTCCTTCATTATTGCTGCTGTTGCCACTGCTCGGACACAGGATGGTGCTCCTCTGATAATCGGATCCAGCTGGGCTGAATAGTATGCCACTGGTCTTTGTTTTGGTCCGTATTTCTGGGTGAGCACCCCTAAAGAATGCCCTCTGTTTTCATGGCAGAATAGGTTAAAAGGCTTTTTGTAATCAGGCAATCCCAATGCTGGGGCTGTTATTATGGCTTGCTTTAGTTTTCTTACTGCTTCTTCAATGGTGTCCCTGTTTTCTGCTGACGCCTCCTTTTTTGTTAATTCATATAGAGGTTGCATCAGTAATGAGGCTGAGGGTATCCATTTTCTGCAATAACCAATAAGGCCCAGAAAAGCTCTGATTTCATTTAATGTTCTTGGGGTTTTTGCTTGAGTTATTGCTTTTGTTCTTTCATCAGTAAGATGCCTTGTTCCTTGGGATATGCAGTGTCCTAAGAAGACAACTTTTTTCTGTACTAGCTGAAGCTTGTCTTTTGACACTCTGCAATCTTCTTCTGCCAAAAAGATGAGCAGTGATGCTGTTTTCCTTTTTTTCACTTCTCTTCTGTCTGTGCAGCAATAAGCAGATCATTGACATATTGAACTAACTGGGTGTCTGTAAAGTGCGGTCTCCATTTCTGCAGGATTAATGCCATTGCCTCTGAGAAATCTGATGGACTGGTTGCTCCCCCTTGGGGTAATCGTGTCCAACAATATTGTTTACCTTCGTGAGTGAATGTTAGAAACTCCTGGCTTTCCCATTCATCAGTAGATAATCTGTTTTTCCCTCCTTTTGAATCTTGAGATTCAACACCTTTATTGATTAATGTTGGAAAAGGGTTGCTGCGTTGAGGGTAATACATCTTCTGATGGTTACTTGTCGCACTTTGGCAGTGCTACTTCATACATGGTCAGCCTTGCCACTGACAGGTGTTTGGTTCTTGCTTGTTGAAGCTTATCTGTACCTGCATGTGGACCCTGGATGATAAGTTCATGATTCAGCACTATGCCTGTGCTCTTGTCCTCTTCTAGGACTTCTGATTCATCACTGTCTCTGTGCTCTTATACTCTTCTAGGACTGTTGCTGCTATTACTGCTCTGATGCCGGTAGGTGCTCTTTGATTACCACTGTCAAGCTTGCTTGAGTTGTAGGCCACTGGTCTTCACCTCAGTCCATGATTTTGCATAAGGACTTCTATGTATGGCCTCTTTCTTTAATAGGTAGTTCTAGGGCTTGAGATGAGGCAACTGCTGTTTCCAACTGTTCAATAGCCTAATTCATCTGTTGCTGTATGTAGGATGCGGACCCTCCTCCCTTTCAGTGTTGTCATACAATGCTTGCATGTAGACTGGTGCTAGAGGTATCCGTGTTCTGTAGTGTCCTACTAGGCCCAGGAATGATCATCTGACTTGCTTGACACTAGTTGGCATCTTAGCTTGCAGTCTGAATCTTTTCCTTCTCACTTTTGTTAGATGTCGGGTACCTTGGGTGTCCTAGGAAGATTAACTCTTGCTTGACTAGCTGCAATTTCTCCTTCTGAGGCTCTGCAGTCTTGTTCTTCCAGAAACTTCACTAAGGACACTGCCCCTTCTTGGTACTTCTTTTAGTGGTGGTGGCAATCAACAGTTCATTCACATCCTGTATTTAGCTGTGTGTTTTGTGGATAAATCACTTGGTGATATAGCCCCTCCACAAAGCTATCCTGGTCCAGTAGTATTGCTTCCTTTCTTCTACAACTGGTACTGCGGGAATGAGCCAATACTGAACTTCTGTTTTAACTTGCTTCTAAATGGCTTTTTGTTCTTTCCTTTGATAAGTTGCTGGAAAGTTAAACTTCTGCTGGTGTGTACTGTATTCTCCTTGGATAAGCTTTAGTACATTGTGCTTCAGCAAAGTCACTGGACATGTACTCCGAGGTCAAGAACTGGGCTGGTATTGGTGACTGCATTTCTCTCATCTCCTGTCCCTTTAAGAATTTCTGATATCACCAGTTCTTGTGGTATCTCCCTCTGCTGTCTTCTGCGTGTGCCGGCTCCAGCATTCATTAGGCACAAACGTATTTCTCCAGTGGGCAAGGTGACTGTAATCATACCTTCTGCTGTTTCCTCTGGAGACATTATGTTCACTGGGGAGTACCCGAAGAAGCCCGTACCTCATATTGGCAGAAGAAGCATCATTCATTTGTCTTCTGGAACTTTGTCCTTTCTTCACTTGCATATTCTTTCTCACTGCTGCTGGCATGTCATTTTCTTAGTCCAAGTCCACCCAGGCTGGTGTTTAACATAATGATGTTTATGATGGGAGTTGTTGTTCCTCTTTGTCTTACTTTTCCTGTGAGAGATAGTCTTGTATAGCAGCTTGTATTTCAGGTTACATCTTTGCTTTCTTGCAGGGGTAGGGCTTAACCTCCCAATCCAGTCATTGCAATGGCTTGATCTGTAAGTAAACGTGGAGGAATCTGGTTGTGCATAAAAACAGCTCTTGAAACCCTTGGGTCTCCTGTGGGTAAAGTCACTTTTATCGAACTGCCAGTGGTGACTGAGTACACTGTTGCCGACACAGGAGTTGCACACCTTCATATTCTATCATCTTGTGTGTCGTATAGTGACTTTATCATAGTAAGTTCTGATGGACTCAGTCTTTTCCTGTTTCAAATCTGGGGTTGCTGGTGCCCTGAGTGTCTGTGCATGACACCATCTCTTAAGTCTTGTCATGTACATCTTTCCACTTTCAAACGTTGTTCTATTTTTCTCTGTCGGAACGTCCGTTATGGCTGGGCAATCATCTACTGCATCTGCTTTTAACATAGTGCTTACTGTTTGGGCAGTTGCTGGTCCTAGTATAGCCTCACACAACTGGTGGTAGTCGACCCATGCCGGTGTCCATATGGTTTGAATTCTTTCCATATAGGCATAAACTGCTATTGGGTTTTTTCTAGGATCTGGGGACTCTGCAACTATATTTGCGAGGCCATTGCCATACCATGGTTTGTGGTGTTGGCTCTGTACGATGTATGGTTCGTTCGTCCTGGCTGCATTATCTGGGTTGCGTATTCTCTGTACTTGTGCTGGATACAGAGAAATAGGCAATGATGACCGTCTTTCAGTATTTCTAGTCGCATAGATATCTTGGCATGGCGGTTCATGGGGTGAAATCCAGTTTCCACAATTTGGGCAATGTTCATATCCTTCTGGAACGCAAAACTGACATACCGGACACAATCTTTCTGGAAAATATGTCAGTTTATTCTGTACATTATGCACCTGGGCATGAAAAGCTGTAGAGGCTGTGTCTTGACCCCTTGCTTCTCCTCTTCACCTGATTTGCACCCTTTCGCCTATAGTTCCTGATTGTGGACAATTGTTTACTGGACTCATAGCTTGATTCCAGGTGTCCACCACTCGTTTAAACATGAGGGGATCTTTAGCTGCCCAGTTTCTTTGGTTGGTCTTGTTGGGGTTTCTTGTGATAAAGTATCAGGACACTGGGGCATACTCTGTACACATAGCTCAGGTAAATCATTCGGATTTTCAACCACAGATCCTTCTAAGATAGGGCTGATTATTCGTCACTCTTTTCCTGGCTCATCTTTTTTTCAATTTTACTGTTAGTGAGCTTGCAGATTATTTCATTCTGTTCATACTATGGGTACCTTGGTGTGCATGCATGTCTAGGTATAGGGGTGGGGTATAGTGTGCAGGTGCTGTTGCTGAAATTACAGGCAGTGAGTTTAACGCTGGTTGTGGTGCTATTGAGTACTCTGGTACAATGGGGAAATCATTTTCCTCATCTCTTCTTCTATTCTCTGCTCCTAATTCTTTTGCTACAGTGATCCAGATGGATGCTTGATCTCTACTATTATGCTTAATAATCCAACTCTTGTTACAGGAGGCAAATTTTTCCCATTTCTCTAGGTCAAGTGTCCCTTCTGACGGGAAGCCTGCTCTTTTGAAAATGTTACTTATTCCTTTCAGAGCTTTACTGCCCTCCCTGTTATTAACAATATCCACGGGTTTGTCGGGCCCTGACATCTTTACAGACCGCGCTCCCATGCCTGGGTGAACGTGCGCGGAACCCCTCCTGATGTGGTATTTTAGTAACTCCTTATGAGGGACTTAAAATCTCCTTTTAAAGTTTTTCTTACCCTCCCTGTTACTAACAATATCCACGGGTTTGAACCCATCCTGATGTGGTATTTTAGTAACTCCTTATGAGGGACTTAAAATCTCCTTTTAAAGCTTTTCTTACCCTCCCTGTTACTAACAATATCCACGGGTTTGAACCCATCCTGATGTGGTATTTTAGTAACTTCTTATGAGGGAATTAAAATCTCCTTTTAAAGCTTTTCTTACCCTCCCTGTTACTAACAATATCCACGGGTTTGAACCCATCCTGATGTGGTATTTTAGCAACTCCTTATGAGGGAATTAAAATCTCCTTGTGAGACGCTGACTCTGAAGAATCTCTTCTATCCTTGTACCTAAAAAGCTCCTTAAATCCGTCTGTGGACAAATGACTGGGGTTGTAGTGTTGCCCCTTCCTCCCTGCTTTTGTGGAAAATCTGTTAGTACTGCTCCCCAAGTGAGACCTGCATAATAGATTATTTCTTCTGGATCACTGAGATGCGTCCCTAATATTATTGTTAAGTTACTCCAAGGGTCTATCCCCCTGCCTATATAGACTCATGCTTGTACCTTGTGTTCTTGGTAAACTCCCCACTATTCTTGGAATACGTTCACCTTGTGTCTCTTTCAGACAGTAGCTGTTTTTTAATACTGACCCAATTCTACCCCTTAACTGTCTTGCATAGGGACATACAATATATACAGTACAATGTGTGCAGGAGAATCTAGTTACACTGGTTTCATTATTCAGCAGACAACCCGACTCCCCCCCCACCTTTTCAAAAGCATATTGACAGAGTACATATAACAGTGCAAGGATACAAAAACAAGGATGACAGTAAATGCTATATATGTTATCTGTGTGCACGGCAGCTGTTTGAGGCTGCACGGGCAAATGGGTCTTAGACCTGGGATTATGTGGTTCCTTGGCCAATAGGTTATGATGTTAGACCAATCATTCTCAATGTAATGTTCCAACAATTCCCTTTTTAAAATGACAACCTTTTGTACAATAAAATTCATCATCATTTTCCACATAACCAAATGAGACTTCAGTGCTTGTAATTGCCACCAATCTCGGTGCTACAGACCCTTTGTATTTTCTTAACACAACAACACAGGTACAAGATTTGCATATACCTCTTTGGTTATTTATCAATTCAAACTGTTTATCAGCATTAGAACATATCTTGGCCATGCGCCACCTTTATAAAACGGCTCTATTTTCTTAATAAACATGTATTAGTACTTTCACAATTTAAAAGTTTTCTGCATATTTGATTAATTCCCCCTGTGCACTTGTGGCTAATTATCTGAAATTATTTACCCACAATTCAACAATATAACATACATGTATGGTACCTTAAAAAATTTCTTCTGACTGACAGTGGGTTCTTTAAGATATTCTCTGACCTTCCCGACTGGACTTCCGCAGATTTCAAGAAACACTGAGTTCAAGTGAGCAGGTAGAAATCTACACAATAAATCTCACTTACCGGTTTTTTTATCAGCGGTTCCTGAAAGATCAGAGGATTTGTTGCCAGTGGGGGAGATGCTGGAAGATCCCGGACGAGCCCCCAAAATGATAGGGTATGTTAACCTATTCAGGTCTGGTCTATAAACTCTCTGCAGTCATCAGTCAGAATTCTGTTTCCCTTAGCAACCGGTTGGAGATCAGTGAATGAAAAGGTGACACAGGATCATTGTGTAACCTAAGCAGTTCATAGTTGATCTGTCTTAGGGGCCATATAAGGTTTATTTTATAGTAAAAGAACAAAGGATTCATGTGTGCCAATACATTTAGCCAATCAGAATACACCATGTATGTCTTGAAAACTGAAACACATCAATTGTCAAACAGGATTATAATTAGCAATTAGAATATATTTATTGCTTTGCGATTATCAGTTTTCCCGGAACATCCTCTCTGGAGGTCAGGACAGGTCAAAATCCTCCTCGATGTTCAGAACTTTTGGCGATATGCTTGACTGGCCTTGGATACATCTGGTGCTGTGACATTGACCAATTCATGCTTTGAATATAATATTGAGCTTATGAAATATCTGTGAAGCTTTTAAGGAAACATGAACCTATATTTGTGAGCAGGAGTAAATATCTTAGTTAATGCGAAAAAGCTTGAATCAATATATATTTGCTATACTAAGAAAGCCCCTACACCATCACAGGGATGTCACTGGGGAGGTGAGAGGTCTTAGAGCATCACAGTGACATCACTTATATCTATAGTAATAATACAGGGACATAACTGGGGAGTTAAGAGGATTTTGAAGCGTTACTGATAAGTAACTTATATCTATAGTTATAATACAGGGACATGACTGGGAAGGTGAGAGGATCTGGGAGCGTCAGAGTGATGTCACTTATATCTATAGTAATAATACAGGGACATGACTGGAAAGGTAAGGGGATCTGGGTGCGGCGCAGTGATGTCACATATCTATAGTTATAACACAGGGACATGACTGGAGAGGTGAGGAGGTCTGGGAGCGTCACAGTGAGATCACTTATTTCTATAGCAATAATACAGGGACGTGACTGGGGAGGTATGGGGATCTGGGAGCGGAACAGTGATGTCACTTATATCTGTAGTAATAATACAGGGACATAACTGGGGAAGTGAAGGGATCTGGGAGTGTCACAGTGGCATTGCTTATATCTATAGAAACAATACAAGGTTATGACTGGGGAGGTGAAGGGATCTGGGAGCATCACTTTGACGTCACATATATCTATAGCAATAATACAGGGACATGACTGGGGAGGTGAGGGGATTTGGGAGCGTCACAGTGATGTCACTTTTGTCTATAGTAATAATACAGGGACATGACTGGGGATGTGAGGGAATCTGGGAGTGTCACAGTGACATCACATATATCTATAGTAATAATTTAGGGACATGACTGGGGAGGTGAGGCGATCTGGGTGCGTCACAGTGACATCACTTATATCTATAGTAATAATTCCGGGACATGACTGGGGAGGTGAGGGGATCTGGGAGTGTCACAGTGACATCACTTAAATCTATAGTAATAATACAGGGATATGATTGGGGAGGTGAGGGGATCTGGGAGTGTATATATTGATATATTATGTCTCCACCATTACACAGGATTACACAATAGTGAAGAAGACATCCAATGAGTATGAGACACCCAGCAGCCATCCCCGTGTATCAGGAGGACTGAGTAGAACCCAGAGTCCAATCACGGTGCCTCCACCTCACTCAATGATACATGAGAGACACCATGACAAGAAGATCCTGGAACTCGCCAACAAGATCATTCAGTTGCTGACTGGAGAGGTGACTGCTGGGAATGGGACATTATACAGTATCACCAGGGGACGTGTCTGGACGATGACTGGAGAGGTGACTGCTGGGAATGGGACATTATACAGTAACACCAGGGGACGTGTCTGGGTGATGACTGGAGAGGTGACTGCTTGGAATGGGGCATTATACAGTAACACCGGGGGATGTGTCTGGGTGATGACTGGAGAGGTGACTGCTGGGAATGGGACATTATACAGTAACACCGGGGGATGTGTCTGGGTGATGACTGGAGAGGTGACTGCTGGGAATGGAGCATTATACAGTAACACCAGGGAATGTGTCTGGGTGATAACTGGAGAGGTGACTGCTGGGAATGGGACATTATACAGTAACACCAGGGGACGTGTCTGGGTGATGACTGGAGAGGTGACTGCTTGGAATGGGGCATTATACAGTAACACCGGGGGATGTGTCTGGGTGATGACTGGAGAGGTGACTGCTGGGAATGGGACATTATACAGTAACACCGGGGGATGTGTCTGGGTGATGACTGGAGAGGTGACTGCTGGGAATGGAGCATTATACAGTAACACCAGGGAATGTGTCTGGGTGATAACTGGAGAGGTGACTGCTGGGAATGGGACATTATACAGTAACACCAGGGGATGTGTCTGGGTGATGACTGGAGAGGTGACTGCTGGGAATGGGACATCATACAGTAACACCAGGGAATGTGTCTGGGTGATAACTGGAGAGGTGATGCTGGGAATGGGACATTATACAGTAGCAACAGGGGACGTGTCTGGACGATGACTGGAGAGGTGACTACTGGGAATGGGACATTATACAGTAACACCACGGGACATGTCAGGGTGATGACTGGAGAGGTGACTGCTGGGAATGGGGCATTATACAGTAACACCAGGGGACGTGTCTGGGTGATGACTGGAGAGGTGACTGCTGGGAATGGGATATATAGAGTAACACCGGGAAAACGTGTCTGGGTGATGACTGGAAAGTGACTGCTGGGAAATGGGGTATTATACAGTAACACCAGGGGATGTATCTGGGTGGTGACTGGAGAAGTGACTGCTGGGATTGGGACAGTATACAGTAACACCGGGGGACGTGTGTGTGTGATGACTGGAGAGTGACTGCTGGGAATGGGGCATTATACAGTAACACCGAGGCACATGTCTGGGTGATGACTGGAGAGGTGACTGATGGGAATGGGACATTCTACAGTAACACCAAGGGGTGTGTCTGGGTGATGACTGGAGAGGTGACTGCTGGGAATGGGACATTATACAGTAACACTGGGGGACGTGTCTGGGTGATGACTGGAGAGGTGACTGCTGGGAATGGGGCATTATACAGTAACACCGGGGGATGTGTCTGGGTGACGACTGGAGAGATGACTTCCGGGAATGGAGCATTGCACAGTAACACCGGGGAATGTGTCTGGGTGATGACTGAAGAGGTGACTGCTGGGAACTGGCTATATACAGAAAAAACGGAGGCTGTGTCTGGATGATGACTGGAGAGGTGACTGCTGGGAATGGTACATTATACAGTAACACCAGGGGATGTGTCTGGGTGATGACTGGAGAGGTGACTGCTGGGATTGGGATGTATACAGTAACACTGGGGGACGTGTGTGGGTGATGACTGGAGAGTGACTGCTGGGAATGGGACATTATACAGTAACACCAGGGGACGTGTCTGGGTGATGACTGGAGAGGTGACTGCTTGGAATGGGGCATTATACAGTAACACCGGGGGATGTGTCTGGGTGATCACTGGAAAGGTGACTGCTGGGAATGGGACATTAAACAGTAACACCGGGGGATGTGTCTGGGTGATGACTGGAGAGGTGACTGCTGGGAATGGGACATTATACAGTAACATCGGGGGCGTGTCTGGGTGATGACTGGAGAGGTGACTGCTGGGAATGGGGCATTATACAGTAACACCAGGGGACGTGTCTGGGTGATGACTGGAGAGGTGACTGCTGGGAATGGGACATTATACAGTAACACCAGGGAACGTGTTTGGGGGATAACTGAAGAGGAGACTGCTGGGAATGGTAATTATAGAGTAACACCGGGGAAACGTGTCTGGGTGATGACTGAAGAGGTGAATGCAGGGAATTGGGCATTATACAGTAATTCCGGGAGACGTGTCTGGGTGATGACTGGAGAGGTGACTGCTGGGAATGTGATATATACAGTAACATCGGGGGACGTGTGTGGGTGATGACTGGAGAGTGACTGCTGGGAATGGGGCATTATACAGTAACACTGTGGCACGTGTCTGGGTGATGACTGGAGAGGTGACTGCCGGTAATGGAGCATTATACAGTAACACCAGGGGATGTGTCTGGGTGATGACTGCAGAGGTGACTGCTGGGAATGGGGCATTATACAGTAACACCAGGGGACGTGTCTGGGTGATGACTGGAGAGGTGACTGCTTGGAATGGGACATTATACAGTAACACCAGGGGATGTATTTGGATGATGACTGGAGAAGTGACTGCTGGGATTGGGACAGTGTACAGTAACACCGGGGGACGTGTCTGGGTGATGACTGGAGAGGTGACTGCTTGGAATGGGACATTATACAGTAACACCAGGGGATGTATCTGGATGATGACTGGAGAAGTGACTGCTGGGATTGGGACAGTGTACAGTAACACCAGGGGATGTGTCTGGGTGATGACTGGAGAGGTGACTGCTGGGAATGGGGCATTATACAGTAACACCGGGGGGGGTGGCGTGTCTGGGTGATAACTGGAGAGGTGACTGCTGGGAATGGGATATATACAGGTGCACAGGGGGCTGTGTTTGGATGATGAAAGGAGAGGTGACTGCTGGGAATGGGACATTATACAGTAACACCAGGGGATGTGTCTGGGTGATGACTGGAGAGGTGACTGCTGGGATTGGGATGTATACAGTAACACCGGGGGACGTGTGTGGGTGATGACTGGAGAGTGACTGCTGGGAATGGGGCATTATACAATAACACCAGGGGACGTGTCTTGGTGATGACTGGAGAGGTGACTGCTGGGAATGGGACATTATACAGTAACACCAGGGGACGTGTCTGGGTGATGACTGGTGAGGTGACTGCTGGGAATGGGACATTATACAGTAACAACAGGGGATGTGTCTTGGTGATGACTGGAGAGGTGACTGCTGGGAATGGGACATTATACAGTAACACCAGGGGACGTGTCTGGGTGATGACTGGTGAGGTGACTGCTGGGAATGGGACATTATACAGTAACAACAGGGGATGTGTCTGGGTGATGACTGGAGAGGTGACTGCTGGGAATGGGGCATTATACAGTACACCAGGGGATGTGTCTGGGTGATGACTGGAGAGGTAACTGCTGGGAATTGGACATTATACAGTAACACCGGGGGGACATGTCTGGGTGATGACTGGAGAGGTGACTGCTGGGAATGGGACATTATACAGTAACACCAGGGGGGGTGTCTGGGTGATGACTGGAGAGGTGACTGCTGGGAATGGGACATTATACAGTAACACCAGGGGGCGTGTCTGGGTGATGACTGGTGAGGTGACTGCTGGGAATGGGACATTATACAGTAACAACAGGGGATGTGTCTGGGTGATGACTGGAGAGGTGACTGCTGGGAATGGGGCATTATACAGTACACCAGGGGATGTGTCTGGGTGATGACTGGAGAGGTAACTGCTGGGAATTGGACATTATACAGTAACACCAGGGGATGTGGCTGGGTGATGACTGGAGAGAAAACTGCCGGGAATGGGACGTTATACAGTAACAACAGGGGATGTGTCTGGGTGATGACTGGAGAGGTGACTGCTGGGAATGGGGCATTATACAGTACACCAGGGGATGTGTCTGGGTGATGACTGGAGAGGTAACTGCTGGGAATTGGACATTATACAGTAACACCAGGGGATGTGGCTGGGTGATGACTGGAGAGGTAACTGTCGGGAATGGGACGTTATACAGTAACACCAGGGGATGTGTTTGGGTGATGACTGGAGAGGTGACTGCTGGGAATGGGACATTATACAGTAACACCAGGGGATGTGTCTGGGTGATGACTGGAGAGGTGACTGCTGGGAATGGGACATTATATTTGTATTGTTTAATCTATTACTGAAATCAACAATTTTACAATATTTTATTAATGGTTTACATAGGGTGAAGCACAATTAAATAATATTAAAGTCAAAGATACAAAGGGAGAAGAAGAGACGTATGTGAGTGATATAAAGGCAGAAGATATAGAGGGAGAAGAAGAGACGTATGTGACTGATATAAAGGCAGAAGATATAGATGGAGAAGAAGAGACATATGTGACTGATATAAAGGCAGAAGATATAGAGGGAGAAGAAGAGACATATGTGATTGATATGAAGGCAGAAGATATAGAGGGAGAAGAAGAGACGTATGTGAGGGTTGATCAGCAGTGTAAGGAGGAGGAGATCCCTACAGATATCAGCACAGGTGAGTAGTAAACAATTATTACAGAAAAGAGTCACATATTCTCCTTTCTCAGTCCCTACAGCAATCTCTTATCCTACACCCTCCTCTGTCAGTAGAAATTAGGGAACTGTATTTGCATAGTAGGGGAGTCAGGAGCCATCAGCCCCTATTATACTCCTGCTCTCCCCTCACATCATGTCACTGTGTGTTACCAGCCCAGAGATCTGACCAGTCTCCTCCCCACACTCTCTGGTGTATCTCATACATCAGGAGCCATCAGCCCTTATTATACACCTGCTCTCCCCCTCACATCATGTCACTGTGTGTTACCAGCCCAGAGATCTGACCAGTCTCCTCCCCACACTCTCTGGTGTATCTCATACATCAGGAGACATCAGCTCCTATTATACTCCTGTTCTCCCCCTCACATCATGTCACCGTGTGTTACCAGCCCAGAGATCTGACCAGTCTTCTCCCCACACTCTCTGGTGTATCTCATACATCAGGAGCCATCAGCCCCTATTATACTCCTGCTCTTCCCCTCACATCATGTCACTGTGTGTTACCAGCCCAGAGATATGACCAGTCTCCTCCCCACACTCTCTGGTGTATCTCATACATCAGGAGACATTAGCCCCTATTATACTTCTGCTCTCCCCCTCACATCATGTCACTGTGTGTTACCAGCCCAGAGATCTGACCAGTCTCCTCCCCACACTCTCTGGTGTATCTCATACATCAGGAGCCATCAGCCCCTATTATACTCCTGCTCTCCTCCTCACATCATGTCACTGTGTGTTACCAGTCCAGAGATCTGACCAGTCTCCTCCCCACACTCTCTGGTGTATCTCATACATTAGCAGCCATCAGCCCTATTTATACTCCTGCTCTCCCCCTCACATCATGTCACTGTGTGTTACCAGCCCAGAGATATGACCAGTCTCCTCCCCACACTCTCTGGTGTATCTCATACATGAGGAGCCATCAGCCCCTATTATACTCCTGCTCTCCCCCTCACATCATGTCATTGTGTTACCAGCCCAGAGATCTGACCAGTCTCCTCCACACACTCTCTGGTGTATCTCATACATCAGGAGCCATCAGCCCCTATTATACTCCTGCTCTCCCCCTCACATCATGTCACTGTGTGTTACCAGCCCAGAGATCTGACCAGTCTCCTCCCCACACTCTCTGGTGTATCTCATACATCAGGAGCCATCAGCCCCTATTATACTCCTGCTCTCCTCCTCACATCATGTCACTGTGTGTTACCAGTCCAGAGATCTGACCAGTCTCCTCCCCACACTCTCTGGTGTATCTCATACATTAGCAGCCATCAGCCCTATTTATACTCCTGCTCTCCCCCTCACATCATGTCACTGTGTGTTACCAGCCCAGAGATCTGACCAGTCTCCTCACCACACTGTCTGGTGTATATCATACATCAGGAGCCATCAGCCCCTATTATACTCCTGCTCTCCCCCTCACATCATGTCACTGTGTGTTACCAGCCCAGAGATCTGACCAGTCTCCTCCCCACACTCTCTGGTGTATCTCATACATTAGCAGCCATCAGCCCCATTTATACTCCTGCTCTCCCCCTCACATCATGTCACTGTGTGTTCCCAGCCCAGAGATCTGACCAGTCTCCTCCCCACACCTCTGGTGTATCTCATACATTAGCAGCCATCAGCCCCATTTATACTCCTGCTCTCCTCCTCACATCATGTCACTGTGTGTTACCAGCCCAGAGATCTGACCAGTCTCCTCCCCACACTCTCTGGTGTATCTCATACATCAGGAGCCATCAGCCCCTATTATACTCCTGCTCTCCTCCTCACATCATGTCACTGTGTGTTCCCAGCCCAGAGATCTGACCTGTCTCCTCCCCACACTCTCTGGTGTATCTGATACATTAGCAGCCATCAGCCCCATTTATACTCCTGCTCTCCCCCTCACATCATGTCACTGTGTGTTCCCAGCCCAGAGATCTGACCAGTCTCCTCCCCACACCTCTGGTGTATCTCATACATTAGCAGCCATCAGCCCCATTTATACTCCTGCTCTCCTCCTCACATCATGTCACTGTGTGTTACCAGCCCAGAGATCTGACCAGTCTCCTCCCCACACTCTCTGGTGTATCTCATACATCAGGAGCCATCAGCCCCTATTATACTCCTGCTCTCCTCCTCACATCATGTCACTGTGTGTTACCAGCCCAGAGATCTGACCTGTCTCCTCCCCACACTCTCTGGTGTATCTGATACATTAGCAGCCATCAGCCCCATTTATACTCCTGCTCTCCCCCTCACATCATGTCACTGTGTGTTCCCAGCCCAGAGATCTGACCAGTCTCCTCCCCACACCTCTGGTGTATCTCATACATTAGCAGCCATCAGCCCCATTTATACTCCTGCTCTCCTCCTCACATCATGTCACTGTGTGTCACCAGCCCAGAGATATGACCAGTCTCCTCCCCACACTATCTGGTGTATCTCATACATCAGGAGCCATCTGCCCCTATTATACTCCTCCTCTCCCCTCACATCATGTCACTGTGTGTTACCAGCCCAGAGATCTGACCAGTCTCCTCCCCACACTCTCTGGTGTATCTCATACATCAGGAGCCATCAGCCCCTATTATACTCCTGCTCTCCCCTCACATTCTTAGTCGGGGTGACAGGGGTATCTGAGCCAAAATTTCAAGTAAACATGATGTAATGCAACTCAAATAACACAGTAATGACCGAGAAATTCCACTAGAGGTCGGCTTGATCACAGACGTGAAGTACTCAGCACAGAGAGATACAAATGGAAAAATATATTCAGTGAATAAATCCACAAAATAATATAATATACTGTGAGGTTGTAATCAGAGTGTAATGAGCTGTGGTAGCATATAAATAGAATATCATACCAACTGACATTTTCGTTAGTTGTTGCTAACTGTTGTTGTTAGTTGTTTTGTTAGTTTGTTGTTGCGACCAACAGCATTTTAGTCAGAGACACATCTACCGGTGCTTATACGGTGAGTTCAATCACCTCTCCCACATGCAATAGTATTTCTCTGACGTCCTAGTGGATGCTGGGAACTCCGTAAGGACCATGGGGAATAGCGGCTCCGCAGGAGACTGGGCACAAAAGTAAAAGCTTTATGACTAGCTGGTGTGCACTGGCTCCTCCCCCTATGACCCTCCTCCAAGCCCCAGTTAGATTTTTGTGCCCGAACGAGAAGGGTGCATGCTAGGTAGCTCTCCTGAGCTGCTTAGAGTAAAAGTTTAAATAGTTTTTTTTATTTTCAGTGAGTACTGCTGGCAACAGGCTCACTGCATCGTGGGACTATGGGGAGAAGAAGCGAACTCACCTGCGTGCAGATTGGATTGGGCTTCTTGGCTACTGGACATTAGCTCCAGAGGGACGATCACAGGCCCAGCTTGGATGGGTCCCGGAGCCGCGCCGCCGGCCCCCTTACAGAGCCAGAAGAGCGAAGAGGTCCGGAAAAATCGGCGGCAGAAGACGTTCCTGTCTTCAATAAGGTAGCGCACAGCACCGCAGCTGTGCGCCATTGCTCTCAGCACACTTCACACTCCGGTCACTGAGGGTGCAGGGCGCTGGGGGGGAGCGCCCTGAGACGCAATAAAACACGTTTTAAACCTTATATGGCAAAAGAAATGCATCACATATAGCTCCTGGGCTATATGGATGCATTTAACCCCTGCCAGTTTTCCTAAAAAAAGCGGGAGAAAAGGCCGCCGAGAAGGGGGCGGAGCCTATCTCCTCAGCACACAAGCGCCATTTTCCTTCACAGCTCCGCTGGAAGGACGGCTCCCTGACTCTCCCCTGCTGTCCTGCACTACAGAAACAGGGTAAAACAAGAGAGGGGGGGGGCACTATTTGGCAGATAATACAAATACAGCAGCTATAGAAGGGAGAAACACTTATATAAGGTTATCCCTGTATATATATAGCGCTCTGGTGTGTGCTGGCAAACTCTCCCTCTGTCTCCCCAAAGGGCTCGTGGGGTCCTGTCCTCTATCAGAGCATTCCCTGTGTGTGTGCTGTGTGTCGGTACGATTGTGTCGACATGTATGAGGAGGAAAATGATGTGGAGGCGGAGCAATTGCCTGTAATAGTGATGTCACCCCCTAGGGAGTCGACACCTGACTGGATGGTCGTATGGAAGGAATTACGTGACAGTGTCAGCACTTTGCAAAAAACTGTTGACGACATGAGACAGCCGGCAAATCAGTTAGTGCCTGTCCAGGCGTCTCAAACACCGTCAGGGGCTCTAAAGCGCCCGTTACCTCAGATGGTCGACACAGACCCAGACACAGATACTGACTCCAGTGTCGACGGTGAGGAGACAAACGTAATGTCCAGTAGGGCCACACGTTACATGATCACGGCAATGAAGGAGGCTATGAACATTTCTGATACTACAAGTACCACAAAAAAGGGTATTATGTGGGGTGTGAAAAAACTACCCATAGTTTTTCCTGAATCAGATGAATTAAATGAGGTGTGTGACAAAGCGTGGGTTTCCCCCGATAAAAAACTGCTAATTTCTAATAAATTATTGGCATTATACCCTTTCCCGCCAGAGGTTAGGGCGCATTGGGAAACACCCCCTAGGGTAGATAAGGCGCTCACACGCTTATCAAAACAAGTGGCGTTACCGTCTCCTGATACGGCCGCCCTCAAGGAACCAGCTGATAGAAAGCTGGAAAATATCCTAAAAGGTATCTACACACATACTGGTGTAATACTGCGACCAGCAATCGCCTCAGCCTGGATGTGCAGCGCTGGAGTGGCTTGGTCGGATTCCCTGACTGAAAATATTGATACCCTGGATAGGGACAGTATATTATTGACTATAGAGCATTTAAAGGATGCATTACTATATATGCGAGATGCACAGAGGGATATTTGCACCCTGGCATCAAGAGTAAGTGCGCTGTCCATTTCTGCCATAAGAAGTTTATGGACACGACAGTGGTCAGGTGATGCGGATTCCAAACGGCATATGGAAGTATTGCCGTATAAAGGGGAGTAGTTATTTGGGGTCGGTCTATCGGACCTGGTGGCCACGGCAACGGCTGGGAAATCCGCCTTTTTACCCCAGGTCACCTCTCAGCAGAAAAAGACACCGTCTTTTCAGACTCAGTTCTTTCGTCCCCATAAGGGCAAGCGGGCAAAAGGCCACTCATTTCTGCCCCGGGGCAGAGGAAGGGGAAAAAGACTGCAGCAGGCAGCCTCTTCCCAGGAGCAGAAGCCCTCCCCCGCTTCTGCCAAGTCTTCAGCATGACGCTGGGGCCTTACAAGCGGACTCTGGCACGGTGGGGGCCCGTCTCAAAAATTTCAACGCGCAGTGGGCTCACTCGCAAGTGGACCCCTGGATCCTGCAGGTAGTATCACAGGGGTACAAATTGGAATTCGAGACGTCTCCCCCTCGCCGGTTCCTGAAGTCTGCTCTACCAACGTCTCCCTCCGACAGGGAGGCGGTATTGGAAGCTATTCACAAGCTGTATTCCCAGCAGGTGATAATCAAGGTACCCCTCCTACAACAGGGAAAGGGGTATTATTCCACGCTGTTTGTGGTACCGAAGCCGGACGGCTCGGTGAGACCGATTTTAAATCTGAAATCCTTGAACACTTACATAAAAAGGTTCAAATTCAAGATGGAGTCACTCAGAGCAGTGATAGCGAACCTGGAAGAAGGGGACTATATGGTGTCTCTGGACATCAAAGATGCTTATCTCCATGTCCCAATCTACCCTTCTCACCAAGGGTACCTCAGGTTTGTGGTACAAAACTGTCATTATCAGTTTCAGACGCTGCCGTTTGGATTGTCCACGGCACCACGGGTCTTTACCAAGGTAATGGCCGAAATGATGATTCTTCTTCGAAGAAAAGGCGTCTTAATTATCCCTTACTTGGACGATCTCCTGATAAGGGCAAGGTCCTGGGAACAGTTAGAGGTCGGAGTAGCACTATCTCAGGTAGTGCTACGTCAGCACGGGTGGATTCTAAATATTCCAAAATCGCAGCTGATTCCAACAACACGTCTACTGTTCCTAGGGATGATTCTGGACACAGTCCAGAAAAAGGTGTTTCTCCCGGAGGAGAAGGCCAGGGAGTTATCCGAGCTAGTCAGGAACCTCCTAAAACCAGGCCAAGTGTCAGTGCATCAATGCACAAGGGTCCTGGGAAAGATGGTGGCTTCTTATGAAGCGATTCCATTCGGAAGATTCCATGCAAGAACTTTTCAGTGGGATCTGCTGGACAAATGGTCCGGATCGCATCTTCATATGCATCAGCGGATAACCTTATCTCCAAGGACAAGGGTGTCTCTCCTGTGGTGGTTGCAGAGTGCTCATCTTCTAGAGGGCCGCAGATTCGGCATTCAGGACTGGATTCTGGTGACCACGGATGCCAGCCTGAGAGGCTGGGGAGCAGTCACACAGGGAAGAAATTTCCAGGGCTTGTGGTCAAGCATGGAAACGTCTCTTCACATAAATATCCTGGAACTAAGGGCAATTTACAATGCCCTAAGTCAAGCAAGGCCTCTGCTTCAGGGTCAGCCGGTATTGATCCAATCGGACAACATCACGGCAGTCGCCCACGTAAACAGACAGGGCGGCACAAGAAGCAGGAGGGCAATGGCAGAAGCTGCAAGGATTCTTCGCTGGGCGGAAAATCATGTGATAGCACTGTCAGCAGTGTTCATTCCGGGAGTGGACAACTGGGAAGCAGATTTCCTCAGCAGACACGACCTCCACCCGGGGGAGTGGGGACTTCACCCAGAAGTCTTCCACGTGATTGTAAACCATTGGGAAAAACCAAAGGTGGACATGATGGCGTCCCGTCTCAACAAAAAACTAGACAGATATTGCGCCAGGTCAAGGGACCCTCAGGCAATAGCGGTGGACGCTCTGGTAACACCGTGGGTGTACCAGTCAGTGTATGTGTTCCCTCCTGTGCCTCTCATACCCAAAGTACTGAGAATCATAAGAAGGAGAGGAGTAAGAACTATACTCGTGGCTCCGGATTGGCCAAGAAGGACTTGGTACCCGGAACTTCAAGAGATGCTCACGGAGGACCCGTAGCCTCTACCTCTAAGAAAGGACCTGCTCCAGCAGGGACCTTGTCTGTTCCAAGACTTACCGCGGCTGCGTTTGACGGCATGGCGGTTGAACGCCGGATCCTGAAGGAAAAAGGCATTCCAGATGAAGTCATCCCTACCCTGATCAAGGCCAGGAAGGATGTAACCGCAAAACATTATCACCGCATTTGGCGGAAATATGTTGCGTGGTGTGAGGTCAAGAAGGCCCCTACAGAGGAATTTCAACTGGGTCGTTTCCTGCATTTCCTGCAAACAGGACTGTCTATGGGCCTAAAATTAGGGTCCATTAAGGTTCAAATTTCGGCCCTGTCGATCTTCTTCCAGAAAGAACTGGCTTCAGTGCCTGAAGTTCAGACGTTTGTCAAAGGGGTACTGCATATACAGCCTCCTTTTGTGCCTCCAGTGGCACCTTGGGATCTCAATGTAGTTTTGGGGTTTCTAAAATCACATTCGTTTGAACCACTCACCACTGTGGAATTAAGATATCTCACATGGAAGGTGGTCATGATGTTAGCCCTGGCTTCAGCCAGGCGTGTCTCAGAATTGGCGGCTTTATCATATAAAAGCCCTTACCTAATTTTTCATTCAGACAGGGCAGAATTGAGGACTCGTCCTCAATTTCTCCCTAAGGTGGTTTCAAAGTTTCACATGAACCAGCCTATTGTGGTACCTGCGGCTACTAGGGACTTGGAGGACTCCAAGTTGCTGGACGTAGTCAGGGCCCTGAAAATATATGTTTCCAGGACGGCTGGAGTCAGAAAATCTGACTCGCTGTTTATCCTGTATGCACCCAACAAGCGGGGTGCTCCTGCTTCTAAGCAGACGATTGCTCGTTGGATTTGTAGTACAATTCAGCTTGCACATTCTGTGGCAGGCCTGCCACAGCCAAAATCTGTAAAAGCCCATTCCACAAGGAAAGTGGGCTCATCTTGGGCGGCTGCCCGAGGGGTCTCGGCTTTACAACTTTGCCGAGCAGCTACTTGGTCAGGGGCAAACACGTTTGCTAAATTTTACAAATTCGATACCCTGGCTGAGGAGGACCTGGAGTTCTCTCATTCGGTGCTGCAGAGTCATCCGCACTCTCCCGCCCGTTTGGGAGCTTTGGTATAATCCCCATGGTCCTTACGGAGTTCCCAGCATCCACTAGGACGTCAGAGAAAATAAGAATTTACTTACCGATAATTCTATTTCTCGTAGTCCGTAGTGGATGCTGGGCGCCCATCCCAAGTGCGGATTGTCTGCAATACTTGTATATAGTTATTGTTACAAAAATCGGGTTGTTTATTGTTGTGAGCCATCTTTTCAGAGGCTCCTACGTTTATCATATTGTTAACTGGGTTCAGATCACAAGTTGTACGGTGTGATTGGTGTGGCTGGTATGAGTCTTACCCGGGAATCAAGATCCTTCCTTATTATGTACGCTCGTCCGGGCACAGTATCCTAACTGAGGCTTGGAGGAGGGTCATAGGGGGAGGAGCCAGTGCACACTAGCTAGTCATAAAGCTTTTACTTTTGTGCCCAGTCTCCTGCGGAGCCGCTATTCCCCATGGTCCTTACGGAGTTCCCAGCATCCACTACGGACTACGAGAAATAGAATTATCGGTGAGTAAATTCTTATTTTTGTTTCAGCATGTCTACTCATATATACATACTTTTTGTGTTTGACAACCTCGTTAGTAAGAGAGATCCAGGCCGCGGTACAAGGGCCGCTAGTGGACATCCACAGTCTGGCTATACAGACCTTGGCCAGCATACAGGGGTTGGCAATATACCGTTGCATGTTTTTATCAAGAGCATCGTCATCAAAAGCCGCTAGCAAACCTATAGCAGGTGTGCAAGCGTTTGAGGGTATCACGGTGGAAATCAGAACGCAAATAATCTCAACCCAAAATAAATTAACCACAGGGCAGGACCATAAAAGGTGCCAGAACGTGCCCTCCAACAAGTTCCATTTAGGGCACCTAGAATCCCCCCTACCCCCCAGCTGAAGCAGACGTATAGGTGTAATGTATACTCTGTGCAGTATGAATCATTGAATCTGCTGAAATCTCGCTGAAGTGGATGAGGTGCGAGGGCCAGTCAGGGCAGCGTCCCATGCATCCTGAGAATGGGGCCCCAGGTCCGCCTCCCATTGTGAACGAAGGCGTGGCATGTCAGTCACATGGTGTGAAGCGAGCAGGCTAGAGTATATCTGGGACGTAAGGTGGGAACCATCCAGGGATAGTAGCATTAGCCTAACAGGGAACTGTTGTAGCTGGATCGAGTTGTCAGGGAATTGGGCGGAGCAGGCCTGCCGCAACTGTAGGTAGCGATAAAAATAAGTATAGGGAATCGGATAATCCGATTGTAGTTGTGAGAATGATTTAAACACATTCCCAGAGTATAACTGCCCAATAGCATTAGTGATGAGCAGGTTCGGTTTCTCGGAAACCGGAGCCCCACGAACTTCACCTTTTTTACACGGGTCCGAGGCAGGTTCGCACCTTCCCGCCTTGCTCGGCTAACCCGAGCGCGCCTGAACGTCATCATCCCGCTGTCAGATTCTCGCGAGATTCGGAATCTATATAAGCAGCCGCGCGTCGCCGCCATTTTCACTCGTGCATTGGAGATGATAGGAAGAGGACGTGGCTGGCGTCCTCTCCGTTTATTGTTGAAGTTGATTGGTTGTTTATTGCTTAATTGTGGGGAGGATTGGGGAACAGCTGTTAGGAGGAGTACAGTGCAGAGTTTTCCTGATAAGTGACCACCAGTTTTTATCCGTTCTCTGCCTGAAAAAAACGCTCCATACCATATCTGTGCTCAGTGTGCTGCATAATATATTTGTGCTGAGTGCTCACACTGCTTAATTGTGGGGACTGGGGAGCAGCTATAGCAGGAGTACAGTGCACAGTTTTGCTGACAGTGACCACCGGTATACGTTGTCTGCCTGAAAAACACTCCATATCTGTGCTCAGTGTGCTGCTTTATAGTGAGGTCTGTGGACCACCAGTATAATTAATATTATATAGGAGGAGTACAGTGCAGAGTGCACTGCTGTACCTATCTCTGTGTCGTCATCCATTAAGTATACTATCCATCTACATTCTATACCTGTGGTGCATTTTAGTTTTGCGCAGTATATATAGTAGTAGGCCATTGCTATATATACTGACATATAATTCCACACATTAAAATATGGAGAACAAAAATGTGGATGTTAAAATAGGGAAAGATCAAGATCCACTTCCACCTCGTGCTGAAGCTGCTGCCACTAGTCATGGCCGAGACGATGAAATGCCATCAACGTCGTCTGCCAAGGCCGATTCCCAATGTCATAGTAGAGAGCATGTAAAATAAAAAATAAAAAGTTCAGTAAAATGACCCAAAAATCAAAATTTAAAGCGTCTGAGGAGAAGCGTAAATTTGCCAATATGCCATTTACGACACGGAGTGGCAAGGAACGGCTGAGGCCCTGGCCTATGTTCATGGCTAGTGGTTCAGCTTCACATGAGGATGGAAGCACTCATCCTCTCACTAGAAAACTGCAATGCCACTCCTAGATGGGCCAGGTGTTTGTGTCGGCCACTTGGGTCGCTTAGCTTAGTCACACAGCTACCTCATTGCGCCTCTTTTTTTCTTTGCATCATGTGCTGTTTGGGGACTATTTTTTTGAAGGGCCATCCTGCCTGACACTGCAGTGCCACTCCTAGATGGGCCAGGTGTTTGTGTCGGCCACTTGTGTCGCTTAGCTTAGCCATCCAGCGACCTCGGTGCAAATTTTAGGATTAAAAATAATATTGTGAGGTGTTCAGAATAGACTGGAAATGAGTGGAAATTATGGTTATTTAGGTTAATAATACTATGGGATCAAAATGACCCCCAAATTCTATGATTTAAGCTGTTTTTTAGGGTTTTTTTAAAAAAACACCCGAATCCAAAACACACCCGAATCCGACAAAAAAATTTCGGTGAAGTTTTGCCAAAACACGGCCGCGGAACCGAACCCAAAACCAAAGCCCGAAAAATTTCCGGTGCACATCACTAAATAGCATAGATACCCCATCTGCCCTAAGACCCCTCAGTTCCTTAAATCCAATGGTACCATCTAATGGGGCATCCGGGTCCCAGCCCTCACTCAAAAGCAGAATCCCAGCTTGCTTCCAAATCATCACAGCCTGCTTAAATATATCGGTAAGCCAATTAACTTGTTCTTACCAGACAGCAAGCAGTGCAGTGGAGTGAGTCCAGGAACCAAAGCAGATACCACCAGAGAGGGAAGATCCAACCCGGCCTCGTCCCTAAGCCAGTCATAAATATGTGTCAGTTGTGTGGCCCAATAATAAAATTCCCCGTGCTTCTTATAGAATTCTACAGGAATGCCGTCCAGCCCCGGCGCTTTACCGCCAGGGAAGAACTTTATGGCCCTCTCCAGCTCAGCCAGAGAAATCGGGGAATCAAGAAAATCGCGTGCATCAGGGGTCAGTGTCAGCAGAGAGACCGCATCAAGATACGACAGATGGTCCTCATCCGTGCATGTCAACCTAGTGCTATATAAATGATTATAGTAGTCAAGAAATTGATTGGCTATGTCAGGGGTTTGGTCATACACAGTGCCGTCACGGCCTACCAGACGAACCACAGTATTAGACGGTTGCTCAGTACGCGCCAATCTGGCCATAAAAGCGCCGTAAGTCTTTCCAGGGACGGATCTATGGTGTTTTTATAGTCCCCCAGGCTAATGACTGGAGCATCAGGGAATATAGCAAGAAATTCTGCTGTTTTTTGAAGGACTTCCGGGGAATACGGGGGTGGTATATAAAGTGCTTGTTATGCACACCAGTGCCTGCAGGAATGTACTGGTGTTTGAACGGATAGGGATGCAAAACAAATGAACTCACAGACAGACTGGGGAATATGACATTACGTACACAGAAGGTGATAGGGTAACAAAATAAACACAAAGTGAACAGAGAAGCCCAGAGGCTAAGAAACTGGGTGTCTCCCTAGTATTAGTAATGCTCAGATGGAAAAAGCAAGATGTTGTGTTTTAATACGTAGAGAACCCGAAATGATGTTGCTAAGGGCAACAGCAAAACCCTAAAGGGTCACCAACGGGTGTGGCAGTAAACTCCTTGGTCAGAGATGGAATGATAGACACAAGGAGAGTCTCCACAATCCTAATCCTCACATGCAGTGCACAGGTTCAGCTTACTGCCACTAAACTGACACCTGAACACCTTGCACAGTGAGACAGGATTTAGGCAGGCAAATCTAAGAATACAGCCGCAAACTTGCTAAGTTCACAGAGTAGCAAAAGAACCCCAGCAAGTTAAACGACTGACTCCAGACTTACTGCTAGGTCTGGATTGGCAGAGTGTAGTACCAAATCCCCAGGCCTATTTGCAGTAAGCAACAACAAATACAAAGCTACACAGTACTGGCTAACTTTCAGGAACTGACTAACCAACAAAGATTCAGCAGCATCTGCTTAACCTGAGAAGAGGCCTTATATATCAGGTGCTGTCCACGCCCCACTCAGACCTCACAGACTGTGAGCACAAAAACCAGCACCGGATCCCCTGCCGTGCACAGAGCCTGTAACCACTGCACAGCAAAAGACCCGAACCGGAGTATCAGCTGCGCTCAGGTTACTCTGCTAGCACTTGTCTCCCGGTTGCCTTGACGACGTGGCAGCACAGGGCAGGAGACCCTAACAGTACCCCCCCCTCTGACGAGGGGTCAAAGAACCCCTACCACCGGGTTTATCCGGGAACTGCGAGAAGAAAGAGCGTATCAGTCTGGGGGCATGAAGATCACAACTGCGCACCCACGACCGCTCCTCCGGGCCATACCCCTTCCAGTGCACCAAAAATGACAGCCGACCCCGAACCATCTTGGAGTCAAGAATCCTTTCAACAACACACTCCCTCTGGCCACGTATCAGAAGAGGGGAAGGTCTTCCACTGGAAGAAGGATTACTAATCGCCCGTTTTAAAAGGGAACAATGAAATGTTTTATTGATACCCAAAGAACGGGGCAGATCTAACTGAAATGCCACCGGATTGATAACCCTGGTGATCTTATAAGGGCCGATGAACCGGGGGCCTAACTTATGAGATGGCTGTCTCAACTTCAAATTCTTGGTAGACAACCAGACGAAGTCTCCTAATTTGAAGCTGCAGGGTCTTTTCCGCTTATCAAAAACCCTTTTGGTCACTAATGACACAGACACAAGGGCTTTCTTCACTTTCCTCCAAATACCTCTAAGGACCGAAACCACAGAGGAACCACCAGGCGTGGAGTCCAGGGGCTCAAAAGAATTGGCCTTAGGATGATGCCCATACACACAAAGGAAGGGAGAGATCCCTGTAGCAGAGTGAGCTGCGTTGTTATAGGCAAACTCCGCCATGGACAGATGAGCAACCCAGTCAGTCTGACACTTGGAGACATAACACCTGAGGAACTGCTCCAAGGACTGGTTCACCCTTTCAGTCTGCCCATTAGACTGCAGATGGTAGCCTGACGACAAGCTGACAGAAATCTGGAGATCGGAACAAAATGCCCTCCAGAATTTGGCCACAAACTGGGATCAGCGGTCAGAGACCACATCAAGTGGCAACCCGTGGAGACGCACAACATGCAGCATAAATAATTCAGACAGGTGTCTGGCCGATGGCAGCCCAACCAGTGGAACGAAGTGCGCCATCTTCGAAAACCTGTCAACGACAACCCAGATGGCTGTCATCCCCGAGGATTTGGGCAAGTCCACCACAAAATCCATTGAAATGTGGGTCCATGGCTTAGATGGGATAGAGAGTGGATGTAATGGGCCAACAGGAACCCCTCTAGGAGTCTTATTTCGGGCACAGATGTCACATGCCCGAACCCACTGATCCACATCCTTAGCCACCGAGGGCCACCACACCGCCCTAGATAGCAACTCCCGAGTTCTGGCAATACCCGGGTGACCTGCCGACTTCTTGGCATGGAATTCCAGGAACACTCACTGTCTTAACCTAGGAGACACAAACAAAAGACCTACCGGAAGGTCTGGAGGAGCCTGCTCCTGTGCTCTAAGGACTAATGATAAGAGGTCCTGGGTAATGCCCACTTTAATACATGATGGGGACACAATGGGCAACGGCTCCTCTGTGGTCTCCTGGATTGGAGCAAAACTCTGCGAGAGCGCATCAGCCTTGATGTTTTTTGACCCAGGGCGATATGTTATCAAAAAATTAAAGCGAGCAAAAAATAAAGCCCATCGTGCCTGCCTGGCATTGAGACGCTTCGCTGACTCTAAATATGCCAGATTCTTATGGTCGGTGAGAATCGAGACCACAAACTTAGCCCCCTCAAGCCAGTGTCTCCACTCCTCGAGTGCATCCTTAATAGCCAACAATTCCCGGTTACCCACGTCATAATTCATCTCGGCAGGCGAAAATTTACGGGAAAAGTAAGCACAGGGATGAAGGCGATTATCAGACACTCCCATCTGAGAGAGCACTGCCCCAATACCCATCTCAGAGGCATCCACCTCCACCACAAAAGGACGCTCTGGATCTGGGTGTCGCAGCACCTTGGCCGATACAAATGCCCTTTTGAGACGGGCAAAAGCCGCTTTAGCCTCACAAGACCAGTGAGCAACATCCGCCCCTTTCTTAGAGAGTGCCACCAAGGGCGCCACTATAGACGAAAATCCAGCGATAAATCGTCTATAAAAATTTGCAAAGCCCAGGAAACGCTGAAGTGCCTTCAAACTAGTGGGCTGCACCCAATCCAGGACTGCCTGTACCTTGGAACCCACCATTTGGAAACCTTCTGGGGAGATAATATATCCTAGAAATGCGATTTGCTGAACTTCAAATTCGCACTTCTCCAGCTTCGCCCCAAGCCGGTGGTCTCTGAGTTTCTGGAGGACTAAGCGTACATGCTTCCGATGTTCCTCCAGGGAATGGGAGAAGATTAGGATGTCATCTAAGTATACAACTAAGAATCTATCCAAATATTCCCTGAGTACATCATTCATGAAATCCTGGAAGACTGCCGGGGCATTACAGAGCCCAAAAGGCATCACCAAATATTCATAATGCCCTGAGTGGGTATTAAAGGCAGTCTTCCATTCATCCCCCTCTCTTATTCGGATTAGATTGTACGCACCGCATAGGTCAATCTTAGAAAAAATGGTGGCAGTACGAAGCTGGTCAAACAAGACCGAAATGAGAGGCAGTGGGTATGAGTTTTTAATTGTGATACGGTTCAATTCCCTGAAGTCGATGCAGGGTCGCAATGAACCGTCCTTTTTACCCACGAAGAAGAACCCCGACCCAACTGGAGACTGTGAAGGTCTGATAAATCCCTTAGCCAAGTTCTCCTGAATGTACTCTGCCATAGCCTGAGTCTCAGGACGTGACAGGGAGTACAACCTGCTCTTGGGAAGCTTAGCATTTGGCAACAAATCAATGGCACAGTCATAGGGGCGATGGGGAGGTAGTACCTCTGCAACTTTTTTGGAGAACACGTCCGCAAAATCTGCATAACACCCTGGCAATCCTGGCAAACTTAGCTGCGAGAGCCTGACTGGAAGGCTCAAGCAACTCCTGAAACAATCAGTACCCCAACTAAGAATCTTCCCAGAGACCCAGTCAAATTGAGGATTGTGGGCCCTTAACCAGGGTAACCCCAACACCAATGGGGCAAAAGTACAGACAGTCACATAAAAGGCCAATTTTTCAGAGTGTGTGGCTCCAATAAACAAAGAAAACTGGCTAGTGCAAGAGGTAATTTTACCTTGGGATAATGGTTCCCCGTTTAACCCACAAATCTCAATTTCCGATGCCAAGGGTACTAAGGGAACAGAGTGTTTCAGGGCGAATTGGCGGTCCATAAAAACCCCGTCGGCCCCACTGTCCACAAAGGCCTCAGTCTTGACAGTTTGACCGAGGATCTTCAAGGTCACCGGAATGATAAAAGTCTTCTTGGGAAATTCTGACTTCTGGCCTTACAGGATATTTCCCATCATCGTCAGGCCCTGAAGTTTTCCGGCTTTTCTGGGCATGATACTACCACATGACCTTTATTCCCACAGTACAAACACAACCCCTGCTGTCTCCTCCGCGTCTTCTCACGCGAGGAGAGGCGGGTAGCCCCAATCTGCATAGGCTCCTCGGAAAATTCCTTAGAGTCTGAGGTTCCCTTGGGAAAGAAGGAAACCTCGGTCTCCCTTTCAAGCCTACGCTCTCTCAGCCGTCTATCCACCCGGATGGATAACTGCATGAGCTGATCCAAGCTATCAGGCAAGGGATATTGTACCAGTTGGTCTTTTATCTGGTTAAAAAGACCTCTTCGGTACTGGTGTCTCAGGGCTGGGTCATTCCACTGGGTATCATGGGCCAACCTCCGAAACTCCGTACAGTAAACCTCAACTGGCCTTCGACCTTGCTTAAGGATCGAAATCTTAGCCTCGGCTGAGGCCGTCTTGTCAGGGTCATCATACAACATGCCCAGGGCCATAAAAAAAGCATCAACACTTTTAAGCGACGGACAGTCAGGCTGCAACCCATATGCCCAGACCTGGGGGTCTTCTTGTAGCAAGGAAATCACTATGCCCACCTGCTGAATCTCCGACCCAGAAGACTGAGGCCTAAGCCGGAAGTATAGCTTGGAGCTCTCCTTGAAACAAAAGAACTGCGAGCGATCTCCAGAAAAACGATCCGGGAGATTTACTTTCGGCTCCTTAACCCCTGAAGGTGCTGCTGCTGCGGGAGCTCCGCCAGCGGCCTGGGAGGTGTGCATTTTAATGGACAAATCATTAAATTGTCGAGTCAGGACCTGCACCTGATCGACCACCTGTTGCAACGTATTTTGAGGGGTATGCTCCATATTCCCACAAAATTTTAACAGGAGTATTAGGCTGCTGAATATGTTATGCACACCAGTGCCTGCAGGAATGTACTGGTGTCTGAACTGTTATGCACACCAGTGCCTGCAGGAATGTACTGGTGTCTGAACGGATAGGGATGCAAAACAAATTAACTCACAGACAGACTGGGGAATATGACATTACGTACACAGAAGGTGATAGGGTAACAAAATAAACACAAAGTGAACAGAGAAGCCCAGAGGCTAAGAAACTGGGTGTCTCCCTAGTATTAGTATTGCTCAGATGGAAAAAGCAAGATGTTGTGTTTTAATACGTAGAGAACCCGAAATGCTGTTGCTAAGGGCAACAGCAAAACCCTAAAGGGTTACCAACGGGTGTGGCAGTAAACTCCTTGGTCAGAGATGGAATGATAGACACAAGGAGAGTCTCCACAATCCTAATCCTCACTTGCAGTGCACAGGTTCAGCTTACTGCCACTAAACTGACACCTGAACACCTTGCACAGTGAGACAGGATTTAGGCAGGCAAATCTGAGAATACAGCCGCAAACTTGCTAAATTCACAGATTAGCAAAAGAACCCCAGCAAGTTAAACGACTGACTCCAGTCTTACTGCTAGGTCTGGATTGGCATAGTGTAGTACCAAATCCCCAGGCCTATTTGCAGTAAGCAACAACAAATACAAAAGCTACACAGTACTGGCTAACTTTCAGGAACTGACTAACCAACAAAGATTCAGCAGCATCTGCTTAACCTGAGAAGAGGCCTTATATAGCAGGTGCTGTCCACGCCCCACTCAGACCTCACAGACTGTGAGCACAAAAACCAGCACCGGATCCCCTGCCGTGCACAGAGCCTGTAACCACTGCACAGCAAAAGACCCGAACCGGAGTATCAGCTGCGCTCAGGTTACTCTGCTAGCACTTGTCTCCCGGTTGCCTTGACGATGTGGCAGCACAGGGCAGGAGACCCTAACAGTGCTATCAGCACAAGAGATACGGAGTGAATCTGGCACTTCATAAAAACTGATCTACCCCAGGGGTCAATTTGCACCTGCTCTATCGTGAACGGAATATGTTTCCTGACCAAGATGGAGACCCCTCGAGAAGGGGAGGTATTGGTTGAGTGGTAAGTCCAACCCACCCACGGTTTTTTCAAAGACAGAACTCTAGCCCCAACTAGGTGGGTCTCCATCAGACAAATGATGTCCGCCCCAAATTGCTTGAGCTGTCTAAGGACCAGCATTCTTTTAACCTTGTCATTGAGGCCTCGTATATTCCAGGAGAGAAATTTAATTAAATTAGTTGTCATAGTACCATAGTGTGTCGTAGAACCGAGACTCCGCCAGCCCACACATCATCCAGCATGTAACACATTGCACTCCCAATATCACAGAAATACACATTTCCCACATACCACAATGCAGTTGAAGAAGAAAAAAAAACACATCTCAACAGTTGTAAAAACAGTCCTGGTACCTACTCCCCCAGTTACCACCCCAAACCTTTACTCCCAAATCCCACACCCTCCTCCCTGTATACCACCCCAAACATTGGCATACTTGGATCCCTACAACAAAAACTAGCCCCTCTCCCCCCTTCTACCGAAAAAAAAGTATCAAAATCCTAAATACCCAATGGCAAACTGGCGGGCAAAAAATACAGTGGCGACTAGACATGTCTCAGCGCCCTCCATACATTTAAGGCATCCCCCCACAGGGAAAACTGCAAGAACATTCTATATAACATAACATTGTAGCATGAAGCATAAACTCTAAAAGGCCCCAAACCCAGAGATTCCCCTAAGTGGAACCTATTCAATGCCTAACTGACTAAGTCAGACCCCCTGACTACCCCTACCCAGCTACCAGCCAGCAAGGGAACACACTGTAGAGCCCACCCAGAGCCCATGAACTTAGTAGTTACACAAAGTGGAAATAGGTGGCCGACTTTCAATATATTCCCCCTAGCACCTCTACAAATAGCAAAAAATTAGGTCTAAATGTAAAAAAGAGCGTTCACAGCAGAAGGTTAGCCACGCGTCCTTAATCCTCAGCCATAGCCCGTCTCGCTGGCCTGGCAGTGTCCAGCCACACAGAGGCCTCCCGAGGAGTGGAAAAGAATTTTGCCTCCATCCACCACAATTCTCAACTTAGAAGGGAATAGCATGGCATAAGATATGTTCAGCTCATGAAGACGTCTCTTAACGGGTAAATTGGGCCCTATTCTTTTGGACTTCCACCCCAAAATCAGGCAATACGGATACGCGGGAGCCATTCCACAACAGCGGGCTCTTAGTACGATTCAGTCGCAAAACATCTCTGTCGCAGTAATTAAGGAGCTTAGCTATCAAGGTACGAGGAGGCGCCCCAGGTGGAGGAGGATGGAAGGGGACTCTATGAGCTCTTTCCACGGTGAAAAAGGGCGAGAAGGATTCCATTCCGTAACTGTCAGTGAGCCATTTTTCCACAAATTTCTCAGGAGACTGTCCCTCCTCACGTTCCGGGAGACCTACGAATCGCACATTACATCTCCTCAAACGCCCCTCCATATCCAGCAGTTTGTGTTGTACACCCGTTAATTGGGCAATAATGGTAGTGACCTTTGCCCCCAGCGGCTTCACTGAGTCCTCAAGGGTGGACGTACGGGCCTCCACCTCACCCACACGTTCCCGTACCCTCTAAAGGTCATGACGTATAATAGACAGGTCAGATTGAACCTGACCAATTTTTTACGCCAGCCTAGCCTCGCTAGCTGCCACAGCCTCCAGGACCTTCTGTAGGGCAGCATCAGGAGAAGCATCCAAGGCGGCCGAGCCACGCAGAGATTTAGGCGGAGGAGAGGAGTCACGGTCAGGGGTCACCTCTTTACAGATAGGATTAGACGACCGGGAGTATTTCTTCAGCTTAGCAGCAGCTGATTGCTGCGGTTTCACCATTTTGCTGTAGTACAAGGAGAGGTGCTCAGGCAGAGGACAATAGTATAGAATAAAATAGCAGAGATACTGTGCAGGGTATAAATCAGACCAAGCATCGGTCATAGAAAAGCAAATGCCCACACTTCCAAGACACACAGGCACTGTAGAGGTAAAATGGCGGCATTTCCCACCTCTGTATGTCTCACATTGCAATCACTGTAGAGCATGGGGATCACAAGCATCCAGGGGTCCCAGCAGATATAAACAGTAGAGCAGTTCACATATCAGCAGGGAGTTACTGGGGCTAGAGCAGGCAGTAATAGGGCTCAGGCAGATGTATTCTTCCCCCTCTCAGCAGGCGCTCATCTCCCCCCGCAGGGTGGGTGTATGTGTGGCAATGGCGTCATGGCTGGGGCTCAGGAGAACAGGAACAGCAGGGCACAGGCGTATAGCAGACCTTACCCCGCTGATCCGCTGTCTCCACCGTCTTCTGCACCCGGCGCTGTCCTGTGCATGAGCCACAGCTTCAGCTCCAGCCTCTCCCATCTTTGATGGCGCGGCGTCTTCCCGCGCGCCAATCCCCGCAGTACTCTCTGGGTCCTCACTAGCATGGCGGCCGCAGTACACAGTCCGGAGCAGGATCAGCGGGGTCAGAGCAAGTTCCCCCACACCACAGATGCCGCACAGGGCACAGCAGGGACACCAGGATATGGAATCAGGATAGTTGGTATGGAGAGCGCTGATCAAAGGCTGCTTACTCCATGTCTGTAAAGCCACGCCCCCCTAATAGATTGGGTCTTAGTCCCAGCGGCGGCTGAGAGCTATCAGGTAGGGTAGATAAGAGGAGAGCTCCAGAAAACACATCTGGATGGTCCTCTCCCCTCTTATTTTATATACTCACAGGGGTGACAGGTGTGGTACATCCCTGCAAAGGCAGATCCAATCTCTTTCTCATCAGACTCTGCTGTCTTCCCTGCACTCTCACTCAGATGTTCACTGCTGCCAGTAGCACACGTATGAGAAGCAGAAGTATGGCGGCAGCTGTATAGATTCTGATATGTAATTCTCTGTTTCATACCGTATACACATCATCCTTATTACTATTGAGACAGTAGAGGTAAGACACTGATGATGGGGGTGTAAAAATGGATTATAAACTAGCAGATAATGATTGCAGTTTATTATATGGCGTATTGCATGTAAAGTACCTTGTTCGACACCTACTCTGCTGTAGCAATATACCTTATATAAGGACGAGTAACAAATGTACAGGCTTACCAGCATATGGGCACACACATAAAGGAATGCTACCTTACCAATGCTTCCAGGAGTAACGTTAGGAGACATTTCTCTGATCCATCAGCTCATATGTCTGATGTTATTGTTCATCTAGAATCTCCAATTCATACGATATGTTCCCCATCCATTGTTTTACATTGGTGCTGACATAGGACTTGGCAAGTGACTATGGCCCTCATTCCGAGTTGTTCGCTCGGTAAATTTCATCGCATCGCAGCGTTTTTCTGCTTAGTAGGCATGCGCAATGTTCGCACTGCGACTGCGCCAAGTAATTTTGCTATGAAGATAGGAATTTTACTCACGGCTTTTTCTTCGCTCCGGCGATCATATTGTGATTGACAGGAAATGGGTGTTACTGGGCGGAAACACGGCGTTTTATGGGCGTGTGGATGAAAACGCTACCGTTTCCGGAAAAAACGCAGGAGTGGCCGGAGAAACGGAGGAGTGTCTGGGTGAACGCTGGGTGTGTTTATGACGTCAAACCAGGAACGACAAGCACTGAACTGATCGCAGATGCCGAGTAAGTGTGGAGCTACTCTGAAACTGCTAAGTAGTTTGTAATCGCAATATTGCGAATACATCGTTCGCAAATTTAAGATGCTAAGATACACTCACAGTAGGCGGCGGCTTAGCGTGTGTAACTCTGCTAAATTCGCCTTGCGAGCGATCAACTCGGAATGAGGGCCTATATCTCCATTTATACTTCATGGTTAGTTACCAGTACAAGAGAGAGATATATCTAAGTCTTATTATAAAATTACATTTGTTATTGTGAGTGTTCTCAGGAGGGTGGACACAATGATAGTCTGAGACACAATATTATAAAGCCTTCATTAAAAATTATGTTTTATGATACACACACATTTACAATTAAGTGTCCCAGAGAGTCGTCTTCTCCTATTGTTTACAAGATTAATATTGTTACAGAAAATGTCACATTTCCATAATGTATTTTATTGCCAGCAGATGGACACACAAGCAGGAATATCTCAGAAGGACATCTAATGTTATCCCCGGATTGTAGCATAAAAGATAATGACAGTAGACAGGATTCTCCAGGAGCTAACCCCATTACCCCAATTATACATCCAGCTCTATCAGCTGATCCCCCTGATCCTGGGAAATGTTCTCCTGATCACTCTGATATTGGTGCATCTGTTACAGCTCTGATAGTAGATATAGAGTTTCCCTGTTCTATAGATGCCAAATGTTTTACACAGAACACAAAGCTTATTACCCATCATCCAGCTAAGGCAGGGGAGAGGCCATTTCCATGTTCTGAGTGTGAGAAATGTTTTGCATGGAAATCACAACTTGTTGCACATCAGCGTAGTCACACAGGCGAGAAGCCATTTCCGTGTTCTGAGTGTGGGAAATGTTTTGCACACAAATCAGATCTTGTTACACATCAGAGAAGTCACACAGGTGAGAAGCCATTTCTATGTTCTGAGTGTGGGAAATGTTTTGCACACAAATCATATCTTGTTACACATCAAAGAAGTCACACAGGTGAAAGGCCATTTTCTTGCTCTGAGTGTGGGAAATGTTGTTTATTTGAAGCACATCTTGTTATACATCAGCGAAGTCACACAGGTGAGAAGCCATTTTCTTGCTCTGAGTGTGGGAAATGTTTTGCACACAAATCAGCTCTAGTTAGACACAACAGAAGTCACACAGGTGAGAAGCCATTTTCTTGTTCTGAGTGTGGGAAATGTTTTACACAAAAATCACATTTTGTTACACATCAGCATCGTCACACAGGTGAGAAGCCATTTTCTTGCTCTGAGTGTGGGAAATGTTTTACATCTAAATCACAACTTGTTACACATCAGCGATGTCACACAGGTGAGAAGCCGTTTTCTTGCTCTGATTGTGGGAAATATTTTACACGGAAATCACAACTTGTTACACATCAGAGAAGTCACACAGGTGAGAAGCCATTTCCATGTTCTGAATGTGGGAAATGTTTTGCACACAAATCAGATCTTGTTAAACATCAGAGAACTCACACATGTGAGAATCCATTTCCATGTTCTGAGTGTGGGAAATGTTTTACCCAGAAATCAAGTCTTGTTACACATCAGATAAGTCACACTGGTGAGAAGCCATTTTCCTGTTCTGAGTGTGGGAAATGTTTTGCACGGAAATCAGTTCTTATTAAACATCAGCGAAGTCACACAGGTGAGAAGCCATTTCCATGTTCTGAGAAATCAGCTCTTATTGCACACAATAGACATCACTCAGGTGAGGAACCATTTTAATCTTCTGGAGTATACTCATCATTGCCATGCGTTGTTCTTCAAGGTTTTTATCCTATCTTCTATGCTTTTTGCAATATACATGTCACCGCAGTGTGAAATAATCAGATGTCATGCCCTCATCTACTGCTATGCAGATGACCTGTCTTTTGCTCCGGGTACTGAGAACCCAGTACCATTCCTAAATGGTTGTCTAGCTGAGCTCCAGGTGTGGGTGATGCCGGTTGGCCGTGACTCAGTCCTGGTGAAACAGGTTCTTATGATAGATGCTCACCAACAAAGGGCAGGGCTACAGCTCAGCTTTGCAAACCAACCAGAATTACGCTTGGGGGTTCAGAGTTACAAAATGCTGATCCTGTGCGGAATCTTGGTGTACTGGATGGTGGAGTGACACTTAGACATCAGGTATCAGCCACAATCAGATCCTCATGTGAGGAACATAGCCAGACTCCAGCACTTATTTCCCTCAGAAGATCTACCTACAGTCATACATGCACTTGTATCATCACGCATAGAGTACTGCAATGTCCTCTACCTGGGTCTCCCAGCAAAATAATTGCACCGTTTGTAGCTTGTACAGAATGCAGCAGCCAGGCTGTTACCTAACCAGCCCGTTCCTGCCACATAACACCCATTCTCTGCTCCCTTCACCGGCTGCCTGTAAGATGGGGACTCTATTACATAATCTTACTGACTCTCCTAGCCCTACATGACCAGGGTCACAGGTACCAGAAGCAGCTTCTGCCTCCTTACTGCCCTGCTTGCTTCCATCTGCAGAAGGACTATTACCAGCAGTGCCAAAAATCCCCAAGAAGTTCTGAGATGCCAGGGATGAGACAGGGTTGTGGTACTAGTGCTGTAGCGGGGGCTGCTGGAGGCACTGTCTTTGGGTAATATTGTCCCCAAGCAGTGCTAAGGTGTCAGAGGGGAGACAGGGCAGTGACAGTATTGGGGGAGACAGGGAGGTGGCAGTAGTGGGAGAGGACAGGGCGGGTGGCAGTAGTGGGGGGAGACAGGGCAGTGGCAGTTGTGGGACAGGTGGTGACAGTAGTGGAGAGGAGACAGAGTGGGTGGCGGTAGTGAAGGAGACAGGGTGGGTGGCAGTAGTGTGGGAAGATGAGGTGGGTGGCAGTATTGAGGGGAGAAAGGGCGGATGGTCACCGTGCAGTACCAGGGGCTGCTGGAGGCAGTAAAGAGGTGTATGGGTCCCGCACAGAATCAGTTGATAATTAGACTTAATGATGATTCTGCTTCCTTATTTCTAATTAATCCCTTGTGTGTGTTACTGTTATTGGCTGTGTCAGCCTTTATGTGTGTTCTGTGTAATAATCCTGAAAGTAGTGCTGCTACCGATCTCATATCATTTGTAGTAACTTGGAAAAGATGAGATATGAGGTGCACTCTGGAAGCTTATAGGGGGTTAATCAGAAATGAACGCAGATGTGACATCACGCAGCCTCCCGGAAAATGGTCCCGGCCCGTCCGCGTTCACCCCTCAGGGATGCGGCCACAATGAGTGTCTGCGCGGCTGCTGCGCACGTGCATTTTGTCACCACCACCAAACTGCTCCGGGCCGCTATTGTGGCTGGGTCTGAATGACCCCCATAGGGTTTTGGCTCTCCTGATATCTGTTTTACTTACCTGCAATACTATAATGTAACTTGAATTGTTTTTGTGCTTTAAAGGATATTTTATCCATGTTGTGCAGAGTAAAGTATTTTTTAAATTTAAAATATAGAGAAAAATCTGTGTATTAAAGATATGAAATAAAGTCGTTTAAAAACAAAAGATTTCCATTGAGTCTTTTTATGTGTCTGTGTATTATCTTATTTCCAGATAATTGTCGCTATGGTGACAGAAACAATTTCCTGTTAATGTGTCACTTGCATTGTTACTTCTGTGTCCAGCGGGTGGGCTCGGAAATGTTATCCTTTTCCTCGCAGTCCCAGTTGCTGGAGAAAATGAAGGAGGAGCTGTTGACGGGTCACGTTCCGCTTGAGTTGACAATTTTCTCACCAGCAGGTCTTTCCACCTCTGCAGACTTGTGTCCGGAAAGAGAGATACAACGTAGGCTTTAAACCTAGGATCGAGCACGGTGGCCAAAATGTAGTGCTCTGATTTCAACAGATTGACCACCCTTGAATCCCGGCAAAGCGAATGAAGGGCTCCATCCACAAGTATTTCCAGGTAAGACGTTAAGTCTGAGGGACTATGCACAGGCCCAAATGATAATTGTTTTATGATCCTTCTATGTATGAACCAACCGATAGAGGGAATAATCCAAAAGTGTTAATACCAAAGATTAGCTAATCTGGTTGGAGGTGCGCCATTAAGCAAATTGCAATGACTGGTTAGGGGGTGTAATACCAATCAATCGAGGAGATACGCCAGGATCAGATGAAAAAGCATATATGGTTTATTTTGCATCTAGGCCCAGATGGGTGTCAGCAGAGCACGCAGGCTCAGTGAGACAATTTGCGTTACAGTCATTACAGCTTATATAGTATACAATACACATAACATCAGAAATGGCTTACGTGACCGGGAACACAGTTCGTCTTTATTACAGGCATCCAAATACAATACTTATTCATAATTATGGGCCAGGAATGACCCCGGGCAGTCACTTAGGGGCCACGAGTTAGTAATAAAGCACTATACACCACTCTCAGCCCCCTAATGACGGAAAGTGGCCCTTATCAGTAGATACATACACATAAAGCACAATTAACAAAAAGCAGGTGCAGAGAAAAACAACACTTATACATGGTTCAGAATATATGTTTTCTGCACCTAGGAATATATTGGTACATCAAGCTTTTAACCCTATACGCATTCAGTCCCAGTATAAGTGGTCTAAATTTCTCTGACAATTCCTCCCTCTGACAAATTCCTGTCACACACAACTATCCACTTTTTCATAAATGACCCTTTGGTCACCTATGTCACTTGCTCGAAGGATCTGAAAGGTACTAACAGAAGGTATTTCAGGCTCCAACGGCAGAAAACTTTGACCAGGGGGCATCACCCCTTTGGACATTGGAACATACAAAGAGGGCTGAAAAGTAGAGGGAAGTGGACCCATTGCAGATCTTGAAATACTCTGACACCCTTTACTAACGATCATTGGCACACCCTTCAGACACAGGTAAAAAGTAATAATACCAATCCTCCAATTACTACATACTGCAACAATCCGGCTATCAGAGCTGATACGCCTCTACCTAAGAATCCAAACAGATCCCATCTTTCTCCTCCTATCTTCCTTATTCCTTCCTGCATCTTTTCCACTTCTCTGTGTCCTTCCACTATATCTGAATTGTCTGCAATGTAAGTGCAACACTCCTGTCCTATGAAGGCACATGTTTCTCCCTCTGAGGCCAGCACTTGGTCTAAAACAAACCTATTTTGCAGCGCCACTTTACACACTTGAGCCAACTCTTCATTAATTTCTCGTATGGCATGACTAGTTTCATTTATTATTCTATCCATATAGTGAGTGTACGCTTCCAGTCTTTCTGACAGAATTCCTACCCCTACCTGAGGAAAAAGTGAGTAAAAGAATTGCTCCCATCTATTCTTGTACACTATGCCTCTCCTTGCCCTGTAAAATACTTCTCTATCATCAATATTACGTGGAGCCCCATGTCATTTTCTTGTGATCCTTAACATAGGGGCTATTTAAGAAAGGACACATTTATCTGAACATTTACTGCCAACCCTGAGTAAGCATATTTTTTACAGAACCAGTAAAAACCTCTAGGGAGTACAACACCTCCTACCTTTACATTTTTAAGTAAGGCTGAAAGAAATGAGTGAGTGATGTTACCTGATGTACTATAGGGGTTCTGGCCATGAATGTCTACTCTTTCTTCTCAAGTTCTAAACATGGAGTTATTGATATTGCCATAAATATCCCTAAATGTATGTCTTCCCCCATCCTTCCCATTCAGTACCAGGACTCCTTTGGGACATTCAGTGTCCCCCATCTTCTGTCTGTTAACTATACGTATGACCCTTGTCCCACCATCATCTAGTGTTCCTTGAGCTAAATCATTATGAACCACACAAATGGCAGGCTGCCCCACTCTGGCTACTCTTGCTAAAGGGGGGAGTTTATTCTCCTCAGAGGACTAATTCTGGTACTATAAGTGGTTCCGGAAAAATTCTCTTCCCAGTATCCCCAATCAAATCTCATGGCTTCTTCCCAAGTTACCGGAATGGCTATTAAGGGTATCCCTGATTCAGCAGTCATTGGCAAATGTGTACACACCCCACAGTCAGTCTCATTGTTAACTCTTGCAATGGCCTTATGAATGGCAGGTATAGCATTCTTTCCTTTTATCTCATATCCATAGTCAGTGATGTGAGTCTCCAGCATGACAGGAGTAAAGACAGAGATCAGGATCCAAAGTATCTTCATTTTCTTCACAGGTAGAGAAGCTTTGCTTCTTTCCGGCTTAGGTGGCAACTCACCAGGGGCTTTATTGTATCCTTTCTGGCAGTCACGGTCCTGTGAGAAACACAGGTGAGGTGGTCTGCAGGATGTCCTCGGGTTCACTCTGGGGTGGGTCTGATCGGACCTCTTTTGCAGTGTGATGTGTGTGCTCAGGTGGATCTTTTGCCGACTCTCATCGCTGTCGGAGTCGTTAACAGCACCTGGAATGGTCCCTCCCACCGCTCGGACAAGGAACTGCAACGTAAAAAGTTTATCATCACAAAGTCACCAGGCATTAGGTCATGGCAGGCCGCAGGACTGCTTGGTTGTTGAGATTGAGCATTGTGAGTTGTCTTGATCTGTCTGCTCATATTAATCAAATATTTAACAGTCACATCTTGGGCGGTAGAGAGGTCTGGCGCTGGGACCATCATAAGATTAGGCAACTTTCCAAATAGAATTTCATACGGGGAAAGACTTAATGTCCCCGTGGGCGTGGTTCGGATAGAATGCAAAACAAGAGGCAAAGCCTCAGGCCACAAGAGTCCAGTTTGTTTGGTACATTTTTGCAATTAATTTTTCAGTTTGATTTAATCGTTCAATTTTTTGCACTTGACTGGGGGTGGTAGGGCACATGTAATTGCTGCTTTATGCCCATCATTTCACACATTTCTCTGTATACCCTTCTGGTAAAATGCGTACCTTGGTCAGAAGAGATAACCTGGGGAAGTCCATACCTGCAGACTAAGTCCTGTACTATCTTCTTGGCTGTTATACTAGCTGTTGCTATAGCTACAAGCAATGCTCCACCCACCTGCTAAACAGTTAAAGTCACAACATACTGCAATTGTCTTACCTTTGGGAACTGAATGTAATAAATTTGTACCCCCTGAAATGGTCCCTCTGTGGTGGGAAGGTGTGATGATATTGTAGGCACTTTTCTACCTGGATTGTTTTGGAGACAAATTAGACAGCCTTGACAAAATTTAGAAGCCAATGCAGAGAATCCAGGGGCGTACCAGTAGGTCCTGACTAAATTAGTCATTGCAGTTTTAGATGCATGGGTCAGGCCATGCGTGACCTGAGCTAATGCAGGTAAAAGTGATCTGGGGGCCACTGGCTTGCCTTCTCTGTTGCGCCACAAACCATCAGCATCTGGCTGGCATCCTTCCCGCTCTCAGGTGGAGATTTCCTGTGGACTGGAGGTTAATTGCATAGAAATCAATGCTTGTGTATCCGGTATACATATTTCAGACATTACATACACTTGTTCTTTTAACATAGCCGTGGATTTTGCTATTCGATCCACTCTGGCATTTCCTTTTGACACCTCATCTCTGCCAGAAGTGTGGGCCTGGCACTTTATGACAGCAATTTGTTCAGGTTCCATTACTGCTTCTAAAAGCTCTCGCACCTTGTCTGCATGCGCTATAGGTGCTTCATTAGATGTTATGAAATTTCTCATTTTCTACAGACAAAGCTTGCACCACACCAAACGCATAGTGCGAGTCAGTGTAAAGTTACAACAGTGTCAGTTTACAATTTTACCCTTTGCTAGTTTGCAAGCTCTGGTCAATGCTACAAGCTCAGCACTTTGAGTTGAGTTAGGGGCTGGCAGGGGTCTGGCTTCCAGCGTTTCAGTCTGTGTATACACAGCATATGCAGACCCCAGGCTGACACCTTCTCATAGTAATCAGCTTTCATCCACAAACAGTGTTAAATCTGCATGCAGGATGGATTCATCAGCGAGGCCAGGGCTGTGTGTCTTGTGTGTCCCCACCTTCCCCTCCTCCCTCTGAGTCTGGAAAGACTCATCCCTTACATGCAGAAGGGTGGCGAGATTCAATGTATTGCAGCGCTGGATAATGATATTACTGGGTGCTAGCAAAGTCAGTTCCCCCTTAGTGAGCCGTGAAGTGGTTAAATGTTGTGTCTGCTTGCAAGTAAGTAAAGTAGCTACCGCATGAGGCACATACAGATACAATGGTTGATTCAGGACAATATCTGCAGATTTGTGAACTAAGATTGCGGCAGCAGCCACTGCTCGCAAACACACCGGCAAGGCTCTGCCAACTGGGTCCAAAACGCCACTGTAGTATGCCACAGGGCGTTGTTTATCGCCATGCCGTGGAGTTAACACACCTGCAGAATGTCTCATCGCTTTATGACCAAACAAGGACAAAGCTTGTTCTAATGTGGAATGCCTAGCGCTGATGATGGTGTCAATGCCTCTTTTGTCCACAATTGCTCAGGGATTTCTGAAAGCCAGCCTGGCAGCGCCTGTGAGACAGGCATAAGCCTGTAGTCATCATACTGCCACAGGGCATCTCGTACAGCATCAGTGTGTTGCTCTGGAACATGCAGAGAGAATCCAGCAGGCGAGCAGCTGATATAACATCGAAGTTTTGAGAGGAGATCGCGACTAAGCAAACTGACAGGGGCACTGGTGGACAACAACAAAAAGCGTGTTTGTAAGAGGACATAGGAGTCAATTTACTAAGGTGGGAGATTTTTAGAACTGGTGATGTTGCCCATGGCAACCAATCAGATTATATCTATTATCTGCTAGAAGTAGCTAGATAAATGGTAAGTAGAATCTGATTGGTTGCCATGGGCAACATCACCAGTTCTAAAAATCTCCCACCTTAGTAAATTTACCCCATAGCGTGACAGTCAAGGCCTCTGAAAGCGTCATTTCAACGGGACTGTTTGAGATTCCTACTGCAGTGACAGTTTTGTCAGAGGTAGGAAAATCCTGACTACCTGCTATTGATAAAACAGAGGCTCCGGTGTCTAGTAAACAAGAAATTGGCTTATTATTTATTATTACATTTACCATGGGATGATTATCTGTAGCCAATACAGGATACACCGGAGCCTTGACTTTCTGTCAATCTCTATTCCCGGGACGGTGTCTAAAGTCCCTATGATTGTAGTTGTCAGATGATTTAAGTCTCCCCTGCACGGAGGGTTTGTTACAATCATATGACAAGTGTCCCTTTTCCCGACAGTTGTAACACAATATATCTCTCCGGGGAGCGGGCCCCCTCCCACTGGACAGTGCCTTGTGTACTGGCTGAGCACTTTGCTCAGCTGCTTTAATCTGCATATTCATTAATTTCTGTTGTCTGTTTATCCTTTTTCACTAAACTATTTTCGAAATCAATTATGGCAGGGAATGTTTTGTTAAATGCTGTTTCTAGTTCTAACCATTTGGCAACTAGCTGATCACTATTAAGCTTATCAGCAGTAGAATCCTATTTTAAATTGCTGCATCGGGGACGTATAATCATTGGGTTTAAATACAGCAAGTAATAATTGCAAAACATCTCTATATGTGGGCTGGTGAATATTTTTAGTTAGAAATAAATGATCCCACACTGTCCTGGGATCTTTTCTAGGGTCGGGCATCTTTTCTGCTAGGGATCTAAGGTCTGATGCCATCCAGGGAACATGCACGGAGTATGTAACAGCCGGCCCCACACCCCCAGCTGGAGGGGCTGTGATAAGCCTGACCGGGTATAGGGTCGGATGCAACGTACCAGGATCTGCAGGGGTTAAGGTCTGCGGTATCATGCATTGACCTCTACCTCTGCCTAAAGGTGTTACAACGTAGTCCAGTGTCCCTGCACCAGAAGAATCTGGTGACTGAACATGAACTGAAGTTTCCTGTAGTGTAGTGTTATCAGGGGTGGTCTTCTGTATGCCGGCGGCCAGGCTCCCGACGTCCAGCATCCCGGCCCCGGAATCCCGACAGCCGGAATACCGACATTTATTCTCCCTTGTGGGGGTCCACGACCCTCCCTGAGGGAAAATAAATAGCGTGCCCGCAGCGTGGTGTGCGCAGCGCGCCTGCAAGGGGCTCATTTGCGCTCGCCCAGCTGTCGGTAGGCCGGCGGTCGGGATTCCGGTGCCGCTATGCTGGTCGCCGGGAGCCCGGACGCCCCATACACTACTACACCCGTTAATATACCTGCTGCCACTAGGTGAAACAATCAGACTTCATGCCCTTGTCTACCACTGCTGTGTAGATGATCTGTCTGTTGCTCCAGGTATTGAGAACCAAATACCAATCTTAAATGGCTGTCTAGCTGAGCTCCAGGCGTGGGTGATACCAGTTGTCTGTGACTCAGTCCTGGTGAAACAGGTCATTATGGTAGAAGCTCACCAAAAAAGGGAAGGTCTACAGAGTTGCCAATCAACTGAACTTATGCATGTGGGTATCGTAGGATTCATAGAAATTGTAGTGAGATAACCAAAAGTCAGAAACAAATAGAATTTTATGGCAAATGCTTTTTAGAAAATTGTTATACAAAAACCGTAGTTGAACAAGCATTAAAAAAGGCCCTAAGTCTGAACAGGGAGGAATTATTAGAATATAAAAGTAAACCTGATAATAGACCAGAAGGGAAAGATACTTTATTATTCATTGCGAGATATAACACTTATGAAAAGCACATCAAAGAGGTCCTGAAAAAGCATTGGAATATTTTACTCCTAGACCCCGGACTTGGAGGTGTATTACCACATGAACCTCAGGTGGTCTTCAGAAGGGCTCAGAATTTTAAGGACGTTTTGGCTCCTAGTAAGGTCACTACAAGAGAGACAAGGAAGCCCTTAGATTGTCATGGGAGGGAAGAAATGGCAGCAGCAACTTAAGGGGTTTCTATGGACCTTTCACCCTCTACTCTTCTTATAGAGGAAGCAGCAGAGGCAATGATCAGGGAAGTGTCTATTGCCAGTGTCCCTTAACTCTGTGGGTTCTCGATAATCTGATGCAAATGGGGGTATAATGCCTCCTCCCTTTCTCTAATTTCCTTAACTGTGTGTTATTAAGACCGTATTTTTGCTGCATAAGGCAGAGGGTTTTGTATTGGAGGTGACAATAAAAGTGCATCAGCTACCCACAAACAATAAGATTTACATTCATTGCAACTTATCAACTTATTTCCTAAATTATTCAAAACATTTGCATCAAAGGTACCTGTAAAAGGAAAGGTTAGATAATTCTGTGTTCTCTTATTCCATTCTTTCAAGGATTTCACCGCAATATCACCATACTCGCAACTCCTAACACTAGCCGGTGCACTCAGAGGGAATCACTCTTTGTGGACTGATTCTGCCCCATTTGCCTTACCACTAGGGTACACAATTTTATCTCAAAAACCGTCTCTCACAAGCAAATGGAGTCTCCTGCCACAGCAGGGAGATGAATCAATTATTTTCAATACAGTAAAGTATACCCACAAGTGTCACGTCTGACGAGAGTGCTAAACCTCTCTCTCCTCAGGCTGTTATAAGTTTCTCAACAAAAATGATCACACAGCTCTATTTCCTATCAAGTACTCACAATGCCTGCTATGAGAGAGGGTCCCACAATTTTCCTTATACCTTCATCATACCTTGGGCAAGAAAAAGTCACACAAATATATCTCTTTCCCCCCTGCGTTATAAAGGCAGATATGAGAAGCTTTACCTTTTCTCCGTCCCTGGCACGGGTACAGAGTTCAGTTTATACACATGTACTCAGCGTCATTCATCTCTTACATACATACATCGCAACACAAAATACTTGTAGCAGCTATTTCGTCGGTTTAACCCTATACATTTCCAACCTTCAATGCTTATTAACACAACTGTAAGTTATACAATGTATACCTTTTATATTATTGATGGAAAAAATAAGGTTAGAACCTGAAAATAAGGTAAAAGCAATATATAAAGCAATATATGCACAAGTTTGAGTATTGCAGTAAATAGAAATAGTAATGCTTTCTGGAAAGAATGGTGTTAGATGTTAGTTCTAGAAAGAGAAGTATTATTCATACATTTCATACATATCTATAGACACAGAAAAATATGCTTTTTCGTCTATTCCTTACCTCAGGAGCGAGGTTCTTTTTGGAGCGAGCACTGCACACACGGGACAGACTTGCTGTATCGCTATGCCGCAGAAAAAGGGAAGGTGTGATGAAAGTTTATCACCTTACAGCGCTGTTTAGTTTCTGCGGCAGAAGACCCAGCAGTCGTTTCGTCCCGTATGCGAAGCTAATCGTCCAACCGGGCAAAAGTAACACCAAATTGTGATAGCAATCAATCGAGGAGATACGCCAGGATCAGATGAAAAAGCATATGTGGTTTATTTTGCATCTAGGCCCAGATGGGTGTCAGCAGAGCACGCAGGCTCAGTGAGACAATTTGCGTTACAGTCATTACAGCTTATATAGTATACAATACACATAACATCAGAAATGGCTTACGTGACCGGGAACACAGTTCGTCTTTATTACAGTCATCCAAATACAATACTTATTCATAATTATGGGCCAGGAATGACCCCGGGCAGTCACTTAGGGGCCACGAGTTAGTAATAAAGCACTACTCTCAGCCCCCTAATGACGCAAAGTGGCCCTTATCAGTAGATCATACACATAAAGCACAATTAGCAAAAAGCAGGTGCAGACAAAAGAACACTTTTTTATACATGGTTCAGAATATATGTTTTCTGCACCTAGGAATATATTGATACATCAAGCTTTTAACACTATAAGCATTCAGTCCCAGTATAAGGGGTCTAAATTTCTCTGACAGTTGTTTTTGTAACCCCCCTTTCAGTAATTATAAGTTGGTGTGTTGGAACCAGGCATTTTAAATACAATCTGGTGTCGTGTCTCCTTTCCCTGCTAAGGTTATAAAGTGTATTTCAATCACACGTGTAGCTGCTAAGTGCTCACGGCGTGTCTTTGGGTGTGTACGCGCTGCGTGTACTTTGTACAGCCAGCGCGGCGTTAGTACGGGGCCTTGTACGCAATTAGTGTAAAAAGTACGTAGGCTAAGGATTAATTACAGTGGCCGCAGCAGCTCCATTTAAAGTGTATTGAATGTCTTTTTAAAGTGTTGCTTTTAGTCCTGTATGTAAATCGGCATTTACAGAAATGTATCTGCCCAGTGGAGGAGTCAGGAGACATCAGCCCCTATTATACTCCTGCTCTCTCCCTCACATCATGTCACTGTGTGTTACCAGCCCAGAGATCTGACCAGTCTCCTCCCCACACTCTCTGGTGTATCTTATACATCAGGAACCATCAGCCCCTATTATACTCCTGCTCTCCCCTCACATCATGTCACTGTGTTACCAGCCCAGAGATCTGAAAAGTCTCCTCCCCACACTCTCTGGTGTATCTCATACATCAGGAGCCATCAGCCCCTATTATACTTCTGCTCTCCCCCTCACATCATGTCACTGTGTGTTATCAGCCCAGAGATCTGACCAGTCTCCTACCCACAATCCTTGGTGTATCTCATACTTCAGGAGCCATCAGCCCCTATTATACTCCTGCTTACCCCCTCACATCATGTCACTGTGTGTTACCTGCCCAGAGATCTGACCAGTCTCCTCCCCACACTCTCTGGTGTATCTCATACATCAGGAGCCATCAGCCCCTATTATACTCCTGCTCCCCCCCTCACATCATGTCACTGTGTGTTACCAGCCCATAGATCTGACCAGTCTCCTCCCCACACTCTCTGGTGTATCTCATACATCAGGAGCCATCAGCCCCTATTATACTTCTGCTCTCCCCCTCACATCATGTCACTGTGTGTTACCAGCCCAGAGATCTGACCAGTCTCCTCCCCACACTCTCTGGTGTATCTCATACATCAGGAGCCATCAGCCCCTATTATACTCCTGCTCTCCTACTCACATCATGTCACTGTGAGTTACCAGCCCAGAGATCTGACCAGTCTCCTCCCCACACTCTCTGGTGTATCTCATACATCAGGAGCCATCAGCCCCTATTATACTCCTGCTCTCCCCCTCACATCATGTCACTGTGTGTTACTGTCACAATCCTGACTGTAGGTTTTATATTTGGTGACTTACCCCTGCCATCTGTCCTGGATCCTGTGTCTTTTCACTCACGGAGTTAAACAGCTTGTCAGCACTGAGTTTTCCTGAGTTCTCTGCCTGAGAGGTAATAGTTAATTAGCTCCACCTGTGGTGATCTCCTGTGTGAGGCTGAATTCAGTAATCTAAACTTTAGGTCTAAAAGCAAGCATCCTTGACTCAGCCCAGCCCCGTGAAGAGGGGGCTCTTGCCTCAGCCCAGCCCCGTGAAGAGGGGGCTCCTGGCTTAGTTCAGCCCCGTGAAGAAAGGGCTCAGTCCATCCCGGTTCCAGCCGGTCCAGCAATACTCCAGGCCCAGCCTGGTCAGTCCGTCCCGGTTCCAGCCGGTCCAGCAATACTCCAGGCCCAGCCTGGTCAGTCCGTGTTGGTTCCAGCCGGTCCAGCAATACTCCAGGTCCTGCCTGGTCAGTCCGTCCCGGTTCCAGCCGGTCCAGCAATACTCCAGGCTCCGCCTGGTCAGTCCGTCCCGGTTTCAGCCGGTCCAGCAATACTCCAGGACCAGCCTGGTCAGTCTCCTTTGGCTCCAGCCAATTCAAGTATCCTCGGATCCAATCCAGTCCTACTTGTCCAGCCAAAGCTTTCTTCAGTTTCAGCCTCTAAGCTTTCGTCTGATGGTTTTCCACCTATTTACTTTGATGGAGACTTATTGCAATATGCCGCTCTGGTTGAACAATTTCTCTCTCGGATGGAGTCTGATCCTTCAGGTGCAGTAATTCCTTCCAACGTTACTCGATATTTGTTCCTGGCATTCAGAGGAAGAGCTTTGGAGTGGGCCAACATGCTTTTTGAGAGTAATGATCCTGTGTTCCATGACTTACAGACTTTTAGTAACGCTGTAGTTAAAGAATTTAGTCCTAAACCTTTGGATTCTGCATCAACGAAGGTCCTAAATTCTTCTGTATGAATTTCTCAAGTTCCTCTAAGATTCAAGATGGGTGTCCGGAGTCCACCCTTGAAGAGGGGGATACTGTCACAATCCTGACTGTAGGTTTTATATTTGGTGACTTACCCCTGCCATCTGTCCTGGATCCTGTGTCTTTTCACTCACGGAGTTAAACAGCTTGTCAGCACTGAGTTTTCCTGAGTTCTCTGCCTGAGAGGTAATAGTTAATTAGCTCCACCTGTGGTGATCTCCTGTGTGAGGCTGAATTCAGTAATCTAAACTTTAGGTCTAAAAGCCAGCATCCTGTGTTTTGCTGAAGTCCAGGCTTCAGTGTTCTCTCGGCCTGCTAGGCCTCATTCTACATCACAGCCTTGGCTAGAGTAGTCACATGACAGTGACTGTTCACCTGACCCAGAGTTGTTCAATCCTCTGCCAGTCTGAGACTCTTTGCATCACCTAATCCTGCTCACCAATCACCAAGGACCAGGAAGTATAAATCAGGAGTCTGAGTTAGAATCTGGGCTAGTTCCTCGTGTCACATACAGCCTTGTGTGAGTCTTTATGATGAGCTCCCTTAAGGTAACCTTTGTACCTAAGTTCCTGTGGAAACTCTGTTCCCTTGTTACCGTTTGGTTTACTTGTGTGTTGCCATTTGATTTCACCATTTCCCTGAGTCTCAATGTAAAGGCACAGCTGCAATGTTTCGTCTTAAAGGCACAGTACTGAATTCCGTGTTCTCCACTGAAAACCACAGCTGTCGTGTTTCAGTTTTACTACTGTTGTAGTTGGGATCTCCAGAGCTCAGTACCTCCGTGCCTCAGTACCTCCGTGCCTCAGTACCTCCATGCTTCCGTCATCTCTGTGCTTCCAGCACCTCCGTGCCTCAGTACCTCCGTGCCTCAGTACCTCCGTGCCTCAGTACCTCCGTGCTTCCAGCACCTCCGTGCCTCAGTACCTCAGTGCCTCAGCACCTCCGTGCTTCCAGCAACTCCGTACCTGAATACCTCCATGCCTCAGTACCTCCGTGCCTCAGTACCTCCGTGCCTCAGCACCTCCGTGCCTCAGTACCTCCGTGCCTCAGTACCTCCGTGCCTCAGCATCTCCGTGCTCCCAGCACCTCCGTGCCTCAGCACCCCAGTGCCTCTACGCACCCCAGTGCCTCTACGCACCTCAGTGTCTCCAAGTACCTCAGTGTCTCCAAGTACCTCAGTGTCTCCAAGCACCTCAGTGTCTCCAAGCACCTCAGTGTCTCCAAGCATCTCAGTGTCCCCAAGCACCTCAGTGTCTCCAAGCACCCCGTGCCCTTTAGCACAGTTGAACCTGGTATTCTTCACTGATTCATCAGCGCCTTTCCAGTTCTGTCTTTCAGGAGACCTTCAGCGCCCCCACGTGCTTCCTGTCTGCCGACCTAATCCTGTATGAGGAGAGCCTAGATTCGGCCATCTCTGCCGCGGTTCCTCTTCCCAGTCATCGGAGGAATCCTCGAGTCCACAACATTTCCAAACCAGTTCAGTGGTAGTATTCACTTAATCCTCCAGTCGCCCGCACAGATTTCACTACACCGGGTTCACAAAACCTCAGTCATGACAGTAGGAACTGGCCACATGGACCCGGCCGAAAGTGTTTGTCTGACACATGACCTTCTAAGCAATATTGCAGGACGCTTGGAAGGTCTGGAGTCGACTCAGCATCAATTGGCACAGTGTCTGCAGCGGAATTTGTCCTCCAGAGATTCTCTGACCTTCTGCTCTAAGACTCCTGACCAACTGCAGATGTTCTACCAGATGTTACTACAGTTACAAGAACTTTTGCCTAGTATTCTCTCTGTGATGCCTGATCTCCTCAGAAATACTACCAACGTTGTTGATCCTGTTTTCTCCCATCCAGTTAATAGAGTCTCTTCCTCTGCGCAAGGGAAAGTTTTTCATCAGAGCTATCCACGGCCCAAGCTCTCTGAAGCTGAACGTCAGCGGCGTAAGGAGCTACATCTCTGTCTTTACTGTGGAAATTCTGGTCATTTTGTTAAAGACTGCATTCTTCGCAAGCCAGGTAATAGTGTCAAATCTCAGTATCATAGTGCTCTTGTCTACAAGTCATCTACAGTATCCAATCCTTCTGCTGCTGACGGGGGTATCAAGAAGGCTACTCTTCTGAGAGAGACTCAAATTTATAACTGGGGTCCGGTGGTTAAAAGACCTTATCCCAAGTTGGGTGTCCAGAGAAGAATGTTCAAGCCATTTACAGTCACAGAGGAGTCCGTGTCCACAGCCCCAGGAGGGGCGTCTTCAGAGCGTCCAGCCCCAGGAGGAGCGTCTTCAGAGCGTCCAGCCCCAGGAGGGGCGTCTTCTGAGCGTCCAGCCCCAGTGAGGGGTTCAGAGCGTCCAGCCCCAGAGAGTCTTCAGAGTGCTGCCCAGCCAGAGAGTCTTCAGAGTGCTGCCCAGCCAGAGAGTCTTCAGAGTGCTGCCCAGCCAGAGAGTCTTCAGAGTGCTGCCCAGCCAAAGAGTCTTCAGAGTGCTGCCCAGCCAGAGAGTCTTCAGAGTGCTGCCCAGCCAGAGATTCTACAGAGTGCTGCCCAGCCAGAGATTCTACAGAGTGCTGCCCAGCCCCGTGAAGAGGGGGCTCTTGCCTCAGCCCAGCCCCGTGAAGTGGGGGCTCTTGCCTCAGCCCAGCCCCGTGAAGTGGGGGCTCTTGCCTCAGCCCAGCCCCGTGAAGTGGGGGCTCTTGCCTCAGCCCAGCCCCGTGAAGAGGGGGCTCTTGCCTCAGCCCAGCCCCGTGAAGAGGGGGCTCCTGGCTTAGTTCAGCCCCGTGAAGAGAGAGCTCAGTCCATCTCGGTTCCAGCCGGTCCAGCAATACTCCAGGCCCAGCCTGGTCAGTCCGTCCCGGTTCCAGCCAGTCCAGCAATACTCCAGGCCCAGCCTGGTCAGTCCGTGTTGGTTCCAGCCGGTCCAGCAATACTCCAGGCCCTGCCTGGTCAGTCCGTCCCGGTTCCAGCCGGTCCAGCAATACTCCAGGTCCTGCCTGGTCAGTCCGTCCCGGTTCCAGCCGGTCCAGCAATACTCCAGGCTCCGCCTGGTCAGTCCGTCCCGGTTTCAGCCGGTCCAGCAATACTCCAGGACCAGCCTGGTCAGTCTCCTTTGGCTCCAGCCAATTCAAGTATCCTCGGATCCAATCCAGTCCTACTCGTCCAGCCAAAGCTTTCTTCAGTTTCAGCCTCTAAGCTTTCGTCTGATGGTTTTCCACCTATTTACTTTGATGGAGATTTATTGCAATATGTCGCTCTGGTTGAACAATTTCTCTCTCGGATGGAGTCTGATCCTTCAGGTGCAGTAACTCCTTCCAACGTTACTCGATATTTGTTCCTGGCATTCAGAGGAAGAGCTTTGGAGTGGGCCAACATGCTTTTTGAGAGTAATGATCCTGTGTTCCATGACTTACAGACTTTTAGTAACGCTGTAGTTAAAGAATTTAGTCCTAAACCTTTGGATTCTGCATCAACGAAGGTCCTAAATTCTTCTGTATGAATTTCTCAAGTTCCTCTAAGATTCAAGATGGGTGTCCGGAGTCCACCCTTGAAGAGGGGGATACTGTCACAATCCTGACTGTAGGTTTTATATTTGGTGACTTACCCCTGCCATCTGTCCTGGATCCTGTGTCTTTTCACTCACGGAGTTAAACAGCTTGTCAGCACTGAGTTTTCCTGAGTTCTCTGCCTGAGAGGTAATAGTTAATTAGCTCCACCTGTGGTGATCTCCTGTGTGAGGCTGAATTCAGTAATCTAAACTTTAGGTCTAAAAGCCAGCATCCTGTGTTTTGCAGAAGTCCAGGCTTCAGTGTTCTCTCGGCCTGCTAGGCCTCATTCTACATCACAGCCTTGGCTAGAGTAGTCACATGACAGTGACTGTTCACCTGACCCAGAGTTGTTCAATCCTCTGCCAGCCTGAGACTCTTTGCATCACCTAATCCTGCTCACCAATCACCAAGGACCAGGAAGTATAAATCAGGAGTCTGAGTTAGAATCTGGGCCAGTTCCTCGTGTCACATACAGCCTTGTGTGAGTCTTTATGCTGAGCTCCCTTAAGGTAACCTTTGTACCTAAGTTCCTGTGGAAACTCTGTTCCCTTGTTACCGTTTGTTTTACTTGTGTGTTGCCATTTGATTTCACCATTTCCCTGAGTCTCAATGTAAAGGCACAGCTGCAATGTTTCGTCTTAAAGGCACAGTACTGAATTCCGTGTTCTCCACTGAAAACCACAGCTGTCATGTTTCAGTTTTACTACTGTTGTAGTTGGGATCTCCAGAGCTCAGTACCTCCGTGCCTCAGTACATCCATGCCTCAGTACCTCCGTGCCTCAGTACCTCCGTGCCTCAGTACCTCCATGCTTCCGTCATCTCCGTGCTTCCAGCACCTCCGTGCCTCAGTACCTCCGTGCCTCAGTACCTCCGTGCCTCAGTACCTCCGTGCTTCCAGCACCTCCGTGCCTCAGTACCTCCGTGCTTCCAGCACCTCCGTGCCTCAGTACCTCCATGCCTCTATGCCTCAGCACCTCCGTGCTTCCAGCACCTCCGTGCTTCCAGCACCTCCGTGCCTCAGTACCTCCGTGCCTCAGTACCTCCGTGCCTCAGTACCTCCGTGCTTCCAGCACCTCCGTGCCTCAGTACCTCCGTGCCACAGCACCTCCGTGCCTCAGTACCTCCGTGTGAGGAATCAGCGCTCTGCTACGTCTCACCTACCAGCGCGCTGGTGTGCGGGCCTCCGGAGGTCATGGCCCCAGGTGCGGCTGCAGGTGTGTATGGACCGCAAGCGTCATCTTCCACCTTGCTGAGTACCCCTGAGTCCGGTCCTATGTGCATTCTGCTGTGTGCCGGTGTCCTGCCTGTGAGGTCGTTGCCATGACTCCTGCACTCAGCTGATCCAGGTGTGCAATCCAGCACTATGTCTCCACCCAGAGTTCAGTGACCAATCACTGCAGAGCCATGGGTATAACTCCCAGTCCGTGGCTCACTCACATTGCCTCAGACAACGAGTCACATTCGGTGTGCCTTGTTCTCCGGACTCCTGTGTTCCTGTTTCCAGCGATTCCCCGTGGTTACCTCCTGTCATCTCATCTCACTACAGCTCTCCTGTTTTCTTCAGACTTCATCCACAGCCAGTTACCAGCTCATCAAGCAGTAAGAGACTCTCCTCAGGTGTTGCATTCATTATTACCTGTGCACTGCTAATTGCATACCATCTGTGCATCTCTGCAAGTTATATCATCTCATTGCATAGAGACTGTCTCCTGCTTGGGCCTAGTGTGGCCATAAGGACTTTGTTATACAGAGACTGTGTGCTTTTCAAGTCTTACCAGAGTTCTGTTTATTTTATTCACATTCAGCATCAAGTCACTTTATATTTCTGTTGCAAGAGACTTTTCAGTTGTTTTGGATTCAATTACCAATCACAGTTACTTTATTGCCTGGGTTCAGTTTGTCATTCACTGCTATGCCATTTACTCTGTGATTCCTGTATAATAAATATCAGCGCTTATGCGCTGGACTTTCATATTCCCTCCCCGCTTTATACATCGCACCAACACTGACCCACTAGCACCCCCGCCGGGGACAGACAAATCCAGAGACCTGACAGTTTGTCTGAGGCCCATGGACCCGGACGGTGGTCAGAGTGTGGGGTCAGGGACACTCCAAGGCTTAGTGTCACGACTGGATGGTCAAGAGGCTGCACAGCAGCAGATTATACAATTTCTGCAAGAAATGTCTTCTCGCTTAGATACTCTGCAACAGTAATTTCCAACCTCAGTCTCTTCAGTGTCCTCATCAGTTTCTGCTCCTGTTCCTAGTTCCACAGTTTCTAACTCTCCAGTTGCTCCTGTTCCAATGTCTCGCATCCATCTACCTACTCCAAGTAAATTTGATGGTAATGCTAAGATGTGTCGTGGATTTTTGAATCAATGCGAGGTTCATTTTGAATTGCAACCACAGAACTTTCCAACACCTAGAACAAAGGTTGCTTATATTGTTTCTCTTTTAGCCGGCTCTGCCCTGAACTGGGTCTCTCCGCTGTGGGAGCGAGCAGATGCTTTGTTGAATAACTATACAGAGTTTGTTGCCGCATTCCGACGCATCTTTGACGAACCTGGGCGTACGACCTCTGCTTCTTCAGACCTCCTTCAGATCTGCCAGGGAACACGTACTGTGGGTCAGTACGTTATCCAGTTCCAGACATTGGCATCAGAGGTGAAGTGGAACAACCAGGCATTGGTTGCCGCCTTCTGGCATGGTCTTTCTGACCGCATAAAGGATGAGTTGACTACCCGAGACTTACCAGAGCAACTGGAAGCCCTGATTTCCCTATGCGTCAAGTTGGATCTACGTTTACGCGAGCGAGCCTGTGAACGCTCTCGAGGTGATCTTCGCAAGCACCGAGCTATGCCTCCTGTACAGTCTCTACCTATTATTGCTGATGAACCCATGCAGGTAAACAAGTTTTTTTTAACACCTGAGGAGCGGTCCAGAAGATTAAAGGAAAGACTGTGTCTCTATTGTGCTGCTGCTGGTCATCTGATTGGTTCCTGTCCTGCTCGGTCGGGAAACGCCAGGTCCTAACTTGTAGAGGAGGAGTCAAGTTAGGGACCTTGAATAAAGCTCCTTCTTTTCAAGACCTTACATTACCTGTCACTTTGGAAATGCCAGATGGACTCCAGTCTCTGTCCGCCTTAGTGGATTGTGGTGCTGCTGGGAATTTTATCACACAAGCTGCAGTGGATAGACTTCATCTCCCAGTGTCTAAACTGTGTCGTCCAGTATACCTCACTGCCGTGGACGGAAGCTGTATTCCTGAAGGTTCCATCATTCAGCAAACCAAGCCAGTGGTTCTGGGAGTAGGTTTCCTGCATTCCGAGCTTATTGAGTTCCTGGTTATACCTAAAGCTGGCTATGAGATCGTACTGGGTATGCCTTGGCTTCAATTGCACAATCCACAATTTGACTGGTCTACGTTACAGTTAACAGCATGGAGTTCCTCTTGTCATCAGTCATGTCTGGCTCAAGTACTTCCAATCAAGTCTTCAAGTATAAAGTCTCAGTCTTGCCTTCCGGAGGCCTATCAGGAATTCACTGACGTCTTCAGTGAGAAAGCAGCGGATGTCTTGCCTCCCCATCGAGAGTGGGATTGTCCCATTGATTTGGTTCCAGGGAGCAAGCCGCCTAAAGGGCGTACATACCCTCTTTCAGTTCCAGAGACCCAAGCAATGAGTGTATACATTAAAGAAAATTTACTGAAAGGATTCATCCGTCCATCCTCTTCCCCAGCTGGTGCTGGATTCTTCTTCGTCAAGAAGAAAGATGGAGGACTTCGTCCCTGTATCGATTATCGGGGTTTAAATGACATCACGATTAAAAATAGCTACCCGTTACCTCTCATCACGGAGTTGTTCGACAGAGTTAGAGGTGCGTCCATCTTCACGAAACTGGATCTTCGCGGGGCTTATAATCTTATCAGGATTCGAAGTGGTGATGAGTGGAAAACCGCCTTCAATACTCGTGACGGCCACTATGAATATCTAGTGATGCCCTTCGGCTTGAGTAACGCCCCGGCCGTGTTTCAAAACTTTGTCAACGAAGTATTCAGAGATCTCCTGTATAAATGTGTGGTAGTTTACCTCGATGACATCTTGATATTCTCTCGTGATTTACTTTCTCATCGCCAACAAGTAAAAGAGGTTCTTCGACGTCTTCGACAGAATCATCTGTATGGCAAGCTGTCCAAATGCACATTTGAAGCCTCTTCAATATCTTTCTTGGGATACATTATTTCCGGAACAGATCTTCAAATGGACCCAGCTAAACTGGAAGCTATAGAGAGCTGGGCTCTTCCAACAACACTCAAGTCAGTTCAACGTTTCATAGGCTTTGCTAATTACTACAGAAAGTTTATTAAAGGCTTCTCCACGTTAATAGCTCCAATCACCTGCCTTACCCGGAAAGGGGGGAATCCTTCCCAATGGTCTGACGCTGCACTGTCTGCTTTTCATAAAATAAAACAAGCTTTTATTTCAGCTCCTGTGTTACAACAGCCGGATGTCAATAAGGCCTTCATCCTGGAAGTAGATGCCTCAACGGTTGGCGTGGGCGCAGTCCTGTCCCAGGTGGGCGCTGATGGTAAGACTCACCCCTGTGGGTTTTTCTCTCGTAGGTTCTCACCCACTGAAATTAACTATACCATCGGTGACCAGGAGCTGTTGGCAATCAAATTGGCTCTTGAAGAATGGAGGTATCTGCTGGAGGGTACGAGATTCCCTATTACCATCTACACGGATCACAAGAACCTTCTTTACCTGAAAGCTGCGCAGTGCCTGAATCCTCGGCAAGCAAGGTGGGCCCTATTCTTTTCCCGTTTTGACTTTAAGTTAATGTTTAGGCCTGGCTCACAAAACGTTAAAGCAGATGCTTTGTCTCGCTCTATGAGCTCAAATGAGGAATCTTCCGAACAGGCTGCTCGAGCAGTATTAAATCCTGTGGTTTTCGCAGCTACAGGGGTGTCGCAAGTTCCACCTCCAGGCAAGATGTTTGTCTCTCCAGAGCTTCGTTCAAATCTCCTATCTTGGGCTCATACGTCCAAATTTAATGGTCACCCTGGGGTTCTCAAGACTTTCAAGTTCCTGTCCCAAACGTATTGGTGGCCTCAAATGAAAATAGATATTCAAGAATTTATAGCTTCATGTCCCAAATGTGCTCAGCATAAAGTTCCTCGTCAAGCTCCCACAGGCCAATTGTTACCCAATTCCATTCCCAAGCGCCCTTGGTCTCACCTATCGATGGATTTTATTTCAGATCTCCCTCCATCTAAAGGGTATGACACCATCTGGGTAGTAGTCGATAGATTTTCAAAAATGGCGCACTTCATTCCACTCATGGGGTTACCCTCTGCTCCAAAATTGGCACAGTTGTTTTGTCACGAAATATTTAGGTTACATGGTCTTCCAACAGAAATTATATCTGACCGAGGTGTACAATTTGTGGCCAAGTTCTGGAGGGCTCTGTGTTCTGCGCTACAAGTAAAACTAAAATTCTCTACGGCCTATCACCCTCAAACAAATGGGCAGACAGAGAGGGTAAATGAAGAGCTTGAGACCTATTTGAGACTGTATATCTCTTCTTCAAAGGATGACTGGGTAGAATTGTTGCCCTGGGCAGAGTTTGCTCATAATTTTCGTTGTCATACTTCTACAGATACAACTCCTTTTTTCGCAGTTTATGGACAGCATCCTAGAGTACCTGATTTCCAAGAGTTACCCGTCATAGATATGCCTGCGGCTGCTTCTGCTCTTCAGCGGTTCGCTCAAATTTGGAAGAAGATTCATTTATCTCTTAAAAAGGTTTCTCAACGGTATAAAATGTTTGCGGATCGAAAGAGACGAGCAGTTCCTAGTTTAAAACCGGGCGACAAAGTCTGGTTATCTACCCGAAATCTCCGTCTCAGAGTTCCATCAATGAAATTTGCTCCACGGTTTATTGGGCCATTCCCGGTGGAAAGTGTTATAAATCCAGTGGCTTATAAGTTAAAACTGCCTGCTTTTTTGAAAATTCCCAACTCATTCCATATTTCTCTCCTCAGACCACTAATTCTCAATCGTTTCCAGAGAACGCTTCCAGCAGCTCCAAAAGTACAAACTCATCGGGGCGTGGAATACGAGGTGGAAAGAATCTTAGACTCTCGACATCGTTATGGTCATTTGCAATACCTGATTGACTGGTCTGGATATGGTCCTGAAGAAAGAAGTTGGGTTAACGCCACGGATGTCCATGCTCCACGGTTGGTCCAAGCCTTCCACAGACTTTTCCCTGCCAAGCCTCGTGGGTGTTCGGTGCCCGCCCATAAAGGAGGGGGTACTGTCAGGAATCGGCGCTCTGCTACGTCTCACCTACCAGCGCGCTGGTGTGCGGGCCTCCGGAGGTCATGGCCCCAGGTGTGTATGGACCGCAAGCGTCATCTTCCGCCTTGCTGAGTACCCCTGAGTCCGGTCCTATGTGCATTCTGCTGTGTGCCGGTGTCCTGCCTGTGAGGTCGTCGCCATGACTCCTGCACTCAGCTGATCCAGGTGTGCAATCCAGCACTATGTCTCCACCCAGAGTTCAGTGACCAATCACTGCAGAGCCATGGGTATAACTCCCAGTCCGTGGCTCACTCACATTGCCTCAGACAACGAGTCACATTCGGTGTGCCTTGTTCTCCGGACTCCTGTGTTCCTGTTTCCAGCGATTCCCAGTGGTTACCTCCTGTCATCTCATCTCACTACAGCTCTCCTGTTTTCTTCAGACTTCATCCACAGCCAGTTACCAGCTCATCAAGCAGTAAGAGACTCTCCTCAGGTGTTGCATTCATTATTACCTGTGCACTGCTAATTGCATACCATCTGTGCATCTCTGCAAGTTATATCATCTCATTGCATAGAGACTGTCTCCTGCTTGGGCCTAGTGTGGCCATAAGGACTTTGTTATACAGAGACTGTGTGCTTTTCAAGTCTTACCGGAGTTCTGTTTATTTTATTCACATTCAGCATCAAGTCACTTTACATTTCTGTTGCAAGAGACTTTTCAGTTGTTTTGGATTCAATTACCAATCACAGTTACTTTATTGCCTGGGTTCAGTTTGTCATTCACTGCTATGCCATTTACTCTGTGATTCCTGTATAATAAATATCAGCGCTTATGCGCCGGACTTTCATATTGCCTCCCCGCTTTGTACATCGCACCAACACTGACCCACTAGCACCCCCGCCGGGGACAGACAAATCCAGAGACCTGACACTCCGTGCCTCAGCATCTCCGTGCTTCCAGCACCTCCGTGCCTCAGCACCCCAGTGCCTCTATGCACCCCAGTGCCTCTACGCACCCCAGTGCCTCTACGCACCTCAGTGTCTCCAAGTACCTCAGTGTCTCCAAGTACCTCAGTGTCTCCAAGCACCTCAGTGTCTCCAAGCACCTCAGTGTCTCCAAGCACCTCAGTGTCCCCAAGCACCTCAGTGTCTCCAAGCACCCCGTGCCCTTTAGCACAGTTGAACCTGGTATTCTTCACTGATTCATCAGCGCCTTTCCAGTTCTGTCTTTCAGGAGACCGTCAGCGCCCCCACGTGCTTCCTGTCTGCCGACCTAATCCTGTATGAGGAGAGCCTAGATTCGGCCATCTCTGCCACGGTTCCTCTTCCCAGTCATCGGAGGAATCCTCGAGTCCACAACATTTCCAAACCAGGTCAGTGGTAGTATTCACTTAATCCTCCAGTCGCCCGCACAGATTTCACTACACCGGGTTCACAAAACCTCAGTCATGACAGTTACCAGCCTAGAGATCTGACCAGTCTCCTCCCCACACTCTGTGGTGTATCTCATACATCAGGAGACATCAGCCCCTATTATACTCCTGCTCTCCCCCTCACATCATGTCACTGTGTGTTACCAGCCCAGAGATCTGACCAGTCTCCTCCCCACATTCTCTGGTGTATCTCATACATCAGGAGCCATCAGCCCCTATTATACTCCTGCTCTCCCCTCACATCATGTCACTGTGTGTTACCAGCCCAGAGATCTGACCAGTCTGCTCCCCACACTCTCTGGTGTATCTTATACATCAGAGCCATCAGTCCCTATTATAGTCCTGCTCTCCTCCTCACATCATGTCACTGTGTGTTACCAGCCTAGAGATCTGACCAGTCTCCTCCCCACACTCTCTGGTGTATCTCATACATCAGGAGCCATCAGCCCCTATTATACTCCTGCTCTCTCCCTCACATCATGTCACTGTGTGCCACCAGCCCAGAGATCTGGCCAGCTTCCTCCCCACATTCTTTCAGTGTATGTTATACTCCATTCCAACCTTCATAGTATTTTTCATTAAACATAAAAGCAATGCCAGAACTATAGTACTGGTTAATGTCAGTTACAGAATTATACAATGTACCATGTAACATCCTGGGTCTTCTCTACTCATTTATAGTAATTTTCCATTTTTGAACATAACCTATACAATATTTAATTTGTTTCATGAAAATTCATATTTGCATAATGTATTTTATTTCCAGCAGATGGACACACAAGCAGGAATATTTCAGAAAGACACCTAATGGTAACCCCCGGATTGTGAAATAAAAGATGACAGTAGACAGGATTCTCCAGGAGATAACCCCATTACCCCAATTTTACATCCAGCTTTACCAGTTGATACCTCTGATCCTGGGAAATGTTTTCTGGATCATTCTGATATTGGTGCATCTGTTACAGCTCTGAGAGTAGATACAGTGTTTCCCTGTTCTATAGATGCCAAATGTTTTACACAGTACACAAAGCTTATTACCCATCAGAGAGGTAAGGCAGGTGAGAGGCCATTTCCATGTTCTGAGTGTGGGAAATGTTTTATACGGAAATCAGATCAATTTACACATCAGAGAAGTGACACAGGTGAGAAGGCATTTCCATGTTCTGAGTGTGGGAAATGTTTTACATACAAATCACTTTTTGTAATACATAAGAGAATACATACAGATGAGAAACCATATTCCTGTTCTGAGTGTGGGAAATGTTTTACATACAAAACAACTGTTGATGAACACAAAAGAAATCACATAGGTACATCTCAATTTCCATGTTCTGAGTGTGGGAAATATTTTGCATGGAAATCAGATCTTATTACACATCAGCGAAGTCACACGGGTGAGAAGCCATTTCCATGTTCTGAGTGTGGGAAATGTTTTGCACTCAAATCAGATCTTATTAAACATGAGAGAAGTCACATGGGTGAGAATCCATTTCCATTCTCGAAAGTATGAGAAAAAAATCAGCTCTGTTGCACACAATAGATATCACACAGGTGAGGAACCTTTTTAATCTCATCACCATTGCCATGCAATGTTCCTAAAAGTCCTGTCCTATCTCCTATGCTTTTTGCAATATACCTGCTGCCACTAGGTGAAACAACCAGACGTCATGCCCTTGTCTGCCACTGCTGTGTAGATGATCTGTCTGTTGCTCTGGGTATTGAGAACCAAATACCAATCTTAAATGGCTGTCTAGCTGAGCTCCAGGTGTGGGTGATACCAGTTGTCTGTGACTCAGTCCTGGTGAAACAGAGGTCATTATGGTAGAAGCTCACCAAAAAAGGGCAGGTCTACAGCGTTGCCAATCAACTGAACTTATGCAGGTGGGTATCGTAGGATTCATAGAAATTGTAGTTAGATAACCAAAAGTCAGAAACAAATAGAATTTTATGGCAAATGCTTTTTAGAAAATTGTTATCCAAAAACAGTAGTTGAACAAGCATCAAAAGAGGCCCTAAGTCTGACCAGGGAGGAATTATTAGAATATAAAAGTAAACCTGATAATAGACCAGAAGGGAAAGACACTTTATTATTCATTATGAGGTATAACACTTATGAAAAGCTCATCAAAGAGGTCCTGAATAAGCATTGGAATAATTTACTCCTAGACCCCGGACTTGGAGGTGTATTACCACATGAACCTCAGGTGGTCTTCAGAAGGGCTCAGAATTTTAAGGAGGTTTTGGCTCCTAGTAAGGTCACTACAAGAGAGATGAGGAAGCCTTTAGATTGTCATGGGTGTTTCCAATGTGGTAAATGTATCATCTGTGAGCATATTGGGAGGAATTCAGACCTGATCGCTGCTTGGTATTCGCATCACAAGTGGCGGGTTTAAGCCAAATGCGCACGCGTGAAGCCAGAAGTGCACATGTGCTGCCTCGCTGTGCGATAAATGTGCAGCAATACACATTTTCTGTTCACTGTCAGGCAATGAGGCGTAATGAAGGTGGTGCGGGGGCGTGGCTTCGCAGGATAGTGAAAAGGGGCGTGAAGGAGGGTGTCTTGCAGGGGAGTGTGCTAGGGGCCACAGGTGTCGTTTTTACACAGCTGCAAAGCAAATCACTGCTAGTGCACACTGGGCGTTCACAGCTGGCGAGTAGATCTTGGGCTGCGCACGACTTGCAAACGCTCAGCGCGGGTGTCCTGTCCGGCATCATCCAGCGATTGGTTCCAAATCACACACACCTGTATGCAATTCATCTGCCTCCACAGCTCATTTCACCTCCAGCTCCCTCTGATATGGTATGTCGGTTATGAAACCCTGCAACACACACCACACCCTGCAACACACACACACCACACCCTGCAACACACATGTGCAACACACACCACACCCTGCAACACACATGTGCAACACACATGTGCAACACACACAACACACCCTGCAACACACATGTGCAACACACACCACACCCTGCAACACACATGTGCAACACACACAACACACCCTGCAACACACATGTGCAACACACACCACACCCTGCAACACACATGTTCAACACACACAACACACCCTGCAACACACATGTGCAATACACATGATAAAGCTAAATATTTATCGTATATAAAACCCTTTATGAGGTCTAAGAACACTGTACGCTATCTACGTATGAAGTACCGTAAGGGTACGCTCGTTGCGTAACAATCGCTTAGCCGTAGTCGAGACGCTCAAGCATCACGTTCGCTCACGGCCAGGAGATCACAGGCAGGCACGCTATTGGCTGCCGACTAACGTAATGATTCGCTATAGCGTAGCGGACGCTCGGGACCACGAGGAGATCACCAGCGGCGCTGACATTCACAATGTTAAACCTTTATATCTAAACCCTAAACAGTGTGTTATGCAGTAAAACCTTAGTGTGATGATAGAATGTAAATGCAACACAGTATAACCTTATTAACTCAAAAGCTGTTTGAGCGTCACCGACGCTCTGAGAACACTTAACACTATAAGAAATACACAAATACCATGCTTAGGGTCCAACGTCTGATATATATATTATGAATGATATACTTGCAAAAGAATTGAACACAATACAAGTCATACACTACAATATAACATAGACTAACTAACCAGATAACTACACAGGAAATACAATACAATACAATTACTATTTAAGGGAAAATAAGAGAGAAAGAGGAGAAGAGAGAGAGAGAGAGAAATGGCTCACAATATCAAGAAGATCAATATGATTGCAGAGAAACACTTACGCACAAGGGGAAACGATCGCATGCGCCTCGATATCCAGCTCCCGATTATCAGCAATGAGAACCGTTGAAGAGAGTGAACTGGATATGGTCGGCCTGTCTATTTATGCCCCACACACAATACAATTCAATGGTCCCTACAATCCCATTGTTCATTGGACACAGGAATTCGGCTTCGCATTATAACAAAAGGTCATAGGTTGATTCATACAGGTGGGCTGTGACTACTTCCAACTGTTCAGGTGGGTGGGATACTGGGTTTCCCGCCGCATGAACAAGTAAGTGCAAATAATAGTAAATGGACATAAACTTCTTATGTCCATAACTATTCGCACGAGCGATTAATCCGCTCCAAACCAACACCGGAATATTGCTAATTAAATACTCTTCCGATGGATACTAAACACCACTGTATGACTCAAGTCTGACCCCCTGCAACAAATAAAGAGGGATCTCTCTGTCCAGGAACATACTACATTAACTAAACTTTCAGAATCTATCAAAGGGACCATGATCTACAAAATGCATTATATAGCGAAAATATGTAATGATTGAGTCGCACGCTACGATCACATAAACTCTACCGTAAATGCGCACATCGTGCGCCTGCGGGTGCACGCGACAGCGAGTATGCGCACGCACGGGAGAGCGTACGCATGCGCAGCACGGACATGTATGAGGTGCAAATATGGTAGTGTGCATTGAGATATTTTTCTGACTTTGACACTCTATTTCTCCTTAGTCCGCAGTATACACAGGGATCCCACCCTGACGCTCCTGATTTGAGGATCCTTTCACCTACTAACATCTTACATCTTGTACGGAAGGGTGTGCATGTGTGTTCTTCTCGCCTGATTAGGGCTCTTTATGATGCTTCTGCCTTGAGCTTTGAAAAACAACCAAATTACCTGAGCCATGAGGCGGGGATTTAGGGGACTGGCCTGTTGCATTCTGGGAGGCCGAAAGCTTTTGATCGTTGGTGCCAATCCGCTGACGCTACCTCATATCCAAATGTATATCCTGTGGATACTGTGGACTTAGGAGAAATAGAGTTATCAACGGTAAGTCTACCATAACTATTTTTCACCTCAGTTTAAACTGACTGTATGCAAATATCATTATAGTGGTTTTTTTTGTGTTTTAGGTAGATATTAAAACAGAAGACATAGAAGGAGAAGAAGAGACGTATGTGACTGACATAAAGGCAGAAGATACAGAGGGAGAAGAAGAGACGTATGTGACTGATAAAAAGGCAGAAGATATAGAGGGAGAAGAAGAGACGTATGTGACTGATATAAAGGTAGAAGATATAGAAGGAGAAGAAGAGACGTATGTGACTGATATGAAGGCAGAAGATATAGAAGGAGAAGAAGAGACGTATGTGACTGATATAAAGGCAGAAGATATAGGGGGAGAAGAAGAGACGTATCTGAAGGGTGATCAGCAGTGTAAGGAGGGGGAAATCCCTACAGATATCAGCACAGGTGAGTAATAAACACTTATTACAGAAAAGAGTCACATATTCTCCTTTCTCAGTCACTACAGCAATCTCTTATCCTACACCCTCCTCTGTCAGTACACACTAATGAGGGAAATGTATCTGCCTAGTGGGAGAGTCAGGAGCCATCAGCCCCTATTATACTCCTACTCTCCCCCTCACATCATGTCAATGTGTGTTACCAGCCCAGAGATCTGACCAGTCTCCTCCCCACACTCTCTGGTGTATCTCATACATCAGGAGCCATCAGCCCCTATTATACTCCTGCTCTCCTCCTCACATCATGTCACTGTGTGTTACCAGCCCAGAGATCTGACCAGTCTCCTCCCCACACTCTCTGGTGTATCTCATACATCAGGAGCCATCAGCCCCTGTTATACTCCTGCTCTCCCCCCTCACTTCATGTCACTGTGTGTTACCAGCCCAGAGATCTGACCAGTCTCCTCCCACTCTCTGGTGTATCTCATACATCAGGAGCCATCAGCCCCTATTATACTCCTGCTCTCCCCCTCACATCATGTCACTGTGTGTTACCAGCCCAGTGATCTGACCAGTCTCCTCCCACTCTCTGGTGTATCTCATACATCATGAGACTCAGCCCCCATTATACTCCTGCTCTCCCCCTCACATCATGTCACTGTGTCACCAGCAGCCATACTGTGTGCTAGCAGTACCCCTGCCTATGGTATTACATGCCCTGAGAGTGTCACTATTAGCACACGCCGGTCTATATATAAACCACTCCTTATTTCTTGCATGGTACGGCTGCTTGCTGGGGCACAGACTCGGGGCTCCTCATGCCACGTGACGCAATGCTTAGGAAATATCTGGTGCAGCCTCTGTCATGTATCCACATGCTCCTGTAACAGCCGGCCTCAGGGAATTGGCTTGTGAGCGGCTCCTATTACTGAGTTGGCAGCATCTGAGTCTTGCTACCGTCGTCTTAGGTATATAATACATTTATTGAGCTTGTGTATGGGAACCAGCATTCAGAGTCCTGCACATTCCCTGCTGATTACCTGCCCCCTGGCACTTGGATGACGGCCTTCTGATCCATGGCCTTAAGGGCACACCAATGGTTCGTAATGGAAGTATTTTCAGGAGCATTCACATCTAAGTAGGAGGACAGGGCCTCTTGCAAAATTCTAGTGCCTTCAGCATCCATTAATATATAATCCTGCAATCTCCAAGGTGGTAAAGGAGGAGTAGCGGGAAAAGGCGACCAGAACCCTATCAGAGGGGTGGGATCAGACCATGAAATTACTGTCTGTAGAAAAATTCAAGTGACCAGGTTCTGGGATACACTGTGATAAATATGGAGACTGACACAGGACATTTCATAAAGGAGAAGCATTTATTTCTCTAAGTTACAACAATAAGAACCTGCAAATAACAAGTTATACTCAGTTACAGTAATAGCAAGAACAAATTAGAATACTCAGCTCTTATCTCAGATGTTTCATGATCTGTCCCAGATGATGGTCATCGATTACGTAGTTTAAACAATATAGTTCAGTCGCCCCCAGGGTCCCCCTTTAATAACATCATTTATCTTACCCTGGACAACTGTCCCCTTTCACCTACTTATGAATACAATATTCCAAACATCTTACTAGACACTTTCCATCTGAGATACTGATAATAGGAAGATATATCTATTATAATCATCCAGCCTAAAAGCTGTGTATATTCTCCCCACTAATCCTAATAAAATGAACATATATAGAGCAGTGAGGACATACATATACAAAATGGAGATACACATGGACAAAATGGCATCTAAAAAGTAGTAACTAATTGTGAGGATACGGATTCTCAGATCACTCAGGTAAACAGTTTAGTAAAGTGGCAAATGCCCTTTATTGTAAATATACACACACAGTACACTAAAACAGTAACTATTACATGCCAGGATGGTATCTCACTAGGTCCCCACAATAGTATAGGATTACAGATGTATGCGGGAGTATCTATATAGCAGAGCCAACAAGTCTGCACTCCCAGGAAAAGCTTGTCATCCAGTGTCCACAATGCGTCCAGACAATCCTCACTGGCAGCCTCGTCCTCAGTGCACGTCCAGTAGCCTTTTTGGAACGAGGGGATAACAACCATGCTTGTAGGCCTCAGCACACTGGAAGCGCTATCCTACCAGTAGCTTTCAGAAGCAATACACCTCATTCCTCACAGGTCAAGAACTCCACACTCTCTGACCTTCTGGCCAGATCTCACCTCAGAAGAGCCCACTCCTCTTACCTCCCCTGTCTTTTCATCACACAAGCTGGTCAGTCAGGAGGTCACAGAGGACTGGAGACGAGGTGTCTGGGCTCCTGTACACAGTGGGGTGTATAGGATCAGATTACCTGCAGCTCCATACAGAAACTGTTTACTACTGAACCTACTCCTCCTAATCACATCTGATTGTATAGCTAGGGAACTTACATTACAATGACCTGATGTAACTATGTTACTAACACTCTGGCATACAATCACACACATTGCACACAGTATAACCAAATAACCTGTATATTCCTAATATAACAGATAAAACATAACTGTGCAATATAATAACACAATACAATACAATATTGCCTAGCATATGACTAATAACATAATGGCAATTAGTGGAGTCCATGGTTAGGACCAGGGCTAGGAAAGTAACTGCGTGTATTTCATCACTGTGCGACACGATGCGCCAGCTGTGTCGTCACACTATCACCCCATATTGAAATCTATTAATGCGAGGAATCAATTGTAACGACCTAGAAGAAGGTCTATTCTCTAATATGACCTGTGTACAGCAGAGTAATAAGTATAATCACGCACACCTGGATGTCTAATTCTCAGAGTATTATAGAGGTCAGATTCAGCTAATAAAGGGAGCATGAGGAAGCTAAGGAACGGGCGGCATTACTGGTCTGTTCATCAGTAGTGGTGGATCTATCAAGATGAGAGTCTGGAGCAAGAGTAACATCTCCCATAAGGAGAAGTGCAATTTCTTGTAGCTTTTGAAAAACAATATATAAGAAATCGGGGCTGTCTGGCATTAGGGGCATTGAGAGAAGTGAGGGTGACATATTTATGAATTTTCCCAACTAGAATCAAATATCTACCATTGCATTCCACCCACTTGCTTTCCAGGTGAAAAAGGCAGGATCTATTAGAAAGGATGGCTACACCACAGGAGATATAGCATGCTGGGTAGTTATTGGTAAACTGAGGGGGAGAGTGCAATGGAACATGTGATTCCTGAATGGCTACCACCGCCGCCTTCTGGTCAGCAAAATATTTTATTGCAATACCTCTCTTATGAGGAGAATTAAGACCTTTTACATAAGACTTAAAAACGTCACCATGATAGAGATCAGATCATGGTATGAAACATCTAGGATCATCTGTGTAAAGTCCAATAGAGTCTGTAGGGCGTGTGCATACTTCAAACTATCATAACAGAAAAAATAAAATAGGGAACAAAAATGGGAGACAAACAGAAATTGCGTCCATAAAGGAGCTAGAGATTCCGTCACTAGGGTACCGTGACAGAAAGGTGGAAAAAGGTGGCGGTCGGGCCTAAAAGGGAAATCCACCGACTACCCCAAGTAGCCATACGAGAGTGCAAAATCCAGTCATCATAGTAACAATTGTACAAAGAAATATCAAATCTCAATGTAACCCATATATCCAAAAAAGGTAAGGACCAAAAACATGGCCTGATATCCAATTTAGGTTCTACCAACACCTTTATAAGGGCAACAGGATGTTAGACAAATCAGTCATGCTTTGCCTGAACACCCAAACATTCTAGAAAGGTATAACGAAACGTAAGAGTGGAAAGAATATCAGACCATATACTATATAGTAATTAAATAGCACAGGAAATAAAGAGAAACAGAGACGTTTTAAACCCATAATAAGAATAAATAAATCTGGCCCAAAAATAGATCCATGCCCAGTAACTTAGTCCCAGTTGGCACATGTTACAGTAGCAAACAAACTCTGAGTCTCTCTAACAGTCTTACAACTTAGCATATTCCTTCAAGACGGAAGACAACTCCAGGATTGGTTTAGGTAAAGTGTCATGAAGGACTGTCAACAAAAAAATCCCACATTTTCAGAATAGCAGGGTCATCCTTGGGTGAAGGTATCACTGTGAAGGCGCCATTTCGCATCACAATAATCTTAGTAGGAAAGCCCCATTTGTATTGCACTTTTACTTGGGTGGAATAGACGTCTTTTGGCCAGCGTCACAGAAGAAATATCTGGAAATATCTGCAGATTATCCAGACACTTGGCTGTGGATGAGGAAGACAAAGCAGACTGTAGAATGTGTACTTTAATATGAAGAAAGTGGACCTTGAGCAGAGTGTCCCTCGGTGCTTGGATAGGGGCCTGTTTGGACTTTGGGAGTCTATGGATCCTATCAATAAGAAGGTTCGCGGCAGAAGCCTTCAGTGGAAGCTTCTGAATAGAGGACCATGGCATAATCATAAAGCTCAGAATTTGTAACAGAATCCGGAACGCCCATTATTCTGATATTATTTCTCTGAGACCTGTCTTCTAAATCAATGACTTTATCACGAATAGAGACCATGTCTTCCTGAAGGTTGTCATGTGCTGAAATCAGATCTTTGTGAGACGCAACAATCTCTTTCATCTTAGTCTGTACGAGTGCCAATCTCACGGATACCGGACCTCAAAGCTTGAATATTAGAGTTAAGTTCTGAGGTTATTTCAGTCCTTAAATGTAGATACCATAGAATGTATAGAGCGTAGAGTAACAGAACTATCTAGAGTGTCTTAAGACATCTTCAGCCATTACAGCTGGGCTGTGCATCTGACAAGAAGAAGCAGATGATGTTGTAGCGGTTTCAGAAGGACCACCTGAATTCGAGGTACCAAATAGATGGACAGGTGGGGCTGATGTACCTTTTAACCTTTTTTGGAGGCATGGTAAGCTGACTACAAAGAGACTGACCTCTCAGAGATAGGAACATACAAACGATCTATAAATAAAAGGAGCAGTAGTACGTTGTCAGAAGGTTACATCAAGATGACATTCTTAGTCGGGGTGACGGGGGTATCCGAGCTAAAATTTCAAGTAAACTTGATGTAATGCAACTCAAATAACACAGTAATGACCGAGAAATTCCACTAGAGGTCAGCGTGATCATAGACGTGAAGTACTCAGCACAGAGAGAAACAAATGGCAAAATATATGCAGTGGATAAATCCACAAAATAAAATACTGTGAGGTAATCAGAGTGTAATGAACTGTACTCAGACGATACTTGATACTGGGCTCTGCATGTAGACTGAGAGGAAGTAGATGATAGTGGTACCATATAAATAGAAGGTAATTTCACCTCCAGGCAAATGCCTCAATTTAGTGTAGTAACCCCGGTCCAGCCGTCAGGACAATAAATTTAGCAGCTTAAATAAATTTTACACCTTATTGAAGGCAAAGTATGCGATGGCCGGGCACCAGGATCCAAAATGGCAGCCATATCACTTCCCAATATCACTGCCGGGCTCCGGTGACTGTGGGCAGCCAGTTCTGTCCCCAGCTGTAGTGAGCGGGAGAGCAAGTGCTCCCACCTGAGGCAAAAGCGATTCCAAGTCAGGTGGCCAGAGCATGTGGGAAAGACTGGGCACACTTAGCTCCAAAATTTAGCCTGTGGCTTCAGTGGCGGCGCTAGGCTGCGGCAGTGAACAGTGCCCGGAGTGAGCAGAGTGTGTGGGTTTAGGGCAGGAGGAGTGAAGGACTTAATAGATTGGGTCTTGGTCCCAGCAGCGGCTGAGAGCTATCAGGTAGATAAGAAGCCACTTAGTGAGGAGAAATCCAGAAAGTACGTCTGGATGGACTCAGGCCACGCCACTTTTATTTATTTTAAATACTAACGGGTGACTGGTGTGGTACATTCCTGCAAAGGCAGATATAATCTTTTTCTCATCAGACTCTGCTGTCTTCCCTGCACTCTCACTCAGATGTTCACTGCTGCCAGTAGCACATGTATGAGAAGCAGAAGTATGGCGGCAGCTGTATAGATTCTGATATATAATTCTCTGTGTCATACTTACCGTACACACATCATCCTTATTACTATGATGGGGGGGGGGTAAAAGTAGATTATAACCTAGCAGATGATGATGATTGCAGGGTATTATATGGTGTATTGCATGTAAGATACTGTACTTTGTTCCACACACCTACTCTGCTGTAGCAATATACCTTATATAAGGGTGAGTAACACATGTACAGGCTTACCAGCGTATGAGCACACATATAAAGGAATGCTACCTTACAATGCTTCCAGGAGTAACATTAGGAGACATTTCTCTGATCCATCAGCTCATATGACTGATGTTATTGTTCATCTAGAATCTCCAATTCATACAATATGTTCCCCATCCATTGTTTTACATTGGTGCTGACATAGGACTTGGCGAGTGACTACATCTCCATTTATACTTCATGGTTAGTTACCAGTACAAGAGAGAGAGATATCTAAGTCTTATTATAATATTACATTTGTTATTGTGAGTGTTCTCAGGAGGGTGGACACAATGATAGTCTGAGACACAATATTATAAAGCCTTCATTAAAAGTTATGTTTTATTATACACACACATTTACAATTAAGTGTCCCAGAGAGTAGTCTTCTCCTATTGTTTACAAGATTAATATTGTTACAGAAAATGTCACATTTCCATAATGTATTTTATTTCCAGCAGATGGACACACAAGCAGGAATATCTCAGAAGGACATCTAATGTTATCCCTGGATTGTGACATAAAAGATAATGACAGTAGACAGGATTCTCCAGGAGATAACCCCATTACCCCAATTATACATCCAGCTCTATCAGCTAATCCCCCTGATCCTGGGAAATGTTCTCCTGATCACTCTGATATTTGTGCATCTGTTACAGCTCTGAGCGTAGATACAGTGTTTCCATGTTCTATAGATGCCAAATGTTTTACACAGAACACAAAGCTTATTACCCATCAGAAAGGTAAGGCAGGTGAGAGGCCATTTCCATGCTCTGAGTGTGGAAAATGTTTTTCACGGAAATCACATCTTGTTATACATCAGCGAAGTCACACAGGTGAGAAGCCATTTCCATGTTCTGAGTGTGGGAAATGTTTTATCCGAAAATCACAACTTGTTGCACATCAGCAAAGTCACACAGGTGAGAGGCCATTTCCATGCTCTGAGTGTGGGAAATGTTTTATCCGGAAATCACAACTTGTTGCACATCAGCGAAGTCACACAGGTGAGAGGCTATTTCTATGTTTTGAGTGTGGAAAATATTTTACCTGGAACTCACAACTTGTTACACATCAGCGAAGTCACACAGGTGAGAAGTAATTTCCATGTTCTGAGTGTGGGAAATGTTTTGCACACAAATCAGATCTTATTAGACATAACATAAGTCACACAGGTGAGAAGCCATTTTCTTGCTCTGAGTGCGGGAAATGTTTTATCCGGAAATCCCAACTTGTTACACATCAGAGAAGGCACACAGGTGAGAGGCCATTTTCTTGCACTGAATGTGGGAAATATTTTACACAGAAATCACAACTTGTTACACATCAGCGAAGTCATACAGGTCAGATGCTATTTCCATGTTCTGAGTGAGAAATGTTTTGCACACAAATCAGTTCTTGTTAAACATCAGAGAAGTCACACAGGTGAGAAGCCATTTCCATGTTCTGAGTGTGGGAAATGTTTTGCACACAAATCAGCTCTTGTTTTACATCACAGAAGTCACACAGGTGAGAAACCATTTTCTTGCTCTGAGTGTGGGAAATGTTTTATACAAAAATCACATCTTGTTAGACATCAGCGAACTCACACAGGTGAGAGGCCATTTCTATACTTTGAGAAATAAATCAGCTCTTGTTGCACACAATAGACATCACTCAGGTGAGGAACCATTTTAATCCTCTGGAGTATACTTATTGCCATGCGTTGTTCTTAAAGGTTCTTATCCTATCTCCTATGCTTTTTGAAATATACATGCTACCACTCGGTATAATAATCAGACGTCATCTCATCTACCACTGCTATGCAGATGACCTGTCTCTTGCTCCGGATACTGAGAACCCAGTACCAATCCTAAATGGTTGTCTAGCTGAGCTCCAGGTATAGGTGATGCCAGTTGGCTGTGACTCAGTCCGGGCGAAACAGATCCATATGATAGAAGCTGACCAACAAAGGACATGGCTACAGCTCAGCTTTGTTACCAACCAGACATACGCTTGTGGGTTCAGAGTTACAAAATGCTGATCATGTGCGGAATCTTGGTGTCCTGGATGGTGGAGTGACTCGGAGACATCAGGTATCAGCCACAATCATATCCTCATCTGAGGAACATAGCCAGACTCCAGCACTTATTTCCCTCAGAAGATCTACCTACAGTCATACATGCACTTGTATCATCACACATAGACTACTGTAATGTCCTCTACCTGGGTCTCCCAGCAAAAGAATTGCACCGCTTGTAGCTTGTACAGAATGCAGCAGCCAGGCTGTTACCTAACCAGCCCGTTCCTGCCACATAACACCCATTCTCTGCTCCCTTCACCGGCTGCCTGTAAGATGGTGACTCTGTTACATAATCTTAGTGATTCTCCCAGCCATACATGACCAGGGTCCATGTACCAGAAGCAGCTTCTGCCTCCTTACCACCCTGGTTACTTCCATCTGTTGATGAAGGACTATTAGTAGTACCATAAATCCCCAACTAGTGATTGGATGTTGGGTGACAGGTGGGTGGCAGTAGTGGGGGAGAGATGGTGGGTGGCAGTGGAGGGGAGACAGGGCAGGTGGCAATAATGAAGGGAGATGGAGCAAGTGGTAGTAGTGGAGGGAGACAGGGCAGTGGCTGTAATGGAGGGTGACGGGGCAAGTGGCAGTAATGGAGGCAGATGGTGTGGGTGGCAGTAGTGGGGGAGACGGTGGATGGCAGTAGGGGGGAGACAAGGTGGATGGCAGTAGGGGGGGAGACATGGTGGATGGCAGTAGTGGGAGGAGACAGGGTGGGTGGCAGTAGTGGGGGAGACAGGGTGGGTGGCAGTAGGGGGGAGACAGGGTGGGTGGCAGTAGTGGGGGAGACAGGGTGGGTGGCAGTAGGGGGGAGACAGGGCAGATGGCAGTAGTGGGGGAGACAGGGTGGTGGCAGTAGTGGGGGGAGACAGGGTGGGTGGCAGTAGTGAGGGGAGAAAGAGCAGATGGCAGTAGTGGGGGGAGTCGGGGTGATGGCAGTAGTGGGGGGAGACGGGACGGGTGGAAGTAGTGGGAGACAGGGCAGATAGTCACAGTGCAGTACCAGGGGCTGCTGGAGACAGTAAAGAGGTGTATGGGTCCTGCACAGAATCAGTTGATAATTAGACTTAATGATGATTATGTTTCCTTATTTCTAATTAATCCCTTGTGTGTGTTACTGTTATTTGCTGTGTCAGCCTTTATGTGTGTTCTGTGTAATAATCCTGAAAGTAGTGCTGCTACCGATCTCATATCATTTGTAGTAACTTGGAAAAGATGAGATATGAGGTGCACTCTGGAAGCTTATAGGGGGTTATTCAGAGATGAACGCAGATGTGACATCACGCAGCCCCCCGGAAAATGGTCCCAGCCCGCCCGCTTTCCCCCCTCAGGGATGCCGCCACAATGTGTGTCCACGCGGCCGCTGCGCATGTGCATTTTGCCACCACCAGAAAACTGCTGAGTGAAGTATTTTTTAAGTTTCAAATATAGATAGACAACAATATGTGAATTAAAGATATGAAATAAAGTAGTTTAAAATCAAAAGATTTCCGGTGCTATTTTGGCTGTGTCCAATTTTGACAAATCATTTGAATAGTGGGATGATATTATGGGAGGGAAGGGGGGGGGGGGTCTCTTTCTGTGTAAAGAAAGTTTTATTTGTTGGTTTTAAATAAATGATGTCTGTTCAAATGTTTTTTTACTTGTAGGGGAATTAGGGTTGTTGTATTTGGAAAAAATAGACTTACCTGACCCTTGCCTGGAAATGTCCATGTATGAAGGTATAGGAGATACCTGCTGCAGTCCCTTCTACTTACATTTGGGAGGTCCGGTTGTTTTGGGGGAATGAGCAGCAAATAGTAAATGATACATTGGCTCCATAACGTCTCGCTGACCCTCTGATTTTTACAAACATATCTTACACAAAATGACATTTGCATTAACAACTATTAATTGTCACAACTGAGGGCCTGAGCTGACGGGAGGCAGCCTCAGTTGTAGGGGCTGAGATGTACCGGAACCTGGGAGGTTGTATCAGACCCCTGGACATGTAAGTAACATGAATAATAACTGCCCGAAGGCGTGACCACGACAACTTAGATAAAAGTCAATGATGTTTATTATGACAACTCCGCATCACAGCAGCAATAAAAGAAAACGTAAAAGTCAGCAAAGAATAAATACAGTTCCTGAGTACTACAGCATGGCAGGAGCCACAGGGCACTGGTAGTGTGAGATAGTTCTTATGATCTTCTAGATGGAAAGTCCTTACCAGGCCCGGCTGTAGCAATGGAGATAACCCAGGATTGTACCAGCTGGTGTTCCAGGAAGAGCTGGGTTGCTGAAGGTAAAACAGCTGCTGTGGATACTGGCTGGAACCAGACTGTTGTTAGCACGGAGTGGATACTGGCTGGAACCAGTTAAATAATAAATGAACTTTGGGAGCGATGAAATGTGAACTGAAATGTAGAACTTGAGAGCGGAGAAATAATAATTCCGGTGGAGAGTGGTAAAGTGTAGAAAGGACACCGGCCCTTTAAGGGAAGCTGTACTCTGCTGGAAGCAGGTAGTGTTGTAGCTGGAAACAGATGAATCCACAATGGATTGGAGAGTCAGGCTACACCGCAGGTGGAATGCTGGTGCGGGTCTCTATGGTGGAAGTCTTGAGACAGGAGCTGGAACCTGGAAGACAATCATAGAAGAGAGACAAACAGGAACTAGGTTTGACAACCAAAGCACTGACGTCTTCCTTGCTCAGGTACAGCTTACTTATACCTGCAGCAAGGAAGGGGTTGGCTAGGCAATTATGCAAATCAACAACACAGACAGCAGATTGGTGGAAATTATCAGATGACAGAATCCAAGATGGCTGCGCCCATGCAGACACTTGGAGGGAAGTTTGGTTTGTAATCCATGTGGTCTGGGAAACAGTAATGGCGGCGCCGGCCACCGGAGACAGGAGACGCCAGGCTGATAGATGCACATTTAACCACGCGGGCACAGCGGAGGCCGCGGCTGATGAAAAGACCACTCTGCATGTGGAAACTCAGGAACAGCGGAATCCGGTCCTGGAACGCTGAGCCCACCTTAGGAGGCATCTGAAGGGTAAGTAATGGCGTCCAGATACCCGGATCGTGACAGCACCCCCCCCTTTAGGAGTGGCCCCAGGACACTTCTTAGGCTTTAAAGGAAACTTTGCGTGGAAATTTCGGACCAAGGCAGGAGCATGGACGTCAGAGGCATTGGTCCAAGAGCGTTCTTCAGGACCATAGCCCTTCCAGTCAATGAGATACTGAAGTTGACCGTAACGGTGACGTGAGTCCAGGATCTTGGCCACTTCATACTCAACGCCTCGTTGAGTTTGGACTTTCGGAGTTGGTGGAAGTGAGGAATGAAACCGATTCAAGATTAGCGGTTTCAACAGGGAAACATGGAATGTCCTGGGTATTTTTAAGAAGGGAGGTAACTGGAGTCTGTAAGCAACAGGATTGATGACTTGATCAATTTTAAAAGGACCGATGTAGCGAGGTGCAAACTTCATACTGGGAACTCTTAACCTCAAATTCTTCGTGGATAACCATACCCGATCACCCACCTTGAGAGCAGGAACTGCTCGACGCTTCTTATCCGCAAACTTCTTGTACCTGAACGATGCCTTTAGCAGAGCTGATCGTACGCTCTTCCAGATATTGGCAAACTGATGCAAGGTGATATCCACTGCGGGAACAGAAGTTGCTGGAAGCGGTTGGAACTCAGGGACTTTAGGGTGGAATCCAAAGTTGGTGAAGAATGGTGTTGAGGAAGATGAAGAATGATACTGGTTGTTATGACAGAACTCGGCCCAGGGAAGTAATTGAACCCAGTCATCTTGAGAGGAGGACACATAGATGCGGAGGAAGGCCTCCAAGTCCTGATTCACCCTCTCAGTTTGACCATTGGTCTGAGGATGGTAAGCCGTGGAAAACTTTAACTTGACTTGGAGGACTTGACATAAACTTCGCCAGAATTTGGCTGTGAATTGAACTCCTCGATCTGAGATAATTTCTTCTGGAAGACCGTGGAGTCGGAAGATCTCTTGTATGAATACTTGAGCCAACTTGGAAGCTGACGGAAGACCGGTGAGAGGAATGAAGTGTGCCATCTTGGTGAACCGGTCAACTACCACCCAGATGGTATTGAACTTGTTGCACATGGGCAAATCTGTAATAAAATCCATCGACAAATGGGTCCATGGTCGACGGGGAACAGATAGTGGAACCAGTTGCCCCGCAGGCGACTGGCGGGATACTTTATGTTGAGCACACTTTGGGCAAGATGCAATAAACTCCAAAACGTCCTTTTTCAGAGTTGGCCACCAATAGGACCTAGAGATAAACTCCAGGGTTTTTTGGATACCTGTATGTCCGGCAAAACGGGAAGCATGGGCCCAATGCATGAGCTTCTTCCTTAGTGTCGGCTTCACAAAACTTTTCCCTGATGGGGGCGTAGAGTCCATCCCTACCGTGGAGAATGCCAACGGATTTATAATAGGATGCTTGTCTGAAGACTCTGACTCATTTTCTTGCTCCCATGAGCGGGAAAGGGCATCGGCCTTGCGATTCTGAGAGCCCGGGCAGAACTGGAGTTTAAAGTCGAACCTGGAAAAGAAAAGTGCCCATCTGGCCTGACGAGGGTTGAGACATTGTGCGCCTTTTAGATATAGAAGGTTCTTGTGGTCTGTAAGGATGGTGATTGAATGAGAAGCTCCCTCCAACAGATATCTCCACTCCTCTAGAGCGAGCTTGATGGCTAGCAACTCCTGGTCGCCAATGGCATAGTTGCGCTCCGCTGGGGAGAACTTCCGTGAGAAGAAACTGCAAGGATGTAAATGACCATCTTTAGCCCTCTGAGATAACACCGCTCCTACTCCAATGGAGGAGGCATCCACCTCTAAGATGAAAGGAGAGTCGATGTCAGGCTGTTTCAGGACAGGTGCAGAGATGAACCTCTGTTTTAAAAGATGAAAAGCTTGCATGGCTTCTTCAGACCACTTGGACGGGTTAGCACCCTTCTTGGTGAAAGCAGTAATAGGCGCCACAATGGTGGAAAAGTCTCGTATAAACTTTCGGTAATAATTGGCGAACCCTAAGAACCTCTGGACCCCTTTGAGGGTTAAGGGTACCGGCCAATTCTGGATTGCTTGTAGTTTCTCAGGATCCATCTCTAGTCCGGAACCGGACACAATGTACCCTAGAAACGGAATGGACTTGACTTCAAAGACGCATTTCTCTAATTTGCAGTAGAGATGATTGACACGGAGACGGGACAGAACCTCCTTTACCCAGAAACGATGTTCCTCTAAATCGTTGGCAAATATGAGGATATCATCTAGATAGACCACGACATGACGGTATAGAATGTCTCTGAAGATCTCATTGACGAAATGCTGGAAGACAGCTGGAGCATTGCTCAATCCGAAGGGCATGACGAGGTACTCATAATGTCCGTCACGGGTGTTAAATGCGGTCTTCCACTCGTCACCCTCACGGATCCGGATGAGATTGTATGCACCTCTCAGGTCCAGCTTTGTAAAGATGGTAGCTCCGCTAACTCTGTCAAAGAGCTCAGTAATCAGGGGTAAAGGATAGCGGTTCTTGATGGTAATGTCGTTCAAACCTCTGTAGTCGATGCACGGCCGCAGACCACCATCTTTCTTCTTTACAAAAAAGAAGCCTGCGCCGGCTGGAGAAGAAGAAGGTCGAATGAACCCCTTTGCTAGGTTCTCTTTAATGTATTCCTCCATAGAATGTGTCTCGGGGAGAGACAACGGATAAGTTCGGCCTCGAGGTGGAACCTTCCCTGGAACGAGATCAATCGGGCAGTCCCATTCTCTATGAGGAGGAAGGATATCAGCAGAAGCTTTACTGAACACATCCGTGAAATCTTGATATGGAGGAGGTGGAACATCAGACGACCTGGGGGAGGAAGAACAGACAGGCAACACTTTAAACAAACATGTCTTAGTACAGGAGGTACCCCATGCCAGGATTTGCGTAGTCGTCCAATCAATTGTAGGATTGTGAAGACGGAGCCATGGAAGGCCCAGGACCACAGGATGTGTGGCTCTTGGAATCACTAAAAATGAAATAAGTTCGGAATGACGAACTCCCACTCTCAGACGAACTGGTAGAGTCCTTAGAGAAATAACTGTATCAAAAATTTTACTGCCATCCACAGCAGTTAAGGAAAAGGACGAAGGAAGTCTCTCGGTGGGTAGGGACCACCGTTTAACATAGGCTTCAGTAATAAAGTTCCCAGCTGCTCCGGAATCCAGGAGGGCAATGACGTTCTGATAACGTTGAGCAACTTGAAGCGAGACTGGGAGGTTACAATCTTGAGGAGATGGAGAGGAGATCATTACTCCTAGCCGGCCCTCTCCTTGGCGAGCTAGGATTTGGAGTTTCCCGGACGTTTGGGACAGGCATTAATGGTGTGAGACGGAGCTGCACAATACAGACAGAGAAACTCGGAGAGACGTCTTCGGCGCTCAGCAGGAGTTAAACGGGAACGGCCAATTTGCATGGGTTCATCTGTAGTTGGTGACAGTTGGCGAGGAGGAGGAGTAGAAGATTTTGGAGCAGATGATCTTCCACGCTCAGTTGCTCTCTCTCTGAAATGTAAGTCAACTTTCGTACAAAGTGAGATTAGCTCATCTAACTTGGAGGGTAAGTCTCTGGTAGCTAACTCATCTTTAATACGCTCGGATAAACCATGCCAGAATGCAGCATACAGGGCCTCGTCGTTCCATGCCAGTTCGGATGCCAGGATCTGGAACTGTATAAGATATTGTCCTACAGTACGTGATTCCTGGCGTAAACGGAGAATCTCAGACGAAGCTGAAGTTACCCGGCCTGGCTCGTCGAAGATGCGCCTGAATGTTGACACAAATGCAGTGTAAGAAGATAGCAGGGTGTCGGACCTCTCCCATAACGGTGATGCCCAATCAAGGGCTGAGCCACTGAGAAGAGAAATAATGTAGGCAATTTTTGTACGGTCACTGGGAAAATTGCCAGGTTGTAGCTCAAACTGAATCTCACACTGGTTGAGAAATCCCCTGCAGAATCTTGGAGATCCGTCAAATTTTGCTGGCGTTGGAAGATGAAGACGTGGAGCAGAAATGGGTAAGGTGGGTGGGGTTATAGCTGGAGTCACTGTGGTTGACGCACCAGACGCGCCTGATCCACGGAGAGTTGTCTGAATCCCATCCAGCCGAGTAGAGAGATCCTGGAGACAGCGGATGATGTGGCCCTGTGCAGCCTCCTGATGTTCTAGTCGGGCTGCCAGTTCTTGCATCGGCCTGGCCGCTTGATCCTGGTCTCCGGCTGGATTCATTAGGTCAGTGCTTACTGTCACAACTGAGGGCCTGAGCTGACGGGAGGCAGCCTCAGTTGTAGGGGCTGAGATGTACCGGAACCTGGGAGGTTGTATCAGACCCCTGGACATGTAAGTAACATGAATAATAACTGCCCGAAGGCGTGACCACGACAACTTAGATAAAAGTCAATGATGTTTATTATGACAACTCCGCATCACAGCAGCAATAAAAGAAAACGTAAAAGTCAGCAAAGAATAAATACAGTTCCTGAGTACTACAGCATGGCAGGAGCCACAGGGCACTGGTAGTGTGAGATAGTTCTTATGATCTTCTAGATGGAAAGTCCTTACCAGGCCCGGCTGTAGCAATGGAGATAACCCAGGATTGTACCAGCTGGTGTTCCAGGAAGAGCTGGGTTGCTGAAGGTAAAACAGCTGCTGTGGATACTGGCTGGAACCAGACTGTTGTTAGCACGGAGTGGATACTGGCTGGAACCAGTTAAATAATAAATGAACTTTGGGAGCGATGAAATGTGAACTGAAATGTAGAACTTGAGAGCGGAGAAATAATAATTCCGGTGGATAGTGGTAAAGTGTAGAAAGGACACCGGCCCTTTAAGGGAAGCTGTACTCTGCTGGAAGCAGGTAGTGTTGTAGCTGGAAACAGATGAATCCACAATGGATTGGAGAGTCAGGCTACACCGCAGGTGGAATGCTGGTGCGGGTCTCTATGGTGGAAGTCTTGAGACAGGAGCTGGAACCTGGAAGACAATCATAGAAGAGAGACAAACAGGAACTAGGTTTGACAACCAAAGCACTGACGTCTTCCTTGCTCAGGTACAGCTTACTTATACCTGCAGCAAGGAAGGGGTTGGCTAGGCAATTATGCAAATCAACAACACAGACAGCAGATTGGTGGAAATTATCAGATGACAGAATCCAAGATGGCTGCGCCCATGCAGACACTTGGAGGGAAGTTTGGTTTGTAATCCATGTGGTCTGGGAAACAGTAATGGCGGCGCCGGCCACCGGAGACAGGAGACGCCAGGCTGATAGATGCACATTTAACCACGCGGGCACAGCGGAGGCCGCGGCTGATGAAAAGACCACTCTGCATGTGGAAACTCAGGAACAGCGGAATCCGGTCCTGGAACGCTGAGCCCGCCTTAGGAGGCATCTGAAGGGTAAGTAATGGCGTCCAGATACCCGGATCGTGACATTAATTAAACAAGCAAAACATTTTTTTTTCAAAAATACTTTATATATATATATATATATATATATAGAAGAAAATCACCAATTCTGGTCTGGATTCAGTGACTATGATGAGAAAAAGTGTCTTAAGTAAGGGTTGGAACGATTTAGGGAGACCGGGTCCGAGACTTGAAAAGAGAATTTTGTATCAACAGGGTGTTTCCCTAGATTCAAAGTAGATCTTGACAACACACAAGCGGTCATTCCATTCACACGAAAATGCATTGCTGACAGTAAATTCAGTCATTGTTACACACATCCCTACTCTCAAGGAGGAACAGACTAATACTCAGTTTTACATTTTTTTTATCAGTTTCTAATAGCCTACAGATTCAAGGTGGAATCAATCCAATCGGTCATTGCAGGCCTAGACACGGAGGAGTTCAGGGTGTCTATGGACATACGGGATACGTTCCTTTTTGTCCTGATTTGGACTTCTCACCAAGCATACTTACCATTCATACTGGTGAAAGGTCATTACCAGTTGGGGTGTCACCATTCCATGCATCATCAGTCCCGATAATTTTTTACAAAGATCAGGGTGATAACGGTTGCAAGTTTAAGACTGTTAGGGTTCACGATCATACTTTATCTAGACGATCTGCTGATCTAGGCCACCTCTCAAACATCACTCCCGACCATTCCAGATGACTCTCATTGCTCAAGGAGCAGGTTTACACTGGTTTCTATATTGCAGTTGAAACGACTCATAAATTTCTCACTCAGCATAGGTGGATTGTAAGTTTCAAGAAATCCAACCTAATGCTAACTCAAAGGATTCAATTTCTAGGCCTCATCTTGAACACAGTAGCAAGATTCAGGACATACAGAGGTTGGTGGCTCAGGGACTACAGGCACATAAGGTTTCCCTACACCGCTGGGTACAACTTCTCTGGAGAATGGTGCCATCTTTGGAGGCTCTACATTGCAGCAGACCCTAATAGTGGTGGTTGTTGTAGACGAATTTCGCAGCGGTTAACAGATTCGGCAATTGGGATTGGAAGATCCTCACAACGGATGCCAGTCTCAGAGATGAGGGTGCTGCCCTAGATAAACATCAGTTTCAGGACAAGATGAGCATCACGAGAGCAGTCTACCCATAGAATTTCTCAAGCTGAGTGCAGTTACAATGCAACTTCTCTTTGCCGAAGACCTAGTGATGGGCCATCACTTGAAGATGCAGTTGGATAATTTCAGAATGACGGCGTACATAAGTCGTCAAGACGGAACAAGGAGCAGGATGGCATTAGAAGTAGCCACAAAGATCTCATTATAGGTAGATAATATAGTTCATTTCAGGAATGGAGGACTGGTAAGCAGATTTTCTCAGTCGCCAGGACATGCATCCAGAAATCGAGAAGGCGGTAGGGAGATAGGGCCTGACTCAGGTAGACTTACTGGCCTCTCGAAATAATCCATCAACTGCACAGGTATGTGGCCAGCACGAGAGATCCAGCAGCAGAAGGAGTGGATGCATTGACACTTCCTTGGTGTTGCAGAAGGGTTTACATTTTTCCAACTTCCCCGCTCATACCCAGAGTTCTAGGTAGGGCGAAATGGGAAAGAGTTGGGAAATTCTAATAGCACCAGATTGGCCCCGCAGGAGTTGGTGCTCGGACTTGTGGGGGCTATGAGCGAAAGACTCCAGGAGGTTACCTCAGAGAGAAGTCCTGCTATCTCAGGGGCTGTTCCTCCACCCAGACCTGAACAAGCTGCGTTTAATGACAGGGCTCTTAAGACCCGGATCTTAAACACAGGGATATAAAGAGCAGCCATTCCTACGATTATAGCCACTCGGTAGCTAGTCACGGCCATGCACTACTGCAAAAAATGGAGGAGATACATGGACTGGTGTTAGGCTCGGGAGTGGGATTCAAAAGAATTCCACTTATCCAGACTTCTAAGTTTCCTCCAAACCGGTTTTAGATGGAGGGCTAAAATTAGGTTCTTTACAGAAGCAGTTTTCATCTCTCTCCATCCTATTTCAACAGCGTTTAGCATCCTTACAGGAAGTTAAAACTTTCTTGCAAGGGATTCTGAGGATACAACCTCTTTTCCGTCCTCCCACTACATGTGGGACCTAAACTTAGTGTTGGGATTTTTTTTATTTAAACTTTTTATTAAGGCAGCAGACAAATCATCACAACAGTACATTTCAAAAAGAAGGGGACAATATCATCGCATATCATATGTCAATATAAAACATTTAAAGCACCCAAAGCATGGAAAAAAGTTGTCTGCTTATTTTTCAACATCAAAACATGTAAAAAGAAACAGCTTAGGAAAATAGGAAAGGAGAGAAAGAGAGGGATGAAGAGGAAGAAAGAGAAAGGGAAAGTTATGAAATGTAGAGGCAGGTGAGAGTATCTGCACAGAAAGAACGAATCCTTTGGGAGATAAGGGGGGGAACCTTCTCAACTAGAGATCTGAAACATGCTAGAAAGACACATCATACGTAATGGGGGAAGAACTAAGTAGTTATATAAGACCGATATACAGGTGACTCCTTGAAATCATACCAGGGAAACCAGATGGCTGTGAAGTTAATGGTTTTCTCTGATGAGGAGATAAGGTCTTCCATATCTAAAAAGTAATCAATCTTTCTTCTACGCTACTTCATGGCAGCCATAACTACTGGGAATGTATCCCATTCCTAACCTTTAGACAGGGAGTTTTTTTTTTTTACTAAGGACCACCCACTATGGGTACATAGCAGCACTCCACCCCCTTCTCCTTAGTCTTTTTCCTGTCTCCTAACTAGACAGGGTAGGAGTTGTGTTTTTCAGGGGCTTACCTCATTTGTGTTCCCAGCTAATACGTCTCCTTGGTAGCTGTGCTGGAAGAGGGTGGCTCCCTGGGTGTTTGGCAAGTGTGCTGGGGCGGTCAAGTAAGTCCCCTCTCATCAGCTTAAGGTGTCTGCCTGTCACCTCTCATTTTCTGACCCCCTCTGGTGCTAACCGCCGCCCGTGGACGCCGTTCTGCTGCCCTGTGCTGGGTGAGGCCGTCCAGTGAAGGGAACGTGTGTGTGCTGGCCGGAGAGTCCGTTCGCGGAAGCTAATGTGCGCGACTTCCGGCAGGGTCCGCGCACGGAAGGGTGTGTGCGCGGCAGTCCTCTTACTGAAGGGGATGTTCGCGGCTTCCGCCGGAAGGTCCCCGCGAGGAAGGGAATAGGCGGCGGTGGGCGAAAGTGCTAGGGGGAGGCGGCGGCGGAGGCTGGTGGGCGGAAGCGCTGTAGCAGCCGTCCGTGATGGTGTGGGGGACGGTCTGCAGTAACGCCGCAGCCTTTATAAGGCACAGATGTTTTAGGTTAAAGGCGCTGCACACAGGAGTAGGAAAGCTCCTATTTGGTTGCTGGGCTGGTCTCTGAGCTTACCAGCAGGATGGAAAGAGAGCCTTCTCCCCAAAAGCCGGTCGGTGCCCTAAAGAGGTAAGTCCTCATAGAGGGCATGGTTTTTACTCTGTTGCTGAGTGTCAGATTAGGTTTTAAGGTGGTTTTATTTTGCTATTTATAGTGTGTCTCCACCTAAGAAGAGATTGTGTAAGAAGAAGCATAAGGACATGCAGTGTGCAGCTTGTGATAAAATCTTTGCAGCTGCTGAAAGTGTTAAGTTCTGTGACGAGTGCATGCAGAGTGATTCTCAGGAGTCTGTGCAGTCCAAACAGATACGAGATTTGATGAGATGGATGAAGGAGTCTTTTGTTACTAAAGAACAGCTCTCGGAGTTCCGGGGGAATAAAAGAGCCAGATCTCTGGATAGAGTTGATGCTGTGGATGAGTTGGGCTCTCAGGATTATCAGGTTGTCTCTAGTGCAGAGTCGGTTGACATGCAAGAGGAGGATAGAAAGTTTAACCTGGAGCTGGTGGATAGTCTTCTGAAGGATATCTTTAGGACTATGAATTATAAAGAGCCTGAAGACAGACATACTGTTGAGGATATTCTGTTTGGTGATAAAGCTAAAAAGAACAGGAGTTTTCCAGTCCATAAGGCATTGAAAGATGTTGAGAGTAAGGAGTGGAAAAACATTGATAAAAGGCTGGGTAATACTAAGAGACTTGATCGTATGTTCCCAGTAGAGGATGAACAATTTACTAATTGGTGTGCAATCCCCAAAGTTGATGCAGCGGTCGCAGAGATGGTATCAAAAACCACCATTTTGCTAGAAGACGGTGCAGTCTTGAAAGATGGTATGTTCCTATTTGCAAGTGGCACAGAAAATACCTAAGGTTTTGTTTCCTCGGCAAACACTTTCAGTTCACTTGCCTGCCGTTCGGTCTGAAGACATCTCCAAGGGTGTTCACCAAAGTTCTGACGTCACTCATAGCTGTGATAAGAAGTCAAAAAGTAGCAGTATGGTCATACTTGGATGACCTGCTGGTGTGTGGAGAGTCAATAGAGAAAGTGGAGATAGCGTTAGGTGTGACGCTACAGATTCTGCAGGAACACGGCTGGCTCATAAACTGGGAAAAAAGCAGATTGTCACCAAAACAAATAATACAATTGCTAGGGGTGCAAGTAGATACCCTCGACTACACGATAAGCCTTTCAGAAGAGAGGTGTCTGAAACTTCAAAGTCTAGCTACCCTCATAAAGGGGTGCGACAGTGTGAAGATTCGTCAGGGAATGCGTCTTTTGGGGATGATGTCATCCTTGGGCGAGGTGGAGGATGAGAGATCTTCAATCGGACATCCTGAACTACATCCAAAAAGGGTATTCTCTAAATTACCGTATGAGGCTAAGTTGGAAGGCAAAAGAATCTTTAACCTGGTGGATGGACGAACGGCTGGTCAGCAGGAAGACATCTTTATCGGACCATCATTCCCTGGTTCTGACAACAGATGCGAATGCAACAGGTTGGGGTGCACATATGTCGCACAGAAGCTGTCAGGGTACATGGAGCAAGGAGGAAGCAGGTTTATCTTCGAATCACAGAGAGATGAGAGCAGTGTGGAATGCCATACAGCATTTTCAGAAACAGCTTCAGGGAAGGCATTTCAAAGTTTTCTCGGACAACGTGTCTGTGGTGGCGTATCACAATCGCCAAGGGGGCACCAGGAGTCGAGTGCTGATGGAGGAAGTGTCGAAGATATTGAGGTGGGCGGAATGCCATCTCAGAACTCTGGCAGCCCTACATGTTCCAGGGGTGAACAACATGGTGGCAGACTTCCTCAGCAAACAGGAAGTATTAGCAGGAGAGTGGGAGCTGAACGATGTAGTTTTTCAGCAGATCGTGCAGAAGTTTGGAAGGCCTCAGGTAGATTTGATGACCACACAGGTCAATGCAAAAATACCACTCTTTTTCTCCTGATATCATCTCCCAGGAACGGGGGGAGTGGATGCTTTCTCCCTTCCTTGGACATTCAAACTAGCGTATGTGTTTCCTCCATTCCCCATGATTCCAAGGACTCTCAGGAAGATCAGGGAAGAGAAGACTCAGGTAATAATAATTCTTCCTTACTGGCCGAAGAGGGTTTGGTTTCCTTCAGTGCTCAGGATGGCGGTGCAGGGTCCTTGGTGGTTGCCGTTGAAGGAGGACTTGCTGCGTCAGGGACCGTTGTTACATCCGAATCTGCAACAGCTTAATTTGTCGGCATGGAAATTGAACGGCAGTTGTTAAAAAATAGAGGCCTATCCGAGCAGGTCCTTAATTTGCTTATTCAGTCAAGGAAAAGGGTGTCCTCTAGTGTTTACTATAGGGTCTGGAGGAAGTTCATCTCATGGTCTGGATCAAGATTTAATCCATTGGAAGCAGAAACATCTCAAGTTTTACCTTTCCTGTGTGAGGGCTTTGAGAAAGGATTGGCAGTGTCCACTATCAAAGTTCAGGTATCAGCCCTGAGTATTCTATTAGAACGGAGGTTGGCTGAGGAGGACTTGGTTAAAAAGTTCTGTCAGGCAATTAAAAGAATAAGACCTCGAGTTAGGTCAACTCTGGCTCCTTGGGACTTAAACTTAGTTCTCAATGCTGTGATGCTGCCTCCATTTGAGCCTCTGCAGGATATTTTGCTAAAGTTCCTAACTTGGAAAGTAGTGTTTCTGGTAGCTATCACAACTGCCAGAAGAGTTAGTGAATTACAGGCTCTGTGGTCGGAGGAGCCTTACCTCAACTTTTTTCCGGATAAAATTGTTCTTAGAACTAATCCAGATTTCCTGCCGAAGGTTGTGTCGGAGTTTCACCTCAGTCAGGACATTGTATTACCATCCTTTTATCCAGATCCGCAGAATGAGGAGGAGAAAGCAATGCATAACTTAGACCTAATTAGAGCAGTTTCAATCTATGTGGAAAGAGTTAAGCAGTTTTCGCAAAACTGTTTCTGTTTGTGCTGCACTCGGGTGTAAAGAAAGGTGAAAATCCTACGAAACAGACCATTTCCAGATGGATAACGGAACTTTTGACGTTTGTTTACGAGAGAAGTGGACGTAGAGTTCCAGAAGGTTTGAAGGCACACTCTACTAGGGCCGTGGAAACTTCTTGGGCTAGGTGGAGTCAAGTGTCGGCGAAAGACATTTGTGCAGCAGCTACGTGGTCTTCAATACACACGTTTTCTAATCATTATGCTTTAAATATTGTTGACACCCACTTTGGGAAGCAGGTCCTTCAGGGAGCATTAAAATAAATAAGTATTATTTAGCATCAGAACAATGCTTCTTGTGTGTTTATGTTGCCCTCCCTATGATAAGCGTTGGTATATCCCAGTAGTTATGGCTGCCATGAAGTAGCGTAGAAGAAAGAAGCAAATTATACTTACCGATAATTTCATTTCTTCGAGATACTTCATGGCAGCCTACAATATACCCTCCCTGAGTTGGTTTTCTTAGAGGCAATTGTCATAGGAGACACTCAAAAGACTAAGGAGAAGGGGGTGGAGTGCTGCTATGTACCCATAGTGGGTGGTCCTTAGTGTAAAAAAAAAAACAACTCCCTGTCTAAAGGTTAGGAATGGGATACATTCCCAGTAGTTATGGCTGCCATGAAGTATCTCGAAGAAATGAAATTATCAGTAAGTATAATTTGCTTCTTTCATGCAACGTAGGCGCGCACCCCAAAAAAGGGGCATGGTCTCAAAAAGAAAAGGGTGTGGCCACACAATAGTAATAATGCCCACAGTAATAGCACCCCGTAATACACATAATGCCCACAGCAGTAACACCGCTTATACAATTCCCACAGCAGTAGTGCTCCTTATGCAATGTCCACTGTACTGGTAGTGCCCCTTATAGAGAGCCCATTAGAGTGGTGCCACTTGTGCTATGCTTGCAGTTGTAGTGCCTCTTATGTCCTGTGGAGTGATGCCCATTATTAAATGCTCCCCTGTAGTAATGCCCCCTTGTAGTAATGCTCCCTGTAGTAATGCCCCCTTGTAGTAATTCTCCCTGTAGTAATGTCCCCTTGTAGTAATGCCCCCTGTAGTAATGTCCCCTTGTAGTTTAGCCCCAAAGTAGTAATATCCGCAGTAGTTTAGCCCCCTGTAGTTTGACCCCAGTAGCTTGCCCTCTTGTAGTTTAACCCCCAGTAGTAATGCCCCCTGTAGTTATGCACCCAGTATTTAGCCCCCTTGTAGTTTGTCCCTGTAGTTATGCCCAGTAGTAATGCCCCCTAGTAGTTTGCCCCCTTGTAGTTTAGCCCCCAGTAGTAATGCCTTCTTGTAGTAATGACTCCAGTAGTTTAGCCCCCTTTTAGTTTGCCCCAGTAGTAATGTCCCTTTAGTTATGCCCCAGTAGTAATGCTCCCTTGTAGTTTAGCCTCCAGTAGTAATACCCCTGTAGTTATGCCCCCAGCAGTAATGCCCCCCTGTAGTTTAGCCCCAGTAGTAATGCCCCATTGTAGTTTAGCCCTCAAGTAGTAAAGCCACCAGTAGTTTAGCCCCTGTAGTTATGCCCCTAGTAGTTTAGCCCCCTTTAGTTTGCCCCCAGTAATAATGCCCCCCCTGTCATTTGCCCCCAGTTGTATTGCCCCCTTGTAGTTAAGCCCCCAGTAGTAATGCCCCCAGTAGATGCGCCGTTAATAAACACACATATGGAGAAAAAAAAACACCATACTTACCAAACCCACCCCCCGGCTGACCGATTTGATCCTTCTGGCGTCCACTCCTCAGCACTATGGGAAAGACATCATGACGTCTTTCCCATTGTGCACACTGACAGAGCCGGAAGCTGGAGCTCAGTAGTGAGCTCCTGCCTCTAGCTGATGCTGTGAGGAGGGAGCGGGGCGCCCACTGGTAACACAATCTCAGCAGGTGCCCGGCATCTCCGTGCAGTGCATCGGGTTAGGTGAGCTGGAGGAGGCAGAACTGCATTCCGTCTCCAAGTGGAACTGACAGAACGCAGTTCCGCCCCGTTCCGGCTCACTTTAACCCCTGGCTGGCCCTGTCTTGTATGCTGTAAAAAATCAGGGGTGCAGTTGTTAAAATAAAAGTACACTGGTCCTGTATGCTGTAGAGATACAGGAGTGCTGCTGTTAAAATAATATTACACTGGCCATTTATGCTGTAAATATTCAGGGGTGCAGTTGTTAAAATAAAAGTACAATGGCCCTGTATGCTGTAAAAATTAAAGGGTGCAGTTGTTAAGTTAAAAGCACACTGGTCCTGTATGCTTTAAAAATGTAGGGGTGCAGTTGTTAAAATAAAAGCACACTGGACCGGTATGCTGTGCAAATACAGGGGTTCTGGTCCAGTCTTGTATGCTGCAAAAGTACTGGGGTGCTGCTATTAAAATAATATTACACTGGCCCTGTATGCTGTAAAAATACAGGGGTGCTGCTATTAAAATAATATTACACTGGCCCTGTATGATGTAAAAATTTAGGGGTGCAGTTGTTAAAATAAAAGCACACTGGGCCTGTATGCTGTGAAAACACAGGGGTTCTGGCCCAGTTTTGTATGCTGTAAAAATAAAGGGGTGCTTCTGTTAAAATAATATTACACTGGCCCTTTATGCTGTGAAAATTCAGGGGTGCTGTTATTAAAAAGTACACTGGTCCTGTATGATGTGAAAATTCAGGGGTGCAGTTGTTAAAATAAAAGCACACTGTCCCTGTATGCTGCAAAAGTACTGGGGTGCTGCTGTTAAAATAATATTACACTGGCCCGGTATGCTGTAAAGATTCAGGAGTGCAGTTGTTAAAATAAAAGCACACTGGTCCTGTATGCTGTGAAAATCCAGGGGTGCTGGCACAGTCTTGTATGTTGTAAAAATTCAGGGGTGCTGCTGTTGTTAAAAAAAAGTACACTGGTCCTGTATGCAGCAAGAATACAGGGGTGCTGTGAAAATAAAGGGGAACTGTTCTGTGTGATGTAATAATAAAGGGGTGCTGTCCTGTGAAATGGAGAACAATTTGGAGGAAAAAATAGTGGAAGATCAGGAACCAGTTCCTAGTACTAGTGCTGAAGCAGCTGCCGCCACCAGTCATGACATTGACGATGCAGTTCCATCAACGTCGTCTGCTAAGGCCGATGCCCAATGTCATAGAGGGCGTGTAAAATCCAAGAAACAAAAATATATAATCAAGAAAATAAATAAATTATTTGATGAAAAACGTAAAATTGGCAATATGCCATTCACGACACGAAGTGGCAAGGGAAGGCTAAAGCCTTAGCCTATGTTTATGACTGGTGGCTCAGCTTCTCATGATGGAAGCCCTCCTCCCTCTCGAAAAATTTAAAAAAAATTAAGCTTGTTAAAGCACAGGAAAATACAACTGTGCGTTCAGAGATATCACAAATCCCCAATGAGAGTCCAAGTTTGTCCGCGGTTGCCATGTCTAGGCCTGACCTTCCCAAGACTGTATGGAAAGAGGCTCCTACCAACATTTGCACGCCCCGTGCAAGCGCTGGTAGGAGCACCGCCAGTCCAATTGCTCATATTGAGATTGAGGATGTCACTGTAAACATACACTAGGATGAGCAGGATATTGGTGTAGCTAGCACTGAGGAGGAAGTTTATGATGAGGATTCTGATGGTGATGTGATTTGTTTGAATAAGGCACCAGTGGAGACAGTTGTTGTCCGTGGGATGAGAAAGCCCATTGTCATGCCTGGCCAAAATACAAAAAAGCCACCTCTTTGGTGTGGAATTATTTCTCCACAAAGCCAGACAACAGGTGTCAAGCCATGTGTTGCCTTTGTCAATCCGTAATAAGTAGGGGTAAGGATGTTAACCACCTAGGAACATCCTCCCTTATACGTCACCTCCAGCGCATTCATCAGAAGTCATTGTCAAGTTCAGAAACTTTAGGTAAGAGCGTAAGCAGTCCACTGACACCTAAATCCCTTCTTCCTGTTGTACCCAAGCTCCTGCAATCCACACCACCAACTCCCTCAACGTCAATTTCCTCAGTCAGGAATGTCAGTAGTCCTGCAGGCCATGTCACTGGCATAACTGACGAGTCATCTCCTGACTGGGATTCCTCTGGAGGATCCTTCAGTGGTACGCCTACTCCTGCTGCCGCCGCTGCTATTGTTACTGCTGGAAGTTGATCATCATCCCAGAGGGGAAGTCAGAAGACCACTTGTACTACTTCAACTAAGCAATTGACTGTCCAGCAGTCATTTGTGAGGAAGATGAAATATGACCGCAGTCACCCTGTTGCAAAGCAGATAACTGAGGCCATAACAACTATGCTGGTGGTAGACGTGCGTCCGGTATCCACCATTAGTGCAGTGGGTTTTAGACAGTTCTGTGTCCCCGATACCAAATCCTGTCTAGATTCCACTTCACTAGGAAAGCGATTCCCGGACTGTACAGGGACATTAAGAAAAGTGTCCTCAGTGTCCTGAAAAATACGGATGTATCCAGTGTCCACTTAACCATGGACATGTGGACAAGTGGAGCAGGGCAGAATAAGGACTACATGACTGTGACAGCCCACTGAGTAGATGAATTGTCTCCCGCAGCAACTACAGCAGCGGAGGCACCAGTAGAAGCATCTCACAAATGCCAACTTGTTCCTAGGCAGGTTACGCTGTGTATCACCGGTTTCCATTAGAGGCACACCGCTGACAACCTCTTACGGAAACCGAGGGACATCATCGCACAATGGCTTACCCCACTTAGACTCTCCTAGGTATTTGTGATATCGGACAATGCCACCAATATTGTGCGTGCATTACATCTGGGCAAATTCCAGCACGTCCCATGTTTTGCACATACAATTCATTTGGTGGTACAGAATTATTTTGAAAAATGACAGGGGCGTGTAGGCGATGCTGTCGGTGGGCCAAAAAATTTATGGGCCACTTTTGGCATATAGCCACAATGTGCCGAAGACTGGAGCGCCAGCAAACACTCCTGAACCTGACCTGCCATCACCTGAAGCAAGAGGTAGTAATGAGGTGGAATTCAACACTCTATATGCTTCAGAGGATGGAAGAGCAGCAAAAGGCCATTCAAGCCTATACATCTGGCTACGATATAGGCAAAGGAGGGGGAATACACCCGACTCAAGCGCAATGGAGAATGATTTCCGTCTTGTGCAAGGTTCTCCAACCCTTCAAACATGCCACACGTGAAGTCAGTTCAGACACTGCCAGCCTGAGTCAGGTCATTCCCCTCATCAGGATTTTGCAGAAGCAGTTTAAGAAATTGAATGAGGAGCTAAGACAGAGCGATTCCGCAAAGTATGTGGGACTTGTAGATGGAGGGTTTATATCTAAAGAAGCCTTAATGTGTGGCGCACTCTTTTTTGTTTATGTTCCATGAATAAATGAAAACATAACTTTTATTATTTTTATTTAAGATAGATTTTTCAATAGGCATGACATAAGGCAATTGATTGTCAGCCAGGAAAGACAAAAACTTAAGGGAATATATAAAATAATTTATATACCAGCACTACCTATGTATGGGTATACGGGTAGAGCAATAATTGATATAAGCAAGTGAAACATTTAACATATATGTTTCTTTGTGCCTTTGAGAACGATCCCACTGTTACACATTATAGGTAGTAACACTGTCTTAACGTGTGATATGCTACGGGTAGTAACAAAGTGGTCATTGTAAGACATAGTGGTTACCAGAAAAGGCCACTTAGGTTGTATGCAGTAGTAACGCTCTGCAGGGAGCACTTAGATTGTATGCAGTAGTAATGCTCTGCAGGGAGCACTTAGGCTGTATGCAGTAGTGACGCTCTGCAGGGAGCACTTAGGTTGTATGCAGTAGTTACGCTCTGCAGGGAGCACTTAGGTTGTATGTAGTAGTAACGCTCTGCAGGGAGCACTGAGGTTGTATGCAGTAGTAATGCTCTGCAGGGCGCAGCTGTAAGTTTTTCTCTGAGATCACAATCCCGTTGTGAAAGGATCTCATAAATTTTATAAACAAAACCTGTGTTTAAATTCCTTTTATATTTCACTTGCTTATATCAATTATTGCACTACCCATATACCCATACATAGGTAGTGCTGGTATATAAATTATTTTATATCTTTCATTCATTTTTTGTCTTTCCAGGCTGACAATCAATTGCCTTATGTCATGCCTATTGAAAAATCGATCTTAAATAAAAAAATAAAAGTTATGTTTTAATTTATTCATGAAACATAAAGAAAAAGAGTGTGCCACACATTAAGGCTTCTTTAGATATAAGCCCACAAGCATTTTTTTCTAAACCCACTAGCCACTCATTGCAATTTGCTTAATGGCGCGCCTCCAACCAGATTAGCTAATCTTTGGTATTAACACTTTCGGATTATTCCCTCTATCGGTTGGTTCATATATGATGGAGCCCTTCATTCGCTTTGCCAGGATTCAAGGGTGGTCAATCTGTTGAAATCAGAGCACTACCTTTTCCCACCGTGCTCGATCCTAGGTGTAAAGCCTACGTTATATCTCTCTTTCCGGACACAAGTCTGCAGAGGTGGAAAGACCTGCTGGTGAGAAAATTGTCAGCTCAAGCGGAACGTGACCCGTCAACAGCTCCTCCTTCATTTTCTCCAGCAACTGGGGCTGCGAGGAAAAGGATAACATTTCCGAGCCCACCCGCTGGACACAAAAGTAACAATACAAGTGACACATTAACAGGAAATTGTTTCTGTCACCATAGCGACAATTATCTGGAAATAAGATAATACACAGACACATAAAAAGACTCAACGGAAATCTTTTGTTTTTAAACAACTTTATTTCATATCTTTAATACACAGATTTTTCTCTATATTTTAAACTTAAAAAATACTTTACTCTGCACAACATGGATAAAATATCCTTAAAGCACAGAAACAATTCAAGTTACATTATAGTATTGCAGGTAAGTAAAACAGATCAGGAGAGCCAAAACCCTATGGGGGTCATTCAGATCCAGCCGCAATAGCGGCCCGCAGCAGTTTGCTGGTGGTGGCAATATACACGTGCGTAGCGGCCGCGCAGACACACATTGTGGTCGCATCCCTGAGGGGTAAATGCGGGTGGGCCGGGACCATTTTCCGGGGGGCTGCGTGATGTCACATCTGTGTTCATCTCTGATTAACCCCTATGCAGATGGAAGAAAGCAGGGCAGTAAGGAGGCAGAAGCTGCTTCTGGTACCATGGACCCTGGTCATGTAGGACTGGGAGAGTCAGTAAGATTATGTAATACAGTCACCATCTTACAGGCAGCCGGTGGAGGGAGCAGAGAATGGGTGTTATGTGGCAGGAACGGGCTGGTTAGGTAACAGCCTGGCTGCTGCATTCTGCACAAGCTACAACCAGTGCAATTCTTTTGCTGGGAGACCCAGGTAGAGGACATTGCAGTAGTCTATGCATGATGATACAAGTACATGTATGACTGTAGGTAGATCTTCTGAGGGAAATAAGTGATGGAGTCTGGCTATGTTCCTCAGATGAGGATCTGATTGTGGCAGATACCTGATGTCTAATAGGCCCTACTCACTTGGCGATCTGCCGCCGAGTTGCCCGACGGCCGATGCGGCCGACGGGCAACCCGGCGGCGGGGGGGCAGTGACGGGGGGAGTGAAGTTTCTTCACTCCCCCCGTCACCCGGCTGCATTGAAGTGCAGGCAAATATGGACGAGATCGTCCATATTGGCCTGCATGCACAGCCGACGGGAGACCAGCGATGAACGAGCGCGGGGACGCGCATCGTTCATCACTTAAGTCTCCACACTGAAAGATATGAACGAGATCTCGTTCATTTATGAACGAGATCGTTCATATCTTTCAGAAAATCGCCAAGTGTGTAGGGCCTATAAGTGTCACTCCACCTTTCAGGACACCAAGATTCCATACAGGATCAGCATTTTGTAACTCTAGCTTCTATCTTAAGGACCTATTTCGCCAGGACTGTCACAGCCAACTGGCATCACCCATACCTATAGCTCAGCTAGACAACCATTTAGGATTGGTACTTGGTTCTCAGTACCCGGAGCAAAAGACAAGTCATCTGCATAGCAGTGGTAGATGAGGACATGACATCTGATTATTTCACTCAGTGGTAACATGTACATTGCAAAAAGCATAGGAGATAGGATAAGAACCTTGAAGAACAATGCATGGCAATGATAACTATACTCCAGAAGATTAAAATGGTTCCTCACCTGAGTGATGTCTATTGTGTGTAACAAGAGCTGATTTATTTCTCAGAATATAGAAATGGCTTCTCACCTGTGTGAGTTCGCTGATGTCTAACAAGATGTGATTTATGTGCAAAACATTTCCTGCACTCAGAGCAAGAAAACAGCTTCTCACCTGTGTGACTTCTCTGATGTATAACAAGATGTGATTTACTTACACAACATTTCCCACACTCAGAGCAAGAAAACAGCTTCTCACCTGTGTGACTTCTGTGATGTATAACAAGATCTGATTTGTGTGCAAAACATTTCCCACACTCAGAACATGGAAATGCCTTTTCACCTGTGTGACTTCTGTGATGTGTAACAAGTTGTGATTTCTGTGTAAAACATTTCCCACACTCAGAACATGGAAATGGCTTCTCACCTGTGTGACTTCTGTGATGTCTAACAAGATCTGATTTCAGTGCAAAACATTTCCCACACTCAGAGCAAGAAAATGGCTTCTCACCTGTGTGTCTTCTGTTATGTATAACAAGATGTGATTTGTGTGCAAAATATTTTCCACACTCAGAGCAAGAAAATGGCTTCTCACCTGTGTGACTTCTGTTATGTCTAACAAGATCTGATTTGTGTGCAAAACATTTACCACACTCAGAACATGGAAATCCCTTCTCACCTGTGTGACTTCTCTGATGTCTAACAAGTTGTGATTTCTGTGTAAAACATTTACCACAATCAGAGCAAGAAAATGGCTTCTCACCTGTGTGTCTTCTGTTATGTATAACAAGATGTGATTTGTGTGCAAAATATTTTCCACACTCAGAACATGGAAATGGCTTCTCACCTGTGTGACTTCTCTGATGTGTAACAAGTTGTGATTTCTGTGTAAAACATTTCCCACATTCAGAACATATCAGTGGCATTTCACCTGCCTTACCTGTGTGTGGGTTAATAGGCTTTGTGTTCTGTGTAAAACATTTGGCATCTATAGAACAGGGAAACACTGTATCTACTGTCAGAGCTGTAACAGATGCACCAATATCAGAGTGATCAGGAGAACATTTCCCAGGATCAGGGGGATCAGCTGATAGAGCTGGATGTATAATTGGGGTAATGGGATTATCTCCTGGAGAATCCTGTCTGCTGTCATTATCTTTTATGTCACAATCCGGGGATAACATTAGATGTCCTTCTGAGATATTTCTGCTTGTGTGTCCATCTGCTGGAAATAAAATACATTATGGAAATGTGACATTTTCTGTAACAATATTAATCTTGTAAACAATAGGAGAAGACGACTCTCTGGGACACTTAATTGTAAATGTGTGTGTATAATAAAACATAACTTTTAATGAAGGCTTTATAATATTATGTCTCAGATTATCATTGTGTCCACCCTCCTGAGAACACTCACAATAACAAATGTAATATTATAATAAGACTTAGATATATCTCTCTCTTGTACTGGTAACTAACCATGAAGTATAAATGGAGATGTAGTCACTCGCCAAGTCCTATGTCAGCACCAATGTAAAACAATGGATGGGGAACATATCGTATGAATTGGAGATTCTAGATGAACAATAACATCAGTCATATGAGCTGATGGATCAGAGAAATGTCTCCTAACGTTACTCCTGGAAGCATTGGTAAGGTAGCATTCCTTTATGTGTGTGCTCATACGCTGGTAAGCCTGTACATGTGTTACTCACCCTTATATAACGTATATTGCTACAGCAGAGTAGGTGTGTGGAACAAGGTATTTTACATGCAATACACCACATTATACCCTGTAATCATCATCATCATCTGCTAGGTTATAATCTACTTTCTCTTACGTCCTAGAGGATGCTGGGGTCCATTTAGTACCATGGGGTATAGACGGGTCCTTTGGGAGACACTGGCACTTTAAGAGTTTAACAGTGTGGACTGGTCCCTCCCTCTATGCCCCTCCTATCAGACTCAGTTTAGAAAATGTGCCGGGAGGAGCCGGTCACAGCTAGGGGAACTCCTAGGAGTTGTTTATTTTCTAGAGTTAGTTAGGTTACAGGAAGGCTGCTGGCAACAGCCTCCCTGCTTCATGGGACTTAGGGAGAGGGGGGGGGGGTAGGAACCAACTTCCTGAAGAGTTAATGGTTCTCTACTCCGCTGACAGGACACTGAGCTCCTGAGGTTGCTGATCACAAGCCTACGAGGCGACTGCTTGCTCCCGTAGCACGGGCGCCACCACCTAATAAAGCTAGAAGAAAGAAAAGTGGTGAGTACAGCGCTGGCATCCCGGTTAGCGGGTCGCCAGCGGGTATGGCGGCACAAGGGTGGAAGCGCAGCTCTGACAGGCTGCACTCCAGGAAGGTTCAGCAACACACAGTGTAGGCGCTTTGAGGGGCGTCCTGAGCCAGCGCGGATAAACCCTACACTGGTCACACAGCTAACAGGGGCTAATCCTCCTGTTATCACTAAAATCCTCAGGCCAGTATAAACAATTACTGCGGGAAGCCGGGCGTCATTACAAGGGGCTTCCTCTCAGAGCGGATCCAGGACTCACCAGCGCCATTTTCTCCCTGCAGATCATAGGAACTAGGACACTGACAGGGAGCGCTGCCCTCCCTATTAAGGTTAGTCAGTCAGCGCCGGGCTTTTATCATAATAACTACCTACAGGGGCGCTGTGTGGCTGCTCCTTATACTCTGTGACTCTCTGAAGGTACTCTGGGGGGAACCGTGTCTGACATTTTCCTGTGTGTGTGTGTGTGTGTGTGTGTGAGTATATCCACATTACCATGTCTAAGGACTCTGTGTCCTGTGCTGCAGAGTGTGTATCTTCTCCTGAGGAGTCTATTCCATGTACTCAGGACTGCAATGTGCTGTCTCGGCATTCTGAATCCAAACCACCATGGGTGGATTCTTTAAGGGGAATGATATCCCAGATTTCAACAAGGATGTCACATACTGAGAAAGAGACGCAGGTTTTGAGACAATCTGTAGTGGGTTTGAAGTATTCAGCTCCCACTACTTCATCTAAAACCCCACCTACATACCCCAAAAAAGTACACTTGCCCAGATAATGCAAGCCGACACTGATACCGACTCTGATACAGGGGAAGGTGATGGGGATATTCAGGGGGGGGATGCATCCCTTGCTAAAGGGGTGCAGCTAATGATTGAAGTCATTAGGGATGTTTTGTATATTTCTGAGAAGGTTCCGGCACAAGTAGAGGAATCTTATTTTACAGTAAATAAGAAGTCCTCGCTTACCTTCCCTGCTTCTAAGGAGTTAAACTCCTTGTTTGAAAAATCCTGAGAAAACCCAGAGAAAAAATTCCAGATCCCTAGAAGAATTCTCATTGCTTTCCCTTTCCCTGAAGAGAATAGGAAGAAGTGGGAAAACCCACCTATAGTAGATGCTTATGTATCTAGGCTGTCTAAAAAGATGGTTTTACCTGTTCCTGGTTCAACCGCCTTAAAGGAGATGGCTGATCGCAAGATTGAGACTACGCTCAAATCACTATACACTCTACAGGCGTGGCTTTAAGGCCCACTATTGCTTGTGCGTGGATCACTAAAGCCATAGTAAAGTGGTCAGGCACCTTCATGTAAAATTAAAAACAATTTATTAACACATTTTATGTAAAACAGTTAAAAGAAAAAAATTCCTATTACCACTAGGTGGCGATGTAAATTGAATCCCCAGTGACGTCTCCCTCCCCTTTTATGTGCATCAGCGCAAGAGCTGGCCAGTGACAATCTTCAGGTTGGCCCATTCTTTGCCAGGACTCACTGTACAACGGGTGGTGCTTATTGAATCATTAAGAAGGGTATAAATAGAGTACCCAACACCCATGGGATTTATGCTCCCGAGGAAGCTGGATTATACCAGTGAAATGCGTTGAGCTCATTCCATATCTGGATTCCACTCTCTGAATTGGCCTGCAAGATTTTTGTCATCCTCCGGCACTTATTGAACTTTTTCTCCCATCACTGGACATTTCATCAAACCGGATTGATCCACTTCTACAGCTTTAAATGGACATATCCTAATGCTGATGCCCATTGTCATGTGGATCTGGTAACTATTTACCTAATACAGTGAATGCATATTGGGAGGCTGTCCTAGCCTTAAGGAATGGACATTGATTGCCAATACATGAGAGTCACAAATGTATCTAATCAGTTGATCCAGATAAGACATTCTCAATTTACATCGCCACCTAGTGGTAATAGGAATTTGTTTCTTTTAACTGTTTTACATAAAATGTGTTAATAAATTGTTTTTAATTTTACATGAAGCAAACCATCTTTTTATTAATTTGTTCAGCCAGCGCTGGTATATATTCTCTCTTACTGTTTAGTTTTTATTTGAGGAATTGACCTTCCTCTTACCTGCTGCTATTGGCTGCGCACTTCCATATCTATTGTTTTGTACCTTACTAGAGGACTTAGATACTATGGATAGGAGTGACATTGACTTGTTTTTATGTCACATACAGGATTCTGCAGGTTAGATGGTGGAGGCAATGAAGGACATTGGCCTGCTTAATGCAAGGGCCACTTCCATGGCTCTCTCGGCACGCAGAGGACTCTGGCTACGCCAATGGACTGTGGATGAAGAATCCAAGAAAAGTATGGAGAACCAGGTCAGGCACTATTTGGGAACGCATTGGATGCGTGGATTTCCACGGCGACCGCGGGTAAGTCGACATTTCTTCCCTCCGCAGCAGCCTCAGCTAGGAAATCTTATCCTACACCTACACTGCAGTCCTTTCAAGCCACAAAATGTAAAAAATCCCAAAACCCTCCCACCTTCTTTAGAGAAGGTCGGGAAAGATCTAAAAAACCTGCACCAACAGGTTCCCAGGAACAGAAACTAGGTTCTGCTTCCTTCAAATATTGAGCATGATGGTGGACCTCTCAGCCTGGAGATCAGACAGGTGGCAGCGAGACTAAAAGATTTCAGTCACGTCTGGGCGTCATCATGCCTAGACCCCTGGGTGACGGATATTGTTACCCAGGGGGACAGACTGGAGTTTCAGGAACTCCCACCTCACAGATTCTTCAAATCAGGCTTACCAGCGACGCTGACAGAAAGTGCTATCCTACAGGAAGCCATTCAAAAATTGGTACGAACAAATGTCATATTTTCAGTTCCACCTCACCCAAAAACCAAGGGTTATTACTCAAACCTGTTTGTGGTACTGAAACCAGATGGTTCGGTAAGGCCTATATTGAACCTGAAGTCGTTGAACTCCTACTTGAGGGTTTTCCAATTCAAGATGGAGTCTCTGAGAGCGGTGATCTCAGGTCTGGAGGAGGGGGATTTCCTAGTATCCCTAGATATCAAAACAGAAAAAATCAGCTGCGCAAAGTATCAGGGAAAAAAACAGTACAATTTTAGGAGAGCCGATGTATGTATATAAATTGATTTATTAATGAAAAAGCATAAAATAGCAGTAAAAGATGCTATTTTACTGCTATTTTATGCTTTTTCATTAATAAATCAATTTATATACATACATTGGCTCTCCTAAAATTGTACTGTTTTTTTCCCTGATACTTTGCACAGCTGATTTTTTTCTGTTTCTATATTCTCTAACCAAACACCCACATAGTGTTTTTCAGCCGCGCACGTATCAGGACAATTTGATTATTAGCCTCCTGCAATTGAGGCGCTGTAGAAGCAGTTTTCGTTTTTTTCTTCTTTAATCCCTAGATATCAAGGATGCGTACCTTCATATTCCGATCTGGCCGCCTCACCAGGCCTATCTATGGTTTGCACTACAGGACTGTCACTATCAGTTTCAGACGTTGCCATTTGGCCTCTCCACAGCTCTGAGGGTGTTCACCAAGGTTATGGCAGAGATGATGCTCTTCCTACGCAAACAGGGAGTGAACATAATTCCATATCTGGATGATCTGCTGATAAAGGCATCTTCCAAGGAGAAGCTGTTGCAGAGTATTGCGCTCTCAACTCAACTACTCTGAGATCATGGGTGGATCCTGAACCTTCCAAAGTCACATTTGGAGCCGACAAGGAGACTGACCTTCCTGGGGACGATACTCGACACGGAAGTGCCGAGGGTGTTTCTACCAGTGGAGAAAGCGTTGGTGATCCAATCAATGGTACGGGATGTCTTGAAACCTCCCCGGGTATCGGATCGTCGGTGCATTCGCCTTCTGGGGAAGATGGTAGCCTCCTACGAGGCTCTACAATATGGAAGATTCCATGCATGGTACTTCCAGCTGGATCTCTTGGACATGTGGTCGGGATCGCATCTTCACATGCACCAGCGGATACGCCTGTTGCCGAAAGCTAGAATTTCACTACTCTGGTGGCTGCAAACTTCTCACCTGCCCGAGGGCCGCAGGTTCGGGATTCAGAATTGGATTCTTCAAACCACGGATACAAGCCTCAAAGGTTGGGGAGCAGTCACCCAAAAGACTTCCAAGGAAAGTGGTCAAGCCGGGAATCTGTCCACCCAATAAACATTCTGGAACTAAGGGCCATATACAATGACCTTCTACAAGCGGCTCATCTTCTGCAAGACCGAGCCATTCAGGTTCAGTTGGACAATCTAACAGTGGTGTCCTACATAAACTGACAGGGTGGAACGAAGAGCAGGGCTGCAATGTCAGAGGTAGAAAGACACACGCTGGCGGCAATCTTCATTCCGGGAGTAGACAACCGGGAAGCGGACTTCCTCAGCAGACATGATCTCCATCCAGGAGAATATGGCTTCCACCCAGAGGTATTCGCAGAGGTAACACGCCGATGTGTACCTCAGACCTGATGGCCTCTCAGCTCAACAAGAAGCTTCGGAGGAACTGTTCCAGGTCACGAGACCCACAGGCAGTGGCGGTGGACGCCCTGGTGACTCCGTGGGTGTTCCAGTCAATGTATGTGTTCCCTCCACTTCCACTCATCCCAAGGATTCTCAAACTAATAAAAAGATCAAGAGTTCCGGCGATCCTCACTGCTCCGGACTTGCCAAGGCTGGCTTGGTACGCACATCTTCTGGCTTTACTGCTGGAGGATCCGAGGCCTCTTCCTCTTCGCGAGGACATTCTACTGCAGGGGTCATTCACCTATCAAGACTTACCACGGCTACGTTCGACGGCATGGAGGTTAAACTCCAGATCTTAGTTCGGAAGGGCATTCTGCATAGGGTTATTCCTACTCTGATCCAAGCTAGGAAGGGGTAAAGTCTAAGCATTACCATCGGATTTGGAAAAAGTATGTGTCTTGGTGTGAATCCTAGAAGTTTCCTACGGTGGAGTTTCAACTGGGACATTTTCTCCTCTTTCTGCAAGCAGGTGTGGATGTTGGCCTAAGCTTGGGCTCCATCAAGGTCCAGATTTCGGCCTATTTTCTTCCAGAAACAATTGGCTGCTATCCCTGTGGTTCAGACTTTCTTCAAAGGAGTTCTGCACATCCAACCACCCTTTGTGCCTCCTATGGCACCTTGGGATCTTAATGTGGTGCTGCAGTTCCTGCAATCGGATTGGTTCGAACCTTTACAGGAGGTGGACGTAAAGTTTGTTACTTGGGAGGCGGTCACGTTGTTGGCCTTGGCTTCTGCCAGATGTGTGTCAGAATGGGGGGCATTGTCGCACAAGAGCCCCTACTTGATTTTCCATGAGGATAGAGCTGAGCTCAGAACGCATCAGCAATTTCTCCCTAAGGTTGTGTCGGCTTTTCATATCAACCAACCTATTGTAGTGCCAGTGGCTACTGACACCTCAATTACCTCAAAGTCCTTGGATGTCGTGCGGGCTTTGAAAATCTATGTGAAGAGAACTACTCGTCACAGGAAGTCGGACGCACTATTTGTCCTTTATGATCCCTACAAGATTGGGTGTCCTGCTTCTAAGCAATTTCACACTGGATCAGGCTTTCTATCCAGCATGCTTATTCCACGGCAGGATTGCCAATTCCAAATCTGTTTATGCCCACACTACCCGTAGAGTGGGTTCTTACTGGGCAGCTGAATGGGGTGTCTCAGATATTCAGCTTTGCCAATCAGCTACTTGGTCAGGTTCGAACACATTTGCTAAGTTTTACAAGTTCGATACTTTGGCCTCTGAGGACCTCAAGTTTGGTCAATCAGTTCTGCAGGAACCTCAGCACTCTCCCTCCTGTACTGGGAGCTTTGGTTCATCCCCATGGTACTAAATGGATCCCAGCATCCTCTAGGACGTAAGAGAAAATAGGATTTTAATTACCTACCGGTAAATCCTTTTCTCGTAGTCCGTAGAGGATGCTGGGCGCCCGGCCTGTGCTTCGTATTACTGCATATAACTCTCTCTGCAAATGTTATATCTGCCTCCCTGCAGTGCACATGGTTTTGCCCAACTGCTAAAACATTTCCTGCTGCGATCAACTTGGAATTAACCCCATGGTCTCTATTCGTGATAAAGTCATTGATTTAGAAGACGGGTCTTAGTGAAATAATATCAGAATAAATAGGATTTTAATACCTACCGGTAAATCCTTTTCTCCTAGTCCACAGAGGATGCTGGGGGTCCACTTCAGTACCATGGGGTATAGATGGTTCTGCAGGAGCCATGGGCACTTTAAGACTTTTCAAGGGTGTGAACTGGCTCCTCCCTCTATGTCCCTCCTCCAGACCTCAGTTATAGGAACTGTGCCCAGGGAGACAGACATTTAGAGGAAATGATTAACTTTTATACTAATGGTGAGATTAATACCAGCTCACACCTCAACCATGCAGCACAACATGGCATTCAACATGACACACGCCAACAGGCATGGACCATTTACAGCAACATGCTGAAAACAAATGAAACACAACTTGTGTAACTATAAAGAACAAACTGCAGGTAAAGTACGCACCAGGTCGGGTGCCCAGCATCCTCTAAGGACTAGAAGAAAAGGATTTACCGGTAGGTATTAAAATCCTATTTGCTCATACGTCCTAGAGGATGCTGGGGTCCACTTCAGTACCATGGGTTTATACCAAAGCTCCAGTACGGGCGGTAGAGTGACCAAACTTGAGGTCGTCATCGGCCAAGTGTCAAACTTATAAAATTTAGCAAATGTGTTTGACCCTGATGAAGTAGCTGCTCAGCAAAGTTGTAAAGCAGAGACACCTCGGGCAGCAGCCCAGGATGAGCCCACTTTCCTAGTAGAATGGGCCTTCACCGAATTCGGTATCGGCAATCCTGCCGTGGAGTGAGCGTGATGAATCATACCTCTGATCCAGCACGCAATAGTCTGCTTAGAAGCAGGACACCCAATCTTGTTGGGAGCATACGGGGCAAACAGAGCCTCTGTTTTCCATATCTGAGCTGTTCTTGCAACATAAATCTTCAAAGCTCTAACCACATCTAGAGACTGGTAGCCACTGGCAACACAATAGGTTGGTTTATGTGGAAAGATGAAACCCCCTTTAGAAGAAATTGTTGGCGAGTTCTCAACTCTGCCCTATCTTCATGGAAGATCAGGTAAGGGCTCTTGTGAGACAAAGCCCCCAACTTCGACTCCCGCCGTGCGGATGCCAAGGCCAAAAGCATCACCACTTTCCTAGTGATAAACTTCAACTCTATCTCCTGCAGAGGTTCAAACCAATCCGAGTGAAGGAACTGCAACACCACATTAAGGTCCCATGGTGCCACTGGAGGCACAAATAGATTCTGGATGTGCAGAACCCCTTTCACAAAGGTCTGAACTTGTGGAAAGGAGGCCAATTGTTTTTGAAAGAAAACTGATAAGGCCGAAATCTGGACCTTGATTGACCTCAATCTAAGGCCTGCATCCACACCAGCCTGCAGAAAATGGAGAAAACATCCCAACTCAAACTCTTCCGTAGGAGCTTTCTTGGATTCCCACCAAGACACATATTTTCTCCAAATACGGTGGTAATGTTTAGACGTTACTCCTTTCCTGGCCTGAATAAGAGTGGGGATGACTTCCTTGGGAATAGCCTTTCGGGCTAGGATCCAGCGCTCAACAGCCATGCCGTCAAACGTAGATGCAGTAAGTATTGATACACACATGGCCCCTGCTGCAGCAGGTCCTCGCGAGGCGGAAGAGCCCGAGGATCTTCTATGAGCAACTCCTGAAGATCTGGATACCAAGACCTCCTTGGCCAGTCTGGGGTAATGAAGATTGCTCGAACTCTTGTTCTTATTATTTTTAGAACTTTTGGAATTGGTGGAAATGGAGGGAAAACATATACGGACTGAAACACCCACTGGGTCACCAGTGCATCCACTGCTATTTCTTGAGGGTCTCTCGACCTAGAACAATATTTATTGTTTAGACGAGATGCCATCATGTCTACTTGAGGAACTCCCCAAAGACTTGTCACCTCTGCGAAGACTTCTTGGTGGAGGTCCCACTCTCCTGGATGGAGATCGTGTCTGCTGAGGAAGTCTGCTTACCAGTTGCCCACTCCCGGAATGAAAATTGCTGACAGAGCTCTTACATGTCTTTCTGCCCAGAGGAGAATCCTTGTCACCTCTGCATTGCCGCGCTGCTTTTCATTCCGTCTTGCCTGTTTATGTACGTGACTGCTGTTACATTGTCTGACTGGATCTACACGGGATGATCTTGAAGATGTACCACTTGTAGAAGGCCGTTGTAAATGGCTCTCAATTCCAGAACGTTTATGTGAAGGCAGGCTTCCTGACTTGACCATTTTCCTTGGAAGCTTTCCCCCTGTGTGACAGCTCCACAGCCTCGGAGACTTGCATCCGTGGTTATTAGGACCCAGTCGTGAATCCCAAACCTGCATCCCTCTAGTAGGTGAGAACTATGTAGCCACCACAGGAGCGAAATCCTGGCTTTGGGGGACAGGATTATTCTGGTGCATGTGTAGGTGGGATCCGGACCACTTGTCCAACAGGTCCCACTGGAATACTCTGGCATGAAATCGGCCAAACTGTATGGCCTCGTAGGCCGCTACCATTTTCCCCAACAACCGAATGCATTGATGGATCGACACGCTTGTTGGTTTCAATATTTGTTTGACCATTTTCTGGATTTCCAAAGCCTTTTCCACTGGAAGAAATACTCTCCGTACTTCTGTGTCCAGAAGCATCCTTAAAAAGGACAATCTTGTGGTCGGTTTCAACTGCGACTTTGGAAAATTCATGATCCAACTGTGTTGTTGGAGTATTGACAGGGAGAGTGCGATGTTCTGCACCAACTGTTCCCTGGATCTCGCTTTTATCAGGAGTTCGTCCAGATAAGGAATTAAATTGACTCCTTTTTGACGAAGGAGGACTATCATCTCCGCCATCACCTTGGTGAATACCCTCGTGCCTTGGAGAGTCCGAACGGCAACGTCTGGAACTGCTAATGGCAATCCTGTACTGCGAATCTCAGATAAGCTTGGTGCGGAGGATAAATGGGAACATGCAAGTAAGCATCCTTTATGTCTACTGACACCATGAAGTCCCCCTCCTCCAGACTGGAAATCACTACCCTCAGGGATTCGATTTTGAACTTGAACCTTTTCAGGTAGAGATTCAGATTTTTCAGGTTTAAAATCGGTCTGACCGAGCCATCCGGCTTCGGAACTACGAAGATAAAAATCTTCTCCTTGCTGTGAAAAGGGTACCAGGACAATGACCTGATCCTGATATCATTTTTGAATTGCCGTTGTTACTGCCTCTCTTTCTGGAATAGAAGCTGGCAAGGTCGATTTGAAAAATCGGCATGGGGGACGTCTTGAAACTCTAGTTTGTACCCATGGGACACTATTTGTAAGACCCATGGGTCCAGGCCAGATTGAATCCAGATTTAACTGAAAAGTTTCAGACATGCTCCCACCTGAGCGGACTCCTGCAAGGGAGCCCCTGCGTCATGCTGCAGATTTGGCAGAAGCAGGGGTGGACTTCTGCTCCTGCGATCCGGGAGACGCTACGGATTTCTTTCCTTTTCCCCTTCCTCTACCTGCATAAAAAGGGGGAACCTTTGGCCTTTTTGTATTTGTTGGGCCGAAAGGACAGCACGTGAGAGAGATGTTTCTTTTTTGCCAGTGTAGGAGCATAAGGCAAGAATGTTGACTTACCTGCGGTAGCCGGCGAGTCTAACGCATCCAGCCCATCACCCAACAAGGCCTCACCTTTATACGGGAGAGCCTCCAGATTTCTTTTGGAATCTGCATCAGCATTCCACTGACGAATCCACAACGCCCTCCGAGCCGATACTGCCATTGATCCCAAGAGACCAATATATTTCATGGTTTCTAGTAGGTATGCAGCAGCATCTTTGATATGACCTAACGTTAGGAGTATCTCGTCTCCATCTATTGTGTCAATGTTTAATGACAAGTTTTCTGACCACTTCTCAATGGCACTACTCACCCACGCACAGACAATGGTAGGCCTGAGTAGTGTCCCATTGGCCACATCAATAGATCACCTCACTCACTTGTGCCTGTCGGCTCCTTAAGTGAAGCCATTCCTGGCGCAGGGAGAAACACCTTTTCTCTTTTATAATAGGGCCCTGTCTAAAATGCGGGGTGACTCCCACCTTTTGGAAAAAGGTAAGCTGCCTGAATTCCTTTTGGGAACCTGAAATTTCTTTTCAGGTTAAATCAGACTCCCTCCAAGAGACTGTTCAGCTCCTGAGATGGAGGGAAAATTATATTACTTCTTTACTAAAGTAAACCCTCTCCTTGTGGTAAAAGAAGGGGCTTCGTAACTTCTAACACCTCCTTTATAGCTAAAAAATGTTTTCAATGCTTTTTTGCTAACTTAGGACCTATTCCCCTGGAATCACTAGTGTCAACACAAGAATCAGAGTCCATGTCGGTATCAGTTTGTATTACTTGTGCAAATTTGTATGTGACCCAGAGGGGTCCCTGTGGATGAAAGTCAGAACTATTAAAAATCACATCTTCAACAGATTATTTTCTGTATGAAATTCAGTCCAACCTATTACTGATATGATTCACACTATCATGTAACCTTTTACCCAGTCAGGCTCTTGGTGTCATATTACACCTCTGTGTCCCTAACATGTCTCCCACAGAGGAAGAGTTCCCTGCCACAGACATGTCACACACGTGCACAACCACACCAGACACTCCGGGACTTATAGGGGACAGACCCACAGTAAAATCTGTCAGAGGGACACAGATAGGATTTGCCAGTTCACAACCCAGCACCAGTAACACAATGTCTGTGAACACAAAATGCCCACTGACATGCAGCGCTTTTATAATGTTAATCACACAATTATATAGCACCAAATTTACTGTGGCCCCCCTCCCCCCGTTTTGCACCCTGATACTTGTTCAGCAGTGGAGGAGGACCAGCATTCTTCTCTGCAGTCTGGAAGAGAGAAAATGGCACTGAGCAGTGTGCTGGCTGACTGAGGAGGAAGCTCCACTCTTCATTTGCGTGTTTCTCCTCAGATTTTATGAGGTACATTTTTATACTGGCGGAGGTAGGATTGTGCCTCAGCAAGTTAACATAGAAACATAGAATCTGACGGCAGATAAGAACCACTTGGCCCATCTAGTCTGCCCCTTTTTTTTTATCCTTTATGCAATCTTAACCCTTTTTGAACCTTAATTCTTTGTAAGGATATTCATATGCCTATCCCAAGCATGTTTAAATTGCTCTACAGTCTTAGCCTCTACCACCTCTGATGGGAGGCTATTCCACTTATCCACTACCCTTTCTATGAAGTAATTTTTCCTTAAATTCCCCTGAACCGCCCCCCCTCCAGTCTCAGTGCATGTCCTCGAGTTCTAATACTTCTCTTCCTTTGAAGAATGTTTCCCTCCTGAACTTTGTTAAGACCCTTGATATATTTGAAAGTGTCTATCATGTCCCCCCTTTCCCTTCTCTCCTCCAAACTATACATGTTAAGATTGTCAAAGTCGGAAAAATATCATGATGTGTATGCCTTGTATTAACCCCTAATGCGTGCGCACGCTGCTCGTCGCCTGGTCCCCCGTGCGAACACATCCCCGCAGCTTGCGTAAGGGACGCTCCAGCGTCTCGTGCGCATGGGATGTGTAAATACGGCAGAGTTTGCGAGCTTGTAGCGTGCGACTCGATCGTAACATATTTAACCCAAATAACGTATATTATAGTTAATATTCCCCTAGACAATGTCAGCAAGTATGTTTAGTTTAAACCTGTTCCTGATTCCTCTTTGCATGATAGGAAGGGTCAGATAAAGGTTGGAAGGTCGTGTTTAGTATCCAGCTGTAGGGTATTTTAAGGGTAATATTCCTATGATAGTTAGGAAAGATTTGCATGTTCCTGCGCATAGTTATGCACAGTAGTAGAAAATAAATTGTATTTAAAATATATTACGAATGGAGAGAGGATGAGAATGGAATTCACACATAAATTTCCCACAGACTGAGATACAATGGCCTTATTTACACTAAGCTTTGAGATTCTATGAAGAGGGCTTACACCTTTGTTCATGAATAGGGCCAGGTTTCTCTCCAGAATAATGAGTGCTGAGTTGCCATTGTCTCAACTGAAAGAGACCTAAACAAGGATAAACAAAGCCCAGAGACAGAGTTTGTTTGGAAGATCCGAAACAATAGCGAACCACAACAATCCAGATAGGAATTTAGAATAACTGGCATCTCTAGTCCAGAACCCACCCATGGAAATAGAGGTATTCATTCATGTACATTATATATATATATATATATATATATATATGTATGTATGTATAAGTGAATATATAATTCCTAACAGATTGTAATAGCAAGAGTGTGTATATATATATAATAAGATTTTACTCACCGGTAAATCTATTTCTCGTAGTCCGTAGTGGATGCTGGGAACTCCGTAAGGACCATGGGGTTTATACCAAAGCTCCCAAACGGGCGGGAGAGTGCGGATGACTCTGCAGCACCGAATGAGAACTCAAGGTCCTCTTCTGCCAGGGTATCAAACTTGTAGACTCTTGCAAAAGTGTTTGAACCCGACCAAGTAGCAGCTCGGCAAAGTTGTAAAGCCGAGACCCCTCGGGCAGCCGCCCAAGAAGAGCCCCTTTCCTTGTGGAATGGGCTTTTACAGATTTAGGATGCGGCAGTCCAGCCGCAGAATGTGCAAGTTGAATCGTGCTACAGATCCAGCGAGCAATAGTCTGTTTAGAAGCAGGAGCACCCAGCTTGTTGGGTGCATACAGGATAAATAGCGAGTCAGTTTTCCTGACTCCAGCCGTCCTGGAAACATATATTTTCAGGGCCCTGACTACGTCCAGCAACTTGGAATCCTCCAAGTCCCGAGTAGCCGCAGGCACACCAATAGGTTGGTTCACATGAAAAGTTGATAGCACCTTAGGAAGGAATTGGGAAGAGTCCTCAATTCCGCCCTATCCATATGAAAAATCAGAATAGGGCTTTTGCATGACAAAACTGCCAATTCTGATACACGTCTGGCCGACGCCAAGGTCAACAGCATGACCACTTTCTACGTGAGGTATTTTAGCTCTACGGATTTAAGTGGCTCAAACCAATGTGACTTTCAGGAAATCCAACACCACGTTGAGATCCCACGGTGCCGCTGGAGGCACAAACGGGGGCTGGATATGCAGCCTTCCCTTAACAAAAGTCTGAACTCCAGGCAGTGAAGCCAGTTCTTTTTGGAAGAAAATGTACAGAGCCGAAATCTGGACCTTTATGGAACCCAATTTTAGGCCCATAGTCACTCCTGACTGTAGGAAGTGCAGAAATCAACCCAATTGAAATTTCTCTGTTGGGGCCTTCCTGGCCTCACACCAAGCAACATATTTTCGCCATATGCGGTGATAATGTTTTGCGGTCACATCTTTCCTAGCCTTAATCAGCGTAGGAATGACTTCCCCCGGAATGTCTTTTTCCTTTAGGATCCGGTGTTCAACCGCCATGCCGTCAAATGCAGCCGCGGTAAGTCTTGTAACAGACAGGGCCCCTGCAGCAGCAGGTCCTGTCTGAGTGGCAGAGGCCATGGGTCCTCTGAAATCATTTCTTGAAGTTCTGGGTGCCAAGCTCTTCTTGGCCAATCCGGAACCACGAGTATAGTTCTTACTCCTCTCCTTCCTATTATTCTCAGTACCTTGGGTCTGAGAGGCAGAGGAGGGAACACATACACCGACTGGTACACCCACGGTGTCACCAGAGCGTCCACAGCTATCGCCTGAGGGTCCCTTGACCTGGCGCAATATCTTTTTAGCTTTTTGTTGAGGCGGGACGCCATCATGTCCACCTGTGGCCTATCCCAATGGTGTACAATCATTTCAAAGACTTCTGGATGAAGTCCCCACTCTCCCGGGTGGAGGTCGCTCCGGGAATGAACACTGCTGACAGCGCTAACACATGATATTCCGCCCATCGGAAAATCCTTGTGGCTTCTGCCATCGCCATCCTGCTTCTTGTGCCGCCCTGTTGGTTTACATGGGCGACCGCCGTGATGTTGTCTGACTGGATCAGCACCGGCTGGTGTTGAAGCAGGGGTCTTGCCTGACTTAGGGCATTGTAAATAGCCCTTAGTTCCAGAATATTTATGTGTAGGGAAGTCTCCTGACTCGACCATAGTCCTTGGAAGTTTCTTCCCTGTGTGACTGCCCCCCAGCCTCGAAGGCTGGCATCCGTGGTCACCAGGACCCAGTCCTGTAAGCCGAATCTGCGGCCCTCTAGAAGATGAGCACTCTGCAGCCACCACCACAGCGACACCCTGGCCCTAGGAGACAGGGTTATCAGCTGATGCATCTGAAGATGCAATCCGGACCACTTGTCCAACAGATCCCACTGGAAGATCCTTGCATGGAACCTGCCTAACGGAATTTCTTAGTAAGAAGCTACCATCTTTCCCAGGACTCGCGTGCATTGATGCACCAAAACCTGTATTTGTTTTAGGAGGTCTCTGACTAGAGTTGACAACTCCTTGGCCTTCTCCTCCGGGAGAAACACTTTTTCCTGTTCTGTGTCCAGAACCATACCCAGGAACAGTAGACGTGTCGTAGGAACCAGCTGCGACTTTGGAATATTCAGAATCCAGCCGTGCTGTTGTAGCCCTTCCCGAGATAGTGCTACTCCGACCATCAACTGTTCCCTGGACCTCACCTTTATAAGGAGATCGTCCAAGTACGGGATAATTATTACTCCCTTTTTCGAAGGAGTATCATAATTTCGGCCATTACCTTGGTAAATACCCTCGGTGCCGGGGACAGACCAACGGCAACGTCTGGAATTGGTAATGACAGTCCTGTACCACAATTTTGAGGTACTCCTGGTGAGGATGGTAAATGGGGACACGCAGGTAAGCATCCTTGAGGTCCAGTGATACCATGTAACCCCTTCGTCCAGGCTTGCAATAACCGCCCTGAGCGATTCCATTTTGAACTTGAACCTTCGTATATAAGTGTTCAAGGATTTCATTTTTAGAATGGGTCTCACCGAACCGTCTGGTTTCGGTACCACAACATTGTGGAACAATAACCCCGACCTTGTTGAAGGAGGGGTACCTTGATTATCACCTGCTGGAAGTACAGCTTGTGAATTGCCATCAGTACTACCTCCCCTTTCTCCGAGGGCAGCCGGCAAGGCTGATTTGAGGTAACGGCGAGAGGGAGTCGCCTCGAACTCCAGCTTGTATCCCTGTGATACTACATGCAGAACCCAGGGATCCACCTGTGAGCGAGCCCACTGGTCGCTGAAGTTCCCGAGACGCGCCCCCACCGCACCTGGCTCCACCTGTGGAGCCCCAGCGTCATGCGGTGGACTCAGAGGAAGCGGGGGAAGATCTTTGATCCTGGGAACTGGCTGTCTGGTGCAGCTTTTTCCCTCTTCCCTTGTCTCTGTACCTGTACCTGATAATACGGTGCTTTCTTAGGCTGTGAGGAAACCTGAGGTAAAAAAATTTCTTCCCAGCAGTTGCTGTGGATACGAGGTCCCAGAGACCATCCCCAAACAATTCCTCATCCTTGTAAGGCAGAATCTCTATGTGTCTTTTAAAGTCAGCATCACCTGTCCACTGCCGGGTCCCTAATACCCTCCTGGCAGAATGGACATTACATTAATTCTGGATGCCAGCCGGAAAATATCCCTCTGTGCATCCCTCATATATAAGACGACGTCTTTAATATGCTCTATGGTTAGCAAAATAGTATCCCTGTCCTGACAGGGTAACAGACCACGCTGCAGCAGTACGATCCATGCTGAGGCAATTGCAGGTCTCAGTATAGTACCTGAGTGTGTATATACAGACTTTAGGATAGCCTCCTGCTTTTTATCAGTAGGCTCCTTCAAAGTGGCCGTATCCTAAGACGGCAGTGCCACCTTTTTTGACAAACGTGCGAGCGCCTTATCCACCCTAGGGGATATCTCCCAACGTGACCTATCCTCTGGCGGGAAAGGGTACGCCATCAGTAACTTTTTAGGAATTACCAGTTTCTTATCGGGGGAACCCACGCTTCTTCACACACTTCATTCACTCATCTGATGGGGGAACAAAACACTGGCTGCTTTTTCTCCCCAAACATAAAAACCCTTTTGTTTTCGTGGTACTTGGGTTAATGTCAGAGTGTAACACATTTTTCATTGCTGAGATCATGCTACGGATGTTCCTAGTGGATTGTGTATATGTCTCAACCTCGTCGACACTGGAGTCAGACTCCGTGTCGACATCTGTGTCTGCCATCTGAGGTAGCGGGGCGTTTTTGAGCCCCTGATGACTTTTGAGATGCCTGGGCAGGCACGAGCTGAGAAGCCGTCTGTCCCACAGCTGTTACATCATCCAGCCTTTTATGTAAGGAGTTGACACTGTCGGTTAATACCTTCCACCTATCCATCTACTCTGGTGTCGGCCCCACAGGGGGCGACATCACATTTATCGGCATCTGCTCCGCCTCCACATAACCTTCCTCCTGAAACATGTTGACACAGCCGTACCGACACACCGCACACACACACAGGGAATGCTCTGACTGAGGACAGGACCCCACAAAGTCCTTTGGGGATACAGAGAGAGAGAGAGTATGCCAGCACACACCAGAGTGCTATATAATGCAGGGATTAACACTATAACTGAGTGATTTTCCCAATAGCTGCTTGTATATACAATATTGCGCCTAAATTTAGTGCCCCCCCTCTCTTTTTAACCCTTTGAGCCTGAAAACTACAGGGGAGAGCCTGGGGAGCTGTCTTCCAGCTGCACTGTGAAGAGAAAATGGCGCCAGTGTGCTGAGGGAGATAGCCCCGCCCCTTTTTCGGCTGACTTCTCCCGCTTTTTTATGGATCTCTGGCAGGGGTATTTTACACATATATATAGCCTCTAGGACTATATATTGTGTAGATTTGCCAGCCATGGTGTTTAATATTGCTGCTCAGGGCGCCCCCCCCCCAGCGCCCTGCAGCCATCAGTGACCGGAGTGTGAGGTGTGCATGAGGAGCAATGGCGCACAGCTGCAGTGCTGTGCGCTACCTTGGTGAAGACCGAAGTCTTCTGCCGCCGATTTTCCGGACCGTCTTCTTGCTTCTGGCTCTGTAAGGGGGACGGCGGTGCGGCTCCGGGACCGGACGATCGAGGTCGGGCCCTGTGTTCGATCCCTCTGGAGCTAACGGTGTCCAGTAGCCTAATAAGCCCAAGCTAGCTGCAAGCAGGCAGGTTCGCTTCTTCTCCCCTTAGTCCCTCGTAGCAGTGAGTCTGTTGGCACCAGATCTAACTGAAAAAAACCCCCTAAATAATACTTTCTTTTCTAGGAGCTCAGGAGAGCCCCTAGTGTGCATCCAGCTCAGCCGGGCACAAGATTCTAACTAAGGTCTGAGGAGGGTCATAGTGGGAGGAGCCAGTGCACACCAGGTAGTCATAAAGCTTTCTTTAGTTGTGCCCAGTCTCCTGCGGAGCCGCTATTCCCCATGGTCCTTACGGAGTCCCAGCATCCACTTAGGACGTCAGAGAAAAGGATTTACCGGTAGGTAATTAAAATCCTATTTTTACACCCCCATCATCAGTGTCTTACCTCTATTCTCTCAATAGTAATAAGGATGATGTGTGTACGGTAAGTATGATATAGAGAATTACATATCAGAATCTATACAGCTGCCGCCATACTTCTGCTTCTCATACGTGTGCTACTGGCAGCAGTGAACATCTGACCCCGACTTAGAATATCATTTTGAATGAGTTATCTTGGTGTAACCTCCTGACAGCGTACTACTGCTCCTTTTATTCATAGATCATTTGTATGTTCCTATCTCTGAGAGGTCAGTCTCTTTGTAGCCGGCTTACCATGCCTCCAAAAAAGGTTAAAAGGTAACAAATCGTCCCCACCTGTCCATCTCTTTGGTACCTCGAATTCAGGTGGTCCTTCTGAGAACACTACAACATCATCTGCTTCTTCTTGTCAGACGCACAGCCCAGCTGTAATGGCTGAAAACATCTTAAGACACTCTAGATGGTCCTGTTACTCTACACTCTATACATTCTATGTTATCTACATTTAAGGACTGAAATAACCTCAGAACTTAACTCTAACATTCAAGCTTTGAGGTCTGATATCAGTGAGATTGGCACTCGTACAGACTGAGATGAAAAAGATTGTTGCATCTCACAAAGATCTGATTTCAGCGCATGACACCCTTCAGGAAGACATGGGCCAATATTTACTAATAATCTGAGTTTGCCCGATTTGTGGGTTTTTTTTTCAAAGTCCCAATCCGGGAATTCACTAAGCACAAATCTCGGCAGTGTCTTGTCTATTCGTAATTGTTTGATTGGCAAAGTTATGAATTACGAATGAATAGACCATCAGTCAAACGCGGCTGTTATTTCATACAATACGGGTATTCACTATTCATTCGTATCTGGGTGTTAGTCTCTGAGGGCTCAAGTGCGGGTCTATTTTTTTGCGAATCACTCTGTCCATGAGCCGGGGGGACATGCTGCATATACATTGCCTCAGATTGCTCATTCCTTCCAAAATTATTATGAGTCCCTCTATAATCTTAGAAAGGATCAAACCCCTCAGGCTGCCTCTGATCTGAGGGTATTGGTACAGAGATACCTGGCGGAAGTTGAATTTCCAAATCTTCCTGAGTCAGACCTGGATGCTCTGGAACAACCCATTACCATAGAAGAGCTGGAAACAGCCTTGGCGGCTACACCAACTGGGAAGAGTCCGGGCCCGGATGGTTTCCCAGTCGGATACTATAAAGCCTTTAAACAATCCCTGTTGCCCCTCTTCTTGAAGGCGTGCAATTCCATCTCTGCCGAGAAAGGCTTTTCTCCGCAGACCTTGGAAGCACATATAACTGTAATCCCAAAAGAGGGTAAGGACCCCACCCAGTGCTCGAGCTACCGACCTATTTCCCTCCTCAATTGCGACATTAAACTCTTTGCTAAATTGCTTGCGGGCCGTTTGGGCCGCCTTCTCCCGCTGGTGGTTCATGTAGTTGTAGTGTCTGTGAGGCTGCACACGGCAGTGTTACAATGTAGCGCCTATGCGCTCCATTGTATCCAATGGTGGGAACTTTGCGGTCAGCGGTTGACTGAAAGTAACCTCACCGCTGACCGCAAAGTTCCCACCATTGGATACAATGGAGCTCATAGGCGCTACATTGTATCTCTGCAGTGTGCTGCCTCACAGACATTACAGGAGCACACGGCCAATCAGGAGAGTGTCACGACGTGGCGCTCCCTGATTGGCTGAAAGGACCCTCTTTGACAGAAGTCAGGGGGGGTCCTGGCAGTCGGGGAAAGGGGTCCCATGTGTAAACATGGGGCCCCTTTCAGTGCGTGGTCGGGTTTCCGTTTTTTTGTTTTGCCAAGTACGTGGATTATACAAAGAACAGAAGCTACACTGGATTATGTGAGTATAATTTTTTTCACAGATACCCCAAGGATTCTACAGGAAGAAGCGGACTGACCCTCGTGGGAACATAGGTAAGTATGTATGTTTGGAGGTGTGCATGTATGTAATAAACTTATACTGTCATGGTGTGTGTGTCCTGTTTTTTGTTGGGTATTTTTTTAGTAGTAGTACTACTACAGGTACCAGCGGGCCCGGTTTTCCACCACATGCTGGTACTTGTGGTTCTCCAAGTACCAGTTTGCGGGGAGGCTTGCTGGGACTTGTAGTACTGCTACTAAAAACAATATTCTTTTTTACACAAGGCTATCAGCCCCCCATCCGCTGCCCTTGGATGGGGGGGGGGGGGGGGGGCAGCCTCGGGCTTCACCCCTGGTCCTTGGGTGGCTGGAGGGGGGGGACCCCTTGATTTAAGGCGTGCCCACTCCTCCAGGGTACCCCGGCCAGGCGTGACTAGTTTGGTATGTAATGCCAGGGCCGCCGGGACCACAATAAAAGTGTTTCCCGGCTGTGGCATTATGTACCTGGCTAGTGGAGCCAGGTGCTGGTTTAAATAAATACGGGGGACCCCTACGCTTTTTGTCCCCCGTATTTTTTGAACCAGGACCAGGCACAAAGCCCAGTGCTGGTTGATGAAATATGGGGGAACCCCTGTCATTTTCCCCCCCATATTTTGTCAACCAGGACCGGCTTAAAGAGCGTGAGGCTGGTTGTGCTTAGGATGGGGGACCCCACGCAATTTTTTTAGGAATTTTTAACACTTTAAACACTTTTAAAGGTACACAATGAAGCCCTGCACGGATCTCACAGATCCGGCCGGGATTCCTTGTGTTTTGTCAGGCAGTGTTTTACTCAAAACTCCCGTAACACACTGCCTGACATTACCAATCACATCGACATTGGAAAATACGAATTTGGAAAAGTCGTCAGCTTAGTGAATGACCGTATCAGGATTCAAAAAGTTGCAGTAAAATGCACAAGATACCATTCGAGATCAAACACCCTTAAAAATGGCAAAAACACGAATCTTTGTAAATATACCCCATGGTCTTGTTAGGGTCTCCTGCCCTGTGCTGCCACGTCGTCAAGGCAACCGGGAGACAAGTGCTAGCAGAGTAACCTGAGCGCAGCTGATACTCCGGTTCGGGTCTTTTGCTGTGCAGTGGTTACAGGCTCTGTGCACGGCAGGGGATCCGGTGCTGGTTTTTGTGCTCACAGTCTGTGAGGTCTGAGTGGGGCGTGGACAGCACCTGCTTTATAAGGCCTCTTTTCAGGGTAAGCAGATGCTGCTGAATCTTTGTTGGTTAGTCAGTTCCTGAAAGTTAGCCAGTACTGTGTAGCTTTGTATTTGTTATTGCTTACTGCAAATAGGCCTGGGGATTTGGTACTACACTCTGCCAATCCAGACCTAGCAGTAAGACTGGAGTCAGTCGTTTAACTTGCTGGGGTTCTTTTGCTACTCTGTGAACTTAGCAAGTTTGCGGCTGTATTCTCAGATTTGCCTGCCTAAATCCTGTCTCACTGTGCAAGGTGTTCAGGTGTCAGTTTAGTGGCAGTAAGCTGAACCTGTGCACTGCAAGTGAGGATTAGGATTGTGGAGACTCTCCTTGTGTCTATCATTCCATCTCTGACCAAGGAGTTTACTGCCACACCCGTTGGTAACCCTTTAGGGTTTTGCTGTTGCCCTTAGCAACAGCATTTCGGGTTCTCTACGTATTAAAACACAACATCTTGCTTTTTCCATCTGAGCTTTACTAATACTAGGGAGACACCCAGTTTCTTAGCCTCTGGGCTTCTCTGTTCACTTTGTGTTTATTTTGTTACCCTATCACCTTCTGTGTACGTAATGTCATATTCCCCAGTCTGTCTGTGAGTTCATTTGTTTTGCATCCCTATCCGTTCAGACACCAGTACATTCTTGCAGGCACTGGTGTGCATAACAGTTCAAACACCAGTACATTCCTGCAGGCACTGGTGTGCATAACATATTCAGCAGCCTAATACTCCTGTTGAAATTTTGTGGGAATATGAAGCATACCCCTCAAAATACGTTGCAACAGGTGGTCGATCAGGTGCAGGTCCTGACTCGACAATTTAATGATTTGTCCATTAAAATGCACACCTCCCAGGCCGCTGGCGGAGCCCCCGCAGCAGCAGCACCTTCAGGGGTTAAGGAGTCGAAAGTAAATCTCCCGGATCGTTTTTCTGGAGATCGCTCGCAGTTCTTTTGTTTCAAGGAGAGCTGCAAGCTATACTTCCGGCTTAGGCCTCAGTCTTCTGGGTCGGAGATTCAGCGGGTGGGCATAGTGATTTCCTTGCTACAAGGAGACCCACAGGCCTGGGCATATGGGTTGCAGCCTGACTGTCCGTCGCTTAAAAGTGTTGATGCTTTTTTTACGGCGCTGGGCATGTTGTATGATGACCCTGACAAGACGGCCTCAGCCGAGGCTAAGATTTCGATCCTTAAAGCAAGGTCGAAGGCCAGTTGAGGTTTACTGTACGGAGTTTCGGAGGTTGGCCCATGATACCCAGTGGAATGACCCAGCCCTGAGACACCAGTACCGAAGAGGTCTTTCTAACCAGTTAAAAGACCAACTGGTACAATATCCCTTGCCTGATAGCTTGGATCAGCTCATACAGTTATCCATCCGGGTGGATAGACGGCTGAGAGAGCGTAGGCTTGAAAGGGAGACCGAGGTTTCCTTCTTTCCCAAGGGAACCTCAGACTCTAAGGAATTTTCCGAGGAGCCTATGCAGATTGGGGCGACAGCAGGGGATGTGTTTGTACTGTGGGAATAAAGGTCATGTGGTAGTATCATGCCCAGAAAAGCCGGAAAACTTCAGGGCCTGAGGGTGATGGGAAATATCCTGTCAGGCCAGAAGTCAGAATTTCCCAAGAAGACTTTTATCATTCCGGTGACCTTGAAGATCCTCGGTCAAACTGTCAAGACTGAGGCCTTTGTGGACAGTGGGGCCGACTGGGTTTTTATGGACCGCCAATTCGCCCTGAAACACTCTGTTCCCTTAGTACCCTTGGCATCGGAAATTGAGATTTGTGGGTTAAACGGGGAACCATTATCCCAAGGTAAAATTACCTCTTGCACTAGCCAGATTTCTTTGTTTATTGGAGCCACACACTCTGAAAAATTGTCCTTTTATGTGACTGTCTGTACTTTTGCCCCATTGGTGTTGGGGTTACCCTGGTTAAGGGCCCACAATCCTCAATTTGACTGGGTCTCTGGGGAGATTCTTAGTTGGGGTACTGATTGTTTCAGGAGTTGCTTGAGCCTTCCAGTCAGGCTCTCGCAGCTAAGTTTGCCAGGATTGCCAGGGTGTTATGCAGATTTTGCGGACGTGTTCTCCAAAAAAAGTTGCAGAGGTACTACCTCCCCATCGCCCCTATGACTGTGCCATTGATTTGTTGCCAAATGCTAAGCTTCCCAAGAGCAGGTTGTACTCCCTGTCACGTCCTGAGACTCAGGCTATGGCAGAGTACATTCAGGAGAACTTGGCTAAGGGATTTATCACACCTTCACAGTCTCCAGTTGGGTCGGGGTTCTTCTTCGTGGGTAAAAAGGACGGTTCGTTGCGACCCTGCATCGACTTCAGGGAATTGAACCGTATCACGATTAAAAACTCATACCCACTTCCTCTCATTTCGGTCTTGTTTGACCAGCTTCGTACTGCCACCATTTTTTCTAAGATTGACCTAGGCGGTGCGTACAATCTAATCCGAATAAGAGAGTGGGATGAATGGAAGACTGCCTTTAATACCCACTCAGGGCATTATGAATATTTGGTGATGCCTTTTGGGCTCTGTAATGTCCCGGCAGTCTTCCAGGATTTCATGAATGATGTACTCAGGGAATATTTGGATAGATTCTTAGTTGTATACTTAGATGACATCCTAATCTTCTCCCATTCCCTGGAGGAACATCGGAAGCATGTACGCTTAGTCCTCCAGAAACTCAGAGGCCACCGGCTTGGGGCGAATCTGGAGAAGTGCGAATTTGAAGTTCAGCAAATCGCATTTCTAGGATATATTATCTCCCCAGAAGGTTTCCAAATGGAGGGTTCCAAGGTACAGGCAGTCCTGGATTGGGTGCAGCCCACTAGTTTGAAGGCGCTTTAGCGTTTCCTGGGCTTTGCGAATTTTTATAGACGATTTATCGCTGGATTTTCTTCTATAGTGGCGCCCTTGGTGGCACTCACTAAGAAAGGGGCGGATGTTGCTCACTGGTCTTGTGAGGCTAAAGCGGCTTTTGCCCGTCTCAAAAGGGCATTTGTATCGGCCAAGGTGCTGCGACACCCAGATCCAGAGCGTCCTTTTGTGGTGGAGGTGGATGCCTCTGAGATGGGTATTGGGGCAGTGCTCTCTCAGATGGGAGTGTCTGATAATCGCCTTCATCCCTGTGCTTACTTTTCCCGTAAATTTTCGCCTGCCGAGATGAATTATGACGTGGGTAACCGGGAATTGTTGGCTATTAAGGATGCACTCGAGGAGTGGAGACACTGGCTTGAGGGGGCTAAGTTTGTGGTCTCAATTCTCACCGACCATAAGAATCTGGCATATTTAGAGTCAGCGAAGCGTCTCAATGCCAGGCAGGCACGATGGGCTTTGTTTTTTGCTCGCTTTAATTTTTTGATAACATATCGCCCTGGGTTAAAAAACATCAAGGCTGATGCGCTCTCGCTGAGTTTTGCTCCAATCCAGGAGACCACCGAGGAGCCGTTGCCCATTGTGTCCCCATCATGTATTAAAGTGGGCATTACCCAGGACCTCTTATCATTAGTCCTTAGAGCATAGGAGCAGGCTCCTCCAGACCTTCCGGTAGGTCTTTTGTTTGGGCCTCCTAGGTTAAGACAGCGAGTGTTCCTGGAATTCCATGCCAAGAAGTCAGCAGGTCACCCGGGTATTGCCAGAACTCGGGAGTTGCTATCTAGGGCGGTGTGGTGGCCCTCGGTGGCTAAGGATGTGGATCAGTGGGTTCGGGCATGTGACATCTGTGCCCGAAGTAAGACTCCTAGAGGGGTTCCTGTTGGCCCATTACATCCACTCTCTATCCCATCTAAGCCATGGACCCACATTTCAATGGATTTTGTGGTGGACTTGCCCAAATCCTCGGGGATGACAGCCATCTGGGTTGTCGTTGACAGGTTTTCGAAGATGGCGCACTTCGTTCCACTGGTTGGGCTGCCATCGGCCAGACGCCTGTCTGAATTATTTATGCTGCATGTTGTGCGTCTCCACGGGTTGCCGCTTGATGTGGTCTCTGACCGCGGATCCCAGTTTGTGGCCAAATTCTGGAGGGCATTTTGTTCCGATCTCCAGATTTCTGTCAGCTTGTCGTCAGGCTACCATCCGCAGTCTAATGGGCAGACTGAAAGGGTGAACCAGTCCTTGGAGCAGTTCCTCAGGTGTTATGTCTCCAAGTGTCAGACTGACTGGGTTGCTCATCTGTCCATGGCGGAGTTTGCCTATAACAACGCGGCTCACTCTGCTACAGGGATCTCTCCCTTCCTTTGTGTGTATGGGCATCATCCTAAGGCCAATTCTTTTGACCCCCTGGACTCCACGCCTGGTGGTTCCTCTGTGGTTTCGGTCCTTAGAGGTATTTGGAGGAAAGTGAAGAAAGCCCTTGTGTCTGTGTCATTAGTGACCAAAAGGGTTTTTGATAAGCGGAAAAGACCCTGCAGCTTCAAATTAGGAGACTTCGTCTGGTTGTCTACCAAGAATTTGAAGTTGAGACAGCCATCTCATAAGTTAGGACCCCAGTTCATCGGCCCTTATAAGATCACCAGGGTTATCAATCCGGTGGCATTTCAGTTAGATCTGCCCCGTTCTTTGGGTATCAATAAAACATTTCATTGTTCCCTTTTAAAACGGGCGATTAGTGATCCTTCTTCCAGTGGAAGACCTTCCCCTCTTCTGATACGTGGCCAGAGGGAGTTTGTTGTTGAAAGGATTCTTGACTCCTAGATGGTTCGGGGTCGGCTGTCATTTTTGGTGCACTGGAAGGGGTATGGCCCGGAGGAGCATTCGTGGGTGCGCAGTTGTGATCTTCATGCCCCCAGACTGATACGCTCTTTCTTCTCGCAGTTCCCCGATAAACCCGGTGGCAGGGGTTCTTTGACCCCTCGTCAGAGGGGGGGTACATTTAGGGTCTCCTGCCCTGTGCTGCCACGTCGTCAAGGCAACCGGGAGACAAGTGCTAGCAGAGTAACCTGAGCGCAGCTGATACTCCGGTTCGGGTCTTTTGCTGTGCAGTGGTTACAGGCAGGGGATCCGGTGCTGGTTTTTGTGCTCACAGTCTGTGAGGTCTGAGTGGGGCGTGGACAGCACCTGCTTTATAAGGCCTCTTTTCAGGTTATGCAGATGCTGCTGAATCTTTGTTGGTTAGTAAGTTCCTGAAAGTTAGCCAGTACTGTGTAGCTTTGTATTTGTTGTTGCTTACTGCAAATAGGCCTGGGGATTTGGTACTACACTCTGCCAATCCAGACCTAGCAGTAAGACTGGAGTCAGTCGTTTAGCCTGCTGAGGTTCTTTTGCTATTCTGTGAACCCAGCAGGTTTGTGGCTGTACTTTCAGACCTGCATGCTTAATCCTCTCTCACTGTGCAGGGCGTCCATGTGTCAGTTTAGTGGCAGTAAGCTGAACCTGTGCCCTGCAAGTGAGAATTAGGATTGTGGAGACTCTCCTTGTGTCTATTATTCCATCTCTGACTAAGAAGTTTACTGCCACACCCGTTGGTAACCCTTTAGGGTTTTGCTGTTGCCCTTAGCAACAGCATTTCGGGTTCTCTACGTATTAAAACACAACATCTTGCTTTTTCCATCTGAGCATTTCTAATACTAGCGAGACACCCAGTTTCTTAGCCTCTGGGCTTCTCTGTTCACTTTGTGTTGGTTTTGTTACCCTATCACCTTCTGTGTACGTAATGTCATATTTCCCAGTCTGTCTGTGAGTTCATTTGTTTTGCATCCCTCTCTGTTCAGAGACCAGTACATTCCTGCAGGCACTGGTGTGCATAACAGTTCAAATACCAGTACATTCCTGCAGGCACCGGTGTGCATAACAATCCATAAGGAAGTTTCCAGATCTTGGTCGACTCTCTCAGTCTGTCAGTCAGTCAGTCTGGGGATGGTAGGCTGAAGAGAAGTTCAACTTGATTTCTAGAACAGAGCTGAGAGCTTTCCAGAACTTGGCGACGAATTGAGGACCCTCATCAGAAACTATTTCCTGTGGAAGGCCATGCAAATGAAAATAAGATTTTACTCACCAGTAAATCTATTTCTCGTAGTCCGTAGTGGATGCTGGGACTCCGTAAGGACCATGGGGAATAGCGTCTCCGCAGGAGACTGGGCACAACTAAAGAAAGCTTTAGGACTACCTGGTGTGCACTGGCTCCTCCCCCTATGACCCTCCTCCAGACCTCAGTTAGGATACTGTGCCCGGAAGAGCTGACACAATTAGGAAGGATTTTGAATCCCGGGTAAGACTCATACCAGTCACACCAATCACACCGTATAACTCGTGATACTATACCCAGTTTACAGTATGAAATATAACTGAGCCTCTCAACAGATGGCTCAACAATAACCCTTTAGTTAACAATAACTATATACAAGTATTGCAGACAATCCGCACTTGGGATGGGCGTCCAGCATCCACTACGGACTACGAGAAATAGATTTACCGGTGAGTAAAATCTTATTTTCTCTGACGTCCTAAGTGGATGCTGGGACTCCGTAAGGACCATGGGGATTATACCAAAGCTCCCAAACGGGCGGGAGAGTGCAGATGACCTTGCAGCACCGAATGAGCAAACTCAAGGTCCTCCTCAGCCAGGGTATCAAATTTGTAGAATTTTGCAAAAAAGTGTTAGACCCTGACCAAGTAGCAGCTCGGAAAAGTTGTAAGGCAGAGACCCCTCGGGCAGCCGCCCAAGAAGAACCCACCTTCCTCATGGAATGGGCTTTCACAGATTTGGGATGCGGCAGTCCAGCCGCAGAATGCGCAAGCTGGATTGTGCTACAGATCAAGCGAGCAATAGTCTGCTTCGAAGCAGGAGCACCCAGCTTGTTGGGTGCATACAGGATAAATAGCGAGTCAGTTTTCCTGACTCTAGCCGTCCTGGAAACATACATTTTCAGGGCCCTGACTACGTCCAGTAACTTGGAATCCTCCAAGTCCCTAGTAGCCGCAGGCACCACAATAGGTTGGTTCAAATGAAAAGCTGATACCACCTTAGGGAGAAACTGGGGACGAGTCCTCAATTCTGCCCTATCAATATGGAAAATCAGATAAGGGCTTTTACATGACAAAGCCGCCAATTCTGACACCCGCCTGGCCGAAGCCTAGGCCAACAGCATGACCACTTTCCACGTGAGATATTTCAAATCCACAGTTTTAAGTGGCTCAAACCAATGTGACTTTAGGAAACCCAACACCACGTTGAGATCCCAAGGTGCCACTGAAGGCACAAAAGGGGGCTGAATATGCAGAACTCCCTTAACAAATGTCTGAACTTCAGGCAGTGAAGCCAGTTTTTTCTGGAAGAAAATCGACAGAGCCGAAATCTGGACCTTAATGGAACCCAATTTTAGGCCCATAGTCACCCCTGACTGTAGGAAGTGCAGAAATCGACCCAGCTGAAATTCCTCCATTAGGGCCTTCCTGGCCTCACACCACGCAACATATTTTCGCCATATGTGGTAATAATGGTTTGCGGTTACATCTTTCATGGCCTTAATCAGCTTAGGAATGCCCTTTTCTTTTAGGATCCGGTGTTCAACCGCCATGCCGTCAAACGCAGCAGCGGTAAGTCTTGGAACAGACAGGGCCCCTGCTGCAGCAGGTCCTGTCTGTGCGGCAGAGGCCATGGGTCCTCTGAGATCATTTCTTGAAGTTCTGGGTACCAAGCCCTTCTTGGCCAATCCGGAACCACGAGTATAGTTCTTACTCCTTTCCTTCTTATTATTCTCAATACCTTGGGTATGAGAGGCAGAGGAGGGAACACATAAACCGACTGGTACACCCACGGTGTCACTAGAGCGTCCACAGCTATCGCCTGAGGGTCCCTTGACCTGGCGGAATATCTTTTTAGCTTTTTGTTGAGGCGGGACGCCATCATGTCCACCTGTGGCCTTTCCCAACGGTTTACAATCATTTGGAAGACTTCTGGATGAAGTCCCCACTCTCCCGGGTGGAGGTCGTGTCTGCTGAGGAAGTCTGCTTCCCAGTTGTCCATTCCCGGAATGAACACTGCTGACAGTGCTAACACGTGATTTTCCGCCCATCGGAGAATCCTTGTGGCTTCTGCCATCGCCATCCTGCTTCTTGTGGCGCCCTGTCGGTTTACATGGGCGACCGCCGTGATGTTGTCTGACTGAATCAGTACCGGCTGGTTTTGAAGCAGGGGCTTGCCTGACTTAAGGCATTGTAAATGGCCCTCAGTTCCAGAATATTTATGTGTAGGGAAGTCTCCTGGCTTGACCATAGTCCTTGGAAGTTTCTTCCTTGTGTGACTGCCCCCCAGACTCGAAGGCTGGCGTCCGTGGTCACCAGGACCTAGTCCTGTATGCCGAATATGCGGCCCTCTTGAAGATGAGCACTCTGCAGCCACCACAGCAGAGACACCCTGGTCCTTGTAGACAGGGTTATCAGCCGATGCATCTGAAGATGCGATCCGGACCACTTGTCCAACAGGTCCCACTGAAAAGTTCTTGCATGGAACCTGCCGAATGGAATTGCTTTGTAGGAAGCTACCATCTTTCCCAGGACTCGCGTGCAGTGATGCACCGACACCTGTTTTGGTTTCAGTAGGCCTCTGACTAGAGATGACAGCTCCTTGGCTTTCTCCTCCGGGAGAAACACTTTTTTATGGTCTGTGTCCAGAACCATCCCCAGGAACAGTAGACGTGTCGTAGGGACCAGCTGTGACTTTGGAATATTTAGAATCCAACCGTGCTGTTGTAGCACCTCCTGAGATAGTGCTACCCCGACCAACAACTGCTCTCTGGACCTCGCCTTTATCAGGGGATCGTCCAAGTACGGGATAATTAAAACTCCCTTTTTTCGAAGGAGTATCATCATTTCGGCCATTACCTTGGTAAATACCCTCGGTGCCGTGGACAGACCGAACGGCAACGTCTGGAATTGGTAATGACAATCCTGTACCACGAATCTGAGGTACTCCTGATGAGGATGGTAAATGGGGACATGCAGGTAAGCATCATTGATGTCCAGTGATACCATGTAATCCTCCTCGTCCAGGCTTGCAATAACCGCCCTGAGCGATTCCATCTTGAACTTGAATTTTTTATATATGTGTTCAAGGATTTCAAATTTAAAATGTGTCTCACCGAACCGTCCGGTTTCGGTACCACAAACATTGTGGAATAGTAACCCCGTCCTTGTTGAAGGAGGGGTACCTTGACTATCACCTGCTGGGAATACATCTTGTGTATTGCCTCTAGCACTGCCTCCCTGCCTGAGGGAGTTGTTGGCAAGGCAGATTTGAGGAAACGGCGGGGGGGGGGGGGAGACGTCTCGAATTCCAGCTTGTACCCCTGAGATACTACTTGAAGGATCCAGGGATCCACCCGTGAGCGAGCCCACTGATTGCTGAAGTTTTTGAGACGAGCCCCACCGTACCTGGCTCCGCCTGCGCCATGCGGCGGACTTGGAGGAAGCGGGGGAGGACTTTTGCTCCTGGGAACTGGCTGTATGCTGCAGCTTTTTCCCTCTACCTCTGCCTGTGGGCAGAAAGGACATGCCTTTAACCCGCTTGCCCTTTTGGGGCCGAAAGGACTGTACCTGATAATACGGTGCTTTCTTTGGCTGTGAGGGAACATGGGGTAAAAATGCTGACTTCCCAGCTGTTGCTGTGGAAACGAGGTCCGAGAGACCATCCCCGAACAACTCCTCACCCTTATAAGGCAAAACTTCCATGTGCCTTTTAGAATCTTCATTACCTGTCCACTGCCGAGTCCATAACCCTCTCCTGGCAGAAATAAACTTTGCACTTATTTTAGATGCCAGCCGGCAAATATCCTTATGTGCATCTCTCATGTATAAGACTGCATCTTTTATATGCTCTATGGTTAGCAATATAGTGTCCCTGTCTAGGGTATCAATATTTTCCGACAGGGAATCTGACCACGCAGCTGCAGCACTGCACATCCACGCTGAAGCAATAGCTGGTCTCAGTATAATACCTGTGTGTGTATATATAGACTTCAGGATAGCCTCCTGCTTCCTATCAGCAGGCTCCTTTAGGGCGGCCGTATCCGGAGACGGTAGTGCCACCTTCTTTGACAATCGTGTGAGCGCTTTATCCACCCAAGGGGATGTTTCCCAACACATCCTGTCCTCTGGCGGGAAGGGGTACGTCATTAGTAACCTTTTAGAAATTACCAGTTTCTTATCAGGGGAAGCCCACGCTTCTTCACACACTTCATTTAATTCCTCAGATGGGGGAAAAACCACTGGTAGTTTTTTCTCCCCAAACATAATACCCTTTTTAGTGGTAGCTGGGGTAAGATCAGAAATGTGCAACACATTTTTCATTGCCTCAATCATGTAACGTGTAGCCCTATTGGAAGTTACATTAGTCTCATCGTCGTCGACCCTGGAGTCAGTATCCGTGTCGACATCTGTGTCTGCCATCTGAGGCAGCGGGCGTTTTAGAGCCCCTGATGACTTTTGAGACGACTGGGCAGACACGGGCTGAGAAGCCGGCTGTACCATGTCGTCAAAGCTATTATGTAAGGAGTTGACACTTTCACGTAATTCCTTCCACAAGTCCATCCACTCAGGTGTCGGCCCCGCAGGGGGTGACATCACATTTATTGGCATCTGCTCCGCCTCCACATAAGCCTCCTCATCAAACATGTCGACACAGCCGTACCGACACACCGCACACAAGGAATGACCTGACAGAGGACAGGACCCCACAAAGCCCTTTGAGGAGACAGAGAGAGAGTATGCCAGCACACACCAGAGCGCTATATAACACAGGGATTAACACTATAACTGAGTGATTTTCCCTTATAGCTGCTTATATATATATATATTACTGTGCCTAAATTTAGTGCCCCCTCTCTTTTTTACCCTTTGTAGTCTTGAAACTGCAGGGGAGAGCCTGGGAGCGATCCTTCCAGCGGAGCTGTGAGGGAAAAATGGTGCCAGTGTGCTGAGGGAAATAGTCCCGCCCCTTTTTCGGCGGACTTCTCCCGCTTTTTTATGGATCTCTGGCAGGGGTATTTTTCACATATATAGCCTCTAGGACTATATATTGTGGTTTTTATGCCAGCCATGGTGTTAATATTGCTGCTCAGGGCGCGCCCCCCCCCCCCAGCGCCCTGCACCCATGGCTCTGTAAGGGGTGCGGCGGCGCGGCTCCGGGACCGGACGATCGAGGTCGGGCCCTGTGTTCGATCCCTCTGGAGCTAATGGTGTCTAGTAGCCTAAGAAGCCAAAGCTAGCTGCAAGCAGGTAGGTTCGCTTCTTCTCCCCTTAGTCCCTCGTAGCAGTGAGTCTGTTGCCAGCAGCTCTCACTGAAAATAAAAAAACTAAAATTATACTTTCTTTTCTAGGAGCTCAGGAGATCCCCTAGTGTGCATCCAGCTCAGCCGGGCACAAGATTCTAACTGTGGTCTGGAGGAGGGTCATAGGGGGAGGAGCCAGTGCACACCACGTAGTCCTAAAGCTTTCTTTAGTTGTGCCCATTCTCCTGCGGAGCAGCTATTCCCCATGGTCCTTACGGAGTCCCAGCATCCACTTAGGACGTCAGAGAAAAATCTATGAGAAAAACAATTTGGATAGCTGAGGAGCAGAGGGAAGACCGGTGAGGGGTATGAAGTGAGCCATCTTCGAAAATCATTCCACAAATGACCCAAATGGTGTTGTGCCCTCTGGAGACTGGCAAATCGGTTATGAAGTCCATAGAGATGTGAGTCCAAGGCTTTAGAGGTATTGGAAGTGGATGAAGAAGACCCGAGGTAGATGTTCGTGGACTTTTATCTTGAACACACTTGGAACAGGCTGCTACAAATTCAAAGACATCCGTTTTAAGATGAGGCCACCAGTAGAATCGCTGAATGAACCCAAGAGTCTTAAGACCACTGGCATGACCCATGAAAGATGAAGAATGAGCCCACGTAAGCAATTTCCTGCAAAATTTTGGTGCTACAAAAGTTCTCCCCGGAGGAGGTAGAGGAAGGGCTAAAACACACAAGCCGGCTTTTGCCGGCCGGGGAAAAGCTTTTCCCGTGCCGGCATTGTAATTAACAGTGTGAGGGGTAGGGTCCCTTCACACTGCACGGCCCCGGCCCGGCTGCTGGGTTGCAGCCGGAACTATCCACTGGAAGGTCCGGCTGCCGGGCCGTCTTTGCAGTCAGTGAACCGTGTGTGTGTGAAGGGGAGCTTTCACACACAACGCCTTTTTCCCAAGCCGTGTCTGATGCTGCGCATGCGCACAGCATTACACACGGCTCAAAGCCGTCCTGTGTGACAGACTCTGCCGGTTTCTCCCGGATGGCAAAAAGCCGGACAATGCTTGTCCGGCTTTTTGCCATCCGGGAGAAACCGGCCAGTGTGTTACAGCCCGAACAGTACGAGCTGAAGCAAATGAAGCCGGATTCAGAATAAATTGTTTCTCAGAGGAGTTGAGTGAATCATTCGTTTGAAAATAACGAGAAAGTGCATCTGCTCTTCGATATAAGGTTCCTGGGCGGTTAAAGAGTTTGAAGGAGAACCGAGAGAAGAAGAGAGCCCACCTGGCTTGCCATGGGTTTAAATAACGAGTTTAAACAATGGGTTTAGCTTTCTTATGAGATAATTTTCCAGTTCTGCCCATTCGTCAGCATAACATTACGGAGATTAGAGAACAAGGTCAGGAGGCCATAGCAGAAGTATTGAAGAAGTCAAACAGTATGGAGGATGTAGTTGTTATGATTCACCTGCCTCTAATTGTTTGGCAGGTGAATCACAAGGAGAGAATCACTACTGGAGGTACTAGCAGGGGCAATGTGACATAGAAATGGTTACCAATGTTACACTGGGGAATACTGTAATAACTTGAGTGCGTTTGTAGCATAATATGGACTGTCCCTTTAACAATGGAATGTGCAGCACACTTACACTGATTATGGACAGGAGAGAAATATAACAGCTAAGAGCCAGGACTTGATTACAAGGCTAGAATGTATAACAACCACTGTTGCCGGAAATGAATGTCCACAGAAGTGCAGGAATATTCAGTATTTATTATAGCAGTGGTATAATGAGGTATGGCAGAGGAATCACAGTACAATCCAGGTTACAATGTGAGCTAAGAATAAATGGGTTTGCAGACTGAGAATTGCAGCAGAGTAATGAGACAATTGAATAAAGAATCAGAGTATTATAATCCACGGAATTGATTGCAGGATTTGTATAACAAAGCAAAACGGCATGCAGGCACAGAGGAAGTCCATAGTACATGTAACACGAATAGTGAATACTAGAAGATCCAGAGATCACAGTAAAAGTCCATGATACTTAACTAAATGGTTCAGGCATGAACATGAGCTGATTAGGATGCTTGTGGCAGGATAACTTGAACAGGAAGACCAGACTTCTCGGTATGAACAGGAGCAAGAATGGAGACACCAGGCAATGCAGGTAGTTCTGGCTGGAAAGCAGAGTAATATCACCGGCGTCTGAGAACTCAGCTAGCTGGCCTTTAACAGCCACACTGACCAATGAACAAGGCCAGGCTGGGAGTGTTCACTAGTAATTACAAACCCTGTGCACCTGCTGAGCTGCATGTACACAGAGCCAGGGAACACATATGGATCAGCTGACACCAGATAAATACTAAACAGCATCCTAACATTACCCCCCCCTTCAGGGTGGACTCCGGACACCCAAACAGGACAAGGGAAACAAAAAGTCTAAGAGATAAATCATAAATTCAGGATCTCCGACGATGCTTCTTCTTACGGGACCGTTTTGGTTTTACCACTGGAAGCATAAAGACATTGTCACAACTTACAGGTGACTCCAATAACAGAGCTTCTTCAGCTACAGAGTCATAATCTGAATTGGAGTCAACGTCACAAGGCAAGACCACAGCTTTCTTAGCAGAAGATAAAGACTTGACAGTTTGAGCAGATGAGTTCAAATTACAGGAATTTTCAGAAGACCAATTGTGTGGGGAGGAAAATGACATACAGCCAGAAATTATGTACTTGGTTTGTTGTTTTGAAGAATATTTTGGAAGTCTGCAGTCTTTGGGAGATGACGAGTCATTCGTGTGCTGATTCCTCAAAAGTGATCCGACTTCAGTAATAGAAGGTTCTTTCGTGGACAAGGCCGGACTCTCAGAACATTCCAAAAAATCTTTTTCAGGATCACTAAATCTTTCAGTAACAGCATTACTGAAGGCTTTCAAGTCTTGAAGAATAGGATCGTTTGAAGAGATGAGTGGTTTAAGCCATTTCAGAGCCTCCCCCTTGAAGGCCATGCCCAAGAATCGAATTATCTCAGCATCAGAGGAAAGGCATGGACCCAATTCCCGAACTTGAAGTAACCGATCTCGAAATTGCTCCAACCTCCCATTAAAGATAATAGAGTCTGGGTCTTGGTCAGGATCAAAAGAATGAGAGTCTTTAACAGGACCCACAGACTGGACTTTCTTCTCAGACTTGACAGAAGGAAGAACTTTCTCAGGACCAACAGGACATGAAGCCCCTACTTGAGACTTACGAAACTTAAAGTTCTTCCCAGGAACTGGTAGGGCAGGAAATTTCTCTTTAGGATCAGCAACACATGGAGACTCATTAGCAGAAGCAGTTAAATTAACTTTACGGACCGGAACAGGTAGACTTTGACTGGAAATAGATACGGCAGAATTTGAAACTATGGACAACTTTGAACAGTCTGATTTTGGGGTGAATCTTTGTTGTACCGCTTTAATGAAGGCAGGAAGATCAGAGAGCAATGGATCCTTGGACTTGATGAAGGGTTTGGCCCAGTCCAAAGCTTCCCCTCTGAAGGATCTGAGGAAATAACTGCATTGGGAGGAGTGATGCTGATTGACGAGTCTGATTCGATGTATATGAGATACTGGCGAGCCAGGGCACGGAATTGGGCAAGATCTCCTTCAAAGACAATATTCCCTGGAGTATTACAATGGAGATCTTTCTTGGAACAAAAACTAACAGATCCGACATGATTGTGTTTGGAGGCATTTTGGATACAGTCTGAGAAAGCTGTGTTCATACTGGAAATCAACTCTGAGGCACAATGTTTAACAGTAGAACTAGAATCAGATGCCCTTTCTAGGGCTGCAGGATCAGATGCCCCACCCGGGGCTTCAGAACTGGACACGAAAACTGGAACCCATCCTGGGACTTCAGGGTTTGCTGACCCTTTTGGTGAAAGGCCATCAACTACCCTTTCTGGAAACTGGACAGGCAGAACCCCCTCCTGGGGCTGGGCAGGCAGAACCCCCTCCTGGGGCTGGACAGGCAGAACCCCCTCCTGGGGCTGGACAGGCAGAACCCCCTCCTGGGGCTGGACAGGCAGAACCCCCTCCTGGGGCTGGACAGGCCTTGGCATGACCTCTGGCGAAGCGGGCACCTCTCGGACCTCTGGCGAAGCGGGCACCTCTCGGACCTCTGGCGAAGCGGGCACCTCTCGGACCTCTGGCGAAGCGGGCACCCCACGGACCTCTGGAAAGGCAGACTTGGATGACTGAGTGACCCTGAAAGACAAGACAACATTTGGACTGACCGTTGACACGGCAGTCCTCGCTTGCCCGATGGAAGGGAAAACAGGGTCCTCATGCCGTGAGGCAAGGGCAGACGGGTCCTCATGCCGTGAGGCAAGGGCAGACGGGTCCTCATGCCGTGAGGCAAGGGCAGACGGGTCCTCATGCCGTGAGGCAAGGGCAGACGGGTCCTCATGCCGTGAGGCAAGGGCAGACGGGTCCTCATGCCGTGAGGCAAGGGCAGACGGGTCCTCATGCCGTGAGGCAAGGGCAGACGGGTCCTCATGCCGTGAGGCAAGGGCAGACGGGTCCTCATGCCGTGAGGCAAGGGCAGACGGGTCCTCATGCCGTGAGGCAAGGGCAGACGGGTCCTCATGCCGTGAGGCAAGGGCAGCGGGAACCCCTCCTGGGGCTTTGGCACACGAGTTCACTCCTGGGGCTTTGGCACACGAGTCCCCTCCTGGGGCACAGCCACCCGAGACCCCTCCTGGGGCACAGCCACCCGAGACCCCTCCTGGGGCACAGCCACTCGAGACCCCTCCTGGGGCACAGCCACTCGAGACCCCTCCTGGGGCACAGGCGGTGAACACCTCGCTGCTGATAAGAGACTTAATAGTCTCCTGCTGGTTCCCAAATTTAAGTTCTGAGCCCCTCGTCACAGGTCTCCAATTGTAAATAAGAGTTTTCTTTTGGGCAAGCTTTTTGGGAGAAATAGGGTCTGGAAGGACATTGAGTGATTTATCAGCTTGAACCCTGGAAAGCTGAAGTTTATCACTATTTCTGAACCTGCATAATGAACAGTCTTTAATCAGGTGTTCAGCACTCCCACAATAGAGACAGAGACCATTCTCAATACGCCGCTGGCGTTCAGCTTCAGAAAGCCTGGGTCGCAGGTAACTCCGAAATCTCCCTTCACCCCAACCTGACGAGGGAATTTCAGTAGTGGGGAAGCAAGAGTCTGTAGGAACATTGGTCTCAGAAACATGAGAGTAAGCTTTGAAAAGGTCCAGAAAACTCCCCAAAATTTCTGGTATCAATTGAGTTATACCAGTAAAAGATGTTTGTAACTGCTCAATTTTCACGAACAAATTACTCAGTCGCTCAGGATTCACTCCACCATGGGACTGAGGGGACCTGGAACAGTTGCAAGAAAATGTACCAACAATATTGTCCTCACCAGGCTGATTATGGCAAGGATTAACTGCCTCCAGGACACTTTGAGAGGTTGGAATACTCTGCTGCTGCAGCAGATCCACACGAGAAGATATTCCTAAAAAGGCTTGTAACAGCAGTGTCTGTGTACTCTCAAAGTGCTGCAGCTTGCTCAGAAGACCCGGAACTGTATCTGCAACATGAGTCTGACCGGCTGAGATCTGGACTGGACTTGAAACGACTGGGTCCATTCTGAGCATACTACTCCAGTAGTGTGTTTTTTGTGGCCGGTGATAATGTTATGATTCACCTGCCTCTAATTGTTTGGCAGGTGAATCACAAGGAGAGAATCACTACTGGAGGTACTAGCAGGGGCAATGTGACATAGAAATGGTTACCAATGTTACACTGGGGAATACTGTAATAACTTGAGTGCGTTTGTAGCATAATATGGACTGTCCCTTTAACAATGGAATGTGCAGCACACTTACACTGATTATGGACAGCAGGTGAGAAATATAACAGCTAAGAGCCAGGACTTGATTGCAGGGCTAGAATGTATAACAACCACTGTTGCCGTAAATGAATGTCCACAGAAGTGCAGGAATATTCAGTATTTATTATAGCAGTGGTATAATGAGGTATGGCAGAGGAATCACAGTACAATCCAGGTTACAATGTGAGCTAAGAATAAATGGGTTTGCAGACTGAGAATTGCAGCAGAGTAATGAGACAATTGAATAAAGAATCAGAGTATTATAATCCACGGAATTGATTGCAGGATTTGTATAACAAAGCAAAACGGCATGCAGGCACAGAGGAAGTCCATAGTACATGTAACACGAATAGTGAATACTAGAAGATCCAGAGATCACAGTAAAAGTCCATGATACTTAACTAAATGGTTCAGGCATGAACATGAGCTGATTAGGATGCTTGTGGCAGGATAACTTGAACAGGAAGACCAGACTTCTCGGTATGAACAGGAGCAAGAATGGAGACACCAGGCAATGCAGGTAGTTCTGGCTGGAAATCAGAGTAATATCACCGGCGTCTGAGAACTCAGCTAGCTGGCCTTTAACAGCCACACTGACCAATGAACAAGGCCAGGCTGGGAGTGTTCACTAGTAATTACAAACCCTGTGCACCTGCTGAGCTGCATGTACACAGAGCCAAGGAACACATATGGATCAGCTGACACCAGATAAATACTAAACAGCATCCTAACAGTAGTCAGCACAGTCTGCCACTAGAGGGAGTCAACAGAGCAGGAGTGGAGGCCAGGCAATAATAATAATAATAATAATAATAAAAGCAGTTCAGGCGACCACTTACTGCCCAGGCAGAAGTCCCTGCCAGAAATCACTGAGGCTGTAGTGAAGGGCACTGATCATGGGCTGGCAGTGTCTGTAGCTCCCAGGGAAGCGGCTGGTTTCAGGAGGGCATGTGGCTATATTGCCAGTTTTCAAGATGGCACTTCTGGCAGCGAAGCCCAAATCAAAAGAAACTGTCCGGCTATGGCGGGTGAACCAGGTCAGTAATAAGGCAGGAGCGGAGAGGGTACTAGGATGCAGTGGCACAGGGTAGCGTATCTGGATGCATAGGAACCCCACGTGTATGTCCACTATAATTCACAGCTCCACCAGATTTCCCCGTAGCACCATGGGTTAGGAGAGGGGAGATGCCGGGACACTGCTGGAGTGATGAAAGGCAATCGCTCCATGTATTCCCCGCTGCCACGACTCAGGGCTTCAACGGCCAGACAGTAGGAGAAGGCAGGCTGCGGGCAGGTGAGCTGACTAAACTGACGCGTCCCTGCTGAGGCCACCAATCCCCGTAGTATGCACCGTATCAGATGCCGGGAGAGCAGCTCCGATCCGTGTCTCCCACCGCGGTCACCGCTGATCCCCAGTCAGCCTCTCCAAACGGCTTCAACAGCACGGCTAGGCACAAGAGCCACACAGCCCTCGGTGAGTAGCAGCGCTACCTCGCTGAGGTCCGGTCCGCGGTGGGATCACTGCATAACTTCAGTCCGCGGCTTCGGATCCGGGGGTAGGCTGCAACCTGCAAAAGCCAAATGAATGGCTCCCCGCCTCCGCAACCTACAAAACACACAGAGGGGCAAGAAAGGGCCCGAAAGAGCCCGTAGAACAGCTGTAAAAGGCAGAAAGGACCTATATAAGCAGGAGTACTTTATCCTGCTTCCTGCTGCCTTTCCAGTCAGGCCACACAACCAGTGACATCATTTATTGATGTTGAAAACAAAAGTAATGTAGATTTTCGCACCAATCTAAGACCTGCAAATCTACTTTGGGAGCCATCTTCCTTTTTTTTTTTTAAACAGTCCCCAGCTGGACGAGGATAATTGGAATTCCATTTCCTGGAATACTAATTTCCTACTGGGCGTAACCCAAAATTTCCATCAGCTGTTTTGGGATGTTTAAACACAGTTGCCTTAGTTTTTTAAGGATAGAATGGCTTACATAGCACTAATTAGCTCAGATATGTCCACTGAGCTGAGACCTTCTGAAGTGCAATGAGTCCTCATCCTCCAACGAATCCTCATCTAAAACATGTGTAGACTGTTAAGATGTTGTATCATGTCTATGTGATTTACTTACCACTAGCGTTTCAGCCTGCTTTTTTGAGAGACTGACAATTCCCTAGGTGTATAAACCTCAGAATGAATGTTGCATGTAAGGGTTAATAGTGAAACCTATCACAGGTATAGGAGCTGGTATAAACTGTTCAGCTACATTGAATAATGTCTGTGCAAAGTAGCCCATGAAGGTTTACCAGAACCTGTGCCTGCCTCACTGTACACATGGGAAAGCGTTGTCGCGACCCAGCGGGGAGATGTTGGGGCGACTCTAAGGTGAGTATAAGATGTTTTTTAGAAAGATCACTCATATAAAAATAAAATAAGAAAACTTATGGCTGCTAAACATCAGCCCTCTGACCATGGTCCGGCTCCTGCCGCACCAAACAAAAAGCCGATTTGCCTGAGCCAGGAGGCGGGGATATATGGACAGGCCCGTTGCATGCTGGGAGGCTGAAAGCTTTGACTGTTTGTTGCAAATCCGCTGTCACGTCATCATATCCCAATGTTATCCTATGGATAACCTGTGGTCCCTGCCGGAGAAAGATATATATATATCTAAGAGGATAGAATTTGATCGGTGTTATTACACTGTTTTGTTGGCAGGTTACTTGATACTTTTCTCCTCATTGGTTACTATTGGTCACGTGGACGAGGTTCTCTCCGTGTCCCCGGACGTAGCGTGCGTCAGATGACGTCACTTTGATGTGCTGGAGCGCGCAACGGATGGCGACATGGACGGTTCCACCGGGTATATTAGGTGAGTGGTTGTATGTCTCTTGTGTTCTGCACCCTGATGAAAATGCCGCGAATAGAGCATTGAAACGTTGGTACACTAAACTGCCTAGTCTATTTATTCTGAGTGCCTCCTTGTATGGATTCCACATTACGTTACACCAACTGATGCAGCCTGGTTTGGAGGGCACCGGCTATTGATTCTTTAATATCAACTTCAGGTCTTCTTGAGGAGTGCCGCTTTACCAAAATATATATAAGTACAACGACATGGGACGTGCACATGTGTGTAGATGGTGACACTAAAACTACTGGATGATCATTGTGAATACAATGCAAATTTGTTGAGATATTGTTTCTTTTTCAGATGGGACCATAGGTCATGCACGTGATACGACTGGCATAAGGGAGCCATTGGTTTTGTCAGAGACCGGCATTTGTTTGCTGGTGATCCCTTGTAGACAGTGAGTAGTATCCATCTACAGTGGAAGAAGCATGGACACCAAGAATCTCAGCTGTGGAACAGTGGGCAAAAGTAGATCATGACAAATCGGGACCACAGGCATTTAGGGCGTCTAGCAACCACCAATCGTTCCAAACGCTTCAGGAACTGCACCAACAGTACAATGCCGGACCCAGCCAAACAGTCCCACAGTCCCAGATCTGGTGAATTGGAGGGCCACGTGAGATATGGTGGCACGTCAGCTGATGATCTGAAAACCAATCCGAGCCTTTCGGCAAATGTTCCGATGCGGAGAGCAAACCTAAAGTTTTACACTAATGTGATAGCTGTTTTTATGGTAATTATTTTGAGCAATAGAGTAGGACCTGCAGTATAGCGGGGTCCCTTGTCAGGGGCTGCAGGCTTAAATGCATTGAGCAATACATGAACTAAAACTCCACTGTTTATTATTGTTAGTTAATACAGTGAGTGCAAGACACATTTATGTATGTAGTAAGGCTACTGGGAGACCTTAGATTGAGCAATATTTGATCTGACCATTACATTCCCTAAAGTCATAACCTCAGAACTGCACAGAGTAGGAACTATTATTCACAAGTAATTAGGAATGTGTTCATCATGAACAAGTCCACAATTACCGTCTGAAGGTTACACAATTATTTCAAGTCTGCACAATTGATATTTGAGGATAAAGCCTTTAACAGAAAACACCCCTGAAGAAGTCACTATTGACAAAACGCATTGGGTGACACGCAATTTGGATTTAGAGTGAATTGGAGTGGATAAGAACAAGCCCGCACATGCAAGGGTGACAACAAGTGCAAAATGCTTGTCTTATGATTGTACAGATATGTACTTGTGATAAGCTTTTAATCTGTTTTACTTGAAGTTCTAGATTCAAATTTAATTTTATTTCTAAATCTTATACGAATTGTATTTGGTGAGCTCAGGTCTACTGTATAGCAGGATATATTTCATACCTGCATCATCTAACAAAATGCATATAAATTAGGCACTCCACAAAAAACAATACTAATTATATTATATACATACGTATATACACATTTATATATAATCACTAATAAACTTCCGCTTGTTACTTTTAATAACATTATAGTGCTGTGTGTAATAACTCTCTACATGTGATAGTTGTCATGGATAGCCTTGTGTTAGAAACACCCAACTGAGAACAGGGCTGATGGCGGAGGAGGGTGTAGGATAAGAGATTGCTGTAGTGACAGCAATGAGAATATTTGACTTCTGTAATAAGTGTTTATTACTCACCTGTGCTGATATCTGTAGGGATCTCCTCCTCCTTACACTGCTGATTACCCCTCACATACGTGTCTTCTTCTCCCTCTGTATCTTCTTCCTTCATATCAGTCACATATGTCTCTTCTTCTCCCTCTATATCTTCTGCCTTTATATCAGTCACATACGTCTCTTCTTCTCCCTCTATATCTTCGGCCTTTATATCCATCACATACGTCTCTTCTCCCTCTGTATCTTCTGCCTTTATATCAGTCACATACGTCTCTTCTTCTTCCTCTATATCTTCTGCCTTTATATCAGTCACATACGTCTCTTCTTCTCCCTCTGTATCTTCTGCCTTTATATCAGTCACATTTGTCTCTTCTTCTCCCTCTATATCTTCTGTCTTTATATCAGTCACATACGTCTCCTCTTCTCCCTCTATATCTTCTACCTTTATATCAGTCACATATGTCTCCTCTTCTCCGTCTATATCTTCTTCTTTTATAACAGTCACATACGTCTCTTCTTCTCCCTCTGTATCTTCTGTTTTAATATTAGACAGATGTTCTACCTAAAAAAATAGGATTTTGGTTACCTACCGGTAAATCCTTTTCTCGTAGTCCATAGAGGATGCTGGGGTCCATATTAGTACCAAGGGGTATAGAAGGGTCCACCAGGATATGGAATTATGTTCACCCCCTGTTTGCGGAGGAGAACCATCATCTCCGCTCTCACCTTGATGAAGATCCTCAGTGCTGTGGAGAGGCCAAACGGTAGCGCCTGGAACTGATAATGATCGTCCATAAGCGCAAACCTGAGATATGCTTGATGCGGCGTACAAATGGGAATGTGGAGGTAAGCATCCTTGATGTCCAGGGACACCAGGAACTCCCCCTCCGACAGTCCTGAGATGACAGCTCTCAGATGCCATCTTGAATTTGAACTCCCTGAGATAAGGGTTCAAAGATTTTAAGTTTAGAATAGGCCGTACCGAACCATCCGGTTTCGGTACCACAAAAAGGTTCAAATAATAACCCTTGTTCCACTGCTGAAGTGGGACAGGAACAAGGACCTCTGACACCACCAATTTTCTGATGGCCTCCAAAAGAATTGTCCTGTCTGCCAGCAGGGCTGGCAAACCCAACCTGAAGAAAAGGTGAGGCGGGGGATCTTGAAACTCCAGTCTGTACCCCCTGGACACTATATCCAGGACCCTGGGGTCCAGGCCAGATGACACCCAGACGTGGCTGAACGGCCAGAGTCTAGCCCCCACCTGACCTTCCTCCAGGCCTAGCTGTCCACCGTCATGCGGGGGACCTAGGGATATCAGAAGCGGGCTTCTGGGTCTGGGAACCTGCGGGAGCAGGTTTCTTTCCTTTGGCACGACCACCTCTGAAGAAGGTGTTCGAAGGCTTATTCTTTCTAGGCCTTGCAGGCCAAAAGGACTGTGACGTGGTAGATGAAAAAATAGGATTTTGATACCTACCGGTAAATCCTTTTCTCTTAGTCCGTAGACGATGCTGAGGTCATCAAAAGAACCATGGGGTATAGACGGGATCCGCAGGAGACATGGGCACTTTAAGACTTTTAAGGGGCGTGACCTGGCTCCTCCCTCTATATCCCTCCTCCAGACTCAGTATAGGAACTGTGCCCAAAGAGACGGAGATTTCGAGGAAAAGAATTATTAAACCATGGTGAGCATCATACCAGCTCACGCCTTAAGCATGCCGTACAACATGACATTCAACTGAACACGTCAACGGACATGAACAAAATTCAGCAACATGCTGAACAGAAGTGAAACACAACTAGTGTGTAACCACATCGAATACCGCAGATACAGTACGCACTGGGACAGGCGACCAAGTAGCAGCTCGGCAAAGTTGCAATGCCGAGACTCCCCGGGCAGCCGCCCAGGACGAACCCACCTTTCTAGTAGAGTGGGCCTTCACCGATTTTGGTAACAGCAATCCTGCCGTGGAATGAGCCTGCTGAATCGTATTATAGATCCAGCGTGCAATAGCCTGCTTGGAAGTAGGACACCCAATCTTGTTGGGAGCATACAGGACAAACAGAGCCTCTGTTTTCCTAATCGGAGCAGTTCTGGCGACATACATTTTCAAAGCTCTGACCACATCCAGAGACTTTGATTCAACCAAAGAGTCAGTAGCCACTGGCACCACAATCGGTTGGTTCATGTGGAAAGATGAAACCACTTTCGGCAGAAAATGTTGACGAGTTTTCAACTCTGCTCTATCTTCATGAAAGATCAAATAAGGGCTCTTTTGAGACAAGGCCGCTAACTCAGACACCCGCCTTGTGGATGCCAAGGCCAACAGGATGACCACTTTCCAAGTGAGGAATTTCAATTCCACCTTCCCTAAGGGTTCAAACCAACGTGATTGAAGGAACTGCAACACCACATTAAGGTCCCATTGTGTCACAAATGGAGGTTGGATGTGTAACACACCCTTCACGAAAGTCTGAACTTCCGGAAGGGAGGCCAATTGTTTTTGAAAGAAAACCGATAAGGCTGAAATCTGAACCTTAATCGAGCCCAATTTTAGGCCCGCATCCACACCTGCTTGCAGAAAATGGAAAAAACGCCCCTGCTGAAATTCCTCCGTAGGAGCCTTCTTGGATTCACACCAAGAAACATACTTTCTCCAAATACGGTGGTAATGTTTCAACGTAACTCCTTTTCTGGCCTGAATAAGAGTGGGAATAACCTCGCTGGGAATACCCTTGCGAGCTAGGATCAGGCGTTCAACCGCCATGCCGTCAAACGTAGCCGCTGTAAGTCATGATACACGCACGGCCCTTGCTGCAAAAGGTCCTCGCGGAGAGGAAGAGGCCAGGGATCTTCTACAAGTAATGCCCGAAGATCCGGGTACCAAATCCTCCTTGGCCAGTCTGGGACCACGAGGACTGCTCGAACTTTTGTTCTTTAGAACTTTTGGAATGAGAGGAAGTGGAGGGAATACATACACCGACTGAAACACCCACGGTGTCACCAGTGCATCCACTGCTGTTGCTTGAGGGTCCCTGGACCAATACCTCTGAAGCTTCTAGTTGAGACGAGACGCCATCATGTCTATACGGGGAACCCCCCAAAGACTTGTCACTTCTGTGAAGACCTTTTGATGGAGGCCCCACTCTTCTGGATGGAGATAGTGTCTGCTGAGGAAGTCTGCTTCCCAGCTGTCCACTCCTGGAATGAATATCGCTGATAGAGCGCTTGTATGCTTTTCTGCCCAGCGGAGAATCTTTGTGGCTTCTGCCATCGCTGCTCTGCTTTTTGTTCTGCCCTGGCGGTTTATGTATGCTACTGCTGTGACATTGTCCGATTTGATCAGTACGGGCAGAGTGCGAAGAAGACGTTCCGCTTGTAGAAGGCCGTTGTAAATGGCTCTTAATTCCAGAACATTGATGTGGAGTCAAGTTTCCTGACTTGACCATTTTCCTTGGAAGTTTTCCCCTTATGTGACTGCCCCCCAACCTCGGAGACTTGCATCCGTGGTCACTAGGATCCAGTCCTGGATCCCAAACCTGCGCCCCTCTAGGAGGTGAGAGCTGTGCAGCCACCACAGGAGTGAGATTCTGGTCTTGGAAGACAGGATTATCCTCCGGTGCATGTGGAAGTGGGATCCGGACCACTTGTCCAACAGGACCCACTGAAAAACTCTGGCATGGAACCTGTCAAATCGAATGGCCTCGTAGGCCGCAACCATCTTCCCCAGCAACCAAATGCATTGATGGATGGAGACTGTTGCTGGTTTCAGTATGAGTTTGACCAGACCCTGAATCTCCAGAGCCTTTTCCACTGGAAGAAAAACTCTGCAGGTCTGTGTCCAGTATCATTCCCAAAAACGCCAACTAAGTTGTCGGAAATTAACTGTGCTTCAACCATGTTGTTGAAGCACTGTCAGGGATAGTGCAATGTTCTGTACCAACTGATCCCTTGATCTCGCTTTTATCAGGAGATCGTCCAAGTACGGGATAATTGTGACTCCTTGCTTGCGGAGGAGAAACATAATTTCCGCCATCACCTTGGTGAAAATCCTCGGAGCCGTGGACAGACCAAACGGCAACGGCTGGAATTGGTAATGACAATCCTGAATTGCAAACCTCAGGTAAGCCTGATGTGGAGGATAAATGGGAACATGCAAGTAGGCATCCTTTATGTCCAACGACACCATAAAATCCCCTTCCTCCAGACTGGAGATCACCACTCGGAGAGACTCCATCTTGAATTTCTTCAGGTAGAAATTGAGAGATTTTAGGTTTAGGATCGGTCTGACCGAACCGTCCGGCTTCAGGACCACGAATAGGCTTGAATAAAAGCCTTCTCCCTGTTGTGACAGGGGAACCGGGATCACAACCTGGTTTTGATACAACTTTTGTATCGCGCCGCAGACCACCTCCCTGTCTAGAAGAGAAGCTGGTAAGGCCGATTTGAAAAAAAAAAAAACGGCGAGGGGGAAGTCTTGAAACTCTAGTTTGAACCCTTGGGACACTATTTGTAAAACCCACGGGTCCAGGCCTGAGCGAAACCAGAACTGACTGAAGAGCTTTAGACGTGCCCCCACCAGTGCGGGCTCCCTTATGGGAGTCCCAGCATCATGCGGTGGATTTGGCAGAAGCCAGGGAGGACTTCTGCTCCTGGGAACTCGATGAGGCGGGTGCTCGTTTACCTCTTTCCCTACCTCTAGTAGCAAGGAAGGAGGAACCTCGGCCTCTCCTGTATTTATTGGGCCGAAAGGACTGCATTTAATAGTGGTGTGTTTTTTTTTTGTTGCGCAGGAACATTAGGTAAAAAGGACGACTTACCCGCGGTAGCCGTAGAGTCTAAATCAGTGAGGCCGTCACCAAACACACCACCCTTATACGGAAGAGATTCTGCTTCTCTCCCCTAGGTCCCACGAAGCAGGGAGCCTGTTGCCAGCAGTCCTCCCTGAACATAAAAACCTAACATAAGTCTTTTCAGAGAAACTCAGTAGAGCTCCCCTGGAGTGCATCCAGTCTCACTGGGCACAATTCTAAACTGAGTCTGGAGAGGGATACAGAGGGAGGAGCCAGGTCACGCCCCTTAAAAGTCTTAAAGTGCCCATGTCTCCTGCGGATCCCGTCTAAACCCCATGGTTCTTTTGCTGACCCCAGCATCCTCTAGGACTGTAGCCTGGATATCACTAAAACCTGCACTGTTGGTGTGCCTTGAGGACCGTGGTTGGGAATGCCTGCTCTAGGACATACGAGAAAGGTTTCTTCGTAGCCGGTGCAACTGAGGGGAGAAAAGGAGACTTACCCGCGGTAGCCGTGGTAATCCACGCATCCAGCGCCTCCCCAAAGAGAGCCTGACCTTTGTATGGTAGGCTCTCCACACACTTCCTGGATTCCGCGTCCGCAGACCAGTTGCGCAGCCAGAGACCCCTGCGAGCCGAGACGGACATGGAGGAGATCCACGCAGCCATGGAACTCAGGTCTTTCATGGAATCCACCAGGAACCCTGCAGAATCCTGAATATTACGTAAAAATAAAACAACGTCACCTTTGTCCAGCGTAGATGACTCCTCCTGTAGAGTGATTGACCACCTGGCAATAGCTTTAGCAATCCAAGCACAGGCCATAGTAGGCCGCAATATGGCCCCTGAAGCCGTGTAAATGGATTTTCGTGTAGCATCCACCTTTGCGATCTGCCGGGTCCTTTAACGCGGTAGATCCCGGCCCCGGTAATACCACCTGTTTGGACAGCCTGGAGACAGAGGCGTCGACCATCGGTGGGGACTCCCATCTCTTTCTATCTTCCTCTGGGAAGGAAAAAGCCACCAAGACCCTCTTGGGAATCTGGAATTTCTTTTCCGGAGTTTTCCATGCCTTTTCAAAGATAGCATTCAATTCCTTGGATGCCGGGAAGGTGAGGGGGGGCTTCTTATTATCTGTGAAGAAGGCCTCCTCCACCTGTTCCGGAACTGTGTCTGAAATATGTACAACATCCCTAACAGCCTCAATCATCACCTGCACCCTCTTAACAAGTGATGCCGTCCCCCTCAATACATCCCCGTCACCGTCTGCAGCGTCAGAGTCGGTGTCCGTGTCATCCTGCATAAAATGCCAGCGCACGTTTATGAGAATGAACCGCAGGGGACCCCGAGGAGGCAGAATCAGACCACACCACCATAGAGGACTGGAGGACCTGAATGGCATGCTCAGTCCTAGCAACCCTATCAGAAATCTGGGAAATAGTCCTCCTCAGAGAGGCTAACCATTCCGGCTCTCTAGCTGGGATCTGCGCTAAAACAGTGCAATCCTGATTACATGGCATGGGATCTTCCTGGGAAGACAAATCCTCTGCACCATATGAAACAGTGTCCCTGGACATGTTGTCACACACCCTCAAACACCCCACATACACACAGGGTACTGGAAGAAGGAGTTTCCCCCCAAGAGACACAGAGATTGGAGCCCACCCACACACAGCGCTATTACAGGTATAAGGAGACCCCAAACCAGCGCTGACTGTGTCCATTAATAGGAGAGACAGCCTATAATACAGCCTCCCCTCCCTTCTACAACCCCCTGGTACCGTGCAGATAGCTGGAGTCATTCAGGAGAGACCTGGCATCCACTGGCAGGAAAATGGCGCTGAACGCTGCTGGGTCCGCTCTGAGGAGAAGCTCCGCCCCCTCAATGGCGATGTCTTCCCGCTCAATGAAGATTATACTGGCCGGAGGGATTTATGCTGGCCTGGATCCACAGACCCCCGACAGGCTGCTTGTGGTCAGATTAGGGTCCGAAGCTGGCCCAGGGCTTCACCGCAGTACCGCTGAGACTTCCAGGAGCGCAGTTGAGACCGCGCTCCTACCCTCTAGCCGCCCTCTTCACACTGACCCCCCGCTTGCAAGGGGGGACAGTGACTCACTCGTCATCTTCAGTTCCCTGAGGGTGTGGCAGCTGGCTGCCAGGGGGACGTGATCAGACCCCGCTGGAGCTCAACGTCCAGTCAGCAGGGGCAGAACCATGCAGGGCGGACACTACTCCTCCCCTCTCAGTCCCTCGCTGCAGGGAGGCTGTCGCCAGCAGCCTCCATGTAAAAAAATAAACTCTGAAATAAAGAAAATACAATTTTCCTAGGAGAGCTCCCCTAGCTGTGACCGGCTCCTCCGAGAACATTTTCTAAACTGAGTCTGGTAGGTGGGGCATAGAGGGAGGAGCCAGCCCACACTCTCAAACTCTTAAAGTGCCAATGGCTCCTGGTGGACCCGTCTATACCCCATGGTACTATTATGGACCCAAGCATCCTCTAGGACACAAGAGGAAAAAAAACAAAAAAACACACACTATAATGACATTTGCATACAGTCAGATTAAACCGAGGTGAAACGGTATAATATCAGTGTATAAGACACACAGCTCCTCTACAGATCATATAGTGACAGTCACTTTGGTATATTGGCGAGACCCTAAATCCCACCTACCTGATCCTCCTGTGGGATCCTGTGATTCTCCTCTGTACAGTCCTGGGAATACAGAGGACGGGGACATCTCTCTGGGGTATCTCTGTTACTGGGCCCATCTGTAGGAGACACACAGTGACTATATGTACAGTGTATATATGTGATTATCAGGTGATGTGTGTATATAGGGGCCCCCATACCTGCTCTCTCCTGTACAATACATGACAGTTTCCTCTTACCCAGTGATGTGAGGGGCCGGTGATTCTCCATCATCACGTCCTTGTACAGACCCCTGTGTTCCTCTATACACTCCACCTCCTGCATGGAGACATAGACAGTGATATCATGACACCTTATAGACACCTGACACACACAGTGATACAGTCATCACCCAGACACGTCCCCAGTTACTGTATAATGCCCCATTCCCAGCAGTCACCTCTCCAGTCATCACCCAGACACATCCCCTGGTGTTACTGTATAATGCCGCATACCCAGCAGTCACCTCTCCAGTCATCACCCAGACACGTCCCCTGGTGTTACTGTATAATGCCTCATTCCCAGCAGTCACCTCTCCAGTCATCACCCAGACACGTCCCCTGGTGTTACTGTACAATGCCCCATTCCCAGCAGTCACCCCTCCAGTCATCACCCAGACACATCTCCTGGTGTTACAGTATAATGTCCCATTCCCAGCAGTCACCTCTCCAGTCATCACCCAGACACGTCCCCTGGTGTTACTGTATAATGTCCCATTCCCAGCAGTCACCTCTCCAGTCAGCAGCTGAATGATCTTGTTGGTGAGTTCCAGGATCTTCTGGTCATTGTCTCCCTCATGTATCAGTGAGTGAGGTGGAGGCACCGGGATGGGGCTCTGGGTCCTCCTGACACGTGGGGATAGCTGGGCGCCTTCTTCACTACTGTGTATTCCTGTGAAATGCGGGAGACACCAAATATCATTGCATACACTCCTAGATCTCCTTACCTCCCCAGCCATGTCCCTGTATTATTACTATAGATATAAGTGATGTCACTGTGACACTCCCAGATCTCCTCACCTCCCCAGTCATGTCCCTGTATTATTACTATAGATATAAGTGATGTCACTGTGACACTCCCAGATCCCCCTCACCTCCCCAGTCATGTCCCTGTATTATTACTATAGATATAAGTGATGTCACTGTGACGCTCCCAGATCCCCTCACCTCAAGAAGGATGGCAGCAGGAGACAGGCTGTCGGAAGGTGAGGGGGCAGCAGGGGCAGACGGGATGGCAGGTGTAGGGTCAGTGGGAAACAGACTGGTGATAGCAGGAAAGGGTGGTTGTAGAAGACAGGTGGCAGCAGGTGAGGTGGTAGGATGGGGGGATCCGGTAGGTGAGGAGGGGTTGCAGTAGAGATGGGGTAATGAAAGGCAGGGGGCTGAATGTGTGTGTGTGTGGGGGGGGGGTAGGAGACAATGGTCAGCAGGTGAGGAAAGGAGCAGGTGAGGGGGTCAACAGTAGACAGGTGGGGAGCGGCTGGAGACTGGGAAGGGACAGGTAGGTCGCAGCAGAAAGTGGTGGCAGTGGGCCACAGGTAAGGGGGGTTGCAGGGTGAGATGGGATACGGCAGCCATCACCTGGAGGATGAGAGCGGCAGGAAATGGAGGAGGGTGACGGCAGGAGAGACAGGTGAGGAAGGGAAGCGGCAGCCATTATCTAGAGGATGAGAGCGGCAGTAGAGACAGGTGGGGATGCTGTTCGCGTCTGCCAGTCTTTTAAATGTCCCTCCAAAAATGGTTGCCATCTCCTCTAGCTACCGTCAGAAGTGTCTCCTCTGAGGCGGTGGCCATTTTGGGTGGGACACTTTCAACATTATTCCATGCGGAAACCAGACATGGAATACTGTCTCAAAGTGACCGCAGCCGCATTCGCCCCGTGCGATTGCACAAATCGCCTAGCCCTAGAAATGGCTTTGGTGGCAGAAGACTGGGGTGTGGCAGGAGATAGGTGAAGGGGCAACAGGAGAATGACAGGGAGCGGCAGGTCAGAAAGGCAGCAGGGACAGATATGGGGCAGCAGGTGAGGGGACATTAGGAGAATGTCAGAGGAAGCATGGGGGGGTATTAAAAGAATATCAGGGGCACCAGGTGATAGACAGGGCAAGCAGGCGAGATGGCATTAGGAGAATGTTAGAGGCATTAGGAGAATGTCAGGGGCAGCAGATGACAGACGGACAGCAGATGAGGGGGCATAAGGAGAATGCCGAGGGCAGCAGGTGAGGGGGCATTAGGAGAATGCCAGGGGCACCAGGTGAGGGGGCATTTGGAGAATGCCAGGGGCACCAGGTGAGGGGGCATTTGGAGAATGCCAGGGGCACCAGGTGAGGGGGCATTTGGAGAATGCCAGGGGCACCAGGTGAGGGGGCATTAGGAGAATGCCAGGGGCACCAGGTGAGGGGGCATTAGGAGAATGCCAGGGGCACCAGGTGACAGACAGGGGGTGGCAAATGAGGGAGCATCAGGAGAATGTCAGGGGCAGCAGGTGAGGGGGCATTAGGAGAATGTCAGAGGCAGCAGGAGGGGGGCATTAGTAGAAAGTGGAGGAGCAGCAGGTGAGGGGGCATTAGGAGAATGTCAGAGGCAGCAGGTGAGGGGGCATTAGGAGAATGTCAGGGGCAGCAGGAGAAGGGGGCGTTAGGAGAATGTCAGGGGCAGCAGGTGAGGGGGCATTAGGAGAATGTCAGGGGCAGCACGTGAGGGGGCGTTAGGAGAATGTCAGGGGCAGCAGGTGAGGTGACATTAGGAGAATTCTAAGGGGCAGCATATAAGGGGGCATCCTGAGAGGATAGGAGCAGGAGAGGGGGGTATTAGGAGAGTGTCAGGGGCAGGAGGGGGATATTAGGAGAGGTTGGGGCAGGAGAGGTTGGGGCAGGAGAGGAGATATTAGGAGAATGTAGGGGCAGGAGAGGGGGTATTAGGAAAGGTTGGGAGCAGAAGAGGGGGTATTAGGAGAATGTAGGGGCAGGAGATTGGGTATTAGGAGAGTTTGGGAGCAGGAGATTGGGTATTAGGAGAGCTTGGGGGCAGGAGAGGGGATATTAGGAGAGGTTGGGGGCAGGAGAGGGGATATTAGGAGAGGTTGGGGGCAGGAGAGGGGGTATTAGGAGAGGATGGGGGCAGAAGAGGGTGTATTATGAGAAGTTGGGGGAAGGAGAGGGGGTATTAAGAGAAGTTGGTGGCAGGAGAGGGGGTATTAGGAGAGGTTGGAGGCAGGTGAGGGGGTATTAGGTGATAGGGTATGTTAACCTATTCAGGTCTGATTATGAATTCTCTTCAGTCATCAGTCAGAATGCTGTTTCCCTTAGCAACCGGTTGGAGATCAGTGAATGAATAAGTGACACCGGATCATTGTGTAACCTAAGCAGTTCATAGTTGATCTGTTAGGGGGCCATCATGGCTTTATTTTTATAGCAAAAGAACAAAGGATTCATGTGTGCCAATACAATTAGCCAATCAGCATACACCATGTATGTCTTGAAAACTGAAACACGTCATCTGTCAAACAATATTATAAATTGCAATTAAAACATATTTATTGCTTTGCGATTATCAGCTTTCCCGGAACATCCCTTCTGGAGGTCAGGACAGGTCAAAATCCTCCCCAATGTTCAGAACTTTTGGCGATATGCTTGACTGGCCTTGGAATACATCTGGCATTATAACAATGAGTAATTCATGCTTTGAAATACAATGTTGCTTATAATATATCTGTGAAGCTTCTTAAGGAAACACTAACCTAAAGAAGTGAGGAGCAGTAAATATCTTTGTTAAATGTGAAAAAGCTTGAATCAATATATATTTGCCATTTAAAGGAAGCTCATACACTATCATAGGTAAGGGTGGGGGCAGGAGAGGGGGTATTAGGAGAATGTAGGGGCAGGAGATTGGGTATTAGGAGAGGTTGGGGACAGTAGAGGGGGTATTAAGAGAGGATAGGGGCAGGAGAGGGGGTATTAGGAGAGGAGAGGGACAGGAGATGGGGTATTAGGAGAGGATAGGGGCAGGAGAGGATGGGGCAGGAGAGGGGGTATTAGGAGAGGATAGGGGCATGAGATGGTGTATTAGGAGAGGTTGGGTGCAGGAGATGGGGAATTAGGAGATGTTGGGGCAGTAGAGGGGGTATTAGGTGAAGTTGGGGCAGGAGAGGGGGTATTAGGAGAGGATGGGGCAGGAGAGGAGGTATTAGGAGAGGCTTGGGGCAGGAGAGGGGGGATTGGGAGAGATTGGGGCAGGAGAGGGGGTATTAGGAGAGGTTGGGGACAGGAGAGGGGGTATTAGGAGAATGTAGGGGCAGGAGATTGGGTATTAGGAGCAGTTGGGGACTGGAGAGGGGTACTAGGAGAGGAGAGGGGGTATTAGGAGAGGATGGGGGCAGGAGAGGGAGTATTAGGAGAATGTAGGGGCAGGAGATTGGGTATTAGGAGAGGTTGGGTGCAGGAGATTGGGTATTAGGAAAGGTTGGGTGCAGGAGAAGGGGTTTTAGGAGAGGTTGAGGCAGGAGAGGGGGTATTAGGAGAGGCTTGGGGCAGGAGAGGGGGTATTAGGAGAGGTTGGGGCAGGAGAAGCGGTATTAGGAGAGGCTTGGGGCAGGAGAGGGGCGATTGGGAGAGATTGGGTGCAGGAGAGGGGGTATTAGGAGAGGTTGGGGGCAGGAGAGGGGGTATTAGGAGAGGTTGGGACAGGGTACAGGTGGGATTAGTGGACATTACCTGGAGGATGAGGGGGCAGGAGGTCACACCCTGGATGGAGGAATATGTACCGGAAGTGGGTGGGGCGGTATTTCCGAGCCATCGTCAGCATAGCGCATGGGATTATGGGTAGTGACTACCACGGCAACTCAGCAACCAGGAGCTGCCCGCCCACTCGCTGCCCATAGGCCGCAGCTCCAGTCACTGTTAGACCCAGCCCCGCCCTCTCTCCCTCTCTAGTGATGGGTAGTTCATGAATGATTAGTTCAAAATGAACTAATCTCAAAGTGAACTAGTTTGTTCAGGTCACAGCTTTGGCAAAGATTAGTTCATCAGGAAGGAGGAGTCAGACACAGACAGAATAGAGCCAGCAGCTGCATTAGGCTTCTCACTGTCTCATTCACTCACTGGATTTTCACTTCCTGAATCTGATGCTGTGAAATGAAAGGTAAAAGTACAACACAGCCCAGCAATACAGATCTAATAAAAAGATGGGATCCGGACTGAAAGTCGACAGTAACTAGGTCGACAATGTCTAGGTCGACCACTATTGGTCGACAGTGACTAGGTCGATAGGGTGTCTAGGTCGACAGGGTCTTTAGGTCGACATGAGGTTTTCACAATTTTTTTCTTTTTTTGTTAACCTTTTCATACTTAACGATCCATGTGGACTACGATTGGAACGGTAATCTGTGCCGAGGGAACTAAACGACGCCAAAATAACATTCAAAACTCATGTCGACCTTTTGATCTGCAGACCTAGAACATGTCGACCTAAAGACCCTGTCGACCTAGTTACTGTCGACCAATAGTGGTCGACCTAGACACTGTCGACTTTCAATACCACACCCTAAACAAATAGCATCTGCATTGCCTAGCCAAAGTCTATGTGTGTCTGTGAGTGAGCATGTGTGGTCATGCTGCTCACCTTTCTGTGATACAATCACTGTCCTATTAGTCCAGATGTCCGAACACTTGCTGCTACTTCTGGTACTACTGGCTTCTGTGCATACTGCTGTGCTAAACCTTCTGCTGGGTGTTGTGTAGGTGCAGCTGCAGCAGCACTGTTGTTATTCAGCTCTCACTCAGCAATACTCATGAGTCAGTACATCTCTGCTGCCACAGGGGGCACTGCTGTGATCAGACATGGAGTGGACTCACTCTGTGGAGCTGATTGAGTTACATTTTCCTGACGACTCCTTGCAAGTAGTTCATTACAGATCACTGATCAGATCTCTGACTCATACAGCCATACGAGTCAGTGCAGTACCTCTAAGCTACCATGTGTGGCACTGCTGTGCTCAGGCATATGCATTGTATGGAGCTGATACTGAACTGCATATAGCCATGATTCATTCCCCCAGTATATTAGGTAACAAGCTACACTCCCAATCAGCTACAGACACAGCGCTGAGTCCCTGTAGGGTCAGATTACTCCACACAAGACACAGGGGGATATATACTATGAACCTTCAAGTAACATAAAGTGGAGCAGTTGCCCCTAGCAACCAATCAGCTTCTGTCACTTTATATACTGTTGAAGATAAATGACAGAAGCTGATTGGTTACTTTACAACATATCCACGTTATCTCTCTCTAAGGTCTGTTACATTGGGGCAAAGGGACTTTTTTTTCTTTTAATTATTGTATTTCAAAAGCAGAAAAAGTGACTTATGAGGTTACTCTGAATTTGGGTCACTTGCATATTATGAAGTAAAAAGGAGTACCACCAATGGGAGTAATATGGCAGAGATACGTATGTCACTATAAGGTTGTTATATAACTTATTGCTTTTCTTACATATAAAACAATGTGACATATTACACCTATCTGATCATTTACTCCTACAATGAGCTAGTACTAGAAATATCTGCTCTATGTGTAATAGTCTAGACTAGTTCTACATCCAATCACTCCTCTCAGTCTCAGAGTCAGTGAGTGACAGGATGAACTACATGAACTAATCTTCTGATAGAACTAGATTTCCCATCACTACCCTCACCCTCCCATACGCCGCAGCCCCGCCCCCTCTCCCTCCCATACGCCACAGCCCCGCCCCCTCTTTCTCCCATACATCACAGCCCCGCCCCCTCTTCCTCCCATACGCCGCAGCACTGTCCCCGCCCCCTATCCCTACTATTGGTAGCAGCCCAGTCCCCGCCCACAGCTGCCTCCTGCACAGCGCATGGGATCAGCCACCAGCCCAGCCCACTCTCTCATAGGCTGCAGCATCCCGTCACTCAGCCAGCCCCGCCCCTGTCTCTACCTATTGGTCGCAGGGTCCAGTAACTCAGTCACCTTTCTCCCGCTCATTGCTCGTAGTCCAGCCCCCTCTCCCTCCCAACACGTCATGATGAGTGACGGGACGCTCAAATCAATGGCGGGTAGAATGGGAGGGGCTGGATGATGAGTATCTGCGGCCTGTGTCGGGAGACTGGGCGGGGCTGCTCCTGGTAGCTTAGTGACTGTGGCTGTCCCTACCCATAATCCCATGCGCTATGCAGATGGTGACCCGGAAACAGTGCCCCGCCCCTTCCAATACACAGAGCTCCGCCCCCGGTCTCCTCTGCTGCCGCCTCCTTCTCCAGGTAATGGCCGCCGCCCCCTCTCCTGCCGGGCAGGGTGTATGTGCTGCAGTGTGTGGTGCATGGAGAGTATATTACCCGTGTCATACACACACACAGCGTTGCTCACACTGATGTCACTGCTCATACAGGGTGTTACACATAGGGGGCGGTATACACACATAGGGGGGAGGTATACACACATAGGGAGGCTGTATACACACATAGGGGCAGTACACACACATAGGGGGCGGTATACACACATAGGGGGTGGTATACACACATAGGGGGTGGTATACACACATAGGGGGCGGTATACACACATAGGGGGAGGTATACACACATAGGGGGAGGTATACACACATAGGGGGAGGTATACACACATAGGGGGCGGTATACACACATAGGGGGCGGTATACACACATAGGGGGCGGTATACACACATAGGGGGCGGTATACACACATAGGGGGAGGTATACACACATAGGGGGCGGTATACACACATAGGGGCGGTATACACACATAGGGGGCGGTATATACACATAGGGGGAGGTATACACACATAGGGGGAGGTATACACACATAGGGGGCGGTATACACACATAGGGGGGTGGTATACACACATAGGGGACGGTATACACACATAGGGGACGGTATACACACATAGGGGCCGGTATATACACATAGGGGGAGGTATACACACATAGGGGGCGGTATACACACATAGGGGGGCAGTATACACACATAGGGGGAGGTATACACACATAGGGGTAGGTATACACACATAGGGGGCGGTATACACACATAGGGGGCGGTATATACACATAGGGGGAGGTATACACACATAGGGGGCGGTATACACACATAGGGGGAGGTATACACACATAGGGGGCGGTATACACACATAGGGGCGGTATACACACATAGGGGGCGGTATATACACATAGGGGGAGGTATACACACATAGGGGGAGGTATACACACATAGGGGGCGGTATACACACATAGGGGGGTGGTATACACACATAGGGGACGGTATACACACATAGGGGACGGTATACACACATAGGGGGAGGTATACACACATAGGGGGCGGTATACACACATAGGGGCGGTATACACACATAGGGGGCGGTATATACACATAGGGGGAGGTATACACACATAGGGGGAGGTATACACACATAGGGGGCGGTATACACACATAGGGGGGTGGTATACACACATAGGGGACGGTATACACACATAGGGGACGGTATACACACATAGGGGCCGGTATATACACATAGGGGGAGGTATACACACATAGGGGGCGGTATACACACATAGGGGGGCAGTATACACACATAGGGGGAGGTATACACACATAGGGGTAGGTATACACACATAGGGGGCGGTATACACACATAGGGGGCGGTATATACACATAGGGGGAGGTATACACACATAGGGGGAGGTATACACACATAGGGGGCGGTATACACACATAGGGGGGAGGTATACACACATAGGGGGGTGGTATACACACATAGGGGACGGTATACACACATAGGGGACGGTATACACACATAGGGGCCGGTATATACACATAGGGGGAGGTATACACACATAGGGGGCGGTATACACACATAGGGGGGCAGTATACACACATAGGGGGAGGTATACACACATAGGGGGGCGGTATACACACATAGGGGGGCGGTATACACACATAGGGGGGCAGTATACACACATAGGGGGGCGATGTATCTGTGGGGGTTGGTGCCGACTTCCCGCTTATTTAGTGTGCTATAATGTGAATTTCACCTTGTACTGTGTGCTATAATGTGAAAGAGGCACCAGTACTAGATAGTATAAGGGGTTCTACTACACTAAACATGCCCCCTTTTAAGTGACCACGCCCCCTTTTCTGGAGCGCACGCGCATGATTGAGTCCTTGACTTTTGCATACCCCCACTTCAAAATTTCCACTTTGACCACTGATGCTACCCCTGTATATTATGACAACACAGGCCGCTCCTCCTGTATACTATGACAGCGCAGGATGCTACCCCTGTATATTATGCCAACACAGGCCGCTTCTCCTGTATACTATAACAGCACAGGATGCTACCCCTGTACACTATAACAACACAGGCCACTCCCCCTGTATATTATGACAATACAGGCCACTCCCCCTGTATATTATGACAATACAGGCCAATCCCCCTGTATATTATGACACTACAGGTCGCTCCCCCTGTATACTATGACAGCACTGGATGTTACCCCTGTATATTATGACAACACAGGCCGCTCCTCCTGTATACTATAACAGCACAGTATGCTACCCCCTGTATTTTATGACAACACAGGCCGCTCCTCCTGTATATTATGACAACACAGGCTGCTCCCCTGTATACTAAGACAACACAGGCCACTCCCCCTGTATATTATGACAACACAGGCCGCTCCTACTGTATACTATGACAGCACAGGATGCTACCCCTCTATATTATGCCAACACAGGCTGCTCCCCCTGTATACTATGACAGCACAGGATGCTACCCCCTGTATACTATAACAGCACAGGCCGCTCCTCCTGTATAGTATGACAGCACAGGATGCTACCCCTGTATATTATGACAACACAGGCCGCTCCTCCTGTATACTATGACAGCACAGGATGCTACCCCTGTATATTATGGCAACACAGGATGCTACCCCTGTATATTATGACAACACAGGCCACTCCTCCTGTATACTATGACAGCACAGGATGCTACCCCCTGTATTTTATGACAACACAGGCCGCTCCTCCTGTATACTATGACAGCACAGGATGCTACCCCTGTATATTATGACAACACTGGCCGCTCCTCCTGTATACAATGACAGCACAGGATGCTACCAATGTATACTATAACAGCACAGGATGCTACCCCCTGTATTTTATGACAACACAGGCCGCTCCTCCTGTATACTATGACAGCACAGGATGCTACCCCTGTATATTATGACAACACGGGCCGCTCCTCCTGTATACTATGACAGCACAGGATGCTACCCCTCTATATTATGACAACACAGGCTGCTCCCCCTGTATACTATGACAGCACAGGATGCTACCCCCTGTATACTATAACAGCACAGGCTGCTCCCCTGTATACTATGACAGTATAATCTGCTACCCCTGTATATTATGACAACACAGGCCACTCTCCCTCAATACGATGACAACACAGGCCGCTACCACTGTATATAACAACACAGGCCGCTCCCCCTGTATACTATGACAGCACAGGATGCTACCCCCTGTATACTATAACAGCACAGGCTGCTCCCCTGTATACTATGACAGTATAATCTGCTACCCCTGTATATTATGACAACACAGACCACTCTCCCTGTATATTATGACAACACAGGCCACTCTCCCTCTATACAATGACAACACAGGATGATAACCCTGTATATAACAACACAGGCCGCTACCCCTGTATACTATGACAGCACAGGATGCTCCCCCTGTATATTATGACAACACAGGACACTCCCCCTGTATATTATGACAACACAGGATGCTACCCCTGTATATTATGACAGCACAGGATGCTACCATTGTATACTATAACAGCACAGGCCGCTCTACCTGTATACTATGACAGCACAGGATGCTACCCCCTGTATTTTATGACAACACAGGCCGCTCCTCCTGTATACTATGACAGCACAGGATGCTACCCCTGTATATTATGACAACACTGGCCGCTCCTCCTGTATACAATGACAGCACAGGATGCTACCAATGTATACTATAACAGCACAGGATGCTACCCCCTGTATTTTATGACAACACAGGCCGCTCCTCCTGTATACTATGACAGCATAGGATGCTACCCCTGTATATTATGACAACACGGGCCGCTCCTCCTGTATACTATGACAGCACAGGATGCTACCCCTGTATATTATGGCAACACAGGATACTACCCCTGTATATTATGACAACACAGGCCACTCCCCCTGTATATTATGACAACACAGGCCACTCCCCCTGTATATTATGACAACACAGGCCGCTCCCCCTGTATATTATGACAGCACAGGATCCTACCCTTGTATATTATGACAACACAGGCCGCTCCTCCTGTATACTATGACAGCACAGGATGCTACCCCTGTATATTATGCCAACACAGGCCGCTTCTCCTGTATACTATAACAGCACAGGATGCTACCCCTGTATACTATGACAATACAAGCCACTCCCCCTGTATATTATGACAATACAGGCCAATCCCCCTGTCTATTATGACACTACAGGTCGCTCCCCCTGTATACCATGACAGCACAGGATGTTACCCCTGTATATTATGACAACACAGGCCGCTCCTCCTGTATACTATAACAGCACAGTATGCTACCCCCTGTATTTTATGACAACACAGGCCGCTTCTCCTGTATATTATGACAACACAGGCTGCTCCCCTGTATACTAAGACAACACAGGCCACTCCCCCTGTATATTATGACAACACAGGCAGCTCCCCCTGTATACTATGACAGCACAGGATGCTACCCCTGTATATTATGACAACACGGGCCGCTCCTCCTGTATACTATGACAGCACAGGATGCTACCCCTGTATATTATGACAACATAGGCTGCTCCTCCTGTATACTATGACATCACAGGATGCTAACCCTGTTATATTATGGCAACACAGGATGCTACCCCCTGTATATTATGACAACACAGGCCACTCCCCTGTATATTATGACAACACAGGCCACTCCCCCTGTATATTATGACAACACAGGCCACTCTCCCTCTATACAATGACAACACAGGATGCTAACCCTGTATATAACAACACAGGCCGCTACCCCTGTATACTATGACAGCACAGGATGCTCCCCCTGTATATTATGACAACACAGGACACTCCCCCTGTATATTATGACAACACAGGATGCTACCCCTGTATATTATGACAGCACAGGATGCTACCATTGCATACTATAACAGCACAGGATGCTACCCCCTGTATTTTATGACAACACAGGCCGCTCCTCCTGTATAGTATGACAGCACAGGATGCTACCCCTGTATATTATGACAACACAGGCCGCTCCTCCTGTATACTATGACAGCACAGGATGCTACCCCTGTATATTATGACAACATAGGCTGCTCCTCCTGTATTCTATGACATCACAGGATGCTAACCCTGTATATTATGGCAACACAGGATGCTACCCCTGTATATTATGACAACACAGGCCACCCCCCCTGTATATTATGACAACACAGGCCACTCCCCGTGTATATTATGACAACACAGGCCGCTCCCCCTGTATATTATGACAGCACAGGATCCTACCCTTGTATATTATGACAACACAGGCCGCTCTACCTGTATACTAAGACAACACAGGCTGCTCCCCCTGTATACTATGGCAACACAGGATGCTACCCCTGTATATTATGATAACACAGGCCACTCCCCCTGTATATTATGACAACACAGGCCGCTCCCCCTGTATATTATGACAACACAGGCCGCTCCCCCTGTATATTATGACAGCACAGGATCCTATCCTTGTATATTATGACAACACAGGCCGCTCTACCTGTATACTAAGACAACACAGGCTGCTCCCCCTGTATACTATGGCAACACAGGATGCTACCCCTGTATATTATGACAACACAGGCCACTCCCCCTGTATATTATGACAGCACAGGATCCTACCCTTGTATATTATGACAACACAGGCCGCTCTACCTGTATACTAAGACAACACAGGCTGCTTCCCCTGTATACTATGACAACATAGGCTGCTCCCGCTGTATACTATGACAGCTCACGATGCTACCCCTGTATATTATGACAACACATGCCACTCCTTCTGTATAGAAAGACATTACATGCCGCTCACCCTATATAATAATAGTAACAAGACACCACAGGCACTTACCCCTGTATAAAAGGGCAACACAGGCTGCTCCCCCTGTGTAGTAGGATGTCATAATCCACTACCCCTGTTTAGGAGGATGCCCCAGGTCGCTCCCCCTGTAGTGTAGTACAACACATAGCGCTCCACTGTATAGTACAATGCCATTATATGTATAGAATAACGGTAGCGGCGGGGTCTGCTCCACCTGTATTACAGTAACGGCGGGGTCTGATACACCTGTATTACGGTAACGGCGGGGTCTGATACACCTGTATTACGGTAACGGCGGGGTCTGCTCCACCTGTATTACAGTAACGGCGGGGTCTGATACACCTGTATTACGGTAATGGCGGGGTCTGCCCCACCTGTATTACGGTAACGCCGGGGTCTGCACCACCTGTATTACGGTAACGGCGGGGTCTGCGCCACCTGTATTACGGTAAAGGCGGAGTCTGCGCCACCTGTATTACGGTAACGGCGGGGTCTGCGCCACCTGTATTACAGTAATAGGACACTAGAGTGTCAGCCACCTGTACAGGGATAATGCAGCACCAGAGGCTGCTCCAGCTGCACTATAACAAGGCACCAGAGGCTGCTCCCCCTGTAGTACAGAACCTGACACCAGAGCTGCTCAGCCTATAGAATAATAATAATAATATCATTACCTGCTGCCAGACACAGCAATGGCTGCTCTCTGCTCCTGCTGCCTTGTGGGAATGATAGAAGGAAGGCGGAGCTCAGACCAGGGGAAAATGGCCGCCGCTCCTGACGTCACTACACGGCCAGGGAACCTATTGCTGCAGCCGGACTGGTCTACAAGAAAATGGCCGCCGGCCTCCTGCACTGAGGACATGTATTGTAATAGTTATTACATAGGGCGGGGCTGTGGGAGTGGTGTACGAGGGGAGGGGCCAGTAACCTGTAAGCAGCTTTTGCCAATCATGCCCTACTTCCTGCCTGTGCGTTCCACCTGACTTCCGGTCTGTGCGTTCCACATGCAGGAAGTAAGTTTTCATCGACTGCTGCAGCCTCCCAGTGTCCGTGAAGATCAGGTAATGGCGTCTTACTATACAGGGGGAGCAGCATGTGGTGTCCTGTTGTTATTATTATACAGGGGGAGCAGCCTGTGGTGTCCTGTTATTATTATACAGGGGAGCAGACTGTGGTGTCCTGTTATTATTATTATACAGGGGGAGCAGCCTGTGTTGTCCTGTTGTTGTTATTATTATACAGGGGGAGCAGCCTGTGGTGTTCTGTTATTAATACTATACAGGGGGAGCAGCCTGTGTTGTCCTGTTGTTGTTATTATTATACAGTGGGAGCAGCCTAAGGTGTCCTGTTATTATTATACAGAGTGAGCGGCCTGTGGTGTCCTGTTGTTGTTATTATTATTATTATTATTATTATTATTATACAGGGGGAGCAGCCTGTGGTGTCCTATTATTATTATTATACAGGGGGAGCAGCATGTGGTGTCCTGTTTTTATTATTTTACAGGAGGAGCAGCCTGTGGTGTCCTGTTATTATTATTATTATTGTTATACAGGAGGAGCAGCCTGTGGTGTCCTGTTATTATTAGTGTTATACAGGTGGAGCAGGTTTTTGTGTACAGTTATTATTATACAGGGACACCAGCTTGTGGTGTCCTGGTATTATTATTATGTGTTGGGAGTGGTGGTGATGTCCTACAATACAGGAGGAATGGCCTGAGGTGTCCTGCTTTTAAAGACATCTGTTATTATTTTTATACTGGGGTGCAGCCTTTAGTGTCATTATTATTATTATTATTATTATTATTATTATTAATTTTATTATATGTAATTGTGAGGATTGAAAATATTGCTCAGTATGAAGCAAATGTATATCAGACTCCTGGGAGTGTCACTGTGACATCACTTATATCTATAGTAATAATACAGGGACATGACTGGTGAGGTGAGGGGAACTGGGAGCGTCACAGTGACATCACTTATATCTATAGTAATAATACAGGGACATGACTGGGGAGGTGAGGGAACTGGGAGTGTCACATTGACATCACTTATATCTATAGTAATAATACAGGGACATGACTGGTGAGGTGAGGGGAACTGGGAGCGTCACAGTGACATCACTTATATCTATAGTAATAATACAGGGGCATGACTGGGGAGGTGAGGGGAACTGGGAGTGTCACAGTGACGTCACTTATATCTATAGTAATAATACAGGGACATGACTGGTGAGGTGAGGGGAACTGGGAATGTCACAGTGACATCACATATCTATAGTAATAATACAGGGACATGACTGGTGAGGTGAGGGGAACTGGGAGTGTCACAGTGACATCACTTATTTCTATAGTAATAATACAGGGACATGACTGGTGAGGTGAGGGGAACTGGGAGTGTCACAGTGACATCACTTATGTCTATAGTAATAATACAGGGACATGACTGGTGAGGTGAGGGGAACTGGCAGTGTCACAGTGACATCACATATCTATAGTAATAATACAGGAACATGACTGGGGAGGTGAGGGGAACTGGGAGTGTCACAATGACATCACATATCTATAGTAATGTAACCCCTCTTTTACCTGGGGGTACAGTGTATATGTGCAACGTGCCTCCACCAAAGCTATTTAGAGCCCAATACTCTAATTGCTTAAGAAATATCCTACCCCTGTAGTGGTCGCCTATAACATTAGTATGTGATGTAAGCAGATAGGACTATGCACATTTACCTATCGTACCTTTCCTTTGTGATTTCAGGCTCTTCCACAGATACGGAGACAGTTCCACCGGTAGGTATACTAGTTTTATATGTAAGAAGTTATAGGCCACCCTATACAGTTATATCATATAATACTCAAACCATGAACCGTTCTAATAATATAACCCACCTATACATAATAACATACCCCATCTATACATAATAATATACCCCACCTATACATAATAATATACCCCACCTATACATAATAATATACCCCACCTATACATAAGGTAATGCATGCAATACAAAAAATACGATTCCACAAGAAAGTTGTGGGGCTGCGTTTGATAAACCACCCGGGTTCTCTTACTATAATCGTGCACGGTTGGGGCCCTTTCGTGTCTGTGTATAAGAAGTACTCTGGGTTATATGATTATCCACTTGGAGCAATTGTCCTCACGATTGTTGAGCAATCCCTACTTTACGGCAATGAATAGCATGGTTTCCATTGAAGATCTAATTGTAGCGCTCCTAGACAACCTGAAACAGGAAGGTAGTACGCGGAGCTCTCCACCCTGGAATCCCTGACACCCGTGGTCTACTCGTTACATATAGTGGGGTGATGATCTGTGTTACCTGTCCCAGTATAAGCAGTGCCCCACTGTAGATCCGTGGGGGTGGCTCCAGAACATACAGAAGTCCCTGTTTTTTTTTTTTTTTTCAATAACTGTTTTATTGTAGTTTTTGTCAGGTTGCATGAGTATTTATACACAATGATAATATTGACATAATATAAGGAAGATCATAACAGATATAATCGAATATTCAGTAATAAAGGGCCACAGCTGGCCAATAACAATAGTGTACAACTGGAGCTGTCTTGGCAAAGACAAACAAACTACTTAACTATAAAGAGGGGGTATGGGAGGAAAAGGGGAGGGGGGGGGGGATGGGGGGCGCTACCAGAGTGTGTGTCCGCGGTGAGTAATATTTTAGTGAAGATAGCCACATGTGCGGTAATAAAACATATTGAAGGCAGGAAATCTATGCAAGCAATTGTATTGCGGGAGTCGGTCTAAAACCACAAAGTAGGTGAGGAGTATGGAGGGGAGATATGGGTTACTGAGGAGAAACATGAGAGGGGGTCGAGGCTCTGAAACTATCCGGTCATGGTCCATGAAGTATTTTCAAAGGACTGGATAAATGTGGAATAAGTCTGGGGATCTAAGGTGGATATATAGGGGTCCCATTTTCTATGGTATCTCTCAAGGCCTGGGTGATCTGGGAGCTGTACGGTCCTGCGGTCTAGGTAGAGGTTTTGTAGCATAATTTTAAAAACTTCACGTATTGAAGGGGCTGAGCTAACAATCCAATGTTTCAGAATAGTCTTTTTTGCGACCGTAAAGAGCATAGTGAACATGGGGAGTAGGGGTTTGAGGCCCTTAATTTCATGCCATGTTGTAAAGTTTATGCAGAGACATGCCAGTGGGTCTGGTCTCAGGGTAAGCGAGAAGTGGCTATTGATAAACCCAAAAAGCTTATTCCAGAAGCGCCTAATCATGGTACAATTCCAGAGGCAGTGAAAGAAGTCTGCTCTAGCTCCCTTGCATTTTGGGCATCTGTCGGAGACAGATGGGTCGATGTAAGATTGGGTACATGGAGGGAGGTAAGCTCTGTGTATGGATTTGAGATGAACCTCTTGCAGGTAGGCTGATCCCAGGGTTGACATGGTAGATAGAAAGTGTTGGGTGACAATTTCATATGGAGGCATTTCAGGAATATTTGTCGTCCAGGAGGTAATCAGTTTTTGTATGGAAGGTGTGGCGGGGTCGTTTACTATAAGGGAGTATATGTTTTTCAGTTTATAGGGGGGAGATTCCCAGTATCTGAGGGCTTTTGCTTATGGGGAAGTGGGGATAGGGATATATGGCTCGAGAGACAAGGAGGAGATGTAATGTCTAGATTGTAGGAACATGAAGAAGTGTGAGGAGGGGAGGGAGTACCTGTCTCTCAGAGTGGTAAACTGTGAAATGTGTCCCCCAGGGTCAAACACCTGAGAGGCTGTGCATAGTCCTCTTTCCCTCCAATGGTTGAACTGAGAGTTGTGAAGGGAAGGGGAGAATGAAGGGTTTCCCCATAGGGTTACATATGAAGAGGCTGTATGGTCGCTGCGCAGTTTCTTGTGAAGTTTCACCCAGCTGAGGTATGTGTCTTTTGAAGAGAGGGTGGTCCATTATGGAGGGTGGGATACAAGGTCTTTTAGAGTGTAGTAGGGCACAAGGGGAGAAGGGGTGGCAGATGGCCGAGTCTAGGGCTAAATCAGTATATGTGCTTCGTCCAAATAACCAGTCAGCAGCATATCGGAGAAAAACCACTAAGGAGTAAGAGAGGAGGTCGGGGACGCCCGCTCCACCCCTAGTTCGATCCATCACAAGTTTGAGGAAAGCAATCTTAGGTTTTTTCCCTTGCCACAGAAAGTGAGTCATTGGGGTATATGCAATTGCGGTCGAATTCCCGAAATTGTCGAATTTCGGGTCATTTTCGACCAAAAAAAAAAATTCGCCTATGCAATGCAGTGCTTTCCGACCAAAAAACGGACTTTCAAAATTCGACTTTTTGAAATTCGACTTTTTGCAAATTCGACTTTTCTGCAATGATACAAGTGCTGCAATTCGACCAAAGCATATTCAATTCAAGTTTGGAAATTCGACAGCAGTGCTTTTAGACAGCAAATTCGTCATTTTCAATCCGCCACACTTTGGAGGGTGAAAACAAATAAAAAAATTTTAAACATGTTTTTTTTGGTGTTTTTTTTTTTGGGGAATAGCAGATCTATTTATATTAGAAGGGATTAGGTACTTTTTTTTTTTTGGGGGAGGCACAAATATTATTTATATATTTTTTAAAATATTATTATTATTTTTTTATTTTTTTTTATTGCTGGAACGGTAAAATCAGAAAAAAAAATGGCGTGGGGTCCCCCCTCCAAAGCATAACCAGCCTCGGGCTCATTGAGCTGGTCCTGGTTCTAAAAATGCGGGGAAAAAATTGACAGGGGATCCCCCGTATTTTTAAAACCAGCACCGGGCTCTGCGCCTGGTGCTGGTGCCAAAAATACGGGGGACAAAAAGAGTAGGGGTCCCCCGTATTTTTAACACCAGCATCGGGCTCCACTAGCTGGACAGATAATGCCACAGCCGGGGGTCACTTTTATGCCGTGCCCTGCGGCCGTGGCATCAAATATCCAACTAGTCACCCCTGGCCGGGGTACCCTGGGGGAGTGGGGACCCCTTCAATCAAGGGGTCCCCCCCCCCCAGCCACCCAAGGGCCAGGGGTGAAGCCCGAGGCTGTCCCCCCCCATCCAATGGGCTGCGTATGGGGGGGCTGATAGCCTTTGTGATAAAAAAAAGATATTGTTTTTTCCATTAGTACTACAAGTCCCAGCAAGCCTCCCCCGCAAGCTGGTACTTGGAGAACCACAAGTACCAGCATGCGGGAGAAAAACGGGCCCGCTGGTACCTGTAGTACTACTGGAAAAAAAATACCCAAATAAAAACAGGACACACACACCGTCGACAGTAAAACTTTATTTCACACTACCGACACACACATACTTACCTATGTTCACACGCCGACATCGGTCCTCTTCTCCATGTAGAATCCACGGATACCTGAAAAGCAAAGTTCAATATACTCACCTTAACCAGGGTCCAGAGATAAATCCACGTACTTGGCAAAAAAATAAAACGCATTTACCCGCTCCATAACGGACTGAAAGGTGTCCCATGCTGACACATGGGACACCTTTCCACGAATGAGACCTGTCAGTGACAGCTGTCACTGACAGGTCTCTAAGCCAATCAGGAAGCAAGTTGCGCTTACCTGATTGGCTGATCGCTGTCTGAACTCAGACAGCGCATCGCACAGCTCCCTCCATTATATTCAATGGTGGGAACTTAGCGGCTAGCGGTGAGGTCACCCGCCGGTCAGCGGCTGACCGGCGGGTGACCCCACCGCTACCCGCAAAGTTCCCACCATTGAAAGTAATGGAGCGGCTTTGCGAGGCGCTGTCAGAGTACAGACGGCGCACAGCCAATCAGGTGAGCGCCACGGCAGTAGCGCTTCCTGATTGGCTGAAGGGACATCAGTGACAGGAGTCACGTGATGTCCCGGCATTCGGGGGAAGGGGTCTGATGTGAAAACATTGGACCCCTTTCAGTCCGGTATGGCTCGGTGTTCGTTTTTTTTTTTTACAAAGTACGTGGATTTACCTCTGGACCTGGACCTCTGGACGCTGGAAGGTGAGTATAATTTTTTGACAGGTACCCTCGGATCGTCGGAGATCGTTGCAGTCGGCGTGTCAACACAGGTAAGTATGTGTGTGTCGGTGTATGAAATAAAGTTTTACTATCAAGGTGTGTGTCTCCTGTTTTTATTTGGGTATTTTTTTCCCAGTAGTACTACAGGTACCAGCGGGCCCGTTTTTCTCCCGCATGCTGGTACTTGTGGTTCTCCAAGTACCAGCTTGCGGGGGAGGCTTGCTGGGACTTGTAGTACTAATGGAAAAAACAATATCTTTTTTTTATCACAAAGGCTATCAGCCTCCCCATCCGCAGCCCATTGGATGGGGGGGGGGGCAGCCTCGGGCTTCACCCCTGGCCCTTGGGTGGCTGGGGGGGGACGACCCCTTGATTGAAGGGGTCCCCACTCCCCCAGGGTACCCCGGCCAGGGGTGACTAGTTGGATATTTAATGCCACGGCCGCAGGGCACGGCATAAAAGTGACCCCCGGCTGTGGCATTATCTGTCCAGCTAGTGGAGCCCGATGCTGGTGTTAAAAATACGGGGGACCCCTACTCTTTTTGTCCCCCGTATTTTTGGCACCAGCATCAGGCGCAGAGCCCGGTGCTGGTTTTAAAAATACGGGGGATCCCTGGCCGATTTTTCCCCTGCATTTTTAGAACCAGGACCAGCTCGATGAGCCCGAGGCTGGTTATGCTTTGGAGGGGGGACCCCACGCCATTTTTTTTTCGGGTTTTTTCCCGTTTTTTCCCGTTTTTTAAAATCGCGGCAAAATCCACCAAATCGGCCGATTTTCGCCCGCGACTCTGGCGAATCCGTTTTTCATTGAATATGGTGAATTCCGGAAGCCACCTTCCGGAATTCACCTGGCGAATTTGGTCGAATTGAAAAACGGCGATAATTGCCGCGAATTCGCCCGCTATTGCATATACCCCATTGCCTTTCGCAATCTATGTCCATCCAATTCCCGAAGGCATATCGGGAGGGATTGGATGATATAGAATATTTTCGGGAAAATAACAGATTTAAGGACTGCTACTCTTCCCAGCAGTGAGAGGGGTAAATTAAGCCATCCCTCTAATCTGGTAAGTGTATCTTTAATGACTGGGGAAAAATTTAGATCATAGATCTTAGATATATCACAGGGTATATTAACACCTAAGTATTTAAAATGTGATTGAGTGATCTTGAAAGGGGAGGTAAGTGTGAGGGAGGTGAGGTCTGGAACGGGGATATTAATTGGTAGCATTTCAGATTTAGTGACATTGATTCTGTAGCCCGACGTCCTCCCGAAATCCGAAATCAAGTGCATAATTTCAGGAACAGAGGAGAGCGGCTTAGAGATGAATAGTAACATGTCGTCTGCGAAGAGACCGACCTTAAGTTCAATGTCGCCAATCTGAATGCCTTTATAAATTTTTGACTGTCTGAGGGCCAAGGCTAGGGGTTCTAGTGCAATGGCGAAGAGGAGGGGAGAGAGAGGGCAGCCCTGTCTCGTGCCCCTTCCAATGGGGAAGGGTTCAGATAGAAACCCATTGCACGATACATATGAGGTGGGGTTAGAGTAAAGGGTTTTGATTGCTTGTATGAAGCCACTCCATGAAGCCGGAACCGGAAGTCCAGAAGTCCCTGTTATTGGCACCTGTCTCTGATAGGTGAGGGGTGCTTAGTCTCCCTAGTGTATAATTTCCAAGTTTAGGTGACCCTGCTCCCTCTCCGAGCTGCTTTCATCATTATACACCCCGCACCTATGACTGCTACCCTGCTGGTCATTATCTAATGGATATGGAGTCTCTAGAGGTGATATTTATACTCCTCAGATCCACCGATGCTGCTGGTCCCTGTGCTACTGTGCTGGGGGCTGGTACTTTAATAGTTACAGGATGATAGGGGAGTATGCAGATTAGCAGGATTTATATGGGGGCATCCTGCACTTACAATGATAGTGTGCCCGGTCTGGACCTCCCCCCAGACTCCACCTCCACCAACAACCGGGCTCTTCCCGCGGGTTGGATGGGATGAGGGACACAGCTCTGCTTGGGGGGGGAAACTGTCTGCTACTGCTGGACTCCTGGTATCTGCTGCCCGCACTGCGGTCTCCTCCCATGTACTAGCCTGCCCCGCCAGCGCTCTACCTCCCAGCACTCTCCGTGACATCCAGCCACCGGGTCGTCCCTACTCGGCGTCCACCAGGGGAAATTAACACATCGCTTCTCACCCGCAGCGGGAGACATCCAATTCCTTTCCCCCACAGGGGCTCTCTCACTCGCAGGGAACCACCTTCCTGTAAGCTCCCTTGTCTCAGCCGCCAGCCTTTTTCTCTCCCCTTAGTCAGCCCACCAACAAAACCGCCGCTTCACGCGCCCAGCCACCTCTCTCAGCACACGGGACCCCTGGAAGCTTCTCCACGATCTCCCCCGCGCACTGCACGCTTACCAGAGTCCCCTCACCTTCAGCAGGCACAGAATAATAACATGCATAAACACTATACATTATTGGATCACTAGAAAGATCCAAGTTATTATCACATATATGGTATACATCAGTTGGCAGCATCTCTATTACCTTATAGATCTACACATTCATTAATTGATTTGCCCCTCATAGTGTCCCAAGGCATTTAAATCACTAGAGTACTACAGTAATAATACAGGGACATGACTGGGGAGGTGAGGGGATCGGGAGCATCACAATAACGTCACTTCTAACTATAGTAATAATGCAGGGACATAACTGGGGAGGTGAGGGGATCTGGAAGCGTCACAATAACGTCACTTCTATCTATAGTAATAATACAGGGACATGACTGGAGAGGTGAGGGGACCGGGAGTGTCACAGTGACATCACTTATATCTATAGTAATAATACAGGGACATGACTGGGGAGGTGAGGGGATCTGGGTGCGTCACAATAACGTCACTTATATCTATAGTAATAATACAGGGACATGACTGGGGTCTGAGGAGACTTGGGAGTACAGTAGCACCGGGTATGTGTCTGGGTGAGGACTGGAGAGGTGACTGCTGGGAATGGGACATTATACAGTAACACCGGGGGATGTGTCTGTGTGATGACTAGAGAGGTGACTGCTGGGAATGGGGCATTATACAGTAACACCAGGGGATGTGTCTGGGTGATGACTGGAGAGGTGACTGCTGGGAATGGGACATTATACAGTAACACCAGGGGATGTGTCTGGGTGATGACTGGAGAGGTGACTGCTGGGAATGGGGCATTATACAGTAACACCAGGGGATGTGTCTGGGTGATGACTGGAGAGGTGACTGCTGGGAATGGAGCATTATACAGTAACACCAGAGGAAGTGTCTTGGTGATGACTGGAGAGGTGACTGCTGGGAATGGGACATTATACAGTAACACCAGAGGACGTGTCTGGGTGATGACTGGAGAGGTGACTGCTGGGAATGGAGCATTATACAGTAACACCGGGGGACGTGTCTGGGTGATGACTGGAGAGGTGACTGCTGGGAATGGGGCATTATACAGTAACACCAGGGGATGTGTCTGGGTGATGACTGGAGAGGTGACTGCTGGGAATGGGACATTATACAGTAACACCAGGGGATGTGTCTGGGTGATGACTGGAGAGGTGACTGCTGGGAATGGAGCATTATACAGTAACACCGGGGGACGTGTCTGGGTGATGACTGGAGAGGTGACTGCTGGGAATGGGGCATTATACAGTAACACCAGGGGATGTGTCTGGGTGATGACTGGAGAGGTGACTGCTGGGAATGCAGCATTATACAGTAACACCAGAGGAAGTGTCTTGGTGATGACTGGAGAGGTGACTGCTGGGAATGGGGCATTATACAGTAACACCAGAGGAAGTGTCTGGGTGATGACTGGAGAGGTGACTGCTAGGAATGGGACATTATACAGTAACACCAGGGGATGTGTATGGGTGATGACTCTATCACTGTGTGTATCTGGTGTCTATAAGGTATCAGGATGTCACTGTCTATGTCTCCATGCAGGAGGGGGAGTATATAGAGGAACACAGGGGTCTGTACAAGGACGTGATGATGGAGAATCACCGGCCCCTCACATCACTGGGTAAGAGGAGACTGTCATGTATTGTACAGGGGAGAGCAGGTATGGGGGCCCCTATATACACACATCACCTGATAATCACATATACACACTGTACTCAGTCATTGTGTGTCTCCTATAGATGGACCCAGTAACAGAGATACCCCAGAGAGATGTCCCCGTCCTCTGTATTCCCAGGATTGTACAGAGAATAATCACAGGACCCCACAGGAGGATCAGGTGGGTGGGATTTAGGGTATCATCCAATACACCAAAGTGACTGTCACTATATGATGTTTAGAGAAGCTGTGTGTCTTATACACTGATATTATACTGTTTCACCTCAATTTAATCAAACAGTATGCAAATGCCATTGTATTTTTTGGGTTATTTAGGTAGAACGTCTTTCTCGTATAAAGGCAGAAGATATAAGGAGAGAAGAAGAGACGTATGTGACTGATATAAAGGCAGAAGATATAGAGGGAGAAGAAGAGACGTATGTGACTGATATAAAGGCAGAAGATATAGAGGGAGTAGAAGAGACGTATGTGACTGATATAAAGGCAGAAGATATAGAGGGAGAAGAAGAGATGTATGTGACTGATATAAAGGCAGAAGATACAGAGGGAGAAGAAGAGACGTATGTGACTGATATAAAGGCAGAAGATACAGAGGGAGAAGAAGAGATGTATGTGACTGATATAAAGGCAGAAGATATAGAGGGAGTAGAAGAGACGTATATGACTGATATAAAGGCAGAAGATATAGAGGGAGAAGAAGAGACGTATGTGATTGATATGAAGGTAGAAGATACAGAGGAAGAAGAAGAGACGTATGTGACTGATATAAAGGCAGAAGATATAGAGGGAGAAGAAGAGACGTGTGTGACTGATATGAAGGCAGAAGATATACAGAAGGAAGAAGAGACGTATGTGACTGATATAAAGGCAGAAGATATAGAGGGAGAAGAAGAGACGTGTGTGACTGATATGAAGGCAGAAGATATACAGAAGGAAGAAGAGACGTATGTGACTGATATAAAGGCAGAAGATATAGATGGAGAAGAAGAGATGTATGTGAGGGGTGACCAGCAGTGTAAGGAGGAGGAGATCCCTACAGATATCAGCACAGGTGAGTAATAAACACTTATTACAGAAGTCACATATTCTCATTGCTCAGTCACTACAGCAATCTTTTATTCTACACCCTCCTCCGCCACCAGCCCTGTTCTCAGTTGGGTGTTTATAACACAAGGTTATCCATGACAAACATCAGATGAAGAGAGTTATTACACACATCACTATACTGTTATTAAAAGTAACAAGCAGAAGTTTATTTTTAGGGATCATATATAAGTAGTAGTGTGTTTTTTGTGGAGCGTCTAATTTGTATGGGATCTAAATTTCTCAGTTTAGCAACCTTTTATTAAATAACCTTCATTTTGTTAGATGATGCAGGTATTAAATAACTCCTTGTATATAGTAGACCTATTTGGCCATTTGTGGTCAGGTTTATATCATTACATTTAGCGAGGTGTAATCGTGGTGTAAAGGACAGAGTGTGATTCCTGATTAGTTAAAAAAACAAATACCAAATACAGAGCAACATCACCAAACAGGTAATTTCAACTTTAAACTTGTCATTTATTTTGTACTGTCTGGACATGGCTGCTACTAACATATGCACAGACATAATTCTTAAAGCTATGTGTGCAAATGCTAGGAGCTTAGGAGACAAAATTCCAGAGCTAATTGTGATAATGACCAGGGATAACCTGGATATTGTGGCAATTACAGAGTCATGGTGCAATGAGAATCATGACTGGGACATAGCTATAGCAGGATACAATTTATTTAGGAAGGATAGAATGGTCAGTATAGGAGGAAGGGTAACCATGTATGTGGGGAAAAAGCATAAATGCTACTTCAATTAATACAAAACATTGAAGACAAATCTGAGGCCCTTTGGGTCACCACAGAAACCGGGGAGAAGGACATTGGGGGTAATTCCAAGTTGATCGCAGCAGGAATTTTTTTTAGCAGTTTGGCAAAACCATGTGCACTGCAGGGGAGGCAGATATATAACATGTGCAGAGAGAGTTAGATTTGGGTGTGGTGCGTTCAATCTGCAATCTAAATTGCAGTGTAAAAATAAAGCAGCCATTATTTACCCTGCACAGAAACAAAATAACCCACTAAAATCTAACTCTCTCTGCAAATGTTATGTCTGCGCCCCCCCCTGCAGTGCACATGGTTTTGCCCAACTGCTAAAATATTTCCTGCTGCGATCAACTTGGAATTACCCCCATTATTCGCATTGGGGTGATCTCTAGACCACCTGGCCAGGGGCAGGATTTGGACAGGAATCTATTGTTGGACATCACTAAAATGGCTTTAAATGGAGAAGTCATAATCATGGGAGACTTTTAGTTTAACTGATGCAAATTGGGAGGGGTATTTTGCAAGTTCAGCTACAAGTGGCAAATTTCTATATTCCTTACAGGGAGCACCTCTCAATAAACAGCAGATATTTCCCTTCTGCATAGAAGAGCGGTCGGGAAAGAAAGAAGTAAACCTCCTTTCTCTTTCATCCACTAGGGGACACTGGAGTCTTATACAGTAGGGGTGTGAAGCTTGCAACCGGAGGTGTGGCACAATCTAAAAATTAGCATTTTCTCCACAGCCGGCTCCTCCCCCTTCACATCCCTCAGTTTGAAAAATTGTGCCAAGGAGGTACAAACACAAGAAGGGAGCTCCTCCTCCATTTCAGTACTGAGACTGAGTTACCCTAATGTAAAGGGGGACGAAAGTCTTAAGAATAGAGAGACAATGATCCCTACTAAAGGGGATCTGCATCTCTCCTCAGACAATCCGGAGCGCAGAGTCAGCAGTGAGTACTGGTTGTAAAGGGGCCCTAGTTACAGTTACACTTACGGTAACCATAGCTTCTTCATGGATCCAGGAGGCAGTTTGACAGACATCCTCCCGCGGACCGCACACATTGCTGCTACCTTCTGTCTCTAAGCCCTGGGACTCAGCAGCGCAGCTTCCCCTCCTTCCGCTGGCGCTGTGACAGAACAAACGGTCTAAAACACTCCCTGGCCAGCTATATACTCCCGCTTCATGTCTGCTCCCCCGCCCGCCCCTCCTTCCTCTACAGACAGAGGGCTGAGGGAGACGCAGCGCGGATGTCAGCGGCAGCGTATACCGCCGCCTCTTAAACACACAGCGGGGCGCTTGAAAAGAGCATCACCTCCCGCCGCCCGCTGAAACGACATATCTCTCATGGCTGCAGCCGCAGCTTCCCCTGCACTCGCCGGGACCCGGGCTATATCCCCCGCACACTTCCTCCCGCCGTCGGTGCTAATACGAGGGCGCGGAGGGCTGGAAAAGATGACGGGGGAACGAGCAGCAGCGGCTTCTCATACGCTGCTGCCTTATAACTTAAGCCCTGGTAGGCTAGCAGCACAGCTCCTCCGCCGCTTCCCTTTTATAGAGAGTAGAGGCTATTCCATTTGGGGATTAGATGATGTTTGCTGAGTTAGACAAGTGGATTTCGCAGGCAACTGCAGTAACATCTACCTTTCTACCTACTTCTTACTCGAGCACCACGTCACACGTTACAGAAGGTTGCTCGGGACCAGTGTTTAAATTCATTGGATCGCTGTCGTACCGAGCCAGAAGAGGTTTTGGAGCAACAGACTCGTGGAACCAGAGGTAGAGGTCGTTCATAGTCGACACCAGAAAAGAGCGTCCACACAGTCCATTTATTTGCAGCATGAGGGCCTAGGTGCCCATTGCGAGCAGGAGCGTTACAGGAGGCAACTTCAAATACTCCTGCATACAAAGGGTTAAGTCACCAGTCCCAGAACCTCAATGAGGAACGGGATTTTATTCAAAACTTTTGGTAGTGCAAAATACCTTCATATCCCGATTTGGACCCCTCACCAAGCTTACTTAAGATTTGCACCGGTGTGGGATCACTACCGAATCAGGGCCCTGCCATTCCGTCTATCATCAGCTCCAAGAATCTTTATAAAGATCATAGCAATAGTGGTGACAGGATTGAGACAGGGGTCACGATCATACCTTATCTAGACGATCTACTGATCAAGGCCTCATCTCAGAAACAGCTGATAAAGGATGCTCCGACATCTCATCAATTTCTCATTCAACATGGGTGGATTGTGAACTTCCAGAAATCCAACCTCATGCCAACTCAACGGATTAATTTCCTCGATCTCATCTTGGACACAATACAATTAAGAGTATTCCTACCAGAGAACTAGATCCAGGATCCACCTACACCTCTGTGCTACTTCTCAAGAAGAGGGTGGCGTCTTTCGCAGCCCTCCGGTATGGAGGACTACATTCCTGACCATTCCAGATGAAACTCATTGCTCAGGGAGCAGCTTCGCACTGGCTTCTACATTGAATAATCCAGCTTCCACCACGCATACGAACCTACTTGATTTGGTGGTCATTGCACAAGAATCTCGCAGCAGGCAAGAGATTCTGCATTTGGCATTGGAGGATCCTGACAACGGACGCCAGTCTCAGAGGTTGGGGTGCCTTCCTAGTGGAACAAATTCCTAACGGTTTGCAGATTCAAGATGGAATAAATCCAGTCAGTTATTGTGGGTTTAGAACATGGAGGGGTCATGGTATCCATGGACAAAAAGGATGGACGTTACAGGAGAGCAGCCTACCCATAAACATTCTCCAACTGAGAGCAGTTTACAATGCACTTCTCTTAGCCGCAGACCTAGTCATGGGTCAACACTTAAAGATACAGTCGGACAATGTCACGACGATGGCTTACATAAACCATCAAGGAGGAATAAAGAGCAGGATGGCGTTAAAGGAAGCCACAAAGATTTTGTTGTGTGCAGAAAGGCGAAACATCATCCTCTCGGCAGTGTTCATTCCAGGTGTGGAAAACTGGGAAGCAGATTATCTCAGCCGCCAGGACATGCATCCGGGAGAGTGGTACCTACATCCACGGATTTTCGACATAGTGGTGAGGAGATGGGGTCTACCTCAAGTCGACCTAATGGCGTCTCGGCGAAACCATCAGCTGCTGCGATATGTGTCCAGGACAAAAGATCCAGCAGCAGAAGGAGTGGACGCTTTAACACTTCCTTGGTGGGGTGTAGTACTGGTGACCGGCGGTCTCCTGACCACCGGTCACCTTACTGACGCCGGGATCCTGGCAGAATACCGACGCCGGGATCCTGGCAGGGAGAGGCAAGTGCAGCAAGCCCCTTGCGGTCGCCACGGGTTCTATTCCCACTCTATGGGTGTCGTGGACACTCACAAGTGGAAATAGTCCCTGTTGGTCGGCATGCCGACCGTCGGGATAGTGAGCCGTTGGGCTCACGGAGGAGGTCATGTGACTGTCGGTCAGTCACATAACTACCGGCGGTCACATAACTACCACCCCCTTAGTGTTACAGGAGGGTTTACAATTTTCCACCTTTCCCACTCTGAAACAGTTGAAACGAGAACGAGTGTGGGCATTTCTAATCGCACTAGATTAGCCCCGCAAGAGTTGGTACTCAGACCTGCGAGGGTTACTAGTGGAAGATCCTTGGCGGTTACCTCAGAGGGATGACCTGCTATCTCAGGGACTGTTCCAACACCCAGACCTGCACAGGCTACATTTAACGGCGTGGCTATTGAAACCCGGATCTTAAGAAACAGAGGCATACCAAGAGCGGCCATTCCTACGATATTTGCCGCTAGGAAGCCGGTCACAGCCATGCACTACTACAGGATTTTTCAGGAGGTATATGGACTGGTGTTAAGAACGTGGGTGGAATTCGATGAACTTCCACTTATCCAGACTTCTACTTTTCCTTCAAGCCGGTCTAGATGTAGGACTGAGGCTGGGCTCTCTGAAGGTTCAAATTTCGGCGCTCTCCATCCTATTTCAACAAGCAGTTAGCATTCTTGCCAGAGGTTCAAACCTTTTTACAGGGGGTTCTGAGGATACAACCCCCTTTTCATCCTACCACTGCGCTATGGGACTTAAATTTGGTGTTGAAATTTTTGAGATCTCCAACTTTTGAGCCGTTAGCAAGAACAGACCTGAAATATCTCTTTTGGAAGGTCACATTATTGCTTGCCTTGGTTTCGGACAGGCGGGAATCTGAGCTGGGAGCCTTATCGTGTAAGAGTCCTTTGAATGTTTCATGAGGATAGGGCAGAACTCTGTACAAGAGCAGATTTCCTTCCTAAGGTTGGTTTCGGGGTTTCACGTAAACCAGCCAATTGTGGTCCCATCTTTTCAGGGTCTCGGAGATGGGGAAGTGTCCTTGGATGTTGTTCGAGCTTTACGGGTATATGTACAATTTACGTCGTCCTTCAGAAAGTCAGACCATTGTTTGTTCTTTATGATGGGCCAACGAAGGTTTGGCCAGCATCTAAGCAGCCTTTGTCTAGATGGATTCGACTTGCCATTTGGCAAGCTTATATTTCCTGTGGCAAACAGGTTCCGGTTCAGATGGGTGCTCATACACCAGATCAGTGGGTGCCTCATAGGCGGCTGCCAGAGGTGTTTCCACTACTCAACTTTGCAGAGCGGCGACGTGGTCCTCAGCCCACATATTCGCAAAATTTTACAAGTTTGATGCCTTTGCGTCCGGACACTCTTAAGTTTGGACGTTTAGTATTGCAGGCCACCGACAGCACTCCCTCCCTTGGGGATAACTTTGGGATGTCCTCTACTGTGTAGGACTCCAGTATCCTCTAGTGGATGAAAGAGAAAAGAGGATTTTGGTACTTACCGATTAAATCCATTTCTCTGAATCCTCTGTAAATGCTGATTTACTTACAGGACTAAAAGCAATACTTAAAACCACACTTAATACACTTTAAAATCGAGCCACTGCAGCCGCTGTATGCAATCCTTAACCTACGTACTTATTACTCAGTTTGTGTACAAAGTTCCGTACCGTGTACGCACTTTGCGTACAAAGTACATGCTGTGCATGCACACACAACGACACGCCGTGAGCACTATGCAGTTTCACGTGTGTCTGTAATACACTCACAAATCTAGCAGAGAAAGAGACATGACACCAATTGTATTTAGGAAGTTGGGATCCTACCCACCAACATATCATTGATAAAAGGAGGTTACAACAAAGATACAATTACAATAAAAGAAAAGAGGCTACATCAATGGTACATACGTTTGGTTTTGCCTGCGCTTCCCGGTCCGGTCCTCAGTCATCAAGATAGATGACCTTCAGAGATTGAGAGAGTGACCTGGCATGAAGCTGGCTTTTTATACATTTGTCCAAAACCTAACACAATGGAAACTGTAATCTCTTTGTCCATTAGACACAAGGATGGTCATTTACAGTACAGGAGAGGTCATAGGTCGGTTTGAATAGGTGGGCGATGTCTGGTCCAGGTGCACTTGCAGATATTCTCCTCTGGGTTCCCGCTGCATATCAAGAGTACAGTAAATACAGTTAATATTAATATTCTGCTCCTGGGCATAACTATTCGCAGGAGCGTGCGATCTTCTTCAAACCAACACTGAAATATTGCTCTTAAAATACCCTACAGCTGGATACCAAACACCACCTTATAACCTAGTTCTGTCCCCTCCTATCCTGTAAAGGTGAATCCCTTTGTTGCTGTAACATTTAAACAAGTATAAATCGCTGGTGCGGTGCATGTGGGCTATGTCCACATTGTGCACTGTTTGGATTAAATATGTAATGTGTTTTTATGGCTTTTCCATGCGATTACAAACACTACTGTAATTACTCATACCACGCGCTAATATGCAGGACAGTGGGAGCGATCATATGCAAATTGTGAATATGTGCACGCACGGCAGAACAAGTATGTGCACGGAGGCCATCTGTGTGTAGTTTGTACGTGATGTATGTACTGAAATATTTTTGACTTCGACAGTCCACCCTTTGGCAGTCATCAATAACTGCCACACTTTACTACTAAACAGAAAATATTAACTACACAATATATGCAAGTTTGGATGATCGTGGGAGAGTTGTAGGTGAGAAATGTATAAAATAGCAGGATAGTAAAAAGCATGTATGTATGAATCAATGTCTGAGGGGCATGTATCATCGTGCCGTATATGTTCTAAATAAGCTTCGAGGTATTGCGAAGTATACATTAAATCCTTCTCATCCCGTATTAAGGGTCTGTAAATGGGCAAACAAACACTACCGAGCTCTTTTTGGCTTCTTATTCCAACAAATGGGGTGCACATTTAGTTGATGATACATGGAGGGGGAACATATGTGAATGCTACTATATATGGATAACACCTGTCGACTATGTGTGCCATTACCTGGAGGTTGCAGAGATGAAGATAGGAGATATATATATATTAGAGATGTCCACCGGACATTTTTCGGGTTTTTTGTTTTGGTTTTGGGCTCGGTTCCGCGGCCGTGTTTTGGATTCGGACGCGTTTTGGCAAAACCTCACCGAAAATTTTTTGTCGGATTCGGGTGTGTTTTGGATTCGGGTGTTTTTCAAAAAACCCTAAAAAACAGCTTAAATCATAGAATTTGGGGGTCATTTTGATCCCATACTATTATTAACCTCAATTACCATAATTTCCACTCATTTCCAGTCTATTCTTCACACCTCACACCTCACAATATTATTTTTAGTCCTTCAATTTGCACCGAGGTCGCTGGATGGCTAAGCTAAGCGACACAAGTGGCCGACACAAACACCTGGCCCATCTAGGAGTGGCACTGCAGTGTCAGGCAGGATGGCACTTGAAAAAAATTGTCCCCAAACAGCACATGATGCAAAGAAAAAAAGAGGCGCACCAAGGTCGCTGTGTGACTAAGCTAAGCGACACAAGTGGCCGACACAAACACCTGGCCCATCTAGCAGTGGCACTGCAGTGTCAGGCAGGATGGCACTTCAAAAAAATTGTCCCCAAACAGCACATGATGCAAAGAAAAAAAGAGGCGCACCAAGGTCGCTGTGTGACTAAGCTAAGCGACACAAGTGGCCGACACAAACACCTGGCCCATCTAGGAGTGGCACTGCAGTGTCAGGCAGGATGGCACTTCAAAAAAATTGTCCCCAAACAGCACATGATGCAAAGAAAAAAAGAGGCGCACCAAGGTCGCTGTGTGACTAAGCTAAGCAACACAAGTGGCCGACACAAACACCTGGCCCATCTAGGAGTGGCACTGCAGTTTTCTAGCGAGAGGATGAGTGCTTCCATCCTCATGTGAATCTGAACCACTAGCCATGAACATAGGCCAGGGCCTCAGCCGTTCCTTGCCACTCCGTGTCGTAAATGGCATATTGGCAAGTTTACGCTTCTCATCAGACGCTTTCAATTTAGATTTTTGGGTAATTTTACTGAACTTTTGTTTTTTGGATTTTACATGCTCTCTACTATGACATTGGGCATCGGCCTTGGCAGACGACGTTGATGGGATTTTATCGTCTCGGCCATGACTAGTGGCAGAGGCTTCAGCATGAGGTGGAAGTGGATCTTGATCTTTCCCTATTTTACCCTCCACATTTTTGTTCTCCATTTTTTAATGTGTGGAATTATATGCCAGTATCAATAGCAATGGCCTACTACTATATATACTGCGCACAACTAAAAGGCACCACAGGTATAGAATGTAAATGGATAGTATACTTAATGACGACACAGAGGTAGGCACAGCAGTGGCCTTCCGTATCGTACTGCTATATTATATAGTATACTGGTGGTCACTGTATCAGCAAACTGCAAAACTAAAATGCACCACAGGTATAGAATGTAGATGGATAGTATACTTAATGACGACACAGAGGTAGGCACAGCAGTGGCCTTCCGTATCGTACTTCTATATTATATAGTATACTGGTGGTCACTGTGTCAGCAAACTGCAAAACTAAAATGCACCACAGGTATAGAATGTAGATGGATAGTATACTTAATGACGACACAGAGGTAGGCACAGCAGTGGCCTTCCGTATCGTACTGCTATATTATATAGTATACTGGTGGTCACTGTGTCAGCAAACTGCAAAACTAAAATGCACCACAGGTATAGAATGTAGATGGATAGTATACTTAATGACGACACAAAGGTAGGCACAGCAGTGGCCTTCCGTATCGTACTGCTATATTATATAGTATACTGGTGGTCACCGTGTCAGCAAACTGCAAAACTAAAATGCACCACAGGTATAGAATGTAGATGGATAGTATACTTAATGACGACACAGAGGTAGGCACAGCAGTGGCCTTCCGTATCGTACTGCTATATTATATAGTATACTAGTGGTCACTGTGTCAGCAAACTGCAAAACTAAAATGCACCACAGGTATAGAATGTAGATGGATAGTATACTTAATGACGACACAAAGGTAGGCACAGCAGTGGCCTTCCATATCGTACTGCTATATTATATAGTATACTGGTGGTCACTGTGTCAGCAAACTGCAAAACTAAAATGCACCACAGGTATAGAATGTAGATGGATAGTATACTTAATGACGACACAGAGGTAGGCACAGCAGTGGCCTTCCGTATCGTACTGCTATATTATATAGTATACTAGTGGTCACTGTGTCAGCAAACTGCAAAACTAAAATGCACCACAGGTATAGAATGTAGATGGATAGTATACTTAATGACGACACAGAGGTAGGCACAGCAGTGGCCTTCCGTATCGTACTGCTATATATAGTATACTGGTGGTCACTGGTCAGCAAAACTCTGCACTGTACTCCTGCTATATAATATTAATTATGCTGGTGGTCCCCAGTCCCCACAATAAAGCAGCACACTGAGCACAGATATGGAGTGTTTTTCAGGCAGACAACGTATACTGGTGGTCACTGTCAGCAAAACTCTGCACTGTACTCCTGCTATATAAGCTGCTCCCCAGTTCCCACAATTAAGCAGTGTGAGCACAGATATATTATGCAGCACACTGAGCACAGATATGGAGCGTTTTTTTTCAGGCAGAGAATGGATAAAACTGGTGGTCACTGATCAGCAAAACTCTGCACTGTACTCCTCCTATATTAATATAAAGCTGCTCCCCAGTCCTCCCCACAGTTAAGCAATAAAGCAGTCAAGTTCAACAATAAACGGAGAGGACGCCAGCCACGTCCTCTCCCTATCATCTCCAATGCACGAGTGAAAATGGCGGCGACGCGCGGCTGCTTATATAGAATCCGAATCTCGCAAGAATCCGACAGTGGGATGATGACGTTCGGGCGCGCTCGGGTTAGCCGAGCAAGGCGGGAAGGTTCGAACCTGCCTCGGACCCGTGTAAAAAGGGTGAAATTCAGGGGGGTTCAGTTTCCGAGAAACCGAACCCGCTCATCACTAATATATATATATTATACACACACATTCACATAAACATTTTGGGTAGGGTTGACGTCTTTTCCGGTTGGATGTATCTGGGCAGAGGGGGAGACGGAGAAAAACGGGTGAAAGAAACAGGCCATGAAATTCATTTTTACAATTTTTATCATATCACAGTTTCTATTGCAGGGTCATAAATTAAATCTGCTGCTGTAACCGCTCTCGCTCCTTAGACTCATCAAATTTGTGCTGCGCTTGCGCTGCGTCAGAATTCGAACACACCTGAATATCAGACCAATAATTATGATGACTCCCAGGATACAAAGGAGAAACTTCCCCACACTCATAATGACATTCTGAGCCCACTCTCCTAACCCTGAGAACCATTTGAGTGGGTTCAACCATGAGACCCAGCCGGTCAGTTCATTACCCACAGTCGCTAAGGTAAGGTTGTGCTTCCTCCTGAACTCCCACTTCAATTGTAAGATCTCGTCCATCTTCAGATCGATGATCTCCGTGGGGTGGTCAGTGCTATTCGTGCAACACTTCACGCCATATTGAGTTGCCAGGGTAACACAGTACCCACCTGTCACGGCTGTAACATAATTAAGGACCATCCTGTGCTGGATCAGTTCCTTCTTGTAGGCTTGTAACTCCCTTCCCGTGTACCTAAAGGTGTCATCATACATCTCTGTGATATTGTCTATCAAGTTCGCTAGCACATGGATGTATCTAAATAGTTCCTCTAGCAGTACGGGTGATATCTAATGCGAGAAGGAACTGAATCCCGGTGGATTCATGGATCAAATCAGAGGCTGCTTGCTCTGCCCTATCTAGGAGGTGTCTCTTGATGATGTGTTCATAGTGGGTATGAGTATAAGGAGTCTGAGCACCTCGGTGAACGTCTTTCATCTTATCATGGGTTATGGTCATGACCTCTGGTAGTACTCTCCCAATATAACACAATCCCTCGGAGTAAGCCACTTGTACGCCTTCCTCCCACATATGAAATAGGCATCCTCTGGGAGAACATAGGGGACAAAATACAACATCACCATATTGCAAACTTTCCATGTAAAGAAACCAATCCCTAGTTCTCTCATTTGCTCAGTACAAGTATCGGGCTGGATGATTATGGGCGCAATACCCCTGCAATATTTTTCCAACCCACATGGACTTGCTTCCACTGGTATACCTATACCGAAAATACCTCCCACTGTTGGCTATCTTGCGTACAAGTTCAGAGTCGATAGGAATCCTATCAGCTCTGTGTGAAAAGGTCATTGTCTGGTTATTCCACGTCACTTCCCAATTTCCTGGTTTTCAGTAATTGGAAATATTAAAACACAACAGGGATCTATCTACGTTGTACTGGTGGAGCTTCAAGCTAGGGGGCCTAGATATATTGAATTTCTTGTCCACCGGTCTCCTACCCCGTAATTCGAGTACCTCATCTATTGCTAAAGGGTACGGCACTTATCCTGACTTACTCTGCCCTTGAGGTACTTGTGAGCACACCCAACATTCTGTCTGGTTTAAGACCTTACCCACTAATTGTTACAATCCTGAGCACTCATGTTTTGTTATTGTTATAAATTACCTTTGCTTCAGTTTGTGGAACTACAGGTCACAGCTAGCTCCTGCATTGTTGTCTCCCAGTGCCTTTGCTCCTGCACTCAGCAACTGACTTCACAGGTGTCTGGATTCTGTAATTACAGCTCGTTACCTGAAAACTACTATTCAGCTTGTCAGCCTGCTCAGTCTGCACTGCAGCTGCATGTTATAGCTATTACTGGGGGCCTGTCTGGTGCTCACAACTGATTGGTCCAGCCTGTTCTTTTAAGCCTCTCAATCCCAAGAGGCTTTGCCAGTTATAGCTACTCCATGTGGTGTTCTGCTCTCTGGTTCCTCTCTGGTCTCAGTTCATCTGTCCAGTGGGTATTGCCTTGTTCCAGAATTGAATTCCAGCTTCAACATCTTGCTGACGACTTTAGTCTGCCGACTGCCGTTACCCTGTCTCCAAGTGTCTGCACCCCAGTCTGTCCGTGTGCCGCTACCTCCTGTGCTGTTCCATCTCCATGGCCCCAGCGTACTATCTGGCCGTGTGCACCCTGCCACCTTCTCCAGTTCCTGTTTGTTCCTGTGTATCCCTGCGGTTGGTCATATACAACACCTCTACCATAACTCTAGTCCAGTTCAGGTATCAAGTGACCCAGAAAGGGGGCCGCGACCTGCACGTCGGAAGCCGTGAAGCCCATATCCCCTGGTGAAAACCTCCCGGCGTGTTAGACTCCGCGCCTCTGTTCTGGGTAACGTCAACCACTTGGTACCTGATCCCGAATTCCGGATTCTGCACCAGTTCCTGACATTATAACTGGCCACCACTTCCTGGGCATGGACCCGTCACAGCAAAATCCGGCTCAAATCTTGGCTGGTCAAATACAAAATTTTACTCAGCAACTGCAAGATCTAAAGCTCCGAGTTTCCACCCAGGAAGAAACTAGCAGGTCATTGGTTGTAACCAGAGCTCCTGGGCCTGAACCAAAGCTGCCTCTTCCAGGTCGGTTTACAGGTGCCCGGAAACAGTTCCAGAATTTCCATAATAGCTGCAAGCTTTATTTCAGACTCCGATTACATTATTGTCTGGTTCTGAGGCTCAGCGAGTAGGTATCATCATCTCCCTCCTGCAGTGGGAACCCCAGTCCTGGGCGTTCGGATTAAAAACGGAGAATCCCACCTTGCACACAGTGGATGCCTTTTTTAGCACCCTAGGAATTCTTTATGATGACCCGGACCGAGCAGCTTCTGCAGAGGCTCACTTACGAGCCCTGAGACAAGGGAAAAACACGGCCGAGGTATACTGCACTGAGTTTCGCAGATGGGCAGCCCTCCGAAGTCAGTTCCGCTTAGGCCTCACTGAGCAAATTAAAGACTACCTTGTCCAGTATCCTACTCCTGAAACCCCTGACAATCTCATGCAGTCAGCAATTCGAGTAGATCGTCGGATCAGGGAACGGAGGATGGAGAAAGGTGGAGGGTCACCATCTCCCTCAGCAGTAGCCTTGGAAGAAGCCGAAGATTCCAGTGAACCCATGCAGATTGGGGCCTTTCGTCTTTCTGCTCAGGAAAAATCTCGTAGGCGATCGATGGGCCTTATATTGTGGAGCAAAGGGTAATTTTGCTAATATTTGCACCCTGAAGTCGGGAAAAGACAAGACCCAGGGGTAAAAGGGGAGTTACTCCTGGGTCTGGCTGGAATCTCTCCAAAAAATTCAGTCTTGCTTCCAGTTCAAATTAGTCTATCTACTCAGCAAGTTGCAGTCAAGGCTTTTGTTGATTGTGGTACAGCTGCCAACTTTATGGATATCTCTTTCGCCTGGTCCTGGAACATTCCTATACTAAAGATGAAGCCTTCTGTGACTATATGTGGCCTTGACGGTAACCCCCTCCTCAGTGGGCAAGTGTCTCAGCAAACTCCTCCTGTTCATTTAACTACTGGTCTTCTGCATTCGGAGAAGATTAGTTTCCTCCTTGTCAATTGCCCCCTGGCCTCCATAGTCCTAGGGCTTCCATGGTTGAAATCCCATAATCCATCCATCTGCTGGAAGACAGGAGAACTCTTACAGTGGGGAACAGAATGTACAGGAAGATGTCTGTCCTTGCCAGTGTGATGCTCTCAAGTTATACCAGAGGGGATACCGACTCCATATCATTCATTTGCGGATGTCTTCTCCAAGAAAGAGGTGGATACTCTTCCCCCCCATCGACCTTACGACTGTGCCATCAGTCTGGTATCCGAAGATAAATTACCTAAGGGTAGGTTATATGCTCTTTCTTTGCCAGAAACTAAAGCCATGGAGGACTATATTCAGGAGAACCTACGCAAAGGGTTTATTCGTCCCTCAAAATCACCAGTAGGAGCAGGATTCTTCTTTGTGGCAAAAAAGGACGGCTCCTTACGTCCATGCATTGATTATAGAGGACTCAACAAAATCACTGTTAAGAATTCTTATCCTTTGCCTTTGATTTCCGTGTTGTTTGATCAACTCCGGATAGCGAAAATCTTCTCTAAAATTGATCTTCGGGGGGCATATAACCTCATACGAATTAAGGCCGGTGACGAGTGGAAGACGTCCTTCAACACTCATTCTGGGCATTATTAATACCTTGTTATGCCATTTGGATTGTCAAATGCTCCTGCCGTCTTCCAAGATTTTATCAATGATGTGCTCCGAGAATTCCTGGGAAAATGTGTTGTGGTCTACTTGGATGACATCCTGATATATTCACGGTGACTTGAGCAGCATTGAGTCCATGTCCAGATGGTGTTGCAAAAACTCCGTGAGCACCATCTATACGCCAAGTTAGAAAAATGTGAATTCGAAGTGAAGGAAGTCGCTTTCTTAGGCTACATCATCTCTCCAAAGGGGTTCTCCATGGATCCCAGTAAGCTTCAAGCAATTCAAGATTTGGCACAACCTACTAACCTTAAAGCTATACAACGCTTTCTTGGGTTCGCTAATTATTACAGGAGATTTATTCGTTAATTTTTAGACATTGTTTCACCTATTGTTGCTTTGACCAAGAAAGGTGCGGATCCGTCACATTGGTCACCTTCAGCTCTACAAGCTTTTCTCAAGTTAAAAAAGCCTTTATATCTGCACCTGTTCTTAGTCATCCAAATCCTGACCTGCCTTTTGTTATGGAAGTGGATGCTTCTGAAGTGGGAGTGGGAGCAGTCCTATCGCAGAAAGATCCAGTGGATTCTAAACTTCACCCGTGCTCTTTTCTGTCCCGAAAGTTCTCTCTTGCCGAAGCCAACTATGATGTTGGAAATCGTGAACTGCTTGCTATCAAGTGGGCTCTAGAAGAATGGAGGCATTGGTTGGAAGGGGCGAGACACGTGATTACAATCCTCACTGACCATAAAAACCTATCCTATATTGAATCAGCCAAGAGACTGAATCCAAGACAGGCACGATGGGCATTATTCTTCACTAGATTCAACTATGTGATCTCCTATCGGCAAGGATCGAAGAATCTTAAAGCAGATCCCTTGTCACGAAGCTTCCTTCCAATTCAAAATTCATCCTGCTCTTCTGAACCAATTATTCCTGTTTCCAATATCCATGCTGGTCTTGCTCAAGATTTAGTCTCCCAGATTCAAGCCAAACAGTCTCTTGCACCCATGGGGACTCCCTCAAGACTCCTCTTTGTCCCTAAAGAGTACAGGAAAGCAGTTTTATCTGAATTTCATGTAAAAAGAGTCTCTGGGCATCCAGGGATTTCTAAGACTCTGGATTTATTGTCTCACTCAGTTTGGTGGCCTTCTATTTATCAAGATGTTAGAGAGTTCATTCTTGCTTGTGAGATCTGTGCTCAACATAAAACTTCTCGTAAAGCTCCCATGGGACATCTTACGCCTCTTACGGTTCCCTCAAGACCTTGGACCCATATTTCTATGGACTTTGTGGTTGATCTTCCTAAGTCATCGGGGTACAATATCATTTGGGTTGTGGCAGACAGGTTCAGTAAGATGGCTCACTTTGTTCCTCTTCGCAAGCTCCCCAGTGCCAGGGAATTGGCAACCTTGTTTATCCAACATATCTTTAAATTACATGGATTACCACAGGACATCATCTCCGACAGAGGAACTCAGTTTATTGCTCAATTCTGGCGAGCTTTATGTTCAGCCTTGGATATTAATCTTAGTCTATCCTCTGGTTATCATCCACAATCCAATGGACAGACTGAGCGAGTTAACTAGTCTCTTGAACAGTATCGCCGTTATGTTTCCAAGTACCATAACGATTGGGTGGACCATCTGGCATTTGCGGAATTTGCATATAATAATTCCAGTCACTCTTCTTCATCCATGTCACCCTTCTTTTGTCTCTCTGGGTTCCATCCTAGGTCTAACGCTTTTGACATCCTGCAGCAACAGACTTCTTCCCTTGATCCTGTAGCTTGTCTGAGGAAAATTTGGAGGAGAGTACGTCTGGCACTCAACCAAGTCTCTGTTCGTTCCAAACAATTTGCTGACAGACGACAAAGACCTTGTACTTTTAAAGTGGGTGACATGGTGTGGCTGTCCACTCGAAATATCAAGTTACGCCAGCCCTCTCAAAAATTTGGGCCTAGGTTCATTGGTCCATTCCGGATTATTAGACAGAATAATCCAGTAGCCTTTCGACTCCTTTTACCAAAATCACTTAAGATCAATAACACTTTCCACTGTTCCTTGTTGAAACAAGCATTTGTGTCCCAGAGATTTAGAAGATCTCCTTCCAGAAGGCCTGCCGCTGTGTTAGTCCAAGGTCACAAGGAGTTTGTTGTGGAAAAGATTCTGGATTCCAAGTTCAGGAGGGGTCAAGTTAATTTCCTCGTGCATTGGAAGGGTTACGGTCCGAAAGAGAGAACCTGGGTACCAGAGCGGTTTCTTCGTGCACCCAGACTTAAGAGGTCTTTCTTCTGTGAATTTCCGGATAAGCCTGGTTCTAGGGGTTCCTAACCCCTCTTCAAGGGGGGGGGGGATACTGTTACAATCCTGAGCACTCATGTTTTGTTATTGTTATAAATTACCTTTGCTTCAGTTTGTGGAACTACAGGTCACCGCTCCTGCATAGTTGTCTCCCAGTGCCTTAGCTCCTGCACTCAGCAACTGACTTCACAGGTGTCTGGGTTCTGTAATTACAGCTCGTTACCTGAAAACTACTATTCAGCTTGTCAGCCTGCTCAGTCTGCACTGCAGCTGCATGTTATTTCAATTACTGGGGGCCTGTCTGGTGCTCACAACTGATTGGTCCAGCCTGTTCTTTTAAGCCTCTCAATCCCAAGAGGCTTTGCCAGTTATAGCTACTCCATGTGGTTTTCTGCTCTCTAGTTCCTCTCTGGTCTCAGTTCATCTGTACAGTGGGTATTGCCTTGTTCCAGTATTGAATTCCAGCTTCAACATCTTGCTGACGACTTTAGTCTGCCGACTGCCGTTGCCCCGTCTCCAAGTGTCTGCACCCCAGTCTGTCTTTGTGCCGCTACCTCCTGTGTCACCCCTAGAGTACCTGCTGCTGTTCCATCTCCACGGCCCTAGTGTACCATCTGGCCGTCTGCACCCTGCCACCTTCTCCAGTTCCTGTTTGTTCCTGTGTATCCCTACAGTTTGTCATATACAACACCTCTACCATAACTCTAGTCCAGTTCAGGTATCAATTGACCCAGACAGGGGCCCGCGACCTGCACGTCGGAAGCCGCGAAGCCCATATCCCCTTGCGGGGTTCCCTGGTGAAAACCTCCCGGGGTGTTAGACTCCGCGCCTCTGTTCTGGGTAACGTCAACCACTTGGTACCTGATCCTGAATTCCGGATTCTGCACCAGTTCCTGACACTAATGAGTGGTAATCACTCAACAGATGTCGGTCCATATCGATATTAATGTTGGACTGACATCTCTGGATGCACCCGACTTCGACTATGTTCTCACAATTCCTACAAATACAATATTCATCAGACAATAACCCTTCACAGTGTCTCCGAGCTCCCTGACTACCAGAGCACTTACTGATACCAACCTTTACTCGAGTGATGTGCTGCTCCTGAGATCCTACAAATTCGTACTCGCCATCAGAACGCATTCTAGATCCCTGCTTGACCTCTCTGGGACCCTCACCAAAACAAAGTGTCCTGATCAAATACAGAATTACTAGCATAACCCGAAACGCAGTCTCTTGTGATAGATCCATTTCGTTAGGGGAAAGAAGGAAAATAAGAAGGAGAAAAGAAAAGAAAATGCAGGGGGGAGGTGAAAAAAGAAAATGGTGCGACAACCGTCCTTGATCTTGTTGCTCTCCGTGCTCAGGTGCCTTTCAACAGTCCTGCCTCTCAACTTTCCTGGAACAAAAACTCCAGTGATACGAGGTTCTCTACACTCTGCTCTTTGTTACGAGTCTTCTCCGGGTCAGCGACCTTCTTGCAGTGGGACGAGTGGACCCAAGTCTCTCTTTTGGGGACCTTTAATGCTGTAGTGCTGGTTAACAAGACTTGGTACGGTCCTTCCCACCTGTCAATGAGGCAACCTGAGCGTAGAAAATTTTGTATCATATAATCCCCAGGCTCAGTGTCATGACAATTACTGTTCGGTAGGTCAGGAATCACCAGCTTTAGATTTCTTTGCTGGTTTCTCAGTTGCTGGCTCATCCTAACCAAATATTTCACAGTCATATCATTATTGCATTTCAAATCATCCTGGGGGTCTATCATTACATGCGGTTGTCGACCAAAAAGAATTTCAAGGGGTGATAAGTTAAGCGATGACCTGGGAGTGGTTCTGATGCTGTATAACACTAGTGGCAAAGCTTCTGGCCACAGCAATCCAGTTTCAGCCATCACTTTGCTCAGCTTGTTCTTAATAGTGCTGTTCACTCTCTCTACCTTCGCACTCGCCTGTGGTCGGTACGGAGTATGTAGCTTGCTATTAATTCCCATCAGTTTGCACATGACCTGAAAGACTTCACCTGTAAAATGGGTACCCCTATCGCTTTCAATCATTCTAGGAATACCATATCTACACACAAATTCCTGCACAATTTTCTGGAACGTAGCAGTATTTGTGGCAGCAGGGAACGCTTCTACCCACTTGGAAAATACATCGATACATACTAACACATATTTCAAATTTCCACAGGGTGGTAACTGTATGAAGTCGATTTGTATTACCTGAAAAGGTCTGTCTGTAGGAGGAATATGGGATGGCTCTGTTGGTATTGTCTTTCCAATATTCTTCCTCAAGCAAGTAAAACATGTCATTGCTCTCTTACCTGCATGAGCAGAGAATCCTGGTGCACATAGACCAGTTAGTCTTATTTATTTATTAGCAGTTTCTTATATAGTGCAGCATATTCTGTTGCGCTTTACAATTAGAACAACAGTTATAGAACAAAACTGGGCAAAAACAGACAGACATAGAGGTAGGAAGGCCCTGCTCGCAAGCTTACAATCTATGGGGAAATAGGCATTGATACACAAGGATAGATGCTACCTGTTGCATAATGGTCCACCAGATTGCTAGGTTCTTAATGAGTTGTATGATATGATCACCCAGCAATGTTGGAAGACATAATGTGAGGTTATGTGGACTGTACAGAGGGGATGTAACTGGATAGGGAAGCATTGAAGGTTATGTGTGTGGGTCTGAAATTTGGTAGGCTTGTCTGAAGAGATGAGTTTTCAGGGAATGTTTAAAGGTTTGGAGACTAGAGGAGAGTCTTATTGTGCGTGGGAGTGCATTTCACAGAGTGGGTGAAGCCCGGGTAAAGTCCTGTAATTTTGTGTGGAAACAGGTAATATATATGGTTGAGAGATGCAGAACTTGTGCAGAGCGGAGAGAGGTCTGGTAGGGAGATATTTTGAGATGAGTGAGGAGATGTATGATTGTGCAGTTTGGTTAATAGCCTTGTATGTCAGTAAAGGTATTTTATATTTGACACGGTAGAATACCGGTAACCAATGGAGGGACTGACAGAGTGGATCAGCAGATGAAGAACGTCTGGCAAGGAAGATTAGCCTTGCAGCTGCATTTAAAATGGATTGTAGTGGTGAGAGCCTATGTTTGGGAAGACCAGTAAGGAGACTATTACAATAATCAATGTGGGAGATGATGAGAGCATGGATTAGAGTTTTTCTCTGTGTCTTGTGTAAGATAAGGGCATGTTTTGGATATGTTTTTTAGGTGCATGTAACATGATTTAGAGACAGATTGAATGTGTGGAATAAAGGACAGTTCAGAGTCAAGGGTGACACCTAGGAAACGAGCTTGTGGGGTAGGGTGGATAGTTGCATTGTCAACAGTTATGGAGATATCAGGTTGGTAACTACTTTTAGCTGGTGAGAAAATAATTAATTGTGTTTTGGAAATGTTGAGTTTGAGGTGGCGAGATGACATCAAAGATGAAATGGCAGACAGGCATCCAGTGACACGAGCCAATACAGATGGTGACAAATCTGGGGAGGATAGGTAGATTTGAGTGTCATCAGCGTACAAATGATACTGAAATCCAAAGGAGCTGATTAGTTTACCAAAAGAGGAGGTATAGGTTGAGAAAAGCAGAGGACCTAAGACTGAGCCATGCGGTACTCCAACTGATAGAGGTAGAGAAGAGGAGGTAGAATCAGAGAAGTGAACACTGAAAGAGCGATTAGATAGGTAGGATGAGAACCAAGTAAGGGCTGTGTCCTGAAGACCTAGGGATTGTAGTATTTGTATGAGAAGAGTGGTCAACAGTGTCAAAAGCAGCAGAGAGATCTAGAAGAATGAGTAGTGTGTAATGGCCTTTTGATCTAGCAGTGATTAGATCATTCACTACTTTGGTCAGTGCCGTCTCTGTGGAGAGTTGGACACGAAAGCCTGACTGAAGTCAGTCCAATAAGTTGTGGGAGTTAAGAAAGTGTATAAGGCGAGTGTAGGCAAGTCTCTTAAGTAGCTTGGAGGGACCAGGTAGCTAAGAAATGGGACGGTAGTTAGAGAGTGTGTTTGGGTCAGAGTTCTATTTTTTTTAGAATGGGAGTAATCACTGCATGTTTAAACAGAGCGCAAAAGATACCAGTAGAGAGAGAGAAATTACAGATTTAAGTTAAGGTTGGGATAAGCACAGGAGACAAAGTTTTACTGACCTGTGAGGGTATAGGATCAAGAGGAGAGGTAGTGGAGTAGGAGGATGAAAAGAGTGTTGATACTTCATCTTTACTTGTGGGATCAAATGAAGAGAAAGTGCCAGAGGGTTCAGGTCTTACATCTATAGTGGGGAAAGTATTAGAAGGTATTCTAAGGGATAGTATTCAGAAGTTCAATAAGGTCATTAAAAGGAATCAACATGGATTTGTGAAGGACAGATCATGTCAAACCAACTTGGCTTTTATGAAACCGTAAGTGCGAACTTTGATCAGGGTAAGGAGGTGGATGTAATCTTTTTAGACTTTGCCAAAGCTTTCGACACAGTACCACACATGCGACTTATCTATAAGCTACAAGGAATAGGGCAAGGGAGCACAATATGCACTTGGGTCAGAAATTGGTTAGATATTTGGTAGCAGCGCTTTGTGGTTAATAGATTATTTTCAAATTGGACTGAAGTGCTAAGTGGTGTGCCACAAGGGTCTGTACTAGGACCGCTATTGTTCAACATTTTCATTAACAACCTAACAGAAGGTCTAGGGAGCATGGTGTCAATTTTTGCAGACGATAACAAATTGTGTAAGGTTTTAAATAACGGAGGGGGGTGCTGAGCCTTCAGAACGACTTGGTTAAACTAGAAGCATGGGCAGCCAAATCGAGAATGAGCTTCAACACAGACAAGTGTAAGGTAATGCACTGTGGTAACAAGAACAAAAGTAACACCTACATACTAAATAAGGCAATTTTGGGGGATTCTGTACTGGAAAAAGACTTAGGTGTCCTCATAGATAGCAAACTAAGCAGAAGTACCCAAAGTAGGACTGCAGCAAAGAAAGCTAAAAAGATATTAGCATGCATAAAACGGGGAATTGATGCAAGGGACGAGAGTATTATGCTCCCATTATATAAATCACCAGTGAGGCCACATCTTGAATACTGTGTAGAATTTTGGGCACCATACTACAAAAAGGATATTCTGGAGCTAGAAAAGGTTCAGAGGCGGGCATGGAGACTCTGGAGTACGAGGAAAGGCTTGCTAGGCTAGGCATGTTTATACTGGAAAAGAGGAGACTAAGAGGGGACATGATCAACATTTGCAAATATATAAGGGGACAATACACGGAGCTTGCGTGGGACCTGTGTTTGGTAAGATCAGCACAGAGGACACATGGACACTTGCTTAGGTTAGAGGAGAGGAGATTCCGCACAAAGCCGGGAAATGTTTTTTTCATAGTAAGGACAATACGTGTTTGGAATTCCCAGCCTTAGAGTTATAATGGCGGACACAGTCAACACCTTTAAGTATGGGTTGGATAAATTCCCAATGGATAAGGATATCCAGGGTTAGGGTGCATAGATAGTCACGCACTACAGGTATTAAAAAAAAGGAATAAACACAACGGCTGACATCAGCATCAGACAAAACTTAGGCCAAAAATAATACTGCACAGGAAACCACAAATAGGTTGAACTCGATGGACAAATTCTTTTTTCTTACGTTCTAGAGGATGCTGGGGTCCATAATACCGTGGACTGGTCCACCAGGAGCCATTGGCACTTTAAGAGTTTAATAGTGTGGGCTGGCTCCTCCCCTTATGCCCCTCCTACCAGACGTCATTTAGAAAATGTGCCCGGAGGAGCTCTACAAAGTTTTTTTAGTAAACGTTTTTCTTAGAGTTTTTATTTTACCAGGAGGCTTCTGGCAACAGCCTCCCTGCATGGAGTGACTGAGGGGGGAAGTAGTGTCCACCCTGCGGGGTCTAAGCCACTGTCTCCGCTGACAGGACACTGAGCTCCAGAGGGGATAGATCGCTCCCCGCCACAGGGGAACGATCACCCCAGCAGCATGCCGCCGCCCCCTTGCAGAGCTGAAGTGTGGCAAGTGAGTTACCATCCCCCCTAACAAACGGTGGGTCGGTGTGAAGATGGCGGCTACAGGGTAGGTACTGCGCTCCCGGACAGCTCAGCGGTAACTATGTTCGGCACTGTGAGGGGCGCCCTGAGCCAGCGCCTAACTCTACACTGACCATTCCAGCCTTTCGGCATCTGCGGATCTCAGCCAGCACACAAACCTCAGGCCAGTATAATCTATGAAGAGCGGGAAGACCACCCCATTAAGGGGCGGAGCTTCTCAGAGCAGACCCAGCAGCGTTTCAGCGCCATTTTCCTGCCTGCAAGTGGAAGATCAGTCCCTCCAGTGCAACTCCAGCTATCTGTACGGTACCGGGGGGTTGTAGAAGGGAGGGGAGGCTGTGTAAGACTGTGTCCCCTATTAAGGGACACAGTCAGCGCTGGTTTAGGGTCTCCCTATACCTGTGATGCGCTGTGTGTGGGTTGGCTCCAATCTCTTTGTCTCTCTGCCATTCTTGGGGGGGAATTCTGTCTGCCCAGTACCCTGTGTGTGTGTGTGTGTGTGGGGTGTATTAGCAGACATGTCTAGAGACTCTGTTTCATATGCTGCAGAGGATTTATCTTCTCAGGAAGATCCCATCCCATGTAATCAGGATTGCACTGTTGTAGCGCAGATCCCAGCTAGAGAACCAGAGTGGTTAGCCTCTCTTAGCGGGACTATTTCTCAAATTTCTGAGAGGGTTACAAGAACTGAGCATGTCACCCAGGTATTGCAATCCTCTATGGTTGTATGGTCTGATACTGCTCCCTCGGGGTCCCCTGCGGAACATTCTCACAAACGTGCGCTTGCCAAGATTATGCAGGATGACACGGGCACCGATTCTGACACTGCAGACGGTGACGGGGATGTGTTGTGGGGGACGGCATCACTTGCTAAGGGGGTGCAGTTGAAGATTGAGGCCGTACGGGATGTGTTGCGTATTTCGGACACTCCTCCTGAGCAGGTAGAGGAGGCCTTTTTCACGGACAGTAAGAAGGCCCCTCTCACTTTTCCAGCATCTAAGGAATTAAATGCTATATTTGAAAAGGCCTGGGAAAATCCGGAGAAGAAATTCCATATCCCTAAGAAGGGTCTTGGTTGCTTTTCCATTCCCAGAGGATGATAGAAAGAAATTGGAGTCTCCACCTATAGTGGACGCCTCTGTTTCCAGGCTGTCAAAATAAGTAGTTTTACCAGTCCCGGGATCTACCACATTGAAGGACCCGGCTGATCGCAAGGTGGATGCTACGCTCAAATCCATATATACGGCTTCAGGGGCTATACTGCAGCCTATTATTGCCTGTGCATGGATTTCTAAAGCTATAGCCAGGTGGTCAATCACTCTGCAGGAGGACTTGACTACGATGGATAAAGGTGACGTTGATTTATTCTTACGTAACATTAAGGATTCTGCAGGGTTCCTGGTAGATTCCATGAAAGACCTGGGTTCCATGGTTGCGGGGATCTCTTCCATGTCCGTCTCGACTCGCAGGGGTCTCTGGCTACGCCAATGGTCTGCAGACGCGGAATCCAGGAAATGCGTGGAGGGCCTACCCTACACAGGTCAGGCTTTATTTGGGGAGGCGCTGGATGCATGGATTGCCACGGCTACGGCGGGTAAGTCTCCTTTTCTCCCCTCAGCTGCACCGGCTACAGAGAAACCTTTTACACCAGCCATGTCACAGTCCTTTTGGCCCGCGAGGCCTAGAAAGAACAAGCCTTCTCACACCTTCTTCAGAGGTGGTTGTTCTAAAGGAAAAAAGCCTGCTCCCGCAGGTTCCCAAGACCAGAAGCCTGCATCTGGTACCCCCAAGTCCTCCGCATGACGGTGGACCGCACAGCCTGGAGTAAGGTCAGGTGGGAGCAAGACTCTGGCATTTCAGCCACATCTGGGTGTTGTCTGGTCTGGACCCTTGCATACAGGATATAGTGTCCAGGGGGTACAGACTGGAGTTTCAAACTTTCCCACCTCACCGTTTCTTCAAAGCAGGCTTACCGGCTTTGCCGGCATACAGAGCAATTCTTCTGGAAACTATCTGAAAACTGCTAGTGTCCAAGGTCATTGTTCCAGTTCCGCCTCATCAGTGGTACAAGGGTTACTATTTGAACCTTTTTGTTGTACCGAAGCCGGATGGTTCTGTACCGCAAATTCTGAACTTAAAGTCTTTGGACGCTTATCTCAGGGAGTTCAAGTTCAAGATGGAGTCTCTGAGAGCTGTCATCTCAGGAATGACGAAGGGGGAATTCCTGGTGTCCCTGAACATCAAGGATGCGTACCTCCACATTCCCATTTGGGCGCCGCATCAGGCTTATCTCAGGTTTGGACTGTTAGACGATCACTATCAGTTTCAACCGAGGGTCTTCACCAAGGTGATGGCAGAGATGATGGTTCTGCTCCGCAAGTAGGGGGTGAACATAATTCCGTATCTGGACGATCTCCTGATCAAGGCGTCATCCAGGGAGAAGTTGTTAAGATCCATTGCTCTCACGACACAACTAATCAAGGAGCACGGTTGGATCCTGAACCTTCTAAAGTCTCATCTGGAGCCAACAAGGAGGCTTTCCTGGGAATGATCCTCGACACGGAGGTGCAGAGGGGGTTTCTACCGGTGGAGAAAGCATTGGTGATTCAAACAATAGTCCAGGATGTCTTGGAGCCTTCCCGGGTATCGGTTCATCAGTGCATCCACCTTCTGGGGAAGATGGTTGCCTCCTACGAGGCTCTGCAGTACGGAAGGTTTCATGCTCGATCCTTTCAGCTGGATCTCTTGGACCAGTGGTCGGGATCTCACCTACATATGCACCAGAGGATACGTCTGTCACCAAGAGCCAGGATTTTGCTCCTGTGGTGGCTACAACTACCACACCTTCTGGAAGGCTGAAGGTTCAGGGTTCAGGACTGGATCCTTCTAACCACGGATACAAGTCTAAGAGGTTGGGGAGCATTCGCTCAGGGAGAAACCTTCCAAGGAAGGTGGTCGTATCAAGAATTCCTTCTCCCAATAAACATCCTGGAGCTAAGGGCTGCGTACAATGGCCTTCTTCAAGCAGCACACCTACAGGCTCGAGTTGTTCAGGTTCAGTCGGACAACGTGACCACAGTGGTCTACATAAACTGAAAAGGCAGAACGAAGAGCAGGGCTGCAATGTCAGAGGTGTCAAGAATCCTCCTCTGGGCAGAAAGGCATGCAGTGGTGATGTCAGCAATCTTCATTCCGGGAGTAGACAACTGGGAAGCAGACTTCCTTAGCAGACACAATCTCCATCCAGGAGAGTGGGGCCTCCACCCGGAGGTGTTCGAGGAGGTAACCAGTTGGTGGGTGGTTCCTCACATAGACATAATGGCCTCCCGCCTCAACAAGAAGCTGCAGAGGTACTGTTCCAGGTCGAGAGACCCGCAGGCAGTGGCGGTGGACGCACTGGTAACACCGTGGGTGTTCACGTCAGTGTATGTGTTCCCTCCACTTCCTCTGATTCCAAGAGTTCTTCAACTTGTAAGAAGAACAAAGGTTCTGGCAATCCTCATTGCTCCGGACTGGCCAAGGAGGGCTTGGTACGCGGATCTGCTGGAGCTTCTGCTGGAAGATCCACGGCCCTTACCTCTTCGGGAGGATCTGCTGCTGCAGGTGCCGTTCGCTTATCAAGACTTACTACGTTTGACGGCATGGCGGTTGAGCGCCAGATCTTAGCTGGGAAGGGTATCCCGAGTGAGGTGATTCCTACTATGATACATGCTAGGAAGGGGTAACATCTAAACATTACCATCGAATTTGGAAAAAATGTGTCTTTGTGTGAATCCAAGAAATTTCCTGTGGTGGAGTTTTAACTAGGACGTTTGCTCCTTTTCCTGCAAGCAGGTGTAGATATGGGCCTGAGATTGGGCTCCATCAAGGTTCATATCTCGGCTTTATCCATTTTCTTTCAAAAGCAATTGGCTGTCCTCCCTGAGGTTCAGACCTTTTTGAAAGGGGTTCTGCACATCCAGCCTCCCTTTGTGGCGCCAATGGCACCCTGGGATCTTGATGTGGTATTACAGTTCCTGCAATCTGATTGGTTTGAGCCTCTACAGGAGGCTGAAATCAAGTTTCTCACATGGAAGGCGGTCACTTTGTTGGCCGTAGCTTCTGCTTGATGCTTGTCGAAATTGGGGGCTTTGTCCTGTAAAAGTCTCTATCTGATCTTCCATTAAGATAGGGCGGAACTCAAGACTCGTCCGCAGTTCCTGCCTAAGGTTGTATCAGCTTTTCATATCAACCAACCTATTGTGGTGACAGTGGCTACTGACACCTCAATTGCTTCAAAGGCCTTGGATGTTGTGAGGGCTTTGAAGATTTATGTGAGGAGGATGGCTAGTCATAGGAAAACTGACTCTCTGTCCTCTATGATCCCAAGAAAATTGGGTGTCCTACTTCTAAGCAGTCGATTTCACGCTGTATCAGGTTCACCATCCAGCATGCATATTCTACGGCAGGATTGCAGTGTCCAAAATATAAAGGTCCACTCTACTCGTAAGGTGGGCTCTTCCTGGACGGCTGCCCGGGGTGTCTCGGCTATACAGCTTTGCCGAGCAGCTACTTGGTCTGGGTCAAACACGTTTGCTAAGTTTTACAATTCGATACCTTGGCCTATGATGACCTCAAGTTTGGTCAAGCAGTTTTGCATGACCCTCCATGCTCTCCCTCCCGATCTGGGAGCTTTGGTACATCCCCATGGTACTAATATGGACCCCAGCATCCTCTAGGACGTAAGAGAAAATAGGATTTTAATTACCTACCGGTAAATCCTTTTCTCGTAATCCGTAGAGGATGCTGGGCGCCCGCCCAGCGCTTTGTTTTCCTGCTTTGGTTTTCTAGTTCAGTACTGCCTGGTTCCTAGGTAAGTTCTGCGTTATTTACTGTTTCAGTTGTTGCTGAGTTTTCCGGCATGTTGGCCGGATTTGCCTGTTCTGTGAGCTGGTATGAATCTCACCATTATCTGTGTATTTCCTTCTCTCGAAGTATGTCGTCTCCTCGGGCACAGTTTCTAGACTGAGTCTGGTAGGAGGGGTATAGAGGGAGGAGCCAGCCCACACTATTAAACTCTTAAAGTGCCAATGGCTCCTGGTGGACCCGTCTATACCCCATGGTACTAATATGGACCCCAGCATTCTATACGGACTACGAGAAAAGGATTTACCGGTAGGTAATTCAAATCTTGTTTTTTCAACCTTAGATACTATGTTACTATGTAATAGAAAATAAAACTATAGGTCAGTAAGACAATTCAGTAGGAAACAAGGTCAGTAAGACAATACAGAAATAAACTATAGGTCAGTAAGACAATACAGAAGAAACTATAGGTTATTAAGACAATACAGTAGGAAACTATAGATCAGTAAGATAATACAGTAGGAAACTATAGGTCAGTAAGACAATTCAGTAGGAAACAAGGTCAGTAAGACAATACAGAAATAAACTATAGGTCAGTAAGACAATACAGAAGAAACTATAGGTTATTAAGACAATACAGTAGGAAACTATAGATCAGTAAGATAATACAGTAGGAAACTATAGGTCAGTAAGACAATACAGTAAGAAACTATAGGCCAGTAACACAATACAGTAGGAAACTATAGGTCAGTAAAACAATACAGTAGGAAACTATAGGTCAGAAAGACAATACAGTAGGAAACTATAGGTCAGTAAGACAATACAGTAGGAAACTATAGGTCAGTAAGACAATACAGTAAGAAACTATAGGTCAGTAAGACAATACAGTAGGAAACATCTAAAAAGCCTTTATAAATGAGTTCCTCCTAACACCGCACAACTGCTCAGTGCGCAGACATTTGTGCGCAAATTAAAAAAACCTATGGAGAATTATCACCAATAACTTTTTGCGGCTAATTGGATAGAGATTTTTTGCGATGAACTGAATCCCCCCCCCCCATAAAGTGTTTATACATACAGTGTGATGTTACATTGAGATTACCGCTGGACGAAACTCTGCCACAATATTATTAAATGTGGAATTTATCCCATCCTCGTATGGGTGTAATATATTAATATATTCTTACTGACCAGGATTACCAGCACTGAATCAATTATCCCCCAATATAATATACATGCCGATGTTTAACTACAAAAACCACTTGTTTTTTTATTACTTTATTCACCTTTATACAATAACCTTTGTGTTTTATATATCACTGATTTATCTTACATACTTCACTTAATAAACAAACAGGACAGCACTTTCTCTTCTTTGCTGTTTTATTATTGCAAAGCCCATGTCACCTCTAGTAATCCCACCTGAGCGTCCATGTCACCTCTAGTAATCCCACATGAGCATCCATGTCACCTCTAGTAATCCCACATGAGTGTCCATGTCACCTCTAGTAATCCCACATGAGTGTCCATGTCACCTCTAGTAATCCCACATGAGCGTCTGTGTCACCCCTAGTAATTTCACACAAGCATCTATATCACCTCTAGTAATCCCACACGAGTGTCCATGTCAGCTCTAGTAATCTCACACGAGTGTCCATATCACCTCTAGTAATCCCACACGAGCGTCCGTGTCACCTCTAGTAATCCCACACGAGCATCCGTGTCACCTCTAGTAATCTCACACGAGCATCCATGTCACCTCTAGTAATCCCACATGAGCATCCATGTCACCTCTAATAATCCCACACGAGCGTCCATTTCACTTCTAGTAATCCCACATGAGCATCCGTGTATCCTCTAGTAATCCCACATGAGCGTCCATGTCACCTCTAGTAATCCCACATGAGCGTTCAGTATTGATCAAGCTCCAGTTTAAGCATCCTAGCCGTTTTTTGTTTTTTAATAATCATAAAAGCAATGATTACAGGTAAAAAATTTCAGTTATAGAATTATATATTGTATCCTGTAACACCCTGGGTCTTGTCTACTCCTTTTATATATTAATGTATTTTATTTCCAGCAGATGGACATACAAGCAGGAATATCTCAGAAGGACATCTAATGTTATCCCCGGATTGTGAAATAAAAGATAATGACAGTAGACAGAATTCTCCAGCTGCTAACCCCATTACCCCAATTATACATCCAGCTCTATCAGCTGATCCCTCTGATCCTGGGAAATGTTCTCCTGATCACTCTGATATTGGTGCATCTGATACAGCTCTGAGAGTAGATACAGTGTTTCCCTGTTCTATAGATGCCAGATGTTTTGCACAGAACACAAAGCGTATTACCAATCAGCCAGTTAAGGCAGGTGAAAAGCCATTTCCATGTTCTGTGTGTGGGAAATGTTTTACATATAAATCGGCTCTTGTTACACATCAGAGAAGTCACACAGGTGAGCGGTCATTTCCATGTTCTGAGTGTGGCAAATATTTTACATATAAATCAAATCTTGTTAGACATGAGAGAAGTCACACAGGTGAGAAGCCATATTCCTGTTCTGAGTGTGGGAAATGTTTTACACAGAAAACAGCTCTTATTGGACATGAGAGAAGTCACACAGGTGAAAAGCCATATTCCTGTTCTGAGTGTAGAAAATGTTTTGTACGGAAATCACGTCTTGTTGCACATCAGAGAACTCACACAGGTGAGAAGCCATTTCCATGTTCTGAGTGTGGGAAATGTTTTGCACAGAAATCAGCTCTTATTGGACATGAGAGAAGTCACACAGGTGAGAAGCCATATTCCTGTTCTGAGTGTAGGAAATGTTTTGCAACTAAATCATTTCTTGTTATACACCAGAGAAGTCACACAGGTGAGAAGCCGTATTCCTGTTCTGAGTGTGGGAAATGTTTTGCACAGAGATCACATTTTGTTATTCATCAGTATGCTCACACAGGTGAGAGGCCATTTTCCTGTTCTGAGTGTGGGAAATGTTTCGCACATAAATCAGTTCTTGCTACACATCAGAGAAGTCACACAGGTGAGAAGCCATATTCCTGTTCTGAGTGTAGGAAATGTTTTCCACAGAAATCACTTCTTGTTATACATCAGAGTAGTCACACAGGTGAGAAGCCACTTCCATGTTCTGAGTGTGGGAAATTGTTTTCATCGAAATCAAATCTTATTAGACATCAGAGAAGTCACATAGGTGAGAAGCCATATTCCTGTTCTGAGTGTAGGAAATGTTTTGCACGGAAATCATCTCTTGTTATACATCAGAGAAGTCACACAGGTGAGAAGCCGTATTCCTGTTCTGAGTGTGGGAAATGTTTTGCACACAAATCACATTTTGTTATTCATCAGCATGCTCACACAGGTGAGAAGCCATTTTCCTGTTCTGTGTGTGGGAAATGTTTCGCACAGAAATCAGCTCTTGTTACACATCAGAGAAGTCACACAGGTGAGAGGCCATTTTCCTGTTCTGAGTGTGGGAAATGTTTTGTACGGAAATCAGCTCTTGTTACACATCAGAGAAATCACACAGGTGAGAAGCCGTATTCCTGTTCTGAGTGTAAGAAATGTTTTGCACGGAAATCAGATCTTGTTCCACATCAGAGAAGTCATACAGGTGAGAAGCCGTATTCCTGTTTTGAGTGTGGGAAATGTTTTGCATATAAATCAAATCTTGTTACACATCAGAGGAGTCACACAGATGAGAAGCCATTTTCCTGTGGTGAGAGAAATAAATCTGCTCTTGTTGAACATATTAGACATTACCCAAGCACGGAACCATTTAAATCTTCTGGAGTATAATTATCACTGTCATGCAATGTTCGTTAAGAGTGAATCCTATCTCCTATGCTTTATAAAATATAAATGCTACCTCTGGGTGATGTAATCAGACGTCATGGCCTGGTCTGCCACTGCTATGCAGATGACCTGCTTTTTGCTCCATGTACTGAGAACCTAATACCAATCCTAAATAGTTGTCTAGCTGAGCGCCAGCGGTGGATGATGCCAGCCCAGCATTACATGGTCCAAGGTACTAGAAGCAGCTTCTGCCTCCTTACTGCCCTGCTTGCTTCTACAGATGAAAGACTGTTACCAGCAGTACCAAGAATCTCCTGTAATTCAGTAATTCATTTAAGGGTTGAACGTTTAGCTTTGCAGCCCTGACCATGGAACTCACTGCCTTGCACAGTCCAAGAGACCACCACTCTAGAGACCTTCACAAACAGACTAATGACTGTTACTCACGCTTTTCATTAATGTACCTCTATTTACTTCCTAAATAATACATCCCAAATGCTTAGGTCTTTTTTCTGCTGTTTATTTAGTATCTTGTGCTTTGTGTAAATGTGAATGTCTAATACCAGTTTGTACAATCTGTATTGCTGCACGACAATATGGCGGCCTTTGGAACGTGTTTTCACTTCTAGTTTGCCTAACTTGTTGCAGACACTCATAAGGAGTGCTGAGTGTTTTCTGATACAAGATCCTATCCATATATACCCTGTACATTATCATGTGCATTAGAGTCACCCGGGTTCCATCTGCGGTGGTTTGTTGTATGTTACATCTATATGGTGCGGATACTCCCCTGTATGATTTCATAATAAAAGCTTTTGTTTGCATCTAATTATTACATTAAAGCTTTTATTTTTTATTCTGTTTTATATTCCCGTCTGAGTAATTACGCCATAATGTCTAATCTTGGAGTGGACACCAGAAGATGTAAAGAAACCGTGTAAGTGTTCCATCATTCTGTTTCGTGTAAGCATACAGGTAAGTGATGGCACGGTGGTCACTGACCGTCACATTCCGGTGGTGTAATGGAAGTGGGACTGTCTGGGCTTATTCTAGTCTACTGCAGAAATAAAAAAAACTCAGCCTTTATCCTGCTTAAAAAAATTACAAAGCCCATAAATCAAGCTTGGCCGGACAAGACAGAAGCCACATTAATGTTGGCACATCATATAGGCTGAGGACCCATGCTTCTGCTATATATGGAATAACTCCTTTACCCACAAAAACCTTCCCTTCACCATTCACAATGTCCACCATTGCCCCTTCAGAAGGGACACAACTTTCCTTTGCTTTTTCCACCTTCACAGAGCCCAGGACCACCTCCATGACCATTTCATGTTTATCTGGAGGCCAGGCATCTGGGAGGTTCATGGCCTGAGATGGCCACAGAACCACCAGGTAGTGGGCAAGAAAAATCCACAGCCTCCTGAGGAACTGGAGAGTCCAAGGATCCACCCCGCATGAGGCAGAGAAGGGTCAACCACAGGGACTGGCTCACCAATTTCCTTCCTAAAAGCTGCTCTTTACCCAGTTTGGTACCTGTGGGATCCCACTCCAATTTCCCTTGAGAGTCCTTACCCTCACTAATCCCTTCTGAACCTACCAGTTCCTTCCCCTTCCAACCACTCCTCCTTTTTAAGCTTTTCACCACCTGCTGTGCGAGTCCCATCCAACTCCTCCTCTCCTTGACTCATTGGTGTAGCAACCCCCTTCTCCCCACCCCCACCACACTGCTACACTGCAGTTAAGCGGTGAGACTTGCTGCTAGCAGTACTCACTACTCAGCACACACACTCACATCATGATTACACAGCTGTGCCACAGACACTGTCTCACTGACACCCAGGACGAGACACTCCCAGAAAGGCATGTATGTATGAGTATGGAGAGAGTGGGCGCAGTGGGGCTGCATGACTGACAGCTGAGCCTGTCACGTCAGTGAGGTGACAAAATGCAAGATATAATTACCTAGCTAAATCAGGCGCTAATGCAATGTTACATGTATTAAATGAGCACCAAATATATTGATTAGATAGCAGCTCCTATGCGGCAACTGGATGCCTTAGACGATATAGATTAAGTTTCAATAGAGACATAAATGAGCGCTGATGGTATATAAATAAAAATATTTCTAATATTTATTAGAGTTCAACACAATAAAAACAGTTATGCCAATAATAACCAGATAAAATGTAGCCACAATATTTCTGATTGTATATAAACTGTATACAGATTCAGCTGTAATCACTCACATTAGATCGATTGTATTTAAATGCAGCAGAATCAGCTGATATGTGCAGTACTGCGGTCCATTAATTAACATATTAGAGTGTAGGAGTACTACAATTTATGTATATACCAGAGGGATCCCACGGTATGAAAGTGGATAATTTAAGTAGTTCAATATCCTCACTTATAGGTCAGTGTTCTCATCCAATGTTGGTAATCTCCGCTGGTTCCCGTCAATAGCAAAGTGCAGTGTGAGCTACAAACGGCTGCAGGTATCCCTCACAGATGGACCAGTGGGAGATGCAGCGAGCTCCGATAATCAGTCTGCAGACAGGGGGCCCCGGCACAGCGGAGGGCAGTAGCGTTCCGTCCCGTGTGACAGCAGTGAGGATCAATGAAATTGTTTATAGCAGGGTTAAACGAAGTGGATGAATCTCCTTCAATGGACCGACAATAGCTACAACACTCAACGCGTTTCTCCGCCACAGGCAAACGGCAGTTTTCTCAGGAGATATGAATACCCAATGAAGAAGTAAATGGGTATTTAAACCGTTTGTATCCAATTGGCTTTTGAGTGGTGATATGCACACCTGAGTGAATGCTCGGTGTTGATTAATTTGTATAGAGTTGATCCACATGATGTAATTAATACAGATGCTCTTTTGTTAAAAAAAAAAAAAAAGGAACTATAAAGATAATATCAAGCTTAAACAATAAAATTAGTACTTATAGTAGATAGTGGTGGGAAAACAAAGAACACACTAATCCCCATATATATGTATACACAGATAGAATTTCTAATGGACATACAGATACCTAATATGTAGCTTTATTAATTTGACATTAAATACGTCTTGCTTTATAGAGATTATTTTTATATATAGTTTGAATATTTATTCTCCTCTCTATTCCTTTGAAGGGGTTTCGTGTTTCAAGTTATTCCCACCACTTTCTGAAAACATATATTCAATATAAAAAGGAATCTCTGAGGAGTATAACCATTAATTTAATTAGAAAGCTCCAAGAAACAAGTAATAACCCACCGAAAGCATATCGGACCAAACCAAAAATAGTAGGAGAGAAAATATTCAAATAGATGTTCCTAAGATATACAGATAATAATAATTAAACAGAAAAATCTTTTCTGAATCATCAGTCGTGACAGAGACTATCTGAGTTAGCCATGTGCATCGTCATATTCAGTGTAAATTGGTAAATATATATATATATATATATATATATATATATATATGAGTCTATTGTTGCTCATATCACACTAGATAAAGAATAATCCAGAGATAGATACAAAGTACCATGTGTATCATATACTCCATAGATATCTCAAAGGATATATATGTATGTATAGACTAGGTTTCTTAATAGAAGGATAAGATAACAGCCAGGGAAAAAAAGGGGGGAGAAAAGAAGGGAAAAAAAAGGAAGCGATAGGATAAAATAGAATAACATACAGATATTGATTCATATATTATTCAGCTCAATGTTTTCGTTGAGCCCTAGAGGGAACAAAGTATCTATCATACAAATCCAGTATGCTTCCCTCTTACAGAGGAGGTTATATCTATCCCCACCTGGGAATGTCTGTTTTATATGTTCAACTCCCTGTATGGACAGAACCCCACAATCACCTCCATGGAGTGATGGAAACATGTCCAGGTACACTGTGTTTAGTTGACTTTTTAAGAATTAATCTTCTATGTTCTAAAACCCTAGACAGCATATTGTTCTACAGACATATTGGCAACCACAAATGCAGGAGATTACATAAACCACAAATGTTGTCTGGCAGTTTATATTGCCCACTATATCGAAGTATTCTTTAGTTCTATATGATAAAAATTATGATAGTCAGAGAGATAGATGGGGCATCCCATTCCCAGCCGGAACAGCACACTATTTGTAAGAGCCGGAGCGGTGCAGGGCTACTGGCTGACAGCCTATCATCTGGATAATGTATTCATGTTAGACCTAGTTTTCTATTGTTTACTACCACCACAGTGGACACTCAAAGGGTGAGTCATATAAGGTACCATTGTACCTTTTTGTTTACTCCCTATTGTCCAACAGTGATCTGACCAGACATGGTTGCTCTCTCGCTGATGTAATCACCTTGATTAGAATATGTATTGTATTCCAATGCTGTAAGATCCTTAGACAAAGAAGTCACCCTTATCCCATGTAATATGAAGCTTCTGGGGGTATAAGTAGAGCTAACCAGATTGCTGAAAGAGATTCTATGCTCCTTGACTAAAAAGTGATGTTCTGTCAGGAGTTTGTGGTGGGAATTGTCATGTGGAATTGGATTACAGAGGTGTGCTGAGCTGTTTATAACACATTCTGTTCAATAACCACTGTTGGTTTTTCATCTACCACTGTGCCTGAGTAATTTGGAACCCAGTATCTTCACAGCTACTATCGATGGCGGGTAACTACCTGGCTCTCTTCCTTTGATGGTAAATCTAGTTATCATCAGGTATAGACCATCAAAGATTCCTGATCATCAATGGTTGATGGCCAATCCTAGACCAGACCCTGAGTGACCACAGCCACCACCAGATCCACAATGTGTACCTAGAAGCTGCCACATCTGGCACTTTGTTACCTGCCATCAGATCTACCTTCCCCTAGACAGCCACCTTTCCACATCTAAGCTGGAACTCTGCAGGTTTCCTTCACCACCAGCTTTGATCTCCTTTGCATTAGCATCCCGGCCAGCCTCACACAGGTCCATGGAAGCAGCATTATGATAACTTTTGACTCTTTATTTGCTGCAGCTGCTGTATAGTTCCTGTGATTTCCTCCAGCTTATTAACCAGCTGCACCAGCTCCTCATTTCATGTAACTCTCCCAGCTGCTGCAACAGATTTTTCTCCTGCAGGGTCCACAGGTTATCCACACGATAACATTGGGATATGATGACACGACAGCAGATTTGCACCAAACAGTCAAAGCTTTTGGCCTCCCAGCATGCACTGGGCCCGTCCATATATCCCCACCTCCTGGCTCAGGCAAATCAGTTTTTTGTTTGGTGTGGCAGGAGTCAGATCATGGTCAAGAGGGCTGCTGGTTTTTAGCAGCAGGGGAAGCAGCAGCCTCTCAACAAAAAGAGGCTGAAAGGCCAGTGGTAAGTAAAGCACATAGACATGAAACAACATCTTCACAGTCTACACGTGTTTCAGATGAGGATTCATTGGAGAATGAAGACTCATTACACTCCAGTTCTGCATACGAAGATGAGGAAGGAGGTCTCAGTTCAGTGGACATATCTGAGTTAATTAATGCAATGAAAGACATTCTATCCTTAGAATAATCAGCAGAGCCTGTGTTAAAATCCAAGTTTAAACGTCCCAAAACAGTCAGGACTGAGTTTCCTGGGTCAGAACAGCTGGAGGAAATTATTGTAGAGGCTTGGGCTACTCTCAGTAAGAAATTTAGAATTCCAAGGAAATGGAATTCCAAGTATCCTCTTCCAGCTGGGGACTGTTTAAACAGGGAGGTGGCCCCCAAAGTAGATATGCATGTCATTCGGTTACTGGGAATATCTACATTACCTCTGCCTTCAACATCATTAAATTATGTCACGGATAGGAGAGTTGATGGTTTTTAAAAAAAACAAAACATTTTTTCCCTATCTGGGGCAATCATAAGACCAGTCATGGCTTCAGCCTGGCTGGCAAAAGCAGTGGCTGCCTGGACTGATGCATTGGAAGGGGATCTTTCAATTGCATCTAGAGAGCAGAAATCTCATGTAGCACATATCAAACAGGCTGCAATGTTCTTGGAAGAAGCTGCCTTGGATATGGGTACTATTGCCTCTCAGGCATCAGCTTCAGCAGTAGCCGCTCGCAGAGTGGTTTGGCTACGTACATGGAAAGCTGATTCAGAATCCAAAAAGGTTTTGGAGTCTTTACCTTTTACAGGAGATATTCTTTTTGGTAAAGAATTAATCAGTATTTTGGAGTCAGAAGCAGACTCCAAAAAAGTGAAGTTTCCTTCCACAAACAAATTCAAGCCTAAAATTCCAGCTTTTCAGCCCTTTCCGTCTCAAGGGAAAACAAAAGGAAAAGGAGATGGCAAACAGTCCCAATACAACAAGTCTGGTATTAAAGCCGAATTATAATAATAATAAATGAGAGTTCTCCGGTGTGATGATATTCAGCATCTAGAATTTATTATCAAAGAGGGAACCGCTCCCAATGTTCTGTGCAGAGGAGCATGGACCAAGACAGAATTCATCAATGAGCCTGTGTCTTTAGAACACTGACTTTACATTATTTACACCATAACATTATACAATTATTCATAGCTTATTTACACACAAGGCGTACATATAGATTGAATAATGGAGATACATTGGTTGATGAACAATTAGGGGAAATGCCAAATATGGTCAGATAAGCTAATTAAAGAGAGTGGTTTTATCCATAAGATGGCAGACTTGTCCATGAATCTTGAATCTCCTATATATAACAATTAGGTTCTCTGATAGGCTTCGTTGTCATAAAGGTCATTCTTGATCATAATAACGTGTTGTCTGAAGTGAAGGTCCATCAGATATTCCATGATATGTCCTTGTTCTGCCACAAAGTCTCATACAATATCATTGAGCTCTCGTTATCTACACAAAGGCCTTGCTACTAGCCACATAAACACGTAATCAAATGATGCTCAAGGGTTGTGGGAGAATATTACTCTGTGCATAGTAACTCTATACTAAAAGAGGACACTGTTTAAGGGAACATTAGAATATCAAGAATCAGAGCACAATTAATGAGACAATACAGGATATTTGATATAACTTCAACATTCCACAGTTTTGTTTAATCTCTAAACAACTATCATATAATAAATCAAATACCATGTGTAAATGATTTGTCTGGTGATGAGTGGAGTAGTGTGATATGTGAGATAGAATAAGGAAAACCCGTTCTCTGGATACAATCGCTGGCACTAGTCCACTGAGTATCGATGCGAAAAGCCTCAACCCTCCCGAAAACTTGTATAGATAAGAGAAATGGAAGAGGTCGCGACAGAACATGTTGTTTCTTTACCCTGGCTATAGGTTGAGGTTCTTCTTCCTATGTGTGTGTGTATGAAGCAAAAGCATGTAAGCACCTACTATTTCTGTTAGTGTGATCATGTGTGGGCTACCGCAGTGTAGGTAACCGGGGTCATCACCATAAGATTAGTTTTTGGCTTTCTTTGGGTTGTTAGTATTTTGCCACACTGACGACCAAGGGCCGGCAGACATTTGATGCTTACATAGAGTATGTCACAACTGAGGGCCTGAGCTGACGGGAGGCAGCCTCAGTTGTAGGGGCTGAGATGTAACGGAACCTGGGAGGTTGTATCAGACCCCTAGACATGTAAGTAACATGTAGAATAACTGCCCGAAGGCGTGACCACGACAACCAGGATAAAAGTCAATGATGTTTATTATGACAAACTCCGCAACACAGCAGCAGTAAAGGAAACATAAAAGTCAACAGAGGATAAATACAATTCCTGGGTACTACAGGGTGGCAAGGGCCACAGGCACTGGTAGTGTGAGACAGTTCTTATAATCTTCTAGTTGGAAAGTCCTTACCAGGCCTGACTGTAGCAATGGAGAGAACCCAGGATCGTACCAGCTGGTGTTCCAGGAAAGGCTGGGCTGCTGAAGATAAAACGGCTGCTGTGGATACTGGCTGGAACCAGACTGTTGTTGGTACGGAGTGGATACTGGCTGGAACCAGTTAAATAATAAACGAACTTGAGAGCGATGAAATAATAATGAAGTTTGGAGTTTGAGAGCGGTGAAATAATAATACCGGTGGAGAGTGGTAAACTGCAGAAAGGACACCGGCCCTTTAAGAGAAGCTGTACACTGCTGGAAGCTGGGCTGGAAGCAGGTGATTGATAATGAAGTTTGGAGTTTGAGAGCGGTGAAATAATAATACCGGTGGAGAGTGGTAAACTTCAGAAAGGACACCGGCCCTTTAAGAGAAACTGTACACTGCTGGAAGCTGGGCTGGAAGCAGGTGATTGTTGTAACTGGAAACAGGTGAGTCCAGAATGGATCGGAGAGTCAGGCTACACCGCAGATGGAATGCTGGTGCGGGTCTCTATAGCAGTAGTCTGGAGACAGGAGCTGGAACCTGGAAGACAACCACAGGAGAGAGACAAACTGGAACTAGGTTAGACAACCAAAGCACTGACGCCTTCCTTGCTCAGGCACAGCTTACTTATACCTGCAGCAAGGAAGGGGTTGGCTAGGCAATTATGCAAATCAACAATACAGACAGCAGATTGGTGGAAATGCTCAGATGACAAAATCCAAGATGGCTGCGCCCATGCAGACACTTGGAGGGAAGTTTGGTTTGTAATCCATGTGAGAATTGAAACAGTAATGGCGACGCCGGCCACAGGAGACAGGAGACGCCAGACTGACAAGCGCACATTTAACCACGCGGGCACAGCGGAGGCCGCGGCTGATGAAATCACCACTCTGACATTCTGCATGTGGAAACTCAGGAACAGCGGGATCCGGTCCTGGAACGCTGAGCCAGCCTTAGGAGGCATCTGAAGGGTAAGTAATGGCATCCAGATACCCGGATCGTGACTTTAGGAGTGGCCCCAGGACACTTCTTAGGCTTTAAAGGAAACTTTGCGTGGAAATTTCGGACCAAGGCAGGAGCATGGACGTCTGAGGCATTGGTCCAAGAGCGTTCTTCAGGACCATAGCCCTTCCAGTCAATGAGGTATTGTAACTGACCGTAACGGAAACGTGAGTCCAAAATCTTGGCCACCTCGTACTCGACTCCCCGTTGAGTCTGAACTTTGGGAGCGGGAGGAAGTGCGGAATGAAACCGATTCAGGATCAGCGGTTTCAACAAAGAAACATGAAATGTCCTGGGTATTTTCAAGAAGGATGGTAACTGTAACCTGTAGGCAACAGGATTGATGACTTGTTCAATCTTGAAGGGTCCGATGTAGCGAGGTGCAAATTTCATGCTGGGAACTCTCAACCTCAAATTCTTCGTGGACAGCCACACACGATCACCCACCTTGAGAGCAGGAACCGCTCTACGCTTCCTATCGGCAAACTTCTTATACCTGAATGAGGCTTTGAGCAGGGCTGCGCGGACGTTCCTCCAGTTATTTGAAAACTGACGTAAGGTGACATCCACTGCTGGAACAGAAGTTGCGGGAAGCGGTTGGAATTCTCGGACTTTAGGGTGGAATCCATAATTAATGAAGAATGGTGTAGAAGAAGATGAGGAATGGTATTGTCAGGAATCGACTTACCAGGCTGGCATCCGTCCGCCGCTGCGGACTCCGTCCTGGCTCCCTGCGGTCACCTGTCACCTATGCCCCTGCCATGGGTCATCATCTGGATCCTGGGGGTACTCCTGAGCCAGCAGGCGTGTGCGCGCCGCGTCCCCGCTAGGCCGCGGCGTGGGCGCCGCCATGACAGTCTCCAAACAAGCTAGTATGCTGCGGCCAATCCGGTGCGTGGCCGCACCCACTTTCCTTTCCTCCATCCAATCCCTGCACACCATGGGGTATATAGGAGGCTACAGTTTCACCTCACAGGCATCCTGGACTTTGTGTCATTCTGACAACCTGCATGAAAGGATCAGCTCCTGTCTCTCCTGAGTTCCTGGTTTCCTGCTAAAGAACTTATACTCCTGGTGATTCTGCATTGCTCCCGTGGAACTTCAAGGCTCAGCAATACCAGCAACCTGCATTGGGCTTCACACTCATCACCACCTTGTGTGCTTCAGCCTGCAGTTGAAGACTAAACTCCAGGTGTGTTCATTTCCTCCACCTGTGACACAGCTTGCTGCTGCCAGTGCCTCATCACCTGCACTGTGAGTTGGTCTCCTGCTTATGCAAAGGTTTGCCATTTCCATCACTGCCTTAGTTCTCTGTTTTAAAAACCCGGCTCTGGTTTCTAAACCAGTATCTTTTCATTGACATTCATTCTGTTGTTATAATTCCGGATATGATTTCTCAACTCACCTATCACCCATTGCCATAGACTGTTGTTATCATTCCAAGTGTTTGACTTTTCCATCTGCTATTATTATTATTATTTCTGCTGCATTTCTGTTAATACTTATCTGCTGAATAAATACCATTGCGCTCATGCGCAAGAACGTGATACAACCTCCACCGTTTCTTTCCTCCTACCTCCACTGACCCACTAGCGCCCCCTCCGGGGACACAGACCAAACACAATCTGACAGTAAGTCCAGGATCGATGGACTCGGATGGTGGACGGAGTGTGGGGTCAGAGGCCTTGCAAAATCTGGTCTCCCGTCTGGATGGTCAAGAGGTTGCGCAGCAGCAGATGCTTCACTTTCTACAAGGGATGTCCTCCCGATTGGATACACTGCAGCAGTCCCTGCCAAGTGTACTCTCACCTACTGTTACCCCAGCACCTGCCAGTGCTGTAAGTTCTTCTGTGTCGGCTGCATCAGCTCCAGTGTCACGTCTGCACCTGCCCGTGCCGAGCAAATATGATGGCAGTCCTAAATTATGTCGCGGGTTCCTTAACCAGTGCGAAATACAGTTTGAGTTATTGCCACATAACTTTCCTACACCAAGGTCCAAGGTTGCCTACATCATTTCCTTACTCTCTGGATCTGCTTTGAATTGGGTGTCTCCTCTGTGGGAACGTGCTGACCCCCTGATCAATAACTACTCTGACTTCGTGTCAACCTTTAGACGGATCTTTGACGAGCCTGGTCGTGCAACATCAGCTTCGGCAGACCTGATCCAAATTCGTCAAGGTAACCGAAGCATGGGACAGTATGTCATCCAGTTCCAGACATTGGCTGCAGAGGTCCAATGGAACAACCAAGCTCTGGTAGCAACCTTCTGGCACGGACTTTCGGATCGGATCAAGGACGAACTGGCAACCCGTGACATTCCTGTTCAACTGTCTGACTTGATCTCCCTGTGTATAAAGCTGGACTCTCGCATCCGCGAACGCAATAATGAACGCGCTCGGAGTGAGCCTCGCAGAGTAAGGTTCATACCCCCTGTACAGTTCCAGCCTCCTTCTCCTTCTGACGAGCCTATGCAGGTAAATAGGTCCCGCCTAACCCATGAGGAACGGGCAAGAAGAATACGAGAGAGGCTCTGCCTATACTGTGCTGCTGCGGGTCATCAAATTAACTCCTGCACGATGCGTTCGGGAAACGCCAGATCCTGACTTGTAAGGGAGGAGTCAAGTTAGGATCATTCAGTCAAGCTCCTTCTCAACAAGATCTCATTATTCCAGTGACGCTAGAAACTTCCGTTGGGCTCCAGTCTGCGTCAGCATTAGTGGACTGCGGTGCTGCAGGAAATTTTATCACCCAAGCTGCGGTAAACAAATTTTGCCTGTCTACCTGTGAACTTTCTTGTCCTGTATACATCACTGCTGTGGATGGTAGTAGAATCTCCAAAGGGAACATTTCACATCAAACTACCCCAGTGGTTCTGGGAGTTGGATTTCTCCATTCAGAAATTATCAAGTTCCTGGTCATTCCTCAAGCCACCCAGGAGATTGTCTTGGGCATGCCTTGGCTCCAGCTACATAACCCACAGTTCGACTGGACAACGTTGCAGCTTACCTCATGGGGTTCCCACTGTCATCATTCCTGCTTAGCCCAAGTGTGTCCCATTAAGTCTACCGAAGTGAAGTCACAGCTAAGTCTCCCAGCAGTTTATCAAGACTTCGCAGACGTCTTCTGCGAAAAAGCTGCTGATATCCTGCCGCCCCATAGGGAATGGGATTGTCCCATTGATCTCCTTCCTGGCAAGAAGCCACCCAGGGGGCGCACCTATCCTTTGTCTGTTCCTGAAACAGAGGCTATGAGTAACTACATTAGAGAGAATCTTCAGAAAGGATTCATCCGTCCGTCATCATCACCCGCTGGCGCAGGTTTCTTCTTTGTCAAAAAGAAGGATGGAGGACTGCGTCCATGCATTGACTATCGGGGTCTCAACGACATTACCGTCAAGAATAGTTATCCTTTACCACTCATTACCGAACTGTTTGATAGAGTTAAGGGGGCTCGCATCTTCACCAAGTTAGATCTCCGCGGTGCCTATAATCTCATCAGAATCCGGAGTGGTGACGAGTGGAAGACAGCCTTCAACACTCGTGACGGCCATTATGAATACCTGGTAATGCCATTTGGGTTGAGTAATGCTCCAGCGGTATTCCAACACTTCGTGAACGAAATTTTTCGTGATGTCCTGTATAAGTACCTCGTTGTTTACTTAGATGATATTCTTATCTTTTCTCAAGACCTTCCATCTCATCGCCTACAAGTCTGTGAAGTTCTCCGACGTCTTCGTGAGAACCGTCTCTACGGGAAGTTATCCAAATGCACCTTCGAAGTTCCCTCTATACCCTTCCTGGGGTATATAATTTCCGGATCGGATCTTCAGATGGACCCGGCAAAATTGGAAGCCATTGCCAATTGGTCCATTCCAAACTCCCTCAAGTCTATCCAGCGATTCCTGGGTTTTGCCAACTATTATAGAAAATTTATTCGAGGATTCTCCACTCTCATCGCTCCTATTACCAACCTGACTCGGAAAGGGGCAGATCATTCCAACTGGTCAGAAGAAGCCTTGGCAGCCTTCCGGAAGATCAAGTTAGCCTTTATGTCTGCTCCAGTGCTGTCACAGCCAGATGTCAGTACAAAAAAAAAGTGTTTAGAAAGTAGACTCTTTTTTGGGAGCACTCTAATTCAGAGGGTAGAAATATAATTAATTAATTGATACTGGTAAAACCATTTTTATTAGATTATACATTAAAAAATATTTTTAGGAGTATTTGCGTGAAAAATTAGAAGCTTTGCGAAAATATAAAACACATTATAATTGGTACGTGATATCCGTATCACAGTGTATCGGTTGCCGGAAATTAATGACTGTGGTTACAGAGTTCATACATCATTGCACATTAAGATTTATGTAATGTATGACCATCATTTATTCAGCAAGTATCCATTGTGGATTACAGTAGATGCTGAGAATTAAATCATAGGTCATATGAAAGTCAGGTGCCCCGTAGTATGTATATATGTAAATATATATGGGTGACACTTTCTAGGGGAGTCAATTTATTGCAGTACCAGGGTGTTCAGAGGTGGTCTCCCATCCTAGTACTAACCCGGCCTTTCACTGCTTAGCTTCCAAGGTCAGAAGAGATTGGGCATCTCCAGTGATGTATGACCGCAAATATTGTACTCTCCCTCTAAGATCACCAAAAAATGTGCAGCCACTTTGTTATAGGAGTTCCAAAGTGCCCAATGTTTTGGGTGTGGATGGCAATATAGGGGAGTAAAATTGTTGCAGTACCTGGGTGTTCAAAGGTGGTCACCCATCCTTTTACTGACCCGGCCTTTCACTGCTTAGCTTCCAAGATCGGAAGAGATTGGGCATTTCCAGTGAGGTATGACCGCAAATATTATACTCACCCTCCTCAATCATAAAAAATTATATTATAATTGTCAAAAAGTAGCAAGTTATATATACATAAGGTGCAATAAAAAATTGGGATAATATGTAGCCACCTGGCTTATTCACCCTGTAACAATCAGCCACAGGTAACAATATACACATGAGTGAAGGTCTATTGTGTGGGTATAATTTCTAAACACCACATAATGTCCACAATTAGGACTGGCCCATCACTCCATATATACATAAGGTGCAATAAAAAATTGGGATAATATGTAGCCACCTGGCTTATTCACCCTGTAACAATCAGCCACAGGTAACAGTATACACATGAGTGAAGGTCTATTGTGTGGGTATAATTTCTAAACACCACACAATGTCCACAATTAGGACTGGCCCATCACTCCAGAAAAAGCCCTAAGAACGCCATAAACGGTCGGACCACAAATAATTTTATAGGTGCAGGATATAATTATGCTGCACAGAGATGGGTTAATTTGTGGTATACCCTATTCGCACTTGACCAAGCAATAGATTAGAGGTGCCTGATGCATAGAGCCTCTAATGAATACCTGCATGTATTGTGGAAAAGCAGGCTAGAAATAGGTGCTTATTATTCGTTTGCACATGTGTTGATGTGCTTAAGCATAATATGTTCAAAGTTCTGAGCATTTGCTGCAATTAGCCATTCTTATATTTCAAAAGGAAAAGAAAACAGTCAGTGATAATTGTAGAATTGATATCAGCTTGCTATTGATGTCTATAGCTAATGAGGAATTTCCCAATTGAAGGCCTTGATACTGGAGGTATACAATCCATATGGTATTGCTAATTGGGACAATTGATCCTATGTTGTTCTTTAGCATAGTATGATGATAAGACTGATAACTAAATTGTCACTTGTGGTAGCTGCTGTTAATTCACAGAAAGGAAGGAAGAAAGAAAAGAGAAGAGTGAAAAGAGAAACTTTTTTTGTTTGCTGACAGGCTCTTGTCAGTGCAGATTGCAGTGAAAAAAGTGCAGGGTATACGATACCAGCTCCGGACTGGGTAGTGTCCCTGTTGGACCCGACTCCTGCCGTGCCCGTGCTCCTAAGGTTTCAGGGGCTGCAATGGCGTGTGGTCGAGGTCTCCTCGTTCAGAGGACGGAGCTTGCGGCCGTTTCCATGGTGATCGTTCTCGGGATTCCGGCTAGTGCGATCACGTGTGCGCATCACGTGATCGCTGTACTTCCTCCTGATGTACGTTTCGCATTCAGTGCTTGATCACAGGATGTGATCAAGCACTGAATGCGAAACGTACATCAGGAGGAAGTACAGCGATCACGTGATGCGCACACGTGATCGCACTAGCCGGAATCCCGAGAACGATCACCATGGAAACGGCCGCAAGCTCCGTCCTCTGAACGAGGAGACCTCGACCACACGCCATTGCAGCCCCTGAAACCTTAGGAGCACGGGCACGGCAGGAGTCGGGTCCAACAGGGACACTACCCAGTCCGGAGCTGGTATCGTATACCCTGCACTTTTTTCACTGCAATCTGCACTGACAAGAGCCTGTCAGCAAACAAAAAAAGTTTCTCTTTTCACTCTTCTCTTTTCTTTCTTCCTTCCTTTCTGTGAATTAACAGCAGCTACCACAAGTGACAATTTAGTTATCAGTCTTATCATCATACTATGCTAAAGAACAACATAGGATCAATTGTCCCAATTAGCAATACCATATGGATTGTATACCTCCAGTATCAAGGCCTTCAATTGGGAAATTCCTCATTAGCTATAGACATCAATAGCAAGCTGATATCAATTCTACAATTATCACTGACTGTTTTCTTTTCCTTTTGAAATATAAGAATGGCTAATTGCAGCAAATGCTCAGAACTTTGAACATATTATGCTTAAGCACATCAACACATGTGCAAACGAATAATAAGCACCTATTTCTAGCCTGCTTTTCCACAATACATGCAGGTATTCATTAGAGGCTCTATGCATCAGGCACCTCTAATCTATTGCTTGGTCAAGTGCGAATAGGGTATACCACAAATTAACCCATCTCTGTGCAGCATAATTATATCCTGCACCTATAAAATTATTTGTGGTCCGACCGTTTATGGCGTTCTTAGGGCTTTTTCTGGAGTGATGGGCCAGTCCTAATTGTGGACATTGTGTGGTGTTTAGAAATTATACCCACACAATAGACCTTCACTCATGTGTATACTGTTACCTGTGGCTGATTGTTACAGGGTGAATAAGCCAGGTGGCTACATATTATCCCAATTTTTTATTGCACCTTATGTATATATGGAGTGATGGGCCAGTCCTAATTGTGGACATTATGTGGTGTTTAGAAATTATACCCACACAATAGACCTTCACTCATGTGTATATTGTTACCTGTGGCTGATTGTTACAGGGTGAATAAGCCAGGTGGCTACATATTATCCCAATTTTTTATTGCACCTTATGTATATATAACTTGCTACTTTTTGACAATTATAATATAATTTTTTATGATTGAGGAGGGTGAGTATAATATTTGCGGTCATACCTCACTGGAAATGCCCAATCTCTTCCGATCTTGGAAGCTAAGCAGTGAAAGGCCGGGTCAGTAAAAGGATGGGTGACCACCTTTGAACACCCAGGTACTGCAACAATTTTACTCCCCTATATTGCCATCCACACCCAAAACATTGGGCACTTTGGAACTCCTATAACAAAGTGGCTGCACATTTTTTGGTGATCTTAGAGGGAGAGTACAATATTTGCGGTCATACATCACTGGAGATGCCCAATCTCTTCTGACCTTGGAAGCTAAGCAGTGAAAGGCCGGGTTAGTACTAGGATGGGAGACCACCTCTGAACACCCTGGTACTGCAATAAATTGACTCCCCTAGAAAGTGTCACCCATATATATTTACATATATACATACTACGGGGCACCTGACTTTCATATGACCTATGATTTAATTCTCAGCATCTACTGTAATCCACAATGGATACTTGCTGAATAAATGATGGTCATACATTACATAAATCTTAATGTGCAATGATGTATGAACTCTGTAACCACAGTCATTAATTTCCGGCAACCGATACACTGTGATACGGATATCACGTACCAATTATAATGTGTTTTATATTTTCGCAAAGCTTCTAATTTTTCACGCAAATACTCCTAAAAATATTTTTTAATGTATAATCTAATAAAAATGGTTTTACCAGTATCAATTAATTAATTATATTTCTACCCTCTGAATTAGAGTGCTCCCAAAAAAGAGTCTACTTTCTAAACACTTTTTTTTGTACTGCCTTACATTGACTCTGTGGAGCACCACTGAAAGCAACAACCAGGTGGGGCCAAGATTGACTATCCATACCCCTTGTTGCTATATCTAGAAGCAATTCGAGATAATTCAGTTTTTCAGAGGCTACTAATTATACTACTAATCTATTTGAGGACTTGTGCGGTTCCCAAAAACTCCCTTTTTTTCAAAACAGCCAGATGTCAACAGGCCGTTCGAGTTGGAGGTAGATGCCTCTAATGTTGGGGTTGGAGCTGTTCTCTCCCAGAAGGGATCTGATGGGAAAGTCCACCCTTGTGGATTCTACTCTCGCAAGTTTCTTCCTGCAGAAGCTAACTACTCCGTGGGAGATCAAGAGTTATTGGCAATCAAACTGGCTCTCGAGGAATGGAGATATCTCCTAGAAGGGGCCAAACATCCGTTTAACATCTTCACGGATCATAAGAACCTGCTATACCTAAAAGCAGCTCAGTGCCTTAACCCTCGCCAGTCCAGGTGGGCTATGTTTTTCTCTCGTTTTAATTTTAGGCTTCATTTCCGCCCAGGTTCACAGAATGTGAAAGCCGACGCATTATCCCGGTCCATGGAATCAGAAGAGGGAACATCTGACTCTGTGCCACATTCCATCCTGAGTCCCGTGGTTTTCGCTACTTCTCAAGTCTCTCCAGCTCCACCTCCGGGTAAGACTTTTGTTTCCCCAGAACTCCGTCCCAAGTTGCTAGCTTGGGCTCACCAATCCAAGTTTACTGGTCATCCTGGTGTCCTGAAGACATTCAAGTTCCTTTCTGCGTCATATTGGTGGCCGAAGATGAAAGTGGACATCCAGGATTTCGTGGCATCCTGTCCTAAATGTGTGCAGCACAAGACTCCTCGTCAGTCTCCAGCAGGTCAGTTGCAACCCTTATCAGTCCCTAGTCGTCCTTGGTCTCATCTATCAATGGACTTTATCACTGATCTTCCACCTTCTCAGGGACATAACACTATTTGGGTTGTAGTGGACAGATTTTCCAAGATGGCTCATTTCGTTCCTCTCCAGGGTCTCCCTTCTGCCCCGAAACTTGCCCAGATCTTCCTACAGGAGATCTTCCGTTTACACGGGTTACCCTCCGAAATAATATCTGATCGGGGGGTACAGTTTGTAGCAAGGTTTTGGAGGGCCCTCTGTTCTGCCATGCAGATAAAATTGAAATTCTCGTCTTCATACCATCCTCAGACGAATGGGCAGACAGAGAGAGTCAATCAAGAACTTGAGACTTTCCTACGGCTATATGTGACATCCTCCCAGGATGATTGGTTTAATCTGCTCCCATGGGCCGAGTTTGCCCATAACTTTCGTTACCATACTGCTACAGATACGACACCATTCTTTGCAGTCTATGGGCAACATCCCCGAGTACCTGAATTCCAAGAACTCCCTCACATGGATGTTCCTGCTGCCACTACTGCTCTGACCCAGTTTTCCTCCATTTGGAAAAGAATTCACGTTTCCCTCAAAAAAGCCTCCAGTCGATACAAGATCTATGCCGACCGTAAGAGACGTGCGGTTCCCCATTTGAAACCGGGGGACAGGGTTTGGTTATCAACCCGCAACCTTCGTCTCAGGGTTCCTTCCATGAAGTTCGCACCACGCTTTATTGGTCCTTACCCTATTGAGAGTGTCATCAACCCAGTGGCTTACAAGTTGAAATTACCACCTTCACTTCGTATTCCTAATGCCTTTCACATTTCTCTCCTCAGACCTCTAGTCCTAAACCGCTTTCAGAATACTCTTCCAGCAGGTCCCAAGGTTCGAACTCAGCGGGGCGTGGAATTTGAGATCAACAAGATTCTGGACTCTCGTTGCCGGTATGGACGTCTCCAGTACCTGGTCGATTGGTTCGGTTATGGCCCAGAGGAGAGAAGCTGGGTGTATTCATCTGATGTCCATGCTCCTAGGTTGGTCCGTGTCTTCCACAGCACTCATCCCTCCAAACCACGTGGGTGTTCGGTGTCCACCCCTAAAGGAGGGGGTACTGTCAGGAATCGACTTACCAGGCTGGCATCCGTCCGCCGCTGCGGACTCCGTCCTGGCTCCCTGCGGTCACCTGTCACCTATGCCCCTGCCATGGGTCATCATCTGGATCCTGGGGGTACTCCTGAGCCAGCAGGCGTGTGCGCGCCGCGTCCCCGCTAGGCCGCGGCGTGGGCGCCGCCATGACAGTCTCCAAACAAGCTAGTATGCTGCGGCCAATCCGGTGCGTGGCCGCACCCACTTTCCTTTCCTCCATCCAATCCCTGCACACCATGGGGTATATAGGAGGCTACAGTTTCACCTCACAGGCATCCTGGACTTTGTGTCATTCTGACAACCTGCATGAAAGGATCAGCTCCTGTCTCTCCTGAGTTCCTGGTTTCCTGCTAAAGAACTTATACTCCTGGTGATTCTGCATTGCTCCCGTGGAACTTCAAGGCTCAGCAATACCAGCAACCTGCATTGGGCTTCACACTCATCACCACCTTGTGTGCTTCAGCCTGCAGTTGAAGACTAAACTCCAGGTGTGTTCATTTCCTCCACCTGTGACACAGCTTGCTGCTGCCAGTGCCTCATCACCTGCACTGTGAGTTGGTCTCCTGCTTATGCAAAGGTTTGCCATTTCCATCACTGCCTTAGTTCTCTGTTTTAAAAACCCGGCTCTGGTTTCTAAACCAGTATCTTTTCATTGACATTCATTCTGTTGTTATAATTCCGGATATGATTTCTCAACTCACCTATCACCCATTGCCATAGACTGTTGTTATCATTCCAAGTGTTTGACTTTTCCATCTGCTATTATTATTATTATTTCTGCTGCATTTCTGTTAATACTTATCTGCTGAATAAATACCATTGCGCTCATGCGCAAGAACGTGATACAACCTCCTCGTTTCTTTCCTCCTACCTCCACTGACCCACTAGCGCCCCCTCCGGGGACACAGACCAAACACAATCTGACAGGTATTGATTGTTGTGGCTGAACTCGGCCCAAGGAAGGAGTTGAACCCAGTCATCTTGAGAGGAAGACACATATATACGGAGGAAGGCCTCCAAGTCCTGATTCACCCTCTCGGTTTGACCATTGGTCTGAGGATGGTAAGCCGTGGAAAATTTTATCTTGACTTGGAGGGCTTGACACAAACTTCGCCAAAATTTGGCTACAAATTGTACTCCACGATCCGAGATGATCTCTTCAGGAAGACCGTGAAGTCGGAAGATCTCTTGTATAAACACTTGAGCCAACTTGGAAGCTGGCGGAAGACCGGTGAGAGGGATGAAATGTGCCATCTTGGTGAACCGGTCAACTACCACCCAGATGGTATTAAACTTGTTGCAGATAGGTAGATCGGAAACAAAGTCCATCGACAAATGGGTCCAAGGTCGACGGGGAACAGATAATGGAACCAGTTGCCCCGCAGGCGACTGGCGGGAGACTTTGTGTTGGGCACACTTTGGGCAGGAGGCAATAAATTCCATAACGTCCTTCTTCAGAGTTGGCCACCAGTAGGACCTAGAAATAAATTCAAGGGTTTTCTGAATGCCTGTATGTCCAGCAAAACGGGAAGCATGGGCCCAATGCATGAGCTTCTTCCTTAGAACTGGCTTAACAAAACTTTTCCCTGGTGGAGGCGTAGAGTCCATCCCTACCGTGGAGAATGCCAACGGATTAATAATAGGATGCTTGTCTGCAGACTCGGACTCATTTTCTTGCTCCCATGAGCGGGAAAGGGCATCGGCCTTACGATTCTGAGAACCCGGACAGAACTGGAGTTTAAAGTCAAACCTAGAGAAGAAAAGTGCCCATCTGGCCTGACGAGGATTCAGACATTGTGCGCCTTTGAGATATAAAAGATTTTTGTGGTCGGTAAGTATGGTGATTGAGTGGGAAGCTCCCTCTAACAGGTATCTCCACTCCTCCAGAGCGAGCTTGATGGCTAGCAACTCCTGATCGCCAATGGCATAGTTGCGCTCAGCTGGGGAGAACTTCCGGGAGAAGAAACTGCAAGGATGTAGATGTCCATCTTTGGCCCTCTGGGATAACACTGCTCCTACTCCAACGGAGGAGGCATCTACCTCTAAGATAAAAGGAGAGTCGGTGTCGGGCTGTTTCAGAACTGGTGCAGAGATGAACCGTTGCTTCAGAAGGTGAAAGGCCTGTGTAGCTTCCTCGGACCACTTGGACGGATTAGCACCTTTCTTGGTTAATGCAGTGATAGGCGCCACAATGGTGGAAAAGTCTCGTATAAATTTTCTATAATAATTGGCGAACCCTAAGAACCTCTGGACCCCTTTGAGGCTTAAGGGTATAGGCCAATTCTGGATTGCTTGGAGTTTCTCAGGATCCATCTCTAGTCCGGAACCGGACACAATGTAACCTAGAAACGGAATGGTTTTAACTTCAAACACACACTTCTCCAATTTACAATAGAGGTGATTGACACGGAGACGGGAAAGAACCTCTTTTACCCAGAAACGATGATTTTCGAGATTATTAGCAAAGATGAGGATGTCGTCTAGATAAACCACGACATGGCGGTACAAGATGTCCCTGAAAATCTCATTCACGAAGTGCTGGAAGACTGCTGGAGCGTTGCTCAATCCGAAGGGCATGACGAGGTACTCATAATGTCCGTCACGGGTGTTAAAGGCGGTCTTCCACTCGTCACCCTCACGGATTCGGATGAGATTGTAGGCACCCCTCAAGTCCAGCTTTGTGAAAATGGTTGCACCACTAACTCTATCAAAGAGCTCGGTAATCAGGGGTAAAGGGTATCGGTTCTTGACGGTAATGTCGTTCAGACCTCTGTAATCGATGCACGGACGCAGACCACCGTCTTTCTTCTTAACGAAGAAGAAGCCTGCGCCGGCTGGAGAAGAAGATGGTCGGATGAAACCCTTCGCCAGGTTCTCTTTGATGTACTCTTCCATGGAGTGTGTCTCAGGCAGAGACAACGGATAAGTTCGGCCTCGCGGTGGAACCTTCCCTGGAATGAGGTCGATTGGGCAGTCCCATTCTCTATGAGGAGGAAGGATATCAGCAGAGGCTTTACTGAACACGTCCGTGAAGTCTTGATATGGAGGAGGCGGAACATCAGATGACCTGGGGAAGGAAGAACAAACAGGAAGAACTTTGGCTAAACAAGTCTCAGCACAGGAGGGACCCCATGCCAGTATTTGCGTAGTCGTCCAGTCAATTGATGGGTTGTGGAGACGGAGCCATGGAAGGCCTAAAACCACTGGATGTGTGGCTCTTGGAATCACTAAAAAAGAAATATACTCAGAATGAAGAACTCCCACTCTCAGACGAACTGGAAGAGTCCTTAAGGAAATGACTGCGTCAAAAATCTTGCTGCCATCCACGGCAGTCAAAGAGATGGACGAGGACAGTCTCTCGGTGGGTAGGGACCACCGTTTAACATAAGCTTCGGTTATGAAATTCCCAGCTGCTCTGGAATCAAGGAGGGCAATGACGTTCCTGTAACGTTGAGCAATTTGGAGCGACACTGGGAGGTTACAGTCATGAGGAGATGGAGAGGAGATCATTACTCCTAGCCGGCCCTTTCCTTGGCGAGCTAGGATCTGGAGTTTCCTGGACGTTTGGGACAGGCATTGATAGTGTGCGACGGAGCTGCACAGTAGAGACAGAGAGACTCAGAGAGACGTCTTCGGCGCTCAGCGGGAGATAGACGGGAACGACTAATTTGCATAGGCTCATCCTTGGATGGAGATGGTTGACGAGGAGGAGGAGCAGAAGATTTAGGAGTAGATGATCTTCCTCGCTCGGTTGCTCTCTCTCTGAAACGTAGATCAACCTTCGTGCAAAGAGAAATTAGCTCATCCAACTTAGAGGGCAAGTCTCTGGTAGCTAACTCATCCTTGATGCGTTCTGATAAGCCATGCCAGAATGCAGCATACAGGGCCTCGTCGTTCCATGCCAGTTCGGATGCCAGGATTTTAAACTGTATAAGATACTGTCCCACAGTACGTGTTCCCTGGCGTAAACGGAGAATCTCAGATGAAGCAGATGTTATCCGGCCTGGCTCGTCGAAGATGCGCCTGAATGTAGCTACAAAGTCAGTATAGGAGGATAGCAGGGGATCAGACTTCTCCCATAAAGGTGATGCCCAGTCAAGGGCTGAGCCACTGAGAAGGGAGATGACATAGGCAATTTTGGTACGGTCACTGAAGAAATTGCCAGGTAGAAGCTCAAAGTGGATTTCACATTGATTGAGAAATCCCCTGCAGAACCTTGGAGATCCATCAAATTTTGCTGGCGTTGGAAGATGAAGATGTGGACTGGAAATGGGTAAGGTTGGTGGGGTTACAGCTGGTGTCACTGTAGTGGACGCACCGGACGTGCTAGGTCCACGGAGGGTCGTTTGAATCCCACCCAGCTGTGTAGAGAGATCCTGGAGACAGCGGATGATGTGGCCCTGTGCAGCCTCCTGATGTTCAAGTCGGGCTGCCAGTTCTTGCATCGGCCTGGTCGCTTGATCCTGGTCTCCGGCTGGATTCATTAGGTCAGTGCTTACTGTCACAACTGAGGGCCTGAGCCAGGGGCGGATTGGGACGCCGGGACACCGGGCCAGTTCCTGGTTGGCCGGTCCCATTGTCCCTATAGCAGGCTGACTCACCCCTCCACCTGGCCTCCGGCCGCGATCGGAGCTCAGCTCCGATCAGGCAGAGCTTGGAAAGGGCCCCTGCACACAGTGCACAGCAACTGCCAGTGATGCTGCAGTCCGTGCAGCACTTCCTCATACAGCAAGCTCCGGACTGTGCATGACGTCATGTAGGGGGCGTGGCTAGCACTCGGCACTGCTCTGCTGCAGAGAACTGACTGAACAGACGACTGCAGGGGCAGAAGAGGTTCAGTAGCTCAGTGCACGGTAAAGTACAGTAAGATGTAGTAGAAGAAGTGATGAGGGAGAGGACAGAGAGGTATATGGATTACTAATGAAAATAAAAGTGGAGTGAAAGAAAATAAATTGAGGTGGCAAAGAAAAGTATGTAATAGAGAGAGAGAGAGAGAATAAGGCAAGTAAGAGGCAGCGGCTCTATGTCAGGGATTAGAAGAAAAATATGTCAGTAAACTATTATGGAGAAAAAGGAAGACAAAATAAATGAGACTAAAGTATAAAGACTAAAGAGGCTTCAAAGAGTGTAAAGAGTCAAGAAAAGGGAACAGGTACTTGCCTGTTGTAATATAGAGGGACAGGGACTTACTTGCGGTTGTAATATAAAGTGACAGGGACTTGTGTGTTGCAATATAGAGGGACAAGTATTTGCATGTTGTAATATAGAGAGACAGGTACTTGCATGTTGTAATATAGAGAGACAGGTACTTGCGTGTTGTAATATAGAGGGACAGGTACTTGTGTGTTGCAATATAGAGGAACAGGGACTTGCGTGTTGTAATATAGAGAGACAGGTACTTGCGTGTTGTAATATAGAGAGACAGGTACTTGCGTGTTGTAATATAGAGAGACAGGTACTTGTGTGTTGCAATATAGAGGAACAGGGACTTGCGTGTTGTAATATAGAGAGACAGGCACTTGCGTGTTGTAATATAGAGGGACAGGGACTTGCATGTTGTAATATAGAGGGACAAGTACTTGTGTGAGTTGTAATACAGAGTGACAGGGACTTGTGTGTTGTAATATAAAGGGACAGGGACTTGCATGTTGTAATATAGAGAGACAGGCACTTGTGAGTTGTAATATAGAGGGATAGGGACATATGTATGTTGTAATATAGAGGGACAGGGACTTGTGTGTTCTAATATAGCGGGACAGGGACTTGCGTGTGTTGTAATATAGAAGGACAGGGACTTGCGTGTTTTAATATAGCGGGACAAGTACTTGCGTGTGCTGTAATACAGAGGGACAGGGACTTGTGTCTTGTAATATAAAGGGACAGGGACTTGCATGTTGTAATATAGAGAGACAGGCACTTGTGAGTTGTAATATAGAGGGATAGGGACATGTGTATGTTGTAATATAGAGGGACAGGGACTTGTGTGTTCTAATATAGCGGGACAGGGACTTGCGTGTGTTGTAATATAGAAGGACAGGGACTTGCGTGTTTTAATATAGCGGGACAAGTACTTGCGTGTGCTGTAATACAGAGGGACAGGGACTTGTGTCTTGTAATATAGCGGGACAGGGACTTGCGTGAGTTGTAATGTAGAGGGACATGGACTGTTGTACTATAGAGGGACAGGTACTTGCGTGTGTTGTAATATATAGGGACATGTACTTGGGTTTGGTAATATAAAGGGATAAGGATTTGTGTGTTTTCTAACACAGAGGGACAGGGACTTGTGTGTGTTGTAGTATAGAGGGAAAGGGATCTGTGTGCGGTATAATATAGTATGAGTATGTAGTATGAGAGTGTGGACAGATAAAAAATTAAGGAAACTAAAAAGAGAAATTTGGAGAAAGTAAAGGACGAAGAGTAAAGATAATGAGAATAATATTACTATGATAAAATAAAGGAGAGACTATATAATAAGTGAAGTGGAACAAGAGTAAAGTGTAGGGCATGACAGAATGTACAAAGAAGAAAGAGGATAAAAGGTACAGATGAGACAGTGCGGTTCGGTATGATTTACCATCTGTATCCCGACATCGGCATCCTGAGCGGTAGAATGCCGGCAGGGGGTCGAGCAAAACGAAGCCCCTTGCAGGCTCGGGGGAAAGCTTCAATCACATCAGGTTCTATTCTCCCTCTATGGGTGTTGTGGAGACCCATAGAAGGGGAATGATCTACTTCACTGGTATACTGGCGGCAGTATGGTGCCCCCCGCCGTCGGGATCCCGGCATCGGTATTGTGACAGTCGGGATATCGACGAGTTAACTGCATACCACAGAATGTAACAAAAATATAGTGTAGGAGCATAAGGAATATAGCAGAACTAAGGATTCAAGTTCAGAATATGGGATCCCTTGGATTAGTATAACTACACTGGTCAAAACAATAAATGTACCACCGTGGGCTTGCGTCGCTTGCCATACTTCGGGGCGGGGGCGGCTCGCTCCACTTTGCTTGCCACAGGTTACTGTTCCCATTAGATGTCCACGTGAATAGTGAAACTAATAGACCAGGGTTCCCATGTTCTGAACTTGAGCCAGACTAAGCAATGACCACTGATTAGGACAGTAAAGTACTGTATATATGGGGTCATTCCGAGTTGTTTGCTCGTTATTTTTTTCTCGCAACGGAGCGATTAGCCACTAATGCGCACTGCGACTGCGCCAAGTAAATTTGCTATGCAGTTAGGTATTTTACTCACGTTTTTTTCTTCGTTCTGGTGATCGTAATGTGATTGACAGGAAGTGGGTGTTTCTGGGCGGAAACAGGCCGTTCTATGGGAGTGTGCGAAAAAACGCTACAGTTTCCGGGAAAAACGCGGGAGTGGCTGGAGAAACGGAAGAGTGTCTGGGCGAACGCTGGGTGTGTTTGTGACATCAAACCAGGAACTAAACGGACTGAACTGATCGCAGATGCCGAGTAAGTGTGGAGCTACTCAGAAACTGCTAAGAAGTATCTATTCGCAATATTGAGAATCGTTCGTTCGCAATTTTGATAAGCTAAGATTCACTCCCAGTAGGCGGCGGCTTAGCGTGTGCAATGCTGCTAAAAGCAGCTTGCGAGCGAACAACTCGGAATGAGGGCCCTAGTGAGAATAGATAAATGCCACCATGGAAGGGTTATGTAGTAGAATTAGCATAAATGTCAGAGGCCCAACTACAGCAAAAGATGCAAGGACGGCTGTGTCAGGCTCTATGAAAAGTATCCCACCCCTTTCAACATACCCCACCCCTTCAACAGACCCCGCCTCCATTAGGGCTGCTTCCAGAAATTTCCCGGGCTGGTTTTCCATCCCAATCCGCCCCTGGCCTGAGCTGACTGGAGGCAGCCTCAGTTGTAGGGGCTGAGATGTAACGGAACCTGGGAGGTTGTATCAGACCCCTAGACATGTAAGTAACATGTAGAATAACTGCCCGAAGGCGTGACCACGACAACCAGGATAAAAGTCAATGATGTTTATTATGACAAACTCCGCAACACAGCAGCAGTAAAGGAAACATAAAAGTCAACAGAGGATAAATACAATTCCTGGGTACTACAGGGTGGCAAGGGCCACAGGCACTGGTAGTGTGAGACAGTTCTTATAATCTTCTAGTTGGAAAGTCCTTACCAGGCCTGACTGTAGCAATGGAGAGAACCCAGGATCGTACCAGCTGGTGTTCCAGGAAAGGCTGGGCTGCTGAAGATAAAACGGCTGCTGTGGATACTGGCTGGAACCAGACTGTGTTGGTACGGAGTGGATACTGGCTGGAACCAGTTAAATAATAAACGAACTTGAGAGCGATGAAATAATAATGAAGTTTGGAGTTTGAGAGCGGTGAAATAATAATACCGGTGGAGAGTGGTAAACTGCAGAAAGGACACCGGCCCTTTAAGAGAAGCTGTACACTGCTGGAAGCTGGGCTGGAAGCAGGTGATTGTTGTAACTGGAAACAGGTGAGTCCAGAATGGATCAGAGAGTCAGGCTACACCGCAGATGGAATGCTGGTGCGGGTCTCTATAGCAGAAGTCTGGAGACAGGAGCTGGAACCTGGAAGACAACCACAGGAGAGAGACAAACTGGAACTAGGTTAGACAACCAAAGCACTGACGCCTTCCTTGCTCAGGCACAGCTTACTTATACCTGCAGCAAGGTAGGGGTTGGCTAGGCAATTATGCAAATCAACAATACAGACAGCAGATTGGTGGAAATGCTCAGATGACAAAATCCAAGATGGCTGCGCCCATGCAGACACTTGGAGGGAAGTTTGGTTTGTAATCCATGTGAGAATTGAAACAGTAATGGTGATGCCGGCCACAGGAGACAGGAGACGCCAGACTGACAAGCGCACATTTAACCACGCGGGCACAGCGGAGGCCGCGGCTGATGAAATCACCACTCTGACATTCTGCATGTGGAAACTCAGGAACAGCGGGATCCGGTCCTGGAACGCTGAGCCAGCCTTAGGAGGCATCTGAAGGGTAAGTAATGGCATCCAGATACCCGGATCGTGACAGAGTATGAGAATTATAAAAATTATCATCATGACATAATGTAACACTTGATATAGCCACTTAGAAATACTAGCTCCCATCCATCCAAAAAGATCCCAATCAGCCGATTGGTTCATGTGTTCCTGTAAATCTTGTAGTAATTTAAGCTTCTGTTCAATGGGATTGTAATTATCAGAGATATTAAAACACATTCCTTAAATTGTTCCCATCCGCTACCTTCTCTGAGCAGTAACTAATCGATGGCTACTCGATATTGAATCACACCTTCTCTAATGTCTCTCAGTTCTTCATTAATGAATCCTATAATCGTGCTTGTAGCCTTTATATTTTTAGCTGGTCCATAAAAGTAAAACTTCCTAGGTCTATCACAAGTCTATATAGTAAGCCAAAAGGCATATCAGTAAGGGTATTTTTTATAGTAAATTAATTGTAAATCATAGTATTTTAGCTCTATAACCACGAGATATAAATAGATACTTTTGGTAAGCATGTCTCCATTGATAAGTGATATATTTCTTCTTCTGCTCAAGTACATATTCATCAGTATCTTATCAAAACATCATTTTGTACATATTCCTAGTGTCATTATATCTTCATATGCCATGGTCAGTGTGGGGAACATACTATATGTTTATGTTATTTTCCTTAAACCATTATGGCTCATGGTGTAGGGAAAGGTAAGAAAGAGAAGATTGTCTCTGTGTTGGCGCACTAAGAGAGAGAGAAAATTATTAATTTGTATAAAATATAACTTTTAATGTTAATCATCCCCAATCGTAGTATATCAACTATCTCAGGTAATACCACCTATACAATTCTAGGTCCAACACAAGTTATTCGGATCCCACAATATGTCCTAAATCCCTTACAGTATGTCTGTAATCATTGTTATATAACCTCTAGTCGCATTAATGTACTGTAAGTCCAAACCCCTTGAGTAATGATCCCACAATCCCACACTTAATATATGAATTGACACAAGTAGAACCACCTATGCAGTTCTATGTTCAATAGAATATTGTGGGATGTGTCACAATATTACATTTACTGTTCTATCTCTTCCCTTAGGATTGGATTATAATATATCATTAGTCCCTTGTGGTATACCTGTGGTCATTTTTTTTATATATACCAAGGGGTGACAGTCACATTCATGTATGGTGTTTTACAGTATTGAGTGAATAATCCAGCCAAGGAGTTATCTATAGTCACCTAATATTGGGGTATATTACCATTTCTCATTATGGGGTTCTCAGCCTAATTGGTTGTCTGAACTGTTTAAATAAACAGCTCATTAGTCATTCTTAACATATCATTTCATTTGTGGATGACTCAAATCGTGAGATAGTTTAAACATAAATGAAGTAGTAGAAGCACGTATCATGTAAAAATAAGATTTTACTTACCGATAAATCTATTTCTCGTAGTCCGTAGTGGATGCTGGGACTCCGTAAGGACCATGGGGAATAGCGGCTCCGCAGGAGACAGGGCACAAAATAAAAGCTTGAGATATCAGGTGGTGTGCACTGGCTCCTCCCCCTATGACCCTCCTCCAAGCCAGTTAGGATACTGTGCCCGGACGAGCGTACATAATAAGGAAGGATATTGAATCCCGGGTAAGACTCATACCAGCCACACCAATCACACCGTACAACTCGTGATCTGAACCCAGTTAACAGTATGATAAATTTAAAGGAGCCTCTGAAAAGATGGCTCAACAATAATAACCCGAATTTTTTGTAACAATAACTATATACAAGTATTGCAGACAATCCGCACTAGGGATGGGCGCCCAGCATCCACTACGGACTACGAGAAATAGATTTATCGGTAAGTAAAATCTTATTTTCTCTAACGTCCTAAGTGGATGCTGGGACTCCGTAAGGACCATGGGGATTATACCAAAGCTCCCAAACGGGCGGGAGAGTGCGGATGACTCTGCAGCACCGAATGAGAGAACTCCAGGTCCTCCTCAGCCAGGGTATCAAATTTGTAGAATTTAGCAAACGTGTTTGCCCCTGACCAAGTAGCTGCTCGGCAAAGTTGTAAAGCCGAGACCCCTCGGGCAGCCGCCCAAGATGAGCCCACCTTCCTTGTGGAATGGGCTTTTACTGACTTTGGCTGTGGCAATCCTGCCACGGAATGTGCAAGCTGAATTGTACTACAAATCCAACGAGCAATCGTCTGCTTTGAAGCAGGAGCACCCAGCTTGTTGGGTGCATACAGGATAAACAGCGAGTCAGTTTTCCTGACTCCAGCCGTCCTGGAAACATATATTTTCAAGGCCCTGACAACGTCCAGTAACTTAGAGTCCTCTAAGTCCCTAGTAGCCGCAGGTACCACAATAGGTTGGTTCATGTGAAATGCAGAAACCACCTTAGGTAGAAATTGAGGGCGAGTCCTCAATTCCGCCCTGTCAGAATGAAAATTTAGGTAAGGGCTTTTACATGATAAAGCCGCCAATTCTGACACACGCCTAGCTGAAGCCAAGGCCAACAGCATCGACACCTTCCACGTGAGATATTTTAAATCTACCGTAGACAATGGTTCAAACCAGTGTGATTTTAGAAATCTCAACACAACATTGAGATCCCAAGGTGCCACTGGAGGCACAAAAGGAGGCTGTATGTACAGCACCCCTTTCACAAATGTCTGAACTTCAGGTACTGAAGCCAGTTCTTTCTGGAAGAATATCGACAAGGCCGAAATTTGAACCTTAATGGACCCTAATTTTAGGCCCATAGACAGTCCTGTTTGCAGGAAATGCAAGAAACGACCCAGTTGAAATTCCTCTGTAGGGGCCTTCTTGGCCTCACACCACGCAACATATTTACGCAAAATGCGGTGATAATGTTTTGCGGTTACTTCCTTTCTGGCTTTTACCAGAGTAGGGATGACTTCTTCTGGAATGCCCTTGTCCTTCAGGATCCGGCGTTCAACCGCCATGCCGTCAAACGCAGCCGCGGTAAGTCTTGGAACAGACAAGGCCCCTGCAGTAGCAGGTCCTGTCTTAGAGGTAGAGGCCACGGTTCGTCCGTGAGCATCTCTTGAAGTTCCGGGTACCAAGACCTTCTTGGCCAATCCGGAACCACGAGTATAGTTCTTACTCCTCTCCTTCTTATGATTCTCAATACTTTCGGTATGAGGGGCAGTTTTTTGTTTAGACGTGACGCCATCATGTCCACCTTTGGTTTTTCCCAACGGTTTACAATTTGGTGGAAGACTTCTGGGTGAAGTCCCCACTCTCCCGGGTGAAGGTCGTGTCTGCTGAGGAAGTCTGCTTCCCAGTTGTCCACTCCCGGAATGAACACTGCTGACAGTGCTATCACATGATTTTCCGCCCAGCGAAGAATCCTTGCAGTTTCTGCCATTGCCCCCCTGCTTCTCGTGCCGCCCTGTCTGTTTATGTGGGCGACTGACGTGATGTTGTCCGACTGGATCAACACCGCCTGACCCTGAAGCAGAGGTTTTGCTTGAATTAAGGCATTGTAAATGGCCCTTAGTTCTAGAATGTTTATATGAAGAGATGTTTCCATGCTTGACCACAAGCCCTGGAAATTCCTTCCCTGTGTGACTGCTCCCCAGCCTCTCAGGCTGGCATCCGTGGTTACCAGGATCCAATCCTGAATGCCAAATCTGCGGCCCTCTAGTAGATGAGCCCTCTGAAGCCACCACAGGAGAGACACCCTTGTCCTTGGCAACAGGGTTATCCATTGATGCATCTGAAGATGCGATCCGGACCATTTTCCCAGTAGATCCCACTGAAAAGTTCTTGCATGGAATCTTCCGAATGGAATCGCTTCGTAAGAAGCCACCATTTTTCCCAGGACCCTCGTGCACTGATGCACTGAGACCTGTCCTGGTTTTAGGAGGTTCCTGACTAGCTCGGATAACTCCCTGGCCTTCTCCTCCGGGAGAAACACCTTCTTCTGGACTGTGTCCAGAATCATTCCTAAGAACAGTAGACGTGTCGTTGGAATCAGCTGCGATTTTGGGATATTTAGAATCCATCCGTGCTGTCTTAGCACTACCTGAGTTAGTGCCACTCCGACTTCTAACTGTTCCTTGGTTCTTGCCCTTATCAGGAGATCGTCCAAGTAAGGGATAATTAAGATGCCTTTTCTTCGTAGAAGAATCATCATTTCGGCCATTACCTTGGTAAAGACCCGAGGCGCCGTGGACAATCCAAACGGCAGCGTCTGAAACTGATAATGACAGTTTTGTACTACAAACCTGAGGTACCCTTGGTGAGAAGGGTATATTGGGACGTGGAGATAAGCATCTTTGATGTCCAGCGACACCATATAGTCCCCCTCTTCCAGGTTTGCTATCACCGCTCTGAGTGACTCCATCTTGAATTTGAACTTCTTTATGTAAGTGTTCAAAGATTTTAGATTTAAGATTGGTCTCACCGAGCCGTCCGGCTTCGGTACCACAAATAGTGTGGAATAATACCCCTTCCCTTGTTGTAAGAGGGGTACCTTGATTATCACCTGCTGGGAGTACAGCTTGTGAATGGCTTCCAGAACTGCCTCCCTGTCGGAGGGAGACTTTGGTAAAGCAGACTTGAGGAAACGATGAGGAGGAAACGCCTCGAATTCCAGTTTGTACCCCTGTGATACTACCTGTAGAATCCAGGGATCCACTTGCGAGTGAGCCCACTGCGCGTTGAAATTCTTGAGACGGGCCCCCACCGTGTCTAAGTCTACTTGTAAAACCCCAGCGTCATGCTGAAGACTTGGCAGAAGCAGGGGAGGGCTTCTGCTCCTGGGAAGCGGCTGCGTGATGCTGCCGCTTTCCTCTTCCTCTGCCCTTGGGCAGAAAAGAGTGGCCTTTTGCTCGCTTATACTTATGGGAACGAAAGGACTGAGTTTGAAAAGACTGTGTCTTTTTCTGCTGATGTGAAGTAACCTGGGGTAAAAAGGTGGATTTTCCAGCCGTTGCCGTGGCCACCAGGTCTGTTAGACCAGCCCCAAATAACTCCTCCCCCTTGTACGGCAATACTTCCATGTGCCGTTTGGAATCTGCGTCCCCTGACCACTGTCGGGTCCATAATGCTCTTCTGGCAGAGATGGACATTGCGCTTACTCTTGATGCCAGGGTACAAATATCCCTCTGCGCATCACGCATATATAGCAATGCGTCCTTTAAATGTTCTATAGTTAACAAAATATTGTCCCTATCCAGGGTATCAATATTCTCAGTCAGGGAATCCGCCCATGCGACTCCCGCACTGCACATCCAGGCTGATGCGATTGCCGGTCGCAGTATAACACCAGTATGTGTGTATATACTTTTTAGGATATTTTCTAGCCTCCTATCAGCTGGTTCTTTGAGGGTGGCCGTATCAGGGGACGGTAACGCTACTTGTTTAGATAAACGTGTAAGCGCCTTATCTACCCTAGGGGGTGTTTCCCACCGCGCCCTAACCTCTGGCGGGAAAGGGTATAGTGCTAATAATTTATTAGAAATTAGCTGTTTTTTATCGGGGGAAACCCACGCTTTATCACACACCTCATTTATTTCGTCTGACTCTGGAAAAACTATTGGCAGTTTTTTCACACCCCACATAATACCCGCCTTTGTGGTACTTGTAGTGTCAGAAAGGTTCAATTCATTGCCGTGATCATGTAACGTGTGGCCCTACTGGACATTACGTTTGTCTCGTCACCGTCGACACTAGACTCAGTATCAGTATCCGTGTCGACCCACTGAGGTAGCGGCCGTTTTAGGGCCCCTGCGGGTGTCTGAGACGCCTGAACAGGCACTAATTGATTTGCCGGCTTTCTCATGTCGTCAACAGTTTTTTGCAAATTGCTGACATTATCACTTAATTGTTTAAACACAATCATCCAGTCAGGTGTCGACTCCCTAGGGGGTGACATCACTAACACAGGCAACTGCTCTGCCTCAACCTCATTTTCCTCCTCATACATGTCGACACACGCGTACCGACACACAGCACACACACCGGGAATGCTCTGAAAGAGGACAGGACCCCACTTAGCCCTTTGGAGAGACAGAGGGAGAGTCTGCCAGCACACACCCAGCGCTATATATATACAGGGATAACCTTATATAAGTGTTAATCCCTTATAGCTGCTGTTAATCTAGTTATTTGCTGCCAAAATGCCCCCCCTTCTCTTTTTTACCCTGAATCAGATGCAGTACTGCAGGGGAGAATCAGGGAGCCGTCCTTCCAGCGGAGCTGTGAGGGAAAAATGGCGCCAGTGTGCTGAGGAGATAGGCCCCGCCCCTTCACGACGTCCTTAACTCCCGCTTTTTTGTGTAAAATGGCAGGGGAAAAAATACATCCATATAGCCCTGGAGCTATATGTGATGTATTCCTTTAGCCAGCTAAGGTATATGTGTTATATTGCGTCTCAGGGCGCTCCCCCCCAGCGCCCTGCACCCTCAGTGACCGGAGTGTGAAGTGTGCTGAGAGCAATGGCGCACAGCTGCGGTGCTGTGCGCTACCTTAGTCTTGAAGACAGGATGTCTTCTGCCGCCGCTTTCACCGGACCTTCGTCTCTTCTGGCTCTGTAAGGGGGCCAGCGGCGCGGCTCCGGTGACCCATCCAGGCTGAACCTGTGATCGTCCCTCTGGAGCTAATGTCCAGTAGCCAAGAAGCCCAATCCACTCTGCACGCAGGTGAGTTCGCTTCTTCTCCCCTTAGTCCCACGATGCAGTGAGCCTGTTGCCAGCAGGACTCACTGAAAATAAAAAAACCTAACTAAACTTTTATTCTAAGCAGCTCTGGAGAGCCACCTAGTTTGCACCCTTCTCGGCCGGGCACAAAAATCTAACTGGCTTGGAGGAGAGTCATAGGGGGAGGAGCCAGTGCACACCACCTGATATCTCAAGCTTTTATTTTGTGCCCTGTCTCCTGCGGAGCCGCTATTCCCCATGGTCCTTACGGAGTCCCAGCATCCACTTAGGACGTTAGAGAAAGCCTGTTATTGAAAGGTGGATTGAAAAGAACCTCACTGTAGCAGATTTATTTATACATTGGTGCTTATCCAATTGCTACATACTCTGACATTGATTGTAGCTGATACATCTTAAATCCTTCCCTTCACACAGGGAGAGCAGGCTGCGGTGTAACACATTTGTTACAGTTCTCCTGCTGGCAGTACTGTAATGATGAGGTATATGTAATTGTGGTCAAATTGACGCAAATGTCGAAAAACGTGGTATTTTAAATTCGACAATGCAATACAGTACTTTTCGACAAAAAAACGGACGTTTCAGATTCGACTTTTTGAAATTCGACAGTTGTTAAATTCGACATGTCTGCAGTGGTAAAAATGCGGCTTATCGACAAAATTCAATTGAAGAATGTCGATTCGACAACAGTGCTGTTCGACAGTAATTTCGTCAATTTCATTCCGCCTCACTTTGCTGGCGGAATCTAATAAAAAATTTAAAAACATGTTTTTTTTTTGTGTTTTTTTATTGCTAATAGCATATCTATTTATATTAGAAGGGATTATGTACCTGCTTTGTCTATTAGGAGCCACAAGTATTATTTATATATTTTTTAAAAGAATATTTTTTTTTAACTGACTAAAATAGAGAGAGCATGGTTTTCAGTGAGAAGAGGTGGGAATGGGTTAAAATCAAGAAAAAAATGCATGGGGTCCCCCCTCCTAAGCATAACCAGCTTCGGGCTCTTTGAACCGGTCCTGGTTGTAAAAATACGGGGGGGAAATTGACAGGGGATCCCCCATATTTTTAGAAACAGCACCGGGCTCTGCGTCCGGTCCTGGTGCAAAAAATACGGGGGACAAAAGATGTAGGGGTCCCCCGTATTTTTAACACCAGCACCGGGCTCCACTAGCTGGAGAGATAATGCCACAGCCAGGGGACACTTTTATATAGGTCCCTGCGGCCGTGGCATTAAATCCCCAACTAGTCACCCCTGGCCGGGGTACCCTGAAGGAGTGGGGACCCCTTAAATAAAGGGGTCCCCCCTCCAGCCACCCAAGGGCCAGGGGTGAAGCCCGAGGCTGTCCCCCCCCCCCCCCCATCCATGGGCTGTGGATGGGAGGCTGATAGCCAACTGACACAAAGAAAGAATATTGTTTTTTGTAGCAGAACTACAAGTCCCAGCAAGCCTCCCCCGCAAGCTGGTACTTGGAGAACCACAAGTACCAGCATGCGGGGGGAAACGGGCCCGCTGGTACCTGTAGTTCTACTACAAAAAAATACCCAAATAAAAACAGTACAGGCACACCGTGAAAGTAAAACTTTATTACATACATGCCGACACACACATACTTACCTATGTTCACACGAGACTCGGTCCACTTCTCCAAGTAGAATCCATGGTGTACCTGAAAATAAAATTATACTCACCAAAATCCAGTGTAGCATCTGTCCTCTTCATTTTTGTAATCCACGTACTTGGCAAAAAAACAAACTGCATTTACCCGGACCAGCACTGAAACACCTTATATAATCTAGGTGATCCCTCTCCGACCCACGATCCCCTTTCTAATATGTTGAGATCCAGGAAATACTTAGCTAAAGTGGCGCTCCCTCAGTTGTCACTCTCTGACTGTGACTCCCTGGAAGCACCCTTTACCTTAACTGAGGTTGAACAAGTTATCTCCTCCACGCCCTTACGTAAAAGTCCGGGCCTGGGCGGTTTTACCGCCATTTATTATAAGACGTTTAAAGAGACTCTCGCCCCCAGATTATTACAGGCCTTTAACTCCATCTCAGCTGATACACATTTCTCACGTCAGTCCCTGGAGGCTCAAATTACTGTGATTCCTAAACAAGGGACGGACCCCTCAGTGTGTTCCAGTTACAGGCCCATTTCTTTGCTTAATGTGGATATCAAACTTTTAGCGAAATTGATGGCTCTTAGATTGAACAAGTTTCTCACTTATTCACAGTGATCAGGTGGGCTTTGTCCCGGGCCATGAAGCGAAAGATAATACGACAAAGATCCTCAACCTTATACATCAGGCCTCTAATAGCAGGACACCTACTGTGTTGCTGTCTACAGACACCGAAAAAGGCCTTTGACAGAGTCAATTGGGACTTTATGAGGGCGGTACTGGAGCACATTGGGTTGGGTCCACAAGCCCTCCACAGGATATTATCCCTCTATACACGGTCATTGGCTCAAGTGCGGGTTAATGGGATTCTTTCTGACAACTTTACTCTAAGTAATGGAACGAGACAAGGCTGTCCCTTGTCCCCCCTGATTTTTGTTCTTTGTATCATCATTTGTCACATCACGTACCTAGGAGTTCAGCTTCCCAGCGATTTATCACGTCTGCTGTCCCTGAACTTCTACCCTATTCTCCAAACCATTAGAAATGACTACTGCAGATGGCAACACCATAATCTTTCATGGCTAGGCAGAATTAATGTTGTAAAGATGACCACATTACCCAAATTGCTCTATCTCCTCCAGACCTTACCAATCCGAATCCCGGATTCCTGGTTCCAGACCGTAAGATCCTTGATCCAACAATTTATTTGGCTCCGTAAGAGGTCCAAAATTGGTAGATCAGTCCTGACTCGCCCGCCTAAAAAAGGTGGATTTCAACTCCCAGATATTAAAAACTATTACCATGCAATCCTCTTAAATAGGGTCTTGGACTGGACCAGGAGTCGGGAGGTTAAACAATGGGTGGTCTTGGAAGGGGTGTGGTTCATCAAATCGACAGTATCTAGGTCGACAAAGTTTAGGTCGACCACTCTAGGTCGACAGTCATTAGGCCGACATGGATGGAAGGTCGGCAGGGTTTCTAGGTCGACAGGTCTAAAGGTCGACATGAGGATTTTTTTTGGGTGTCGTTTTCTTCGTAGAGTGACCGGGATCCCAAATCAGTGCACCACGTCCCCTCACATGGCTTGCTTCGCTCGCCATGCTTCGGGCATGGTGCCTTCGCTCTGCTACCGCTTCGCTCGGCACAGATTACCGTTCCAATCGTAGTCCACGTGGATCGTTAAGTATGAAAAAATTAAAAAAAAAGAAATAAAATTGTGAAAAACTCATGTCGACCTTTAGACCTGTCGACCTAGCACATGTCGACCTAGAAACCCTATTGACCTTCCATCCATGTCGACCTAGTGACTGTCGACCTAAACATTGTCGACCTAGATACTGTTGATCGTCAGACCGGATCCCCTTGGAAGGCCTATATGTTCATCTATACCCTGAAATTTTCCCTTGGCTCCCGACCTTACCCAAGCTTCCGCAACCCCACCCGACTATTTCTCCTACTCTCTCCTTTTGGAGATGTTAGGGTCTCCTGCCCTGTGCTGCCACGTCGTCATGGCAACTGGGAGACAAGTGCTAGCGGAGTAACCTGAGCACAGCTGATACTCCGGTCCGGGTCTTTTGCTGTGCAGTGGTTACAGGCTCTGTGCACGGCAGGGGATCCGGTGCTGGTTTTTGTGCTTACAGTCTGTGAGGTCTGAGTGGGGCGTGGACAGCACCTGCTATATAAACCCTCTTCTCAGGTTAGGCAGATGCTGCTGAATCTTTGTTGGTTAGTCAGTTCCTGAAAGTTAGCTAGTACTGTGTAACTTTGTATTTGTTTGTTGCTTACTGCAAATAGGCCTTGGGATTTGGTATTACACTCTGCCAATCCAGACCTAGCAGTAAGACTGGAGTCAGTCGTTTAACCTGCTGGGGTTCTTTTGCTACTCTGTGAACCTAGCAGGTTTGCGGCTGTATTCTCAGACTTGCCTGCCAAAATCCTTTCTCACTGTGCAAGGTGTTCAGGTGTCAGTTTAGTGGCAGTAAGCTAAACCAGTGCACTGCAAGTGAGGACTAGGATTGTGGAGACTCTCCTTGTGTCTATTATTCCATCTCTGACCAAGGAGTTTACTGCCACACCCATTGGTAACCCTTTAGGGTTTTGCTGTTGCCCTTAGCAACAGCATTTCGGGTTCTCTACATATTAAATCACAACATCTCGCTTCTTTCCATCTGAGCATTCCTAATACTAGGGAGACACCCAGTTTCTTAGCCTTTGGGCTTCTCTGTTCACTTTGTGTTTATTTTTTTACTCTATCACCTTCTGTGTATGTAATGTCATATTCCCCAGTCTGTCTGTGAGTTCATTTGTTTTGCATCCCTCTCCATTCAGACACCAGTACATTCCTGTTGGCACTGGTGTGCATAACACAAAACCCCTATACTTGATTTTCCACAGTTCAATCAGATCAGGCAAGGTACCTAAGGATTGGCGCATAGCGGAGGTAGTGCCTTTATTTAAAAAGGGAGCTAAAAATAATCCTGGTAATTATAGACCAGTTATCTTAACCTCTATAGTGGGCAAATTATTGGAAGGTATCTTGAGGGATAGCATAGAGGATTATCTGCAGGTTAATAAGATTATTAGCAAAAGTCAGCCTGGGTTTGTAAGGGACAGATCATGTCAAACTAACTTAATTAGCTTCTACGAGGAAGTGAGCGAGAATCTAGATCAGGGAAAAGCAGTGGATGTCGTGTATTTAGATTTTGAAAAGGCCTTTGAAACAGTGCCTCACAGGAGACTGATCATCAAATTAAGGGAACTTGGTCTAGGATATACTATTTGTACATGGATAGGTAATTGGCTGGATAACATAGCACAATGAGTAGCGGTCATCAGGATGTTCTCCAGCTGGGCACTAGTAGTCAGCAGAATACCACAAGGGTCCGTACTTGGCCCGCTACTGTTCAATATATTTATCAACAATCTAGAAATAGTCCTGGAAAGCACAGTGTCAATCTTTGTGGATGATTCTAAGCTGTGTAAGGTAATTAATTCATATAGCGATGTGGAGTCTCTACAAAATGACTTATTTAAACTTGAAGCCTGGGCGTCTAAATGGGGAATGAGGTTCAATATAGAAAAATGCTAAATTATGCATTTTGGGACAAAAAACACAATATTGTGTTCAATTTTGGGCACCATATTATAAAAAAGATAAGAGAACTAGAAAGGGTTCAAAGGCGGGCTACTAAATTGATTAAAGGGTTAGAGTCTCTGGAGTACGCAGCGACTAAGAGGTGACATTAATATCTTCAAATATGTAAAGGGTCAGCACAAGGAGCTAACAGCGGATTTGTTTATTAAAAGAACTCTGTATAGGACACGTGGGCTCTCGCTGAGGCTAGAGGAAAGAAAAATAGGATTTTGGTACTTACCAGGTAAATCCTTTTCTTTGAATCCATAGGGGGCACTGGAGTACTCTTGGGATATGGACGGCTTCCACCGGAAGAAGGCACTGAATAAATTAATTTTTGAGACTACACCTCCCCTCCATATCCTCGGGCACTTCAGTGTTTTTTACTGAGCCGAACAGGAACGATAGAGAGATTGACAAAAGGAGAATTACGTATAGTCTCACGGACAACAATAAAGTTGACACAAACGTAACAGACAACAAAACAGTTGACACCATTGTTAAATTTAAACCAGTCGTGAAAGTGTGTTACCATAAGAACCACTGAACTTCCTAAAACAGGTAAACTGCTCTGGGTGGGCGTCCAGTGCCCCCTATGGATTCAAAGAAAAGGATTTACCTGGTAAGTACCAAAATCCTATTTTCTTTTTCATCCACTAGGGGTCACTGGAGTACTCTTGGGATGTACCAAAGTTTCCTCCGTGGCGGGAGAGCTGTTTGGCACCTGTAATACTAAACGGCCAAAGCTAGATGCTGATGCCGCGAACGTATCAAACTTGTAAAAGCGCACAAACGTGTGCACTGAAGACCAAGTAGCCGCACGGCAAAGCTGTGTCGTAGAAGCCCCACGACTCGCTGCCCATGATGTTCCCACAGAACGTGTGGAATGAGCTGTTACCGAAGTAGGTGGCTGTAACCTAGCATAAAGGTAAGCCTGACGTATGGTCAGTTTGATCCATCTTGATAAGGTCTGCTTAGAGGCTGGCCAACCCCTCTTAGCCGCATCAGAGAGAACAAACAATGTATCCGTCTTACGCACAGTAGACGTTCGGGATACATAGATGCGCAACGCGCGAACCACATCCAACGTTCCAGAATCTCCTGTTAACACAGGAACTACTATTGGTTGATTGATGTGAAAAGACGACACTACCTTTGGTAGAAAAGCGGGATTCGTCCGAAGTTCCGCTCTGTCATCATGAAAAACTAAATACGGTGACTTGCACGACAAGGCACCCAGATCTGAAACACGCCTAGCCGAAGCTAAGGCTAAAAGAAAAATCGTTTTCCAAGTGAGAAATTTAATATCCACTTGTTGTAAGGGTTCAAAGTAATCGGACTGTAAGAAATCTAAAACCAGATTCAAGTCCCATGGTGCTGTAGGTGGAATGAAAGGAGGCTGTATCCTCTTTACACCCTGTAGGAACGTATGTATTAACGACAACGAGGCCAATTTCCTTTGAAAGTAAATTGACAACGCAGATACCTGCCCCTTTAGTGTGGAAAGACGTAGTCCTCCATCTAACCCCATCTGTAAAAATGACAAAAGACGGGATAAATTAAAAGATGATGTCGGAAATTTCCGAGCTTCACACCAACTTATATAAGTACGCCAGACTCTGTAATAATGAGCTGCCGTAACCGGCTTCCTAGCTCGTACCATAGTTGGTATAACAGACTCAGGAATGCCCTCTCTCCTTAAGATGGCCTTTTCAACAGCCACCCCGTCAAACGCAGCCGCGCTAAATCGGGGTAAAGGAACGGACCCTGTTGTAACAGGTCCGGACGTAGTGGGAGTGGCCACGGATCGTCTGCGAGTAAACCGAGAAGATCCGAGAACCAAGCCCTCCGAGGCCAATGAGGCGCTATTAGTATGACTGTGACGGACCCTCTCTTGATCCGTTTTAGCAACAGCGGGAGCAGCGGAAACGGTGGAAACAGATACACAAGGCTGTAAGGCCACGCGGCCGTGAGAGCATCCACCGCCACTGCCCTTGGATCTCTTGTTCTGGACACATATCGTGACACCTGATGATTGTGGCGGGATGCCATCAGATCCACCTGAGGGTACCCCCACTTCTGGATCAACGTCTGAAATACTTCTGGATTTAATGCCCACTCTCCTGGATGAAAATCCCGACGACTGAGAAAATCTGCCTCCCAGTTGTCCACTCCCAGAATGAACACTGCCGACAATATCACCTGGTGATATTCGGCCCATCTGAGGATCCGAGCTACTTCCCGCATTGCCATGCGGCTTTTCGTTCCTCCTTGTTTGTTTATGTATGCGACTGCCGTCGCATTGTCTGACTGCACCTGAACAGTCTGAAACCGAAACATGTATACTGCTTGTCTTAGCGCATTGTAAATCGCCCGGAGTTCCAGGACATTTATAGATAGCAACCTCTCGTGATCTGCCCAGAGGCCCTGGAGCCGATGACTCTGAACTACAGCACCCCAACCTCTGAGACTTGCGTCTGTTGTTAGAATTATCCAATTCACGACGCCGAATCGTCTCCCTGCAGATAGATTGTGTATTTTTAACCACCAGAGAAGAGACACCCTGACTTGTGGTGACAACCTCACCCTGTGGTGCAGCTGCAGATGTGATCCCGACCATTGCGCTAACACCTCCAGTTGAAACGGACGTGAGTGAAATCTTCCGAACTGAAGTGCTTCGAAAGCCGCCACCATTGTGCCTAAAAGGCGAATGCACAAATGTACTGAGACTGTGCGTGGCTTGAGCACTAATTGCACCAGATGACGAATGACCTGTACTTTCTGTTGTGGCAGGTAAACCTTTTGTTTTACTGTATCGAGAATCATCCCTAGGAATTGAAGTCGTTGACACGGAATTAGATGTGATTTCTTTAAACTGACTATCCAACCGTGCTGAACTAGTACATTGTACGTTAGCAAAGCATGCTGGAGAAGCAATTGTTGAGACGGAGCCTTTATGAGTAGATCGTCCAAATACGGAACAATTATTACCCCTAGGGACCTGAGATGAGCTGTCATCACGGACATTACCTTGGTGAATACCCGAGGCGCTGATGAGAGGCCAAACGGGAAAGCCTGAAACTGGTAATGGTCTCGCCTTATCGCAAACCTTAAGAAACTCTGGTGAGGTGGCCAAATCGGAATGTGTAAGTACGCATCCTTGAGATCCAGTGCAATCATGAATTCCTGTGGCTCTAACCCTGCAATTACTGACCTGAGAGATTCCATCTTGAATCTGTGGTAAGTGACGTAATGATTGAGACCTTTTAGGTTCAATATTGGCCTGACTGAGCCATCTGGTTTTGGTACCAGAAACAGACTGGAGTAATAACCCTGCCCCTGTTCCTGCACGGGGACCGGAATTACAACTGCAGCATTCAGCAGAGACTGAATGGCAACCTGCAGAACTGCTTTCTTGTCGTCCGACACCGGCAGTCCTGTCGTGAAAAATCTTCCTGTCGGAAGATAATCGAACTCTATTTTGTAACCCTCTAATACTAACTTGCGGATCCACCCATCTGTGGACGTCTGCAGCCACGCCCCCTGAAAGCTCTGAAGGCGTGCTCCCACAATTGGAGATCCGAGATGGGCTGGGAGCCCGTCATGCCACTGGTTTGTTAGTGGTCTTAGTGTCTTGACGACGTGCATTGGATTGTCGGGCACTACGTCCCCGACCTCTTCTACCAGGCGTGACTGCTCCTGTGCCCTGCCCACGAAAGGACTGAGTTCTAAAGGATTTGAACGCCGGACCAGAATATTTCCGTTTAGGTATAGTTGTAGGCGATGGAAGAAACACAGATTTTCCTCCAGTAGCCTCAGAAATCCATTTGTCCAATTCAGGACCGAAAAGCTTCTCGCCCTCATAAGGCAATGCCTCTATACCTTTTTTAACCTCCGTCTCCGCCTGCCAAGAACGCAGCCAGAGTGCTCGTCGTACTATGACTAGCGATGAGGACAGGCGAAAAGTAAGCTGACAGACGTCAGTAGAAGCTGTACATAGATATTCAGCAGCTTCCCAGATTTGATCCGCGAGTAGCATAAGATGGTCATCTTGCAGAGCCGACCTGAGCTCCTTTATCCATACCATTAAAGCTTTAGTAACCCAAATGCCAACCAACCCAGGTCTCAGCAGCACTCCAGCTGCTGTATACATGGACCTTAGCATAGCCTCTATTTTACGATCTGCAGGGTCTTTAAGCGTAGTAGCCGTTGGTACTGGTATGGTTAACTTCCTTGTAAGTTTAGATACGGATGAATCCACCAATGGTGGGTTCTCCCAAGTAGCTGTCATGGACTCTGGAAACGGGTAACTCGATTTAAATCTACGAGGAATAGAAAACCGTTTATCCGGATTTTTCCGTGATTCCAGTAACATTTTATTAAGAGATTCCGAAATAGGGAAACACATCGGAGATCTCTGTCTTTTAGTAAAAACTACCTCATCATTCGTCAGGGGCTCCTCAGTTTCCGTAAACTCCAGCGACTGACGTACTGCTCTGATGAGATTGTCAATACCTGGGCTGTCAAAATCGTCACTATCTGACTGTTGCCCTATTTCACCCTCCTCATACTCCTGTTCAGTGAGGTCTAGTATCCCAGGGACTGGAGAATTATTAGGAAAAGGAAATTTATCTTTTCCACTCAAGGTGGGCCTCTGACCAGATTGAGACTCTGGTAACTCAAATGGTCTCATTTTAAACTCAGCTCTTGCCGCCTCTCTTTCTTCACGAGAGGCGGCCAGCTCTGATTGTAAACCAATTAATACATCTGCAAGTAAAGCCCATGGAGGGTCCTGAGATGGTGGCTTTACTTCTGAAATCGTATTTATGGCTGTATTAACAACACATGCTGTACATGTGGTGGATCCATCAGGCAACACACTCTTACAGACATGACATGACAAATGTTTCTTAGATTTTGCTGGTGTCTTACTCATTATAAAGACAGACAATACAAACTCCACACAGACAGACTGCACGACTCAGTAATAACACCAAAGTTCCTGGTATATATCAGGCAAATGCAGTGCCTGTCAGCAATAAGAAACTGACCCCAAAATTCCCCTAGTACCACTCTTAGTCGAGATGTAATATAGGAAAACCTGGAACAGACAGGAGAACATTAACATATTAAGCACCAAGTCTTTCTTAAAGCTTATCACTGCCAAATACTGTTAAAGTCTCCCCCCACTCCCACGACCTCCGTGTACAGCACCGGGTCGGGGCCTGTGGAAGTCTGCATAGGGCCGTGTGAGCGGCCTGTACCTGTAGCCCAGACAACGGTAATTCCTCGCTGCTGCGGGCGGATAGCGGAAGCAGCGAGCGTGCTGCATAGAGACTTGGAGCGGCCTATGCACACGCGCTTCCGCCCACCACACACCAGAGTGTCTGTGTAGCCAGGCAGCGCTGCTGCGGCGCCGGGGAGCAGCGGTCTGGTAGAGCGGAGAGTAAGAGTGCGCCGCATGGAGCCGTGAAGCGGCCCATGCACACGCGCTCCGGGCAGCGGTGAGTACCCAATACAATCCCCAACACTGGAGCGGCAGCAAGAGCTGACCGCCCCTAACATACCTGGACCGTGACCAAAGGCTATGACGGGGCTTCTCATCCAAGCTCCGTCCAGCTTTTTGCAGGCAGCCCTGCAGGTGGAGTGAGGGAGCTCTTTACAGAGAGGTCCGACACTCACGGCTGTTCTCAGCCGCCTCCACTGTCCATGACCCACCCTGTTAGAAGGGGGGAAAGGACGTGGAAATCTTGAGAAAAAAAAACTTAGAAAAAAATTCCAATACTTCGTGGATAGCTCCACTATGCCTTCTACCTGTGTCGAGCACAGAAAAAACACTGAAGTGCCCGAGGATATGGAGGGGAGGTGTAGTCTCAAAAATTAATTTATTCAGTGCCTTCTTCCGGTGGAAGCCGTCCATATCCCAAGAGTACTCCAGTGACCTCTAGTGGATGAAAAAGAAATTCCATATACAACGTAGGAAAGGGTTATTCACGGTAAGGGCAATAAAAATGTGGTACTTCCTGCCGGAGAAGATAGTAATGGCAGACTCTGTAAATGCATTTAAAAACCAATTAGACAAATTTCTAACTGGAAAGAGTATCCAGGGTTATAACATTTACCACAGTGACATTAAACTGGGAGTGGTAAGAATCATTGTTGTCAATTGGTACTAAGCATTACATCAGCAGGTACATTATAATATGATCAGCTGATCACAGAATACAGGTTGAACCCGATGGGCATTTTGCCTCTTTTCAACCTCACTAATTATGTAACTATTACCTTATATAGGAGTTTAACCGTATTCAGACGCATAGCAAAAGAAACAACAGTAATAATTATTAGACTCATATGCATCCGGCACTTATTCAACTATTCATACTCAAAAGGTAGATAGAGACTTAGTGCTGTATTACCCGGCTCAGTAGAGTGTGATACAGGGAGACTCACCCCGCTTCCAGGACTGATCAATACGTTAGCAAACGCTGAGTGGATCCAGATGCTAATAGTGTACACACTCGCCCCGTGAACCTACAGTGAACACAGACGCCCAAGAGAACACTGCCGCACCAGTTACACAGCCGCCTATGCTGCGACTGGGTCCTTTTAGATACACAGCATCTCAGACGGAAGCCAGAAAAACGTTCATGGCGGGAGACTCGGAGGAAACTGGTCATGAACCAGGGGAGGGGCAACCAGGGGAGAGTCTGACTCTCCACTGCTGACATCAATCCCAGGGATCGTGGCCTCATACTACCTCTGGAGCCTATGATCCCGAAGGCCTAGTACTATGATCATAGGCCTAGCCTATGATCCCGAAAGCCTAGCTACCACCCTAGGTGGCAGCCACATCAGTGACTGGTAGTCACCTCCAAAACAGTGCAGCTGTGTCCATGTTCCCCCTCTAAGCAGAACCGATGCCTTACCTTCTCCCCATGCTCCGGCCACAGCCGGGTAACTTCTGCTGGACTTGCTAGTATATCCGACATAGACTCCCGCCAAAAAGGCACTGTACACGTGGGTAAGCATCGTCACAACTCGGCGGGAAATTGTTGGAGCGACTCTTTCTAAGGTGCGTGTAAGATGCTTTTTAGAAAGATCACTCAAGAAAAAGACTATAAAAATAAAATAAGAATGCTTATGGCTGCTAAAAACCAGCAGCCCTCTTGACCATGGTCTCGCTCCTGCCACACCAAACAAAAAACTGATTTGCCTGAGCCAGGAGGTGGGGATATATGGATGGGCCCACTGCATGCTGGGAGGCCAAAAGCTTTGACCATTTGGTGCAAATCTGCTGTCGCATCATCATATTCCAATGTTATCCTGTGGATAACCTGTGGACCCTGCAGGAGAAACAACTGTTGCAGCAGCTGGGAGTTACGTGAAATGAGGAGCTGGTGCAGCTGGTTAATAAGCTGGAGGAAATCACAGAATTTATACAGCAGCTGCAGCAAATAAAGAGTCAAAAGTTATCATAATGCTGATTCCATGGACCTGTGTGAGGTTGGCCAGGATGCTGATGCAATGGAGATCAAAGCTGGTGGTGAAGGAAACCTGCAGAGTTCCAGCTTAGATGTGGAGAGGTGACTCTGTAGGAGAAGGTAGTTCTGAGGACGGGTAACAAAGTGCCAGATGTGGCAGCTTCTAGGTACACTTTGTGGATCTGGTGGTGGCTGTGGTCTCTCAGGGTGTTCTAGGATTGGCCATCATCCATTGATGATCAGGAATCATTGATGGTCTATACCCGATATATAGTTTTACCATCAAAGGCAGACAGCCAGGTAGTTACCCGCCATCGATAGTAGCTGTGAAGATACTGGGTTCCAAATCACTCAGGCACAGTGGTAGATGAAAAACCAACAGTGGTTTATTGAACAGAATGGGTTAGAAACAGCTCAACACACCTCTGTAATCCAATTCCACATGACAATGCCCACCACAAACTCCTGACAGAACATCACTTCTTAGTCAAGGAGCATAGAATCTCTTTCAGCTCTCTGGTTAGCTCTATTTATACCCCCAGAAGCTTCATATTACATGGGGTGTGAGTGACTTCTCTAAGGATCTTACAGCATTGGAATACAATACATATTCTAATCAAGGTGATTACATCAGCCAGAGAGCAACCATGTCTGGTCAGCTCACTGTTGGACAATAGGGAGTAAACAAAAAGGGACAATGGTACCTTATATGACTCACCCTTTGAGTGTCCACTGTGGTGGTAGTAAACAATAGAAAACTAGGTCTAACATGAATACATTATCCAAAGGGTAACAGATAACGTAACACAATTGCATATATTAACAATATTAAGGTTGATTTATACACAATATTGGGTGAGCAGTAATGGACATGTTAAGGAGAATGAGCAGATGAATTGAATGTATAGGGATATGGGGATAAAAAGTACATATTTGACATGAGAAATGAGGCATAGCTATATTGTCACAGACCTCTCATTTCCTCACAGTAGCCATGGGCCAGATGTTTATTTCCCATCATTTACAGACTTCTGCGGCTCTTACAAATAGTGTGCTGCTCCAGCTCGGAATGGGATGCCCATCCACCTCACTGACGTGACAGGCTCAGCTGTCAGTCATGCAGCCCCACTGCGCCCACTCTCTCCGTACTCATACATACATGCCTTTCTGGGAGTGTCTCGTCCTGGTTGTCAGACAGTATCTCTGGCACAGCTGTTGCATCATAATGTGAGTGTGTGTGCTGAGTAGTGAGTACTGCTAGCAGCAAGTCTCACAGCTTAACTGCAGTGTAGTGGGGGTGGAGGGGAGAAGGGGGGATGCTACACCAATGAGTCAAGGAATGGAGTTGTTGGATGGGACTCACACAGCAGGTGGTGAAAAACTTAAAAAGGAGGAGTGGTTGGAAGGGGAAGGATCTGGTAGGTTCAGAAGGGATTAATGAGGGTAAGGACTCTCAAGGGAAATTGGAGTGGGATCCTACAGGTACCAAACTGGGTAAAGAGCAGCTTTTAGGAAGGAAATAGATGAGCCAGTCCCTGTGGTTGACCCTTCTCTGCCTCATGTGGGGTGGATCTTTGGACTCTCCAGTTCCTGGGGAGTCTGTGGATTCTTCTTGCCCACTACCTGGTGGTTCTATGGTCATCTCAGGCCACAAACCTCCCAGATGACAGGCCTCCAGATAAAGATGAAATGGTCATGGAGATGGTCCTGGGCTCTGTGGAGGTGGAACAAGCAAAGGAAAGTTGTGTCCCTTCTGAAGGGGCAATGGTGGACATTGTGAATGGTGAAGGGAAGGTTTTTGTGGGTGAAGAGTGAGTTATGCCATATATACCATAAGCATGGGTCCTCAGCCTATATGATGTGCCACCATTAATGTGGCTTCTTTCTTGTCCGACCAAGCTTGATTTATGTGCTTTGTAATTTTTATAAGCAGGATAAAGGCTGAGTTTTTTTATTTCTGCAGTAGACTAGAATAAGCCCAGACAGTCCACTTCCATTATACCACCGGAATGTGACGGACAGTGACCACCGTGCCATCACTTACCTGTATGCTTACACGAAACAGAATGATGGAACACTTACACGGTTTCTTTACATCTTCTGGGGTCCACTCCGAGATTAGACATTATGGCATAATTACTCAGACGGGAATATAAAACAGAATAAAAAATAAAAGCTTTAATATAATAATTAGATGCAGACAAAAGCTTTTATTATGAGATCATACAGAGGAGTATCCGCACCATATAGATGTAATATACAACAAACCACTGCAGATGAAACCCGGGTGACTCTAATGCACATGGTAATGTACAGGGTATATATGGATAGGATCTTGTATCAGAAAACACTCAGCACTCCTTATCAAGATGAGTGTCTGCAACAAGTTAGGCAAACTAGAAGTGAAAACACGTTCCAATGGCCGCCATATTGTCGTGCAGCAATACAGATTGTGGAAAATGGTATTAGACATTCACATTTATACAAAGCACAAGATACAAAATAAACAGCAGAAAAAAGACCTAAGCATTTGGGATGTATTATTTAGGAAGTAAATATACAGACGGGTCCTCCGTTATCTTGGCTGACTGAGGCGTTAGTCGCGATCAGGCATATGCAGCGTACCTGGGCGCAAGGAGGCGCACCTAGTAAAGGGAGGCGCACTAAGCGTTTGGCGTTACCGTTGAGTGTAATACCAAAGATCATCCACCAGATGTCGCTTTTTAAAATCACCAATTCGCAAGCGTGTGGTCTCCATTAAAATACAATACTGAACTACAGCGTAAGAACTACTTTACTGGTGCGTCTCATTACGCTACATTATGTCATACAGTCTATAACAGTATATACAGTACAGACGCAAATAGTACAGCATATACAGATGCAAACGAACAAGTTACAGATACAGTATGGTCTGTTGATGTTTGGGATATGTGAGCATCCAAATCCCGTAGTATTAAGTATAATGGAGAGAAATAAAAGCTCCTCCCTAAGTTCCTGGATGCCAAATCACTGTCCTTAGTATCTCTGTACAGTTTTTTCTCTTAGAGTACTAATAAGCACGAACAGCTTATAATGTACAACACAGATTCTCACAACACAGATTCTTTAACGCCGACAATGTACAGTACTGTGTTGCTCGAACAGTTAATTGCGTCAGAATACACTAATTTATATTTACTGGTATGTCTATACATGCTCATTACCGCTGTGTATTTTAAATAGCAAATGAGTCACTCCTGCAGATTTAAACCTGTGTGCACCCTTCCTTTGAATGTTTTACAATGGATTACACAGAAAAAAATAATAATAAAGTGAATATCACAGGAACACAAAAAACCTGACATTTTGGGAATCGAACCTGGGACTCTCAGTGCGGCAGACGGGAGCCTTCATCGCTAGCCCACAACACTGCATGGAAGATTCTCAAGTTCATGTGTAAAAGTACTGCAAAGAGCGATTCCTTCCTATTGGTGTTTGTTTATGCCATTAGGGGACTCGGATGCTTATTTTGTGCATTTTACTGTAGTCAATTTGCTACATTATTCCTTTCACACATTAGGTGCGTCTGCATACACAAGTGCTCTCTCATTAGTTGCGTCTGCTTACACAAGTGTTTTAACATGTTCGTTTGCATCTGAATAAACTATTTTTCTTTATTATTCTGTCCGTCTGACCATTGGTCACCATCTGTGTGTACACTATGCAGTACAGGACTGTATATTAACATTACAGTCGTCACTGACCATTTGCCAGAGCTTGTACTGTAGATCAATCCGCTGCTATTCAAACTAAAGTACCGGATTAGTGAAGCATTAGCCACCCAGTGGTGGAGATGTGTATTGCATGCTGAGTATCCAGTCATGCCTCAACGCGCCTGTCTGTGATTAAACTCAGGAACCTAAGCTATCGCCTAGGTGTGACTAAACCTCCGTCTAGGTGCAGAAATAGTCAAGATAACGGAGGACCCATCTGTAAGTACATTAATGAAAAGCGTAACAGTCATCAGTCTGCTTGTGAAGGTCTCTAGAGTGGAGGCCTCTTGGACTGTGCAAGGCAGTGAGTTCCATGGTCAGGGCTGCAAAACTAAAAGTTTGACCCTTATGAATGACAGGAGATTCTTGGTACTGCTGGTAACAGTCCTTCATCTGTAGAAGCAAGCAAGCAGGGCAGTAAGGAGGCAGAAGCTGCTTCTAGTACCTTGGACCATGTAATGTTGGGCTGGGAAGGTCAGTTAGCCAATTATGAAATAGATTTGTCATTTTACAGGCAGCCGGTGAAGGGAGTAAAGAATGGGCGTTAGCGGCAGGAACGGGCTGGTTAGGTAACAGCTTGGCTGCTGTATTCTGTACTAGCTGCAAGCTCTGTAATTCTGTTGCTGGGTGACCCAGGTAGATGGCATTGCAGTAGTCTATGAACTTCTGAGGGAATCAAGTGCTTGATTCTGGCTATGGTCCACAGATGGAAGAATGAGGATTTGTATGTGGCAGATACCTGATGTCAGTGTCAGCCACATACCAGGACAACACAGAGATTCATCACATATTCAGTATTTTCAATTCTGAACACCAAAGCATAAATCCAGATGGTTGGTAAAGCTGTAGTCTTGTCCTTTGTTGGTGAGCTTCTATTATGTTTCACAAAGACTGAGTCACAGCCAACTGGCATCATCCACCCCTGGCGCTCAGCTAGACAATTTAGGATTGGTATTAGGTTCTCAGTACATGGAGTAAAAAGCAGGTCATCTGCATAGCAGTGGTAGACCAGGCCATGATGTCTGATTATATCACCCAGTGGTAGAATGTACAGTCAGGTCCATAAATATTGGGACATCAACACAATTCTCATATTTTGGGCTCTATACACCATCACAATGGATTTGAAATTAAACAAACAAGATGTGCTTTAACTGCAGACTTTTCGCTTTAATTTGAGGGTATTTACATCCAAATCAGGTGAACAGTGTAGGAATTACAACGGTTTCTATGTGTGCCTCCCACTTTTTAAGGGACCAAAAGTAATGGGACAATCGACTCAAAAGCTATTTCAAGGACAGGAGTGGGCTATTCCCTCATTATTTCATCATCAATTAAGCAGGTAAAAGGTCAGGAGTAGATTCCAGCTGTGACATTTGCATTTCTAATCTGATCCAAAGAGCTGCCACTATCAGTAAAGCAAGCCATCATTAGGCTAAACAATCAAAACAAACACATCAGAGAGATAGCAAAAACATTAGGTGTGGCCAAATCAACTGTTTGGAACATTCTCAAGAAAGAACACACCGGAGAGGTCAGCAACACCAAAGGGACCCGGAAGACCACGGAAAACAACTGTGGTGGATGACAGAATTATTTCCCTGGTGAAGAAAAACCGCATCACAACAGTTGCCCAGATCAAGAGCACTCTCCAGAAGATAGGTCTATGGTGGTCATTCCGAGTTGTTCGCTCGGTAATTTTTTTCGCATTGCAGCGATTTTCCGCTTATTGCGCATGCGCAATGTTCACACTGCGACTGCGCCAAGTAAATTTGCTATGCAGTTAGGTATTTTACTCACGGCATTACAAGGTTATTTCTTCGTTCTGGTGATCGTAATGTGATTGACAGGAAGTGGGTGTTTCTGGGCGGAAACTGGCCGTTTTATGGGTGTGTGTGAAAAAACGCTACAGTTTCTGGGAAAAACGCGGGAGTGGCTGGAGAAACGGAGGAGTGTCTGGGCGAACACTGGGTGTGTTTGTGACATCAAACCAGGAACGACAAGCACTGAACTGATCGCACTGGCAGAGTAAGTCTCGAGCTACTCAGAAACTGCACAGAGAAGTCTTTTTGCAATATTGCGAATCTTTCGTTCGCAATTTTAAGAAGCTAAGATTCACTCCCAGTAGGCGGCGGCTTAGTGTGTGCAATGCTGCTAAAAGCAGCTTGCGAGCGAACAACTCGGAATGAGGGCCTTTATGTGTCAAAGTCAACAATCAAGAGAAGACTTCACAAGAGTGAATATAGAGGGTTCACCACAAGATGTAAACCATTGGTGAGCCACAAAAACAGAAAGACCAGATTAGAGTTTGCAAACAACATCTAAAAATAAGATTTTACATACCGGTAAATCTATTTCTCGTAGTCCGTAGTGGATGCTGGGGACTCCGTAAGGACCATGGGGAATAGACGGGCTCCGCAGGAGACTGGGCACTCTAAGAAAGAATTAGGACTACTGGTGTGCACTGGCTCCTCCCTCTATGCCCCTCCTCCAAACCTCAGTTAAGGAAACTGTGCCCAGAAGAGCTGACATTACAAGGAAAGGATTTTGGAATCCAGGATAAGAATCATACCAGCCACACCAATCACACCGTATAACTCGTGCTAAGCTTACCCAGTTAACAGAATGAACAAACAGAGCATCAGATAAACTTGATGCAACCATAAAATAACCCTTATATAAACAATAACTATATACAAGTATTGCAGAAGAAGTCCGCACTTGGGACGGGCACCCAGCATCCACTACGGACTACGAGAAATAGATTTACCGGTAAGTAAAATCTTATTTTCCCTAACGTCTTAGTGGATGCTGGGGACTCCGTAAGGACCATGGGGATTATACCAAAGCTACCAAACAGGCAGGAGAGTGCGGATGACTCTGCAGCACCGAATGAGCAACACAAGGTCCTCCTCAGCCAGGGTAACAAACTTGTAGAACTTTGCAAAAGTGTTTGAACCTGACCTAGTAGCTGCTCGGCAAAGCTGTAATGCCGAGACCCCTCGGGCAGCCGCCCAAGAAGAGCCCACCTTCCTTGTGGAATGGGCCTTTACTGATTTTGGATGCGGCAATCCAGCCGCAGAATGAGCCTGCTGAATCGTGTTACCGATCCAGCGAGCAATAGTTTGCTTTGAAGCAGGAGCACCCAGCTTGTTGGATGCATACAGGATAAACAGCGACACAGTTTTCCTGACTCTGGCCGTTCTGGCTACATAAACCTTCAAAGCCCTGACTACATCTAATAACTCAGAATCCTTCAAGTCACGAGTAGTCACAGGCACCACAATAGGTTGGTTCATATGAAACATGACACTACTTTTGGCAGCAATTTCGGACGAGTCCGCAATTCTGCCCTGTCCATATGGAAAACCAGATAGGGGCTTTTATGTGATAAAGCCGCCAATTCTGACACACGCCTAGCTGAAGCCAAGGCTAACAGCATAACCACCTTCCACGTGAGAAATTTTAACTCCACGGTTTTAAGTGGCTCAAACCAGTGTGATTTCAGGAAACTCAACACCACATTAAGATCCCAAGGTGCCACTGGAGGCAATATGCAGCACTCCCTTTACTAAAGTCTGAACTTCAGGAAGAGAAGCCAGTTCTTTCTAAAAGAAAATAGATAGGGCCGAAATCTGGACCTTTATGGACTCCAATTTGAGGCCCAAAGTCACTCACAACTGTAGAAAGTGAAGGAAACGGCCCAGCTGGAATTCCTCTGTAGAAGCATTCCTGGCCTCACACCAAGCAACATATTTTCGCCCTATACGGTGATAATGTTTAGCCGTCACGTCCTTCCTAACCTTTATTAGCGTAGGAATAACCTCATCCGGAATGCCTTTTTTCTGCTAGGATCCGGCGTTCAACCGCCATGCCGTCAAACGCAGCCGCGGTAAGTCCTGGAACAGACAGGGCCCCTGTTGCAACAGATCCTGTCTGAGAGGCAGAGGCCATGGGTCCTCTGTGAGCATTTCTTGCAGTTCCGGATACCAAATCCTTCTTGGCCAATCCAGAGCAATAAGTATTGTTCTCACTCCTCTTTTCCTTACGATTCTCTGCACCTTGGGTATGAGAGGAAGTGGAGGAAACACATAAACCGACTGGAACACCCACGGTGTCACTAGTGCGTCTACAGCTATCGCCTGAGAGTCTCTTGACCTGGCACAATATCTCTGTAGCGTTTTGTTGTGGCGGGATGCCATCATGCCCACCTGTGGCAGTTCCCACTGCCTTGCAATCTGCGTGAAGACTTCTTGATGAAGTCCCCACTCTCCCGGGTGGAGGTCGTGCCAGCTGAGGAAGTCTGCTTCCCAGTCGTCCACTCCCGGAATGAACACTGCTGACAGTGCTCTTACGTGATTCTCCGCCCAGCGAAGAATTCTAGTGGCCTCCGCCATCACCACTATGCTCCCTGTGCCACCTTGGCGGTTTACATGAGCCACTGCTGTGATGTTGTCTGACAGAATCAGCACAGTTTTTTCGCGAAGCAAGTTCTCCGCTTGACTTAGGGCATTGCATATGGCCCTTAATTCCAGGATATTTACGTGAAGGCAAGTTTCCTGACTTGACCTCCGCCCTTGGAAATTGTTTTCCTTGTGTGACTGCCCCCCACCCTCAGAGGCTTGCATCCGTGGTCACCCGGACCCAGTCCTGAATGCCGAATCTGCGACCTTCGAGAAGATGGGCACTCTGCAGCCACCACAGGAGAGACACCCTGGCACTGGGGGATAGGGTAATTAACCGATGCATCTGAAGATGTGATCCAGACCACTCGTCCAGTAAGTCCCATTGGAAGGTCCTCGCATGGAACCTGCCTAAGGGAATGGCCTCGTATGATGCCACCATCCTTCCCAGGACTCGAGTGCAGTGATGCACTGACACCAGTTTTGGTTTCAATAGATTCCTGACCAGTGTCACGAGCTCCTGAGCTCTCTATAATCGGGAGATAAACCCTTTTCTGGTCTGTGTCTAAGATCATGCCTAGAAGAGGCAGATGAGCTGTAGGAACCAACTGCGACTCTGGAATATATAGAATCCAGCGTGTTGCCGTTACACTTCCAGAGAAAGTGATACGCTGTTCAGCAACTGCTCTCTTGATCTCGCTCTTATGAGGAGATCGACCAAGAACGTGATAATAGTGACACCTTGCGTCCGCAAGAGCACCATCATTTCCGTCATTACCTTGGTGAAAATTCTCGGGGCCTTGGAGAGACCAACCGGCCACGTCAGAAATTGGTAATGACAATTCCGTACCGCAATTGAGGTACGCCTGATGAGGTGGATAAATGGGGACACGAAGGTATGCATCCTTTATGTCCAGAGACACCATAAAATCCCCCCCTTCCGGGCTTGCGATGACCGCTCTGAGTGATTCCATCTTGAACTTGAACCTTTCCAGGTATATGTTCAGGGATTTTAAATTCAATATGGGTCTGACCGAACCTTCCGGTTTCGTGACTACAACATGGTCGAATAATAACACCCTCCTTGTTGAAGGAAGGGAACCTTGACCACCACCTGTTGAAGATACTACTTGTGAATTGCAGTTAACCCTGTTTCCCTCTCGCAGGGGGAAGCCGGCAGGGCCGTCAGTGAGGGGACATCTTCTCAATGTCCAGCTTGTATCCCGGAGACACAATATCTATTGCCCAGGGATCTAATAGGGAGTGAACCCACTTGTGGCTGAACTTACGAAAGTGTGCCCCCACCGGGCCTAGCTCCGCCTGTGGAGCTCCAGCGACATGCGGTGGATTTTTGTAGAGGCCGGGGAGGACTTCTGTTCCTGGGACCTAGCTGTGTTGTGCAGCTTCTTTCCTCTGCCCCCGCTTCTGGCAAGAAAGGATGCACCTCGGACTTTCTTGTTTCTTTGTTCGGAAGGCTGCATTTGATAATGACTTGCTTTCCTAGGCTGTGCAGGAATATAAGGCAAAACATCAGAATTACCAGCTATAGCGGTGGAGACCAGGTCCGAGAACCCTTCTCCACACAATCCTCAGCATTCTATATGCCTCTTATGTCGGCATCCTCTGTCCATTGCATATTCTACAGGACACGTCAAGTAGAAATCGACATAGCTTTGACTCTAGGACCCAGTATACACGTCTCTTTTGGTATGTTTTATTATATATATATATATATATATATATATATATATATATATTTAAACAGAAAGTCGCGCAATCCAACAAAAAAAGTCTATGAAGTATATGTCAGTCCATATGTATTACTGCAGCAATCCTCCTTTAGGAGTAAACCCGTACTCCTCAGCACATGCGGAAAAGAGAATAATGGAGAGCGCAATGGAGAGTATAAAATTACAAGTAGTTTACTGGCATCATAATCACTCACGTACATTCAAAGTATAAAAATAACCAGCTCGAAGTCGACCATCAGTGTAGACTCCGGATACCCACACCGATGAAACCCCGTCGCTCTCCGGATACCAACAGCCGCTAAATCCTTCTAGCCGCACGGACTCAATTCACGGACCACACGCGCCGACAATTCAAACGCTGGATCCAAGTACCTCGTCCTGCTGGCCACGCCCAACGCGTTTTGTCACAAGACTTCGTCAGGGGGTGTGGCTAACAACGGTGTCCCATACAATTTATAGCACAGCAGTATAATTGATCTTGAGCAGCACAAATAGATAAAATACATCTGCACATTGAAAAATTAACATATCTATATATATATATATATATATATATATATCTATATATATATATATATATATATATATATATCTCTATATATATATATATCTATCTCTCTCTCTCTCTATATATATATATATATATCTCTATATCTATATCTCTCTATATATCTCTCTCTCTCTATATATAGTGTTCACTCTAGGCTGTTTTAGCAGGGCGCCGCGCCCTGCCCGTTTTTTAACAGGCAAAACCCGCCCTGCCCTTTTGCGGCGCCCTGCTAAAACAGCCGCCCGCTCCCTGCCCTCCCGGCGTGTATAGATGCCGTGCGCATGCGCGCGGCATCCATTTACGCACTGGGAGAGGGCTGGGGGAAGCCCAGCACCGACGGAGGTGCTGGGCACGCCCCCAACAGTGACGTCGCCGGCCACAGACGCTCTCTACAGTAGCGTCTGTGGGCTGCACCGCCCCCTAAAATGACGGAGGCGTGACCACGCCCCCTAATTTGCGTGGCCACGCCCCCATTGCGGGCGGGCGCGGCGAAGCCCCCACTGAGTCCGGCGCCCTGCCCCAGTTCACTCCTAGAGTGAACACACACACACATATATATATATATATATATATATATATATACATATACACACACACACACACATATATATACATATATATATATACATATATATATATATATATATATATATATATATATATATATATATATATAATAAGATTTTACTTACCGATAAATCTATTTCTCGTAGTCCGTAGTGGATGCTGGGACTCCGTAAGGACCATGGGGATATAGCGGCTCCGCAGGAGACAGGGCACAATAATAAAAGCTTTAGGATCAGGTGGTGTGCACTGGCTCCTCCCCCTATGACCCTCCTCCAAGCCTCAGTTAGGATACTGTGCCCGGACGAGCGTGCATAATAAGGAAGGATATTGAATCCCGGGTAAGACTCATACCAGCCACACCAATCACACCGTACAACCTGTGATCTGAACCCAGTTAACAGTATGATAACAACGAAGGAGCCTCTGAAAAGACGGCTCACAACAAGAATAAACCGATTTTTGTAACAATAACTATGTACAAGTATTGCAGACAATCCGCACTTGGGATGGGCGCCCAGCATCCACTACGGACTACGAGAAATAGATTTATCGGTAAGGAAAATCTTATTTTCTCTGACGTCCTAGTGGATGCTGGGACTCCGTAAGGACCATGGGGATTATACCAAAGCTCCCAAACGGGCGGGAGAGTGCGGATGACCCTGCAGCACCGAATGAGAGAACTCCATGTCCTCCTCAGCCAGGGTATCAAATTTGTAGAATTTAGCAAACGTGTTTGCCCCTGACCAAGTAACTGCTCTGCAAAGTTGTAAAGCCGAGACCCCTCGGGCAGTCGCCCAAGATGAGCCCCCTTCCTTTTGGAATGGGCTTTTACAGATTTTTGGCTGTGGCAGGCCTGCCACAGAATGTGTAAACTGAATTGTATTACAAATCCAGCGAGCAATCGTCTGCTTAGAAGCAGGAGCACCCATCTTGTTGGGTGCATACAGGCTAAACAGCGAGTCAGATTTTCTGACTCCAGCCGTCCTGGAAACATATTTTTCAGGGCCCTGACAACGTCAAGTAACTTGGAGTCCTCCAAGTCCCTAGTACCCGCAGGTACCACAATAGGTTGGTTCATGTGAAAAACAGAAAACACCTTAAGGAGAAATTGAGGACGAGTCCTCAATTCTGCCCTGTCAGAATGAAAAATTAAGTAAGGGCTTTATATATGATAAAGCCGCCAAATCTGACACACGCCTGGCTGAAGCCAGGGCTAATAAAATATCTCACATGGAAGGTGACGATGCTAAGTCCACAGTGGTGAGTGGTTCAAACCAATGTGACTTTAGGAAACTCAAAACAACATTGAGATCCCAAGGTGCCACTGGGGCACAAAAGGAGGCTGTATATGCAGTACCCCTTTTACAAACATCTGAACGTCAGGCACTAAAGCCAGTTCTTTCTGGAAGAAATTCGACAGGGCCGAAATTTGAACCTTAATGGACCCTAATTTTAGGCCCATAGACAGTCCTGTTTTCAGGAAATGTAGGAAACGACCCAGAATTCCTCTGTAGGGGCCTTCTTGGCCTCACACCACGCAACATATCTTCGCCAAATGCGGTGAAAATGTTTTGCGGTTACATCCTTCCTGTCTTCGACCAGGGTAGGGATGACTTCATCTGGAATGCCCTTTCAGGATCCGGCGTTCAACCGCCATGCCGTCAAACGCGGCCGCGGTAAGTCTTGGAACAGACAAGGCCCCTGCTGGAGCAGGTCCTTTCTTAAAGGTAGAGGCCACGGGTCTTCCGTGAACATCTCTTGAAGTTTCGGGTACCAAGTCCTTCTTGGCCAATCCGGAACCACGAGTATCGTTCTTACTCATCTCCTTCTTATGATTCTCAGTACTTTTGGTATGAGAGGCATAGGAGGGAACACATACTCTGACTGGTACACCCACAGTGTTACCAGAGCGTCCACCGCTATTGCCTGAGGGTCCCTTGACCTGGCACAATATCTGTCTAGTTTTTTGTTCAGGCGGGACGCCATCATGTCCACCTTTGGTTTTTCCCAACGGTTTACAATCATGTGGAAGACTTCCCGATGAAGTCCCCACTCTCCCGGGTGGAGGTCATGCCTGCTGAGGAAGTCTGCTTACCAGTTTTCCACTCCCGGAATGAACACTGCTGAGAGTGTTATCACATGATTTTTCGCCCAGCGAAGAATCCTTGCAGTTTCTGCCATTTCCCTCCTGCTTCTTGTGCCGCCCTGTCTGTTTACGTGGGCGACTGCCGTGATGTTGTCCCACTGGATCAATACCGGCTGACCTTGAAGCAGAGGTCTTGCTAAGCTTAGAGCATTGTAAATTGCCCTTAGCTCCAGTATATTTATGTGGAGAGAAGTCTCCAGACTTGATCACACTCTCTGGAAATTTTTTCCTTGTGTGACTGCTCCCCAGCCACTCAGGCTGGCATCCGTGGTCACCAGGACCCAGTCCTGAATGCCGAATCTGCGGCCCTTTCATAGATGAGCACTCTGCAACCACCGCAGAAGAAACACCCTTGTCCTTGGAGACAGGGTTATTCGCTGATGCATCTGAAGATGCGATCCGGACCATTTTTCCAGCAGATCCCACGGAAAGGTTCTTGCGTGAAATCTACCGAATGGGATCGCTTTGTAAGAAACCACCATTTTTCACAGGATCCTTGTGCAATGATGCACTGATACTTTTCCTGGTTTTAGGAGGTTCCTGACTAGCTCGGATAACTCCCTGGCTTTCTTCTCCGGGAGAAAACATCCTTTTCTGGACTGTGTCCAGAATCATCCCTAGGAACAGTAGACGTGTCGTCGGAAAAAACTGCGATTTTGGAATATTTAGAATCCACTCGTGCTGTCGTAGAACTACTTAAGATAGTGCTACTCCGACCTCCAACTGTTCTCTGGACCTTGCCCTCATCAGGAAAGCGTCCATATTTCTTTTAAGAAGAATCATCATTTCGGCCATTACCTTGGTAAAGACCCGGGGTGCCGTGGACAATCCAAACGGCAGCGTCTGAACTGATAGTGACAGTTCTGTACCACGAACCTGAGGTACCCTTGGTGAGAAGGGCAAATTTGGACATGTAGGTAAGCATCCCTGATATCCAGTGACACCATATCGTCCCCTTCTTCCTGGTTCGCTATCACTGCTCTGAGTGACTCCATCTTGATTTGAACGCTTGTATGTAAGTGTTCAAATATTTCAGATCTCACCGAGCCATCTGGCTTCAGTACCACAATATAGTGTGGAATAATACCCCTTCCCTTGTTGTAGAAGGGGTACTTTGATTATCACCTGCTGGGAATACAGCCTGTGAATTGTTCCCAATACTGCCTGCCTGTCGGAGGGAGACGTTGGTAAAGCAGACTTCAGGAACTTGTGAGGGGGAGACGTCTCGAATTTCCAATGTACACCTGGGATACTACGTGTAGGATCCAGGAGTCCACTTGTGAGTGAGCCCACTGCGTGCTGAAACTCTTGGGATGACCCCCTACCGCACCTGAGTCCGCTTGTACGGCCCCAGCGTCATGCTGCGGACTTGGCAGAAGCTGTGGAGGGCTTCTGTTCCTGGGAATGGGCTGCCTGCTGCAGTCTTCTTCCCTTTCCTCTACCCCTGGGCAGATATGACTGTCCCTTTTGCCCGCCTGCCCTTATGGGGACGAAAGGACTGAGACTGAAAAGACTGTGTCCTTTTCTGCTGAGATGTGACTTGGGGTAACAAAAGGTGGATTTTTCAGCTGTTGCCATGGCCACCAGGTCCGATGGACCGCCCCTTTATACGGCAATACTTCCATGTGCCGTCTGGAATCTGCATCACCTGACCACTGTCGTGTCTTCGTCTGGCAGATATGGACATCACATTTACTCTTGATACCAGAATGCAAATATCCCTCTGCGCATCTCGCATATATAGAAATGCATCCTTAAAATGCTCTATAGTCAATAAAATCTTGTCCCTGTCAAGGGTATCAATATTTTCAGTCAGGAAATCCGACCAAGCCCCCTCAGCGCTGCACATCCAGGCTGAGGCGATTGCTGGTCGTAGTATAACACCAGTATGTGTGTATATACTTCTTAGGCTATTTTTCAGCTTCCTATCAGCTGGCTCCTTGAGGGCTGCCGTATCTGGAGACGGTAACGCCACTTGTTTTTATAAGCGTGTGAGCGCCTTATCCACCCTAAGGTGTGTTTCCCAACTCGCCCTAACTTCTGGCGGGAAAAGGTATACCGCCAATAATTTTCTATCGGAGGAAACCCACGTATCATCACACACTTCATTTAATTTATCTGATTCAGGAAAAACTACAAGTAGTTTATTCACACCCTACATAATACCCTTATTTGTGGTACTTGTAGTATCAGAAATATGTAACACCTCCTTCATTGCCCTTAACATGTAACGTGTGGCCCTAAAGGAAAATACGTTTGTTTCTTCACCGTCGACACTGGAGTCAGTGTCCGTGTCTGTGTCGACCGACTGAGGTAAATGGGCGTTTTTACAAGCCCCTTACGGTGTCTGAGACGCCTGGACAGGTACTAATTTGTTTGCCGGCCCTCTCATGTCGTCAACCGACCTTGCAGCGTGTTGACATTATCACGTAATCCTAAATAAGCCATCCATTCCAGTGTCGACTCCCTAGAGAGTGACATCACCAATACAGGCAATTTGCTCCGCCTCCTCACCAACATCGTCCTCCTACATGTCGACACACGTACCGACACACAGCACACACACAGGGAATGCTCTGATAGAGGACAGGACCCCACTAGCCCTTTGGGGAGACAGAGGGAGAGTTTGCCAGCACACACCAAAAACGCTATAATTATACAGGGACAACCCCTTATACAAGTGTTTTCCCTTATAGCATTTTTATATATGTAATCATATCGCCAAATAAGTGCCCCCCCTCTCTGTTTTAACCCTGTTTCTGTAGTGCAGTGCAGGGGAGAGCCTGGGAGCCTTCCTCACAGCAGAGCTGAGCAGGAAAATGGCGCCGTGTGCTGAGGAGAATAGGCCCCACCTCCTTTTCGGCTGGCTCTTCTCCCGGAGTTTGTGAGATCTGGCAGGGGTTAAATACATCCATATAGCTTCAAGGGCTATATGTGATGTATTTTAGCCATAAAAAGGTATTATACATTGCTGCCCAGGGCGCCCCCCCCCCCCAGCGCCCTGCACCCTCAGTGACAGTTGGTGAAGTGTGCTGACAACAATGGCGCACAGCTGCAGTGCTGTGCGCTACCTTATGAAGACTGAAAGTCTTCTGCCGCCTGTTTCTGGACCTCTTCAACTTCGGCATCTGCAAGTGGGGTCGGCGGCACGGCTCCGGGACCGGACTCCATGGCTGGGCCTGTGTTCGATCCCTCTGGAGCTAATGGTGTCCAGTAGCCTAAGAAGCAAATCCATCCTGCACGCAGGTGAGTTTACTTCTCTCCCCTAAGTCCCTCGTAGCAGTGAGCCTGTTGCCAGCAGGACTCACTGAAAATAAAAAACCTAACTTAAACTTTTATTCTAAGCAGCTCAGGAGAGCCACCTAGATTGCACCCTTCTCGTCGGGCACAAAAATCTAACTGAGGCTTGGAGGAGGGTCATAGGGGGAGGAGCCAGTGCACACCACCTGATCCTAAAGCTTTTATTATTGTGCCCTGTCTCCTGCGGAGCCGCTATATCCCCATGGTCCTTACGGAGTCCCAGCATCCACTAGGACGTCAGAGAAATTATATATATATATATATATATATATATATATATATATATATATATATATACACACATACATACATATACATACATACATACATATATATATATATATATATATATATATATACACACACACACACATACATACATACATATATATATATATATATATATATACACACATATACACACACACACACACACATATATATATATATATATATATATATACACACACACACACACACACAGGGACTAACTGAGTTATGTCCGTAATAGCTGCTTTTCAATAAAATATATTATATATACTGCCAAATGTAATGCCCCCCCCCTCTTTTCCCTCTTACTGGTACTGTAGATTGCAGGGAAGAGCCAGGGAGCTTCCTTCCAGCCGAGCTGTGAGGGAAAAATGGCGCCAGTGTGCTGAGGAGATAGGCTCCGCCCCTTTTTCGCGGCCTATTCTCCCGCTTTTTATGGACTTCTGGCAGGGGTATTTACCTCATATATAGCCCCTGGGGCTATATATTGAGGTATTTTAGCCAGCCAAGGTGTTTTTATTGCTGCTCAGGGTGCCCCCCCCCAGCGCCCTGCACCCTCAGTGACCGGAGTGTGAAGTGTGTGAGAGGAGCAATGGCGCACAGCTGCAGTGCTGTGCGCTACCTTGGTGAAGACTGAGTCTTCATGCCGCCGATTTTCCGGACCATCTTCTTGCTTCTGGCTCTGTAAGGGGGACGGCGGCGCGGCTCCGGGACCGAACATCAAGGCTGGGCATGCGGTCGATCCCTCTGGAGCTAATGGTGTCCAGTAGCCTAAGAAGCCCAATCCGGCTGCAAGCAGGCGAGTTCGCTTCTTCTCCCCTTAGTCCCTCGCTGCAGTGAGCCTGTTGCCAGCAGGTCTCACTGAAAATAAAAAAATCTAAGACTATTACTTTCTAAGAGCTCAGGAGAGCCCCTAGTGTGCATCCAACCTCGGCCGGGCACGAAATCTAACTGGAGGCTTGGAGGAGGGTCATAGTGGGAGGAGCCAGTGCACACCAGGTAGTCTAAGATCTTTCTAGAGTGCCCAGCCTCCTTCGGAGCCCGCTATTCCCTATGGTCCTTACGGAGTTCCCAGCATCCACTAGGACGTCAGAGAAATGTTGATTTCCCAGCCATTGCCCTTAGAAACAAGGTCTGAAAGACCATCCCCAAACAGCTCCACCCCTTTATAAGGCAAAACTTCCATGTGCCTTTTGAATCGGCATCGCCTGACCACTGCCGAGTCCATAACCCTCTCCTGGCAGCAATGGACATTGCGCTTATTTTTTATGCCAGCCGGCAAATATCCCTCTGTGCATCATGCATGTATAAGACAGCGTCTTTTATATGCTCTATCGTCAGCAAAATATTGTCCCTATCCAGGGAATCAATATTATCCGACAGGGAATCTGACCACGCAGCTGCAGCACTGCACATCCATGCTGAGGCAATAGCTGGTCGCAGTATAATGCCCGTGTGTGTATATATAGCTTTAAGGGTAGCCTCCTGCTTCCTATCAGCAGGTTCCTTTAGGGCGGCCGTATCCGGAGACAGTAGTGTCACCTTCTTTGACAAAAGTGTAAGCGCTTTATCTACACTAGGGGGTGTTTCCCAACGTGACCTATCCTCTGGCAGGAAAGGGTACGTTGCTAATAACCGTTTAGAAATTACTAATTTCTTTTCGGGGGAAGCCCACGCTTCTTCACACACCTCATTTAATTCCTCAGATGCAGGAAAAACTACAGGTAGTTTTTTCTCACCAAACATAATACCCTTTTTTGTGGTACCTGGGGTAATATCAGAAATGTGAAAATAAGAATTTACTTACCGATAATTCTATTTCTCGGAGTCCGTAGTGGATGCTGGGGTTCCTGAAAGGACCATGGGGAATAGCGGCTCCGCAGGAGACAGGGCACAAAAAGTAAAGCTTTTAACCATGTGGTGTGTACTGGCTCCTCCCCCTATGACCCTCCTCCAAGCCTCAGTTAGGTACTGTGCCCGGACGAGCGTACACAATAAGGAAGGATCTTGAATCCCGGGTAAGACTCATACCAGCCACACCAATCACACCGTACAACTTGTGATCTAAAACCCAGTTAACAGTATGATAACAGAGGAGCCTCTGAAAGATGGCTTCCTACAACAATAACCCGATTAAGGCAACAATAACTATGTACAATTATTGCAGATAATCCGCACTTGGGATGGGCGCCCAGCATCCACTACGGACTCCGAGAAATAGAATTATCGGTAAGTAAATTCTTATTTTCTCTATCGTCCTAGTGGATGCTGGGGTTCCTGAAAGGACCATGGGGATTATACCAAAGCTCCCAAACGGGCGGGAGAGTGCGGATGACTCTGCAACACCGAATGAGAGAACTCCAGGTCCTCTTTTGCCAGGGTATCAAATTTGTAGAATTTTACAAACGTGTTCTCCCCCGACCACGTAGCTGCTCGGCAGAGTTGTAATGCCGAGACCCCTCGGGCAGCCGCCCAAGATGAGCCCACCTTCCTTGTGGAATGGGCCTTAACAGATTTAGGCTGTGGCAGGCCTGCCACAGTATGTGCAAGTTGAATTGTGCTACAAATCCAACGAGCAATCGACTGCTTAGAAGCAGGAGCACCCAGCTTGTTGGGTGCATACAGTATAAACAGCGAGTCAGATTTTCTGACTCCAGCCGTCCTTGAAATGTATATTTTTAAAGCTCTAACAACGTCCAACAACTTGGAGTCCTCCAAGTCGCTTGTAGCCGCAGGAACTACAATAGGCTGGTTCAGGTGAAACGCTGATACCACCTTAGGGAGAAAATGCGGACGCGTCCGCAGTTCTGCCCTATCCGAATGGAAAATTAGATATGGGCTTTTGTAAGATAAAGCCGCCAGTTCTGACACTCTCCTGGCTGAAGCCAGGGCTAGTAGCATGGACACTTTCCATGTGAGATATTTCAAATCCACCTTTTTTAGTGGTTCAAACCAATGGGATTTGAGGAAATCTAAAACTACGTTTAGATCCCACGGTGCCACCGGAGGCACCACAGGGGGCTGTATATGCAGTACTCCCTTAACAAAAGTCTGGACTTCAGGAACTGAGGCCAATTCTTTTTGGAAGAATATTGACAGGGCCGAAATTTGAACCTTAATAGATCCCAACTTGAGACCCATAGACAATCCTGATTGCAGGAAATGTAGGAATCGACCCAGTTGAAATTCCTCCGTCGGAGCACTCCGATCCTCGCACCACGCAACATATTTTCGCCAAATGCGGTGATAATGTTTCGCGGTTACTTCCTTCCTTGCTTTAATCAAAGTAGGAATGACTTCTTCCGGAATGCCTTTTCCCTTTAGGATCCGGCGTTCAACCGCCATGCCGTCAAACGCAGCCGCGGTAAGTCTTGAAACAGACAGGGACCTTGCTGAAGCAGGTCCCTTCTCAGAGGTAGAGGCCACGGATCGTCCGTGATCATCTCTTGAAGTTCCGGGTACCAAGTCCTTCTTGGCCAATCCGGAGCCACTAGTATCGTTCTTACTCCTCTTTTCCGTATAATTCTCAATACCTTTGGTATGAGAGGCAGAGGAGGAAACACATACACCGACTGGTACACCCAAGGCGTTACCAGCGCGTCCACAGCTATTGCCTGCGGGTCTCTTGACCTGGCGCAATACCTGTCCAGTTTTTTGTTGAGGCGAGACGCCATCATGTCCACCATTGGTCTTTCCCAACGGGTTACAAGCATGTGGAAAACTTCTGGATGAAGTCCCCACTCTCCCGGGTGAAGGTCGTGTCTGCTGAGGAAGTCTGCTTCCCAGTTGTCCACTCCCGGGATGAACACTGCTGACAGTGCCATCACATGATTCTCCGCCCAGCGAAGAATCCTCGCAGCTTCTGCCATTGCACTCCTGCTTCTTGTACCGCCCTGTCTGTTTACATGGGCGACTGCCGTGATGTTGTCCGACTGGATCAACACCGGTTTTCCTTGAAGCAGAGGTTCTGCCTGACTTAGAGCATTGTAGATTGCTCTTAGTTCCAGAATGTTTATGTGAAGAGACATCTCCAGGCTCGACCACACGCCCTGGAAGTTCCTTCCTTGTGTGACTGCTCCCCAGCCTCTCAGGCTGGCGTCTGTGGTCACCAGGATCCAATCCTGTATGCCGAATCTGCGGCCCTCCAATAGATGAGCGCTCTGCAACCACCACAGAAGAGATACCCTTGTCCTTGGAGACATGGTTATCCGCCGGTGCATCTGAAGATGCGACCCTGACCATTTGTCGAGCAGATCCCTCTGGAAAATTCTTGCGTGGAATCTGCCGAATGGAATTGCTTCGTAAGAAGCCACCATTTTTCCCAGGACTCTTGTGCATTGATGTACAGACACCTTTCCTGGCTTTAGGAGGTTCCTGACAAGTTTGGATAACTCCTTGGCTTTTTCCTCCAGGAAAAATACCTTTTTCTGAACCGTGTCCAGAATCATCCCTAGGAACAGCAGACGTGTTGTCGGAATTAACTGGGATTTTGGAATATTCAAAATCCACCCGTGCTGTTTTAGCACTTCTTGAGACAGTGCTACTCCCATCTCTAGCTGTTCTCTTGACCTTGCCCTTATTAGGAGATCGTCCAAGTATGGGATAATTAACACGCCTTTTCTTCGAAGAAGAATCATCATCTCGGCCATTACTTTGGTAAAGACCCGAGGTGCCGTGGATAATCCAAACGGCAGCGTCTGAAACTGATAGTGACAGTTTTGTACGACGAACCTGAGGTACCCCTGGTGTGAGGGGTAAATTGGGACGTGGAGATACGCATCCTTGATGTCCAAGGATACCATAAAGTCCCCTTCTTCCAGGTTCGCTATCACCGCTCTGAGTGACTCCATCTTGAACTTGAACTTTTTTATGTACAGGTTCAGGGATTTCAGATTTAGAATAGGTCTTACCGAGCCGTCCGGCTTCGGAACCACAAATAGAGTGGAATAATACCCCTTTCCCTGTTGTAAAAGGGGTACTTTGACTATCACCTGCTGAGAGTACAGCTTGTGAATGGCTTCCAAGACCGTCACCCTGTCGGAGGGGGACGTTGGTAAAGCAGACTTCAGGAAACGGTGAGGTGGAGACGTCTCTAGTTCCAACCTGTAACCCTGAGATATTATCTGCAGGATCCAGGGATCCACTTGCGAGTGAGCCCACTGCGCGCTGAAGTACTTGAGACGACCCCCCACCGCCCCCGAGTCCGCTTGAGCAACCCCAGCGTCATGCTGAGGCTTTTGTAGAAGCGGGGGAGGGCTTCTGTTCCTGGGAAGGAGCTGCCTGTTGCAGTCTCTTCCCCCTTCCTCTGCCTCGTGGCAGATATGAATATCCCTTTGCTCTCTTGTTCTTAAAGGAACGAAAGGGCTGCGGCTGAAAAGTCGGTGTCTTTTTCTGTTGGGGAGTGACTTGAGGTAAAAAGGTGGATTTCCCGGCTGTAGCCGTGGCCACCAGATCCGATAGACCGACACCAAATAACTCCTCCCCTTTATACGGCAAAACTTCCATATGGCGTTTTGAGTCCGCATCACCTGACCACTGTCGCGTCCATAAACTTCTTCTGGCCGAAATGGACATAGCACTTACCCGTCATGCCAGTGTGCAAATATCCCTCTGTGCATCACGCATATAAAGGAATGCATCCTTTATCTGCTCTAAAGACAGTAAAACATTGTCCCTATCCAGGGTATCAATATTTTCAATCAGGGACTCTGACCAAGCTACCCCAGCACTGCACATCCAGGCTGTCGCTATAGCTGGTCGTAGTATAACACCTGTATGTGTGTATATACTTTTTTGGATATTTTCCATCCTCCTATCTGCTGGATCTTTAAGTGCGGCCGTCTCAGGAGAGGGTAACGCCACTTGTTTTGATAAGCGTGTGAGCGCCTTGTCCACCCTAGGGGGTGTTTCCCAGCGCGCCCTAACCTCTGGCGGGAAAGGGTATAAAGCCAATAACTTCTTTGAAATTATCAGTTTTTTATCGGGGGCAACCCACGCTTCATCACACACCTCATTTAATTCATCTGATTCAGGAAAAACTATAGGTAGTTTTTTCACACCCCACATAATACCCTGTTTTGTGGTACTTGTAGTATCAGAAATATGTAACGCCTCCTTCATTGCCAAAATCATATACCGTGTGGCCCTACTGGAAAATACGGTTGATTCGTCACCGTCGCCACTGGAATCAGTGCCTGTGTCTGGGTCTGTGTCGACCGACTGAGGTAACGGGCGTTTTACAGCCCCTGACGATGTTTGAGGCGCCTGGACAGGTACTAATTGGTTGTCCGGTCGTCTCATGTCGTCAAACGACTGCTTCAGCGTGTTGACACTATCACGTAATTCCATAAATAAAGCCATCCATTCTGGTGTCGACTCCCTAGGGGGTGACATCCCCATATTTGGCAATTGCTCCGCCTCCACACCAATATCGTCCTCATACATGTCGACACACACGTACCGACACACAGCAGACACACAGGGAATGCTCTAAACGAAGACAGGACCCCACTAGCCCTTTGGGGAGACAGAGGGAGAGTTTGCCAGCACACACCAAAAGCGCTATATATGACAGGGATAGCCTTATAATAAGTGCTCCCTATATAGCTGCTTTAAATATATATATATATATATAATGCCACAATTTTGCCCCCCCTCTCTTGTTTTACCCTGTTTCTGTAGTGCAGTGCAGGGGAGAGACTGGGAGCCTTCCTGACCAGCGGAGCTGTGAGAGGAAAATGGCACCGTGTGCTGAGGAGATAGGCCCCGCCCCTTTTTCGGCGGGCTCGTCTCCCGCTCTTCAATGGATTCAGGCAGGGGTTAAATATCTCCATATAGCCCCCGGAGGCTATATGTGAGGTATTTTATGCCTAAAAAAGGTTTCTCATTGCTGCCCAGGGCGCCCCCCCCCCCAGCGCCCTGCACCCTCAGTGACTGCCGTGTGAAGTGTGCTGAGAGCAATGGCGCACAGCTGCAGTGCTGTGCGCTACCTTAAGAAGACTGAGGAGTCTTCTGCCGCCGATTCTGGACCATCTTCTGTCTTCAGCATCTGCAAGGGGGCCGGCGGCGCGGCTCCGGTGACCCATCCAGGCTGTACCTGTGATCGTCCCTCTGGAGCTTGATGTCCAGTAGCCAAGAAGCCAATCCATCCTGCACGCAGGTGAGTTGACTCCTTCTCCCCTAAGTCCCTCGCTGCAGTGATCCTGTTGCCAGCAGGACTCACTGTAAAATAAAAAAACCTAGCTAAACTTTTTCTAAGCAGCTCTTTAGGAGAGCCACCTAGATTGCACCCTTCTCGGCCGGGCACAAAAACCTAACTGAGGTTTGGAGGAGGGTCATAGGGGGAGGAGCCAGTACACACCACATGGTTAAAAGCTTTACTTTTTGTGCCCTGTCTCCTGCGGAGCCGCTATTCCCCATGGTCCTTTCAGGAACCCCAGCATCCACTAGGACGATAGAGAAATACATTTTTCATTGCCTTAATCATGTAACGTGTGGCCCTATTGGAAGTTACACTAGTCTCATCGTCGTCGACACTGGAGTCAGTATCCGTGTCGATGTCCGTGTCTGCCATCTGAGGTAGCGGGCATTTTAGAACCCCTGATGGCTTTTGAGACGCCTGGGCAGGCACGAGCTGAGAAGCCGACTGTCCCACATCTGCTATGTCTTCAAACCTCTTATGTAAGGAGTCGACACTATCACGTAATTCCTTCCACAAGTCCATCCACTCAGGTGTCGGCCCCGCAGGGGGCGACATCACATTTATCGGCACCTGCTCCGCCTCCACATAAGCCTCCTCATCAAACATGTCGACACAGCCGTACCGACACACCCTACACACACATGGAATGCTCTGACTGACGACAGGACCCCACAAAGTGCTTTGGGGAGACAGTGAGAGAGAGTATGCCAGCACACACCAGAGCGCTATATAATGTGGGGATTACCACTGTAACTGAGTGATTTTTCCCCTATAGCTGCTTGTATACACAATATTGCGCCTAAATTTAGTGCCCACCCTTTTTTACCCTATGTAGTCTGGAAACTGCAGGTGAGAGCCTGGGAGCGATCCTTCCAGTGGAGCTGTGAGGGAAAATGGCGCCAGTGTGCTGAGGGAGATAGCCCCGTCCCTTTTTGGCGGACTTCTCACGCTTTTTTCTATGTATATCTGGCAGGGGTATTTTACACACATATAATATAGTCATAGAGACTATATGTGTTATTTGCCAGCAAAGGTACTCAATATTGTAGCCCAGGGCGCCCCCCCCAGCGCCCTGCACCCATCAGTGACCGGAGTGTGAGGTGTGCATGAGGAGCAATGGCGCACAGCTGCAGTGCTGTGCGCTACCTTGATGAAGACCAAAGTCTTCAGCCGCCGATTTCCAGTAACGTCTTCTTGCTTCTGGCTCTGTAAGGGGGACGGCGGTGCGGCTGCGGGACCGGACTATCGAGGTCGGGCCCTGTGTTCGATCCCTCTGGAGCTAATGGTGTCCAGTAACCTAGAAGCCCAAGCTAGCTGCAAGCAGGTAGGTTCGCTTCTCTCCCCTAGGTCCTTCGTAGCAGTGAGTAGCAGATCTCACTGAAAATAAAAAACCTAAAATAAACTCTCTTTTTCTAGGAGCGCAGGAGAGCCCCTAGTGTGCAACCAGCTCTGGCCGGGCACAGATTCTAACAGAGGTCTGGAGGAGGGTCATAGTGGGAGGAGCAAGTGTACACCAGGTAGTCCTAAAGCTTTCTTTAGTTGTGCCCAGTCTCCTGCGGAGCCGCTATTCCCCATGGTCCTTACGGAGTCCCAGCATCCACTTAGGACGTCAGAGAAATTATATTATTATTATATTATATTTGTTCGTTTTATTTAAGCTCCGTCTCCCCACATGTCCTCGTGTGTGTGTGAGGAGTGTACTACCCTCACTTCTCCACACGTCACTGTACTGGTACACCCAACCTCGTGTGTGTGCGGAGTGTACTACCCTCACTTCTCCACACGTCACTGTACTGGTACACCCAACCGTGTGTGTGTGTGTGTGTGTGTGTGTGTGTGAGAGCGGAGTGTACTACCCTCACTTCTCCACACGTCACTGTACTGGTACACCCAACCTCGTGTGTGTGTGTGCGCGGAGTGTACTACCCTCACTTCTCCGCACGTCACTGTACTGGTACACCCAACCTCATGTGTGTATGTGCGGAGTGTACTACTCTCACTTCTCCAATGTCACTGTACTGGTACACCCAACCTCGTGTGTGTGTGTGTGCGGAGTGTACCACCCTCACTTCTCCACACGTCACTGTACTGGTACACCCAACCTCGTGTGTGTGTGTGCGGAGTGTACTACCCTCACTTCTCCACACGTCACTGTACTGGTACACCCAACCTCGTGTGTGTGTGCGGAGTGTACTACCCTCACTTCTCCACACGTCACTGTACTGGTACACCCAACCTCGTGTGTGTGCGGAGTGTACTACCCTCACTTCTCCACACGTCACTGTACTGGTACACCCAACCTCGTGTGTGTATGTGCGGAGTGTACCACCCTCACTTCTCCACACGTCACTGTACTGGTACACCCAACCTCGTGTGTGTATGTGCGGAGTGTACCACCCTCACTTCTCCACACGTCACTGTACTGGTACACCCAACCTCGTGTGTGTATGTGCGGAGTGTACTACCCTCACTTCTCCACACGTCACTGTACTGGTACACCCAACCTCGTGTGTGTGTGTGCGGAGTGTACTACCCTCACTTCTCCACATGTCACTGTACTGGTACACCCAACCTCGTGTGTGTGTGTGTGTGTGTGTGTGTGTGTGTGTGTGTGTGTGTGTGTACTACCCTCACTTCTCCACACGTCACTGTACTGGTACACCCAACCTCGTGTGTGTATGTGCGGAGTGTACTACTCTCACTTCTCCACACGTCACTGTACTGGTACACCCAACCTCGTGTGTGTGTGCGGAGTGTACTACCCTCACTTCTCCACACGTCACTGTACTGGTACACCCAACCTCGTGTGTGTGCGGAGTGTACTACCCTCACTTCTCCACACGTCACTGTACTGGTACACCCAACCTCGTGTGTGTATGTGCGGAGTGTACCACCCTCACTTCTCCACACGTCACTGTACTGGTACACCCAACCTCGTGTGTGTGCGGAGTGTACTACCCTCACTTCTCCACACGTCACTGTACTGGTACACCCAACCTCGTGTGTGTGTGCGGAGTGTACTACCCTCACTTCTCCACACGTCACTGTACTGGTACACCCAACCTCGTGTGTGTGTGTGTGGAGTGTACTACCCTCACTTCTCCACACGTCACTGTACTGGTACACCCAACCTCGTGTGTGTGTGCGGAGTGTACTACCCTCACTTCTCCACACGTCACTGTACTGGTACACCCAACCTCGTGTGTGTGTGTGTGGAGTGTACTACCCTCACTTCTCCACACGTCACTGTACTGGTACACCCAACCTCGTGTGTGTGTGTGTGGAGTGTACTACCCTCACTTCTCCACACGTCACTGTACTGGTACACCCGACCTCGTGTGTGCGCGGAGTGTACCACCCTCACTTCTCCACACGTCACTGTACTGGTACACCCAACCTCGTGTGTGTATGTGCGGAGTGTACCACCCTCACTTCTCCACACGTCACTGTACTGGTACACCCAACCTCGTGTGTGTGTGCGGAGTGTACTACCCTCACTTCTCCACACGTCACTGTACTGGTACACCCAACCTCGTGTGTGTATGTGCGGAGTGTACTACTCTCACTTCTCCAATGTCACTGTACTGGTACACCCAACCTCGTGTGTGTGTGTGTGCGTGGAGTGTACTACTCTCACTTCTCCAATGTCACTGTACTGGTACACCCAACCTCGTGTGTGTGTGCGTGGAGTGTACTACTCTCACTTCTCCAATGTCACTGTACTGGTACACCCAACCTCGTGTGTGTGTGCGTGGAGTGTACTACTCTCACTTCTCCAATGTCACTGTACTGGTACACCCAACCTTGTGTGTGTGTGCGTGGAGTGTACTACTCTCACTTCTCCAATGTCACTGTACTGGTACACCCAACCTCGTGTGTGTGTGTGCGCGGAGTGTACTACCCTCACTTCCGCTGTGCACACATCCTACCACAACCTAACTGTGATGTCACACATCCTACCCTCACTGATGTGCTTACTGGTCACCTACCCCAACCCCATGCAGCCACGAGTCACGCACCCCTCCCCAGTCGGGAGCCATGCAGGGGGTGGTAGGAGAGTAAGGAGATGTCAGGTTATGGACAGACGGTGGTAGGAGAAGCAGGGAGAGGCAGGGGGGCAGGTGGCGGCCGGGGGGGAAGGTGCGGCAGGTGACTGCCAGAGAAGGGGGGGGGGGCAGCGGCGGCAGGTGACTGCCGGGAGTGAAGGGGGGGCAGGTGACTGTAGGGAGTGAAGGGGGGGCAGGTGACTGCCGGGAGTGAAGGGGGGGCAGGTGACTGCCGGGAGTGAAGGGGGGGCAGGTGACTGCCGGGTGTGATGGGGGGGCGGCGGCGGCAGGTGACTGCCAGGGAAGGGGGGGGGGGCGGCAGGTGACATGCAGGGGATGGCATGAGAGGTGGGTGACAGGCAAAGGGTGGCAGGGTAGAGGCAGGGGGTGGCAGGAGAGGCGGGTGAGAGAGTGGTTGGTAAGGTACAAGTAGGTGGCAGCAGGTGAGAGGGCATTAGGAGAATATCGGAGCTGGTGAGGGGGTATTAGGAGAATATAGAGGCAGGCGGGGGGTATTAGGAGAATATAAGGGCATTAGAATGTCAAGAGTAACAGTTGAAGGGGTATTAGGAGAGGTTGGGGGCAGGAGAGGGAATATTAGGAGAGGTTGGGGGCAGGAGAGGGAATATTAGGAGAGGTTGGGGGCAGGAGAGGGAATATTAGGGGAGGTTGGGGGCAGGAGAGGGAATATTAGGAGAGGTTGGGGGCAGGAGAGGGAATATTAGGAGAGGTTGGGGGCAGGAGAGGGAATATTAGGGGAGGTTGGGGGCAGGAGAGGGAATATTAGGAGAGGTTGGGGGCAGGAGAGGGAATATTAGGAGAGGTTGGGGGCAGGAGAGGGAATATTAGGAGAGGTTGGGGGCAGGAGAGGGAATATTAGGAGAGATTGGGGCAGGAGAGGGAATATTAGGAGAGGTTGGGGGCAGGTGAGGGGGTATTAGGAGAGGTTGGGGGCAGGTGAGGGGGTAGTAGGAGAGGTTGGGGGCAGGTGAGGGGGTATTAGGAGAGGTTGGGGGCAGGTGTGGGGGTATTAGGAGAGGTTGGGGCAGGTGAGGGGGTATTAGGAGAGGTTGGGGGCAGGTGAGGGGGTATTAGGAGAGGTTGAGGGCAGGTGAGGGGGTATTAGGAGAGGTTGGGGCAGGAGAGGGGGTATTAGGATGGTAGATGCTAGAATCAAGTGGGCTAAGGGACCTTTTCCGTCTGGGGGAGGAGTCACAACACAAGGGGGAGGAGCAAGGCCAGTGGGATAGTTCCTTTACTATCCACGCCACCAACTATTACCTTTAGTAATCACCGAGGGTACTTTTCGGGTACCCTGTTTGCCTGTAGCTCCTCCCCCTGGTGACGTGTCTCCTCCCCTAGATACATCAGAAGGTCCCTTCTCCAACTCCGAAATAGAATCAACCGTATTAGGAGAGGATGAAGGCAGGAGAGGGGGTATTAGGACAGGATGGGGGCAGGAGAGGGGGTATTAGGACAGGATGGGGGCAGGAGAGGGGGTATTAGGACAGGATGGGGGCAGGAGAGGGGGTATTAGGACAGGATGGGGGCAGGAGAGGGGGTATTAGGACAGGATGGGGGCAGGAGAGGGGGTATTAGGACAGGATGGGGGCAGGAGAGGGGGTATTAGGAGAGGATGGGGGCAGGAGAGGGGGTATTAGGAGAGGATGGGGCAGGAGAGGGGGAATTAGGACAGGATGGGAACAGGAGAGGAGGTATCAGGAGAGGTTGGGGGCAGGAGAGGGGGTATCAGGAGAGGTTGGGGGCAGGAGAGGGGGTATCAGGAGAGGTTGGGGGTATCAGGAGAGGTTGGGGGTATCAGGAGAGGTTGGGGGCAGGAGAGGGGGTATCAGGAGAGGTTGGGGGCAGGAGAGGGGGTATTAGGAGAGGATGGGGGCAGGAGAGGGGGTATTAGGAGAGGTTGGGGGCAGGAGAGGGGGTATTAGGAGAGGATGGGGCAGGAGAGGGGGTATTAGGAGAGGATGGGGGCAGGAGAGGGGGTATCAGGAGAGGTTGGGGGCAGGAGAGGGGGTATCAGGAGAGGATGGGGGCAGGAGAGGGGGTATTAGGAGAGGATGGGGGCAGGAGAGGGGGTATTAGGAGAGGTTGGGGGCAGGAGAGGGGGTATTAGGAGAGGATGGGGCAGGAGAGGGGGTATTAGGAGAGGATGGGGGCAGGAGAGGGGGTATTAGGAGAGGATGGGGGCAGGAGAGAGGGTGTATTAGGAGAGGATGGGGGCAGGAGAGGGGGTATTAGGAGAGGATGGGGGCAGGAGAGGGGGTATTAGGAGAGGTGGGGGCAGGAGAGGGGGTATTAGGAGAGGTGGGGGCAGGAGAGGGGGTATTAGGAGAGGATGGGGCAGGAGTGGGGGTATTAGGAGAGGATGGGGGCAGGAGAGGGGGTATTAGGAGAGGTGGGGGCAGGAGAGAGGGTATTAGGAGAGGATGGGGCAGGAGAGGGGGTATTAGGAGAGGTTGGGGCAGGAGACAGGTGGGATGAGAGGACATCACCTGGAGGATGAGGCGGCACGAGGTCACGTCCGGATCCTTTGCACGAAGGCAACATAGACACCCACAAGGTAGATGCTAGAATCAAGTGGGCTAAGGGACCTTTTCCGTAAGGGGGAGGAGTAATTAGGTGGTGAGCGAAGCGGAGCGGAGCGAGCCACCGTGCCCGAAGCGTGGCGAGCGAAGCGAGCCCGCTAGGGTACTTTTCGGGTACCCTGTTCGCCCGTAGCTCCTCCCCCTGGTGACGTAGCTCCTCCCCTCAATACGTCACAAGGTCCCTTCAGCCCCTCCGATATAGAACCAACCGTCACTACTCGGCCAGGGAACCTATTGCTGCTGCCGGACTGGTCTACAAGAAAATGGCCGCCTGCCTCCTGCACCGAGGACATATATGAAATTAATTATCACAACGTTCCCCCCCATGGGCCTCTGTCACTAAAATCCCCCCCCCACCCACCTCCCATGCACACAGCATCTATTCAGAGGGAGGATTCTATGCCAGGGAGCGCTGTGTATGCCCCTTCAGTGACGATTTCTGGGCTGCAGCCTATTAACGGGAGAGTGATAGGATACGGCGGCCAATGGGCGGGAGATTGGCCGGGCAGGGAATGTTGCAGAGTGAATGGTATCTGCGGCCTATGAGAAGGAGAGAGGGCGGGACTGGGTGTGATAGGTTATGGACGCAATAGTGGGCGGGGCAGGTAGGGTTTCTTAGTGACGAGACGTTGCGGCCTATGGGCAGTGAGTGGGCGGGGCTGTTCGTGGTTGCTGAGTTCCCGTTATAGTCACTACCCATAATCCCATGCGCTCTGCTGACGATGACTCGGATATTCCGCTCCGCCTACTTCCGGTACACGGTCCGCTCCGTCCAGGGTGTGCTGGTTGTGTCTATGGTTGGTTCTATATCGGAGGGGCTGAAGGGACCTTGTGACGTATTGAGGGGAGGAGCTACGTCACCAGGGGGAGGAGCTACGGGCGAACAGGGTACCCGAAAAGTACCCTAGCGGGCTCGCTTCGCTCGCCACGCTTCGGGCACGGTGGCTCGCTCCGCTCCGCTTCGCTCACCACCTAATTACTAAAGGTAATAGTTGGTGGCGTGGACAGTAGAGGAACTATCCCGCTGGCCTAGCTCCTCCCCCTTGCGTCGTAACTCCTCCCCCTTACGGAAAAGGTCCCTTAGCCCACTTGATTCTAGCATCTACCGAGTAGGTGACGTCAGGAGCGGCGGCCATTTTCCCCTGGTCTGAGCTCCGCCTTCCTTCTATCATTCCCACAAGGCAGCAGGAGCAGAGAGCAGCCATTGCTGTGTCTGGCAGCAGGTAATGATATTATTATTATTATTCTATAGGCTGAGCAGCTCTGGTGTCAGGTTCTGTACTACAGGGGGAGCAGCCTCTGGTGCCTTGTTATAGTGCAGCTGGAGCAGCCTCTGGTGCTGCATTATCCCTGTACAGGTGGCTGACACTCTAGTGGCCTATTACTGTAATACAGGTGGCGCAGACCCCGCCGTTACCGTAATACATGTGGCGCAGACCCCGCCTTTACCGTAATACAGGTGGCGCAGACCCCGCCGTTACCGTAATACAGGGGGTGCAGACCCCGCCGTTACCGTAATACAGGAGGCGCAGACCACGGTGTTACCATAATACAGGTGGCGCAGACCCCGCCGTTACCGCTATTCTATACATATAATGGCATTATACTATACAGGGGAGCGCTATGTGTTGTCCTACTCTACAAGGGGAGCGAGCTATGTTGCCCTTTTAAACAGGGGGAGGTGCCTGTGGTGTCTTGTTACTATTATTATATAGGGTGAGCGGCATGTATTGTCTTTCTATACAGAAGGAGTGGCCTGTGTTGTCATAATATAAAGGGGTAGCATCCTGTGCTGTCATAGTATACAGGAGTAGCGGCCTGTGTTGTCATAATATACAGGGGTAGCATCCTGTGCTGTCATAGTATACAGGGGCAGTGACCTGTGTTGTCATAATATGCAGGGGGAGCTGCCTGTGTTGTCATAATATACAGGGGTAGCATCCTGTGATGTCATAGTACACAGGAGGAGCGGCCTGTGTTGACATAGTATACAGGAGGAACAGCCTGTGTTGTCATAATATACAGGGGTTGTCATAATATGCAGGGGGAGCTGCCTGTGTTGTCATAATATACAGGGGTAGCATCCTGTGCTGTCATAGTATACAGGGGTAGCGGCCTGTGTTGACATAGTATACAGGGGGAACAGCCTGTGTTGTCATAGTATACAGGAGGAGCGGCCTGTGTTGACATAATATACAGGGGGAGTAGCATTTATTGTCATAATAGACAGGAGGAGTGGCCTGTGTTGTCATAATATACAGGGGTAGCATCCTGTGCTGTCATAGTATAAAGGGAGAGCGGCCTGTGTTGACATAGTATACAGGGAGAACAGCCTGTGTTGTCATAGTATACAGGAGGAGCGGCCTGTGTTGACATAATATACAGGGGGAGCTGCCTGTGTTGACACAGTATGCAGGGGGAGCAGCCTGTGTTTTCATAGCATGTCCAAACTGCGGCCCTCCAGCTGTTGAGAAACTACACATCCCAGCATGCCCTGATACAGCTTTAGCATTCTCTGCCTTATACTATCTAGTACTGGTGCCCCTTTCACCTTATAGCACACTGAATGAGCAGAAATTCACATTGTAGCACACTGAATGAGCTGACATTCACATTGTAGTACACTGAATGAGCCGACATTCACATTGTAGCACACTGAATGAGCCGAAATTGTGACAGCAGGGATAGCCAGAGTGACAGCAGGGACAGCCAGAGTGACGACAGGGAGAGAGACAGTGATGACAGGGAGAGTGACGACAGGGAGAGTGACGACAGTGATGACAGGGACAGTGACGACAGGGAGAGTGACGACAGTGACAGCTGGGAGAGAGGTGACAGCAGGGGAACATTACCTTTATTTGTTGCGGGCAGCAGTGAGCGGTGGGCTGCTGGCGACGTCGGGCGGCTAGTGGCTGGCACCAGGAGGCTGGTGGTGGGCGGCTGGCGTCGGTGAGCGGCTGTAAGCTACTACAGTGCTCTACACAGCCGCCGGCTGCCACGCAGGGACGGGGAGCACCATGTGCAGCAGGATGGCCACTTCCCTCGCCTCCTGTGGCACTTTCATGGGCCCATTTCCGGGTCAGTGGAAGAAGTGGCGGGGTATACCATACCGCCGTATACCGCCCCATTTCCACCACTGAATAGTAATAATACAGGGACATGACTGGGGAGGTGACGGGATCTGGGAATGTCACAGTGACATCACTTATATCTATAGTAATAATACAGGGACATGTCTGGGGAGGTGAGAGGATCTGGGAATGTCACAGTGACATCACTTATATCTATAGTAAAAATACAGGGACATGTCTGGGGAGGAGAGGGAATCTGGGAGCATCACAGTGACATCACTTATATCTATAGTAATAATACAGGGACATGACTGGGGAGGTGAGGGGATCTGGGAGTGTCACAGTAACAACTTATATCTATAGTAATAATACAGGGACATGTCTGGGGAGGTGAGGGGATCTGGGAATGTCACAGTGACATCACTTATATCTATAGTAATAATACAGGGACATGTCTGGGGAGGAGAGGGGCTCTGGGAGCGTCACAGTTACATGAGTTATATCTATAGTAATAATATAGGGAAATGACTGGGGAGGTGAGGGGATCTGAGAGCATCACAGTGACATCACTTATATCTATAATATTAATACAGGAACATGACTGAGGAGGTGAGATGATCTGGGAGTGTCACAGTGAAATCACTTATATTTATAGTAATAGGACAGGGACATGACTGGGAGCTGAGGGGATGTGGTAGTATTTACAGTGATAGTGTCTCCCCCATTTCGCAGTATTAAACAGTTGTGAAGAAGACATCCTGTGAGCGTGAGACACCCAGCAGCCATCCTCTTGTGTCAGGAGGACTGAGAAGGACCCGGAGCCCAATCACGGTGCCTCCACCTCACTCACTGACACATGAGAGACATAGTGACGAGAAGATCCTTGAACTCACCAACAAGATCATTCAGCTGCTGACTGAAGAGGTGACTGCTTGGAATGGGACATTATACAGTAACACCAGGGGATGTGTCTGGGTGATGACTGGAGAGGTGACTGCTGGGAATGGGGCATTATACAGTAACACCAGGGGATGTGTCTGGGTGATGACTGGAGAGGTGACTGCTGGGAATGGGACATTATACAGTAACACCAGGGGACGTGTCTGGGTGATGACTGGAGAGGTGACTGCTGGGAATGGGACATTATACAGTAACACCAGGGGACGTGTCTGGGTGATGATTTGAGAGGTGACTGCTGGGAATGGGGCATTATACATTAACACCAGGGGACGTGTCTGGGTGATGACTGGAGACATGACTGCTGGGAATGGGACATTATATAGTAACACCAGGGGATGTGTCTGGGTGATGACTGGAGAGGTGACTGCTGGGACTGGGACATTATACAGTAACACCAGGGGACGTGTCTGGGTGATGACTGGAGAGGTGACTGCTGGGAATGGGACATTATACAGTAACACCAGGGGACGTGTCTGGGTGATGACTGGAGAGGTGACTGCTGGGAATGGGGCATTATACAGTAACACCAGGGGACGTGTCTGGGTGATGACTGGAGACATGACTGCTGGGAATGGGACATTATATAGTAACACCAGGGGATGTGTCTGGGTGATGACTGGAGAGGTGACTGCTGGGAATGGGGCATTATACAGTAACACCAGGGGACGTGTCTGGGTGATGACTGGAGAGGTGACTGCTGGGAATGGGGAATTATACAGTAACACATGGGGATGTGTCTGCGTGATGACTGGAGAGGTGACTGCTGGGAATGGGACATTATACAGTAACACCAGGGGACGTGTGTGGGTGATGACTGGAGAGGTGACTGCAGGGAATGGGGCATTATTCAGTAACACCAGGGGATGTGTCTGGGTGATAACTGGAGAGGTGACTGCTGGTAATGGGACATTATACAGTAACACCAGGGGATGTGTCTGGGTGATGACTGGAGAGGTGACTGCTGGGAATGGGGCATTATACAGTAACACCAGGGGATGTGTCTGGGTGATGACTGGAGAGGTGACTGCTGGGAATGGGGCATTATACAGTAACACCAGGGGATGTGTCTGGGTGATGACTGGAGAGGTGACTGCTGGGATTGGGACATTATACAGTAACACCAGGGGGTGTGTCTGGGTGATGACTGGAGAGGTGACTGCTGGGAATGGGACATTATACAGTAACACCAGGGGATGTGTCTGAGTGATGACTGGAGATGTGACTGCCGGGAATGGGGCATTATACAGTAACACCAGGGGATGTGTCTGGGTGATGACTGGAGAGGTGACTGCTGGGAATGGGACATTATACAGTAACACCAGGGGACGTGTCTGGGTGATGACTGGAGAGGTGACTGCTGGGAATGGGTCATTATACAGTAACACCGGGGGACGACTGGAGAGGTGACTGCTGGGAATGGGACATTATACAGTAACACCGGGGGCTGTGTCTGGGTGATGACTGGAGAGGTGACTGCTGGGAATGGGACATTATACAGTAACACCGGGGGACGTGTTTGGGTGATGACTGGAGAGGTGACTGCTGGGAATGGGACATTATACAGTAACACCGGGGGACGTGTCTGGGTGATGACTGGAGAGGTGACTGCTGGGAATGGGACATTATACAGTAACACCGGGGGACGTGTCTGGGTGATGACTGGAGAAGTGACTGCTGGGAATGGGACATTATACAGTAACACCGGGGGACGTGTCTGGGTGATGACTGGAGAGGTGACTGCTGGGAATGGGACATTATACAGTAACACCGGGGGACGTGTCTGGGTGATGACTGGAGAGGTGACTGCTGGGAATGAGACATTATACAGTAACACCGGGGGACGTGTCTGGGTGATGACTGGAGAGGTGACTGCTGGGAATGGGACATTATACACTAACACCGGGGGACGTGTCTGGGTGATGACTGGAGAGGTGACTGCTGGGAAGGGGACATTATACAGTAACACCGGGGGACGTGTCTGGGTGATGACTGGAGAGGTGACTGCTGGGAAGGGGACATTATACAGTAACACCGGGGGACGTGTCTGGGTGATGACTGGAGAGGTGACTGCTGGGAATGGGACATTATACAGTAACACCGGGGGACGTGTCTGGGTGATGACTGGAGAGGTGATTGCTGGGAATGGGACATTATACAGTAACACCGGGGGACGTGTCTGGGTGATGACTGGAGAGGTGACTGCTGGGAATGGGACATTATACAGTAACACCGGGGGGCGGGTTTGGATGATGACTGGAGAGGTGACTGCTGGGAATGGGACATTATACAGTAACACCGGGGGACGTGTTTGGGTGATGACTGGAGAGGTGACTGCTGGGAATGGGACATTATACAGTAACACCGGGGGACGTGTCTGGGTGATGACTGGAGAGGTGACTGCTGGGAATGGGACATTATACAGTAACACCGGGGGACGTGTCTGGGTGATGACTGGAGAGGTGACTGCTGGGAATGGGACATTATACAGTAACACCGGGGGACGTGTCTGGGTGATGACTGGAGAGGTGACTGCTGGGAAGGGGACATTATACAGTAACACCGGGGGACGTGTCTGGGTGGGTGTGGTATGGAAAGTCGACAGTAACTAGGTCGACAATGTCTAGGTCGACCACTATTGGTCGACAGTAACTAGGTCGACAGGGTCAAAAGGTCGACATGTTCTAGGTCGACAGGTCAAAAGGTCGACATGAGTTTTTAATGTTATTTTGGTGTCGTTTTCTTCGTAGAGTGACCGGGAACCCCAATTAGTGCACCGCGTCCCCTCGCATGGCTCGCTTCGCTCGCCATGCTTCGGGCATGGTGCCTTCACTCCGCTACCGCTTCGCTCGGCACAGATTACCGTTCCAATCGTAGTCCACGTGGATCGTTAAGTATGAAAAGGTTCAAAAAAAGAAAAAAATTGTGAAAAACTCATGTCGACCTTTTGACCTGTCGACCTAGACCCTGTCGACCTTTTGACCCTGTCGACCTTTTGACCCTGTCGACCTAGTTACTGTCGACCAATAGTGGTCGACCTAGACATTGTCGACCTAGTTACTGTCGACTTTCAGTCCGGATCCCGTCTGGGTGATGACTGGAGAGGTGACTGCTGGGAAGGGGACATTATACAGTAACACCAGGGGACGTGTCTGGATGATGACTGGAGAGGTGACTGCTGGGAATGGGACATTATACAGTAACACCGGGGGACGTGTCTGGGTGATGACTGGAGAGGTAACTGCTGGGAATGGGACATTATACAGTAACACCGGGGGACGTGTCTGGGTGATGACTGGAGAGGTGACTGCTGGGAATGGGATATTATACAGTAACACCGGGGGACGTGTCTGGGTGATGACTGGAGAGGTGACTGCTGGGAATGGGACATTATACAGTAACACCGGGGGACGTGTCTGGGTGATGACTGGAGAGGTGATTGCTGGGAATGGGACATTATACAGTAACACCGGGGGACGTGTCTGGGTGATGACTGGAGAGGTGACTGCTGGGAATGGGACATTATACAGTAACACCAGGGGACGTGTTTGGATGATGACTGGAGAGGTGACTGCTGGGAATGGGACATTATACAGTAACACCAGGGGACGTGTCTGGGTGATGACTGGAGAGGTGACTGCTGGGAATGGGACATTATACAGTAACACCAGGGGATGTGTCTGGGTGATGACTGGAGAGGTGACTGCTGGGAATGGGACATTATACAGTAACACCAGGGGATGTGTCTGGGTGATGTCTGGAGAGGTGACTGCTGGGAATGGGACATTATACAGTAACACCAGGGGACGTGTCTGGGTGATGACTGGAGAGGTGACTGCTGGGAATGGGACATTATACAGTAACACCAGGGGATGTGTCTGGTTGATGACTGGAGAGGTGACTGCTGGGAATGGAGCATTATACAGTAACACCAGGGGATGTGTGTGGTGATGACTGTATCACTGTTTGTGTCAGGTTCCTATAAGGTGTCAAGATGTCACTGTCTATATCTCCATGCAGAAGGGGGAGTATATAGAGGAACACAGCGGTCTGTACAAGGACGTGATGATGGAGAATCACCGGCCCCTCACATCACTGGGTAAGAGGAGACTGTCATGTATTGTACAGGGGAGAGCAGGTATGGGGGCTCCTATATACACACATCACCTGATAATCACATATATACAGTGTACTCAGTCACTGTGTGTCTCCTACAGATGGGCCCAGTATCAGAGATACCCCAGAGAGATGTCCCCGTCCTCTGTATTCCCAGGATTGTACAGAGGAGAATCACAGGATCCCACAGGAGGATCAGGTAGGTGGGATTTAGGGTCTCACCCAAATTGACTGTCACTATATAATGTGTAGAGCAGCTGTGTGTGCCATTATATTTGGATTGTTTAATCTATTACGGAAATCATCAATTTTACAATCTTTTATTGATGGTTTACATAGGGTGAAGCCCAATTAAATAATATCAAAGTCAAAGATACAGAGGGAGAAGAAGAGACGTATGTGACTGATATAAAGGCAGAAGATATAGCGGGAGATGAAGAGACGTATGTGACTGATATAAAGGCAGAAGATATAGAGGGAGAAGAGACGTATGTGACTGATATAAAGGCAGAAGATATAGAGGGAGAAGAAGAGACGTATGTGACTGATATGAAGGCAGAAGATATAGAGGGAGAAGAAGAGACGTATGTGACTGATATGAAGGCAGAAGATATAGAGGGAGAAGAAGAGACGTATGTGACTGATATAAAGGCAGAAGATATGGAGGGAGAAGAAGAGACGTATGTGAGGGGAGATCAGCAGTGTAAGGAGGAGGAGATCCCTACAGATATCAGCACAGGTGAGTAATAAACACTTATTACAGTAAAGAGTCACATATTCTCCTTTCTCAGTCACTACAGCAATCTCTTATACTACACCCTCCTCTGTCAGTACAAACTAATGAGGAATTAGTTTTTTCCTAGTGGGGGAGTCTGGAGCCATCGCCTCTATTATACTCCTGCTCTCCCCTCACATCATGTCACTGTGTGTTACCAGCCCAGAGATCTGACCAGTCTCCTCCCCACACACTCTGGTGTATCTCATACATCAGGAGCCATCAGCCTCTATTATACTCCTGCTCTCCCCCTCACATCATGTCACTGTGTGTTACCAGCCCAGAGATCTGACCAGTCTCCTCCCCACACTCTGGTGTATATCATACATCAGGAGACATCAGCCCCTATTATACTCCTGCTCTCCCCTCACATCATGTCACTGTGTGTTACCAGCCCAGAGATCTGACCAGTCTTCTCCCCACACTCTCTGGTGTATCTCATACATCAGCAGCCATCGGCCCCTATTATACTCCTGCTCTCCCCTCACATCATGTCACTGTGTGTTACCAGCCCAGAGATCTGACCAGTCTCCTCCCCACACTCTCTGGTGTATCTCATACATGAGGAGACATCAGCACCTATTATACTCCTGCTCTCCCCCTCACATCATGTCACTGTGTGTTACCAGCCCAGAGATCTGACCAGTCTCCCCCCACACTCTCTGGTGTATCTCATACATCAGGAGCCATCAGCCCCTATTATACTCCTGCTCTCCCCCTCACATCATGACACTGTGTGTTACCAGCCCAGAGATCTGACCAGTCTCCTCCCCACACTCTCTGGTGTATCTCATACATCAGTAGCCATCAGCCCCTAATATACTCCTGCTCTCCCCTCACAACATGTCACTGTGTGTTACCAGCCCAGAGATCTGACCAGTCTCCTCCCCACACTCTCTGGTGTATCTCATACATGAGGAGACATCAGCACCTATTATACTCCTGCTCTCCCCTCACATCATGTCACTGTGTGTCACCAGCCCAGAGATCTGACCAGTCTCCTCCCCACACTCTCTGGTGTATTTCATACATCAGGAGCCATCAGCCCCTATTATACTCCTGCTCTCCCCCTCACATCATGTCACTGTGTGTTACCAGCCCAGAGATCTGACCAGTCTCCTCCCCACACTCTCTGGTGTATCTCATACATGAGGAGACATCAGCACCTATTATACTCCTGCTCTCCCCTCACATCATGTCACTGTGTGTTACCAGCCCAGAGATCTGACCAGTCTCCCCCCACACTCTCTGGTGTATCTCATACATCAGGAGCCATCAGCCCCTATTATACTCCTGCTCTCCCCCTCACATCATGTCACTGTGTGTCACCAGCCCAGAGATCTGACCAGTCTCCTCCCCACACTCTCTGGTATATCTCATACATCAGGAGCCATCAGCCCCTATTATACTCCTGCTCTCCCCTCACATCATGTCACTGTGTGTCACCAGAAGCCATACTGTGTGCTAGCAGTACCTCCACCTATGGTATTACATGCCCTGGGAGTGTCCCTGTTAGCACACGCCAGTCTATGTATAATCCACTTTTCTCTGACGTCCTAAGTGGATGCTGGGGACTCCGTCAGGACTATGGGGATTAGCGGCTCCGCAGGAGACAGGGCACAAAAATAAAAGCTTTATGACTAGCTGGTGTGCACTGGCTCCTCCCCCTATGACCCTCCTCCAAGCCTCAGTTAAGATTTCTGTGCCCGAACGAGAAGGGTGCAATCTAGGTGGCTCTCCTGAGCTGCTTAGAGTAAAAGTTAGACTTAGGTTTTTTTATTTTCAGTGAGACCTGCTGGCAACAGGCTCACTGCATCGAGGGACTAAGGGGAGAAGAAGCGAACTCACCTGCGTGCAGAGTGGATTGGGCTTCTTGGCTACTGGACATTAGCTCCAGAGGGACGATTCAGAGGGATCTTTCTGTGAGTACCGGGGGTGAGACCCCCTCCCTGTGTATATATAGTGATACTGCTCTGTATGTATCCAGCTGGGGTCCCCTACCCCCATCTTGGCTGTGCATTGGGTTACATGCTTCCCAGGTTGCAGGTGTAGTTTTAGGCTGGCTCAGTTTTTTCATTAACGTTAAAGTAACAGTGATGTAATTAGGTGTAAATGGAGCGGATTTTTAATTGGGGGTACTATTGTGTGGCCACGCCCCTTCTTGGTGAGACCACACCCCCTTCTGCGGCGCGCACCTACGGCGCGCAGGTGATAAAGGGGATGAGTTCCCCCACCTCTCCAGGACCACTTTAAGCCCTGGTGGTCAGGTTATGCGGATTCCAAACGGCACATGGAAGTATTGCCGTTTAAAGGGGAGGAGTTATTTGGGGTCGGTCTTTCGTACCTGGTGGCCACAGCAACAGCTGGAAAATCCACGTTTTTACCCCAACTCACCTCTCAGCAGAAAAAGACACTGTCTTTTCAGCCTCAGTCCTTTCGTCCCCATAAGGGCAAGCGGGCAAAAGGCCAGTCCTATCTGCCCCGGGGGAGAGGAAAGGGAAAAAGACTGCAGCAGACAGCCTCTTCCCAGGAACAGAAGGCCTCTACCGCTTCTGCCAAGTCCTCAGCATGACGCTGGGGCCTTACAAGCGGACTCAGGTGCGGTGGGGGGTCGTCTCAAGAGTTTCTGCGCGCAGTGGGCTCACTCGCAAGTGGACCCCTGGATCCTACAGGTAGTATCCCAGGGGTACAGATTGGAATTCGAGATGTTTCCCCCTCGCAGGTTCCTGAAGTCTGCTTTACCAACGTCTCCCTCCGACAGGGAGGCAGTATTGGAAGCAATTCACAAGCTGTATTCCCAGCAGGTGATAATCAAAGTACCCCTCCTACAACAGGGAAAGGGGTATTATTCCACACTATTTGTGGTACCGAAGCCAGACGGCTCGGTGAGACCTATTCTAAATCTGAAATCTTTGAACACTTACATACAAAGGTTCAAATTCAAGATGGAGTCACTCAGAGCAGTGATAGCGAACCTGGAAGAAGGGGACTATATGGTGTCCCTGGACATCAAGGATGCTTACCTTCATGTCCCAATTTGCCCTTCTCACCAAGGGTACCTCAGGTTCGTAGTACAGAACTGTCATTATCAGTTTTAGACGCTGCCATTTGGATTGTCCACGGCACCCCGGGTCTTTACCAAGGTAATGGCCGAAATGATGATTCTTCTTCGAAGAAAAGGCGTCTTAATTATCCCTTACTTGGACGATCTCCTGATAAGGGCAAAGTCCAGGGAACAGTTGGAGGTCGGAGTAGCATTATCTCGGGTACTGCTACAACAGCACGGGTGGATTCTAAATATTCCAAAATCGCAGCTGATCCCGACGACACGTCTGCTGTTCCTAGGGATGATTCTGGACACAGTCCAGAAAAAGGTGTTTCTCCCGGAGGAGAAAGCCAGGGAGTTATCCGAGCTAGTCAGGAACCTCCTAAAACCAGGAAAAGTGTCAGTGCATCATTGCACAAGGGTCCTGGGAAAAATGGTGGCTTCTTACGAAGCGATTCCATTCGGCAGATTTCACGCAAGAACTTTTCAGTGGGATCTGCTGGACAAATGGTCCGGATCGCATCTTCAGATGCATCAGCGGATAACCCTGTCTCCGAGGACAAGGGTGTCTCTTCTGTGGTGGCTGCAGAGTGCTCATCTACTAGAGGGCATTCAGGATTGGATCCTGGTGACCACGGATGCCAGCCTGAGAGGCTGGGGAGCAATCACACAGGGAAGAAATTTCCAGGGAACATGGTCAAGTCTAGAGACTTTTCTCCACATAAATATACTGGAGCTAAGGGCAATTTACAATGCTCTATGCCTAGCAAGACCTCTGCTTCAAGGTCAGCCAGTGCTGATCCAGTCGGACAACATCACGGCAGCCGCCCACGTAAACAGACAGGGCGGCACAAGAAGCAGGAGGGCAATGGCAGAAGCTGCAAGGATTCTCCGCTGGGCGGAAAATCATGTGATAGCACTGTCAGCAGTGTTCATTCCGGGAGTGGACAACTGGGAAGCAGACTTCCTCAGCAGGCACGATCTCCACCCGGGAGAGTGGGGACTTCACCCAGAAGTCTTCCACATGATTGTGAACCGTTGGGAAAGACCAAAGGTGGACATGATGGCGTCCCGCCTCAACAAAAAACTGGACAGGTATTGCGCCAGGTCAAGGGACCCTCAGGCTATAGCTGTGGATGCTCTGGTAACACCGTGGGTATACCAGTCAGTGTATGTGTTCCCTCCTCTTCCTCTCATACCCAAAGTACTGAGAATTATAAGACGGAGAGGAGTAAGAACTATACTCGTGGCTCCGGATTGGCCAAGGAGGACTTGGTACCCGGAACTTCAAGAGATGCTCAAAGAGGACCCATGGCCTCTGCCGCTAAGAAGGGACTTGCTTCAGCAAGGACCCTGTCTGTTCCAAGACTTACTGCGGCTGCGTTTGACGGCATGGCGGTTGAACGCCGGATCCTAAGGGAAAAAGGCATTCCGGAAGAGGTCATACCTACCCTGGTCAAAGCCAGGAAGGAGGTGACCGCACAACATTATCACCGCATTTGGCGAAAATATGTGGCGTGGTGTGAGGCCAGGAAGGCCCCCACGGAGGAATTTCAACTGGGTCGATTCCTGCATTTCCTGCAAACAGGTGTGTCTATGGGCCTCAAATTGGGGTCCATTAAGGTTCAAATTTCGGCCCTGTCGATTTTCTTCCAGAAAGAATTGGCTTCAGTTCCTGAAGTCCAGACATTCGTGAAGGGTGTACTGCGTATACAACCCCCTTTTGTGCCTCCAGTGGCACCGTGGTATCTCAACGTAGTTCTGGGATTCCTCAAATCACATTGGTTTGAACCGCTCAAATCTGTGGATTTGAAATATCTCACATGGAAAGTGACCATGCTGTTGGCCCTGGCCTCGGCCAGGCGAGTGTCAGAATTGGCGGCTTTGTCTCACAAAAGCCCATATCTGATTTTCCATTCGGACAGGGCAGAACTGCGGACTCGTCCCCAGTTTCTCCCTAAGGTGGTGTCAGCATTTCACCTGAACCAACCTATTGTGGTGCCTGCGGCTACTAGGGACTTGAAGGACTCCAAGTTGCTGGACGTTGTCAGGGCCCTGAAAGTATATGTTTCCAGGACGGCTGGAGTCAGGAAAACTGACTCGCTGTTTATCGCTGTTTATCCTGTACGCACCCAACAAGCTGGGTGCTCCTGCTTCTAAGCAGACGATTGCGCGTTGGATTTGTAGTACAATTCAGCTTGCACATTCTGTGGCAGGCATGCCACAGCCAAAATCTGTAAATGCCCATTCCACAAGGAAGGTGGGCTCATCTTGGGCGGATGCCCGAGGGGGTCTCGGCTTTACAACTTTGCCGAGCTGCTACTTGGTCAGGGGCAAACACGTTTGAAAAATTCTACAAATTTGATACCCTGGCGGAGGAGGACCTGGAGTTCTCTCATTCGGTGCTGCAGAGTCATCCGCACTCTCCCGCCCGTTTGGGAGCTTTGGTATAATCCCCATGGTCCTGACGGAGTCCCCAGCATCCACTAGGACGTCAGAGAAAATAAGAATTTACTTACCGATAATTCTATTTCTCGTAGTCCGTAGTGGATGCTGGGCGCCCATCCCAAGTGCGGATTGTCTGCAATACTTGTACATAGTTATTGTTACAAAAATCGGGTTGTTATTGTTGTGAGCCATCTTCTCAGAGGCTCCTCTGTTATCATGCTGTTAACTGGGTTCAGATCACAAGTTATACAGTGTGATTGGTGTGGCTGGTATGAGTCTTACCCGGGATTCAAAATCCTTCCTTATTGTGTACGCTCGTCCGGGCACAGTATCCTAACTGAGGCTTGGAGGAGGGTCATAGGGGGAGGAGCCAGTGCACACCACCTAGTCCTAAAGCTTTTATTTTTGTGCCCTGTCTCCTGCGGAGCCGCTAATCCCCATGGTCCTGACGGAGTCCCCAGCATCCACTACGGACTATGAGAAATAGAATTATCGGTAAGTAAATTCTTATTATTTCCGGCATGGTGCGGCTGCTTGTTGGGGCACCGGCTCAGGGTTCCTCATGCCACATGATACAATGCTTTGGAAATATCTGGCGCAGCCCCTGTCATGTATCCACATGCTCCTGTAACAGCCGGCCTCAGGGAATTGGCTAATGAGCGGCTCCTGTTACTGAGTTGGCAGCATCTGAGTCTTGCTACCCAGTGATCGCGCAGAGCAAAAGAAAATGTGGGTCCCAGGTACCCCTGTCTTTAAAAGATTGGGGTCCTACTCCACAATTTCGGGTCCCACCACATATTCTAAGGGGTGATGGCAGGCATGGAGGGTGTTAGGGGCAGGGGGGCACTGCTGGGGCTAAGGGTAGATAGAAGTTTGGGCAATACTGGGGGAAAGAAAGGGGTTGGGGGAAGGCAATACTGGGGGCAGTGATGGGGGTAAAGTAGATAGCAGTTGGGACAGTGCTGGGGACAAGGAGGGGGTTAGGGGCAGGTAGTGCCGTACGCAGTGTTAGGGGTATGGAGGCATCAGTACCCAGGATTCAGTGCTTCACCCCCATTATCTTTTAAGATCGGCTCCTTTTTGTCCTTGTTGATGCCCTCCCATTACAGCGAGATCCCTGAGATGTGTGTGTATGCTGGGCACTGTGTGGGTATGGGAGTGTATGTATGTTGGGCACAGTGTATGCTGGGCACTGTGTGGGTATGGGAGTGTATGTATGTTGGGCACAGTGTATGCTGGGCACTGTGTGGGTATGGGAGTGTATGTATGTTGGGCACGGTGTATGCTGGGCACTGTGTGGGTATGGGAGTGTATGTATGTTGGGCACGGTGTATGCTGGGCACTGTGTGGGTATGGGAGTGTATGTATGTTGGGCACGGTGTATGCTGGGCACTGTGGGCATGGGAGTGTATGTATGTTGGGCACGGTGTATGATGGGCACTGTGTGGGTATGGGAGTGTATGTATGTTGGGCACGGTGTATGATGGGCACTGTGTGGGTATGGGAGTGTGTGTATGCTGGGCACTGTGTGGGTGTGGATTGCGTTATAGGCATGGTGTGGGTATGGAGGTGTGCATATGCTGGACAGTGAATTTGCCTATTACTATGATTATTAAAGTCCAAACATAGTTTAGTGATAAGGGGATAATGTGGTCCTTATACACAGGTCACACAGCTATAATGCAGGCAGTAAGAAACACTTTCTCAGCCCAAGTCTTGGCACAATGGGGGGGAATAGAGGTTCACCTTGAAATGAGCACAGATTATCAGCAGGTCCAAAGTGTGATCGTTTTTTAAAGTAAAGAGGTCTGAAACTTACTTGTGCAGGGCGCGCAACTAGTTGCTCCTGTCACTGCAAAGATCCCCTGTGTGTGCATAGACGTAGATGGTAAATCCCGCTGCTCCCACCATGTCAGCCCTGCTACACACATCCTCTCTAGGGCAGCAGCAAGAGATCCCGGAGGTTCCTCTCCGACCGTGCAGCAATGACCCCACCGCAGGTGTGACCTGTCCCTGCACAGCTATTATTACCAGCAGCCAGTGGCCACTTCTAAGGTCTGACGGGCTAGCCAGCACGCAGTGCAAGGGAAAGTATACGGCTGGCTGCTGAGGAACACATGTCCCTGATGCGGCAGAGAAGGGGTTACAGCATGGAGCCCGCATCACAGGCTTTGCGCGCAAGACAAAAAAAAACAACAGGAAACACTCACCAAGTCGTGCATGGTGTTCCAGGGCAGATTTCAAGGTGACTGAGAGACGCTGTTGGCCGCTATTGGAAGAGGAGACACTGAGAGGCAGCGATTGGATGGCAAGACGCACATGTCGGTTAGAGACAGCGCGTCCTGCGGGACCCGCTCAGTTTTAAAAACGGAGTCCCTCACTGCCTGTACCGCGTAAAAATGCGCTATAGCGCGTATTTTGCGATCACTGCTACCGTCGCCTTAGGTATATAATACATTTATTGAGATTGTGTATGGGAACCAGCATTCAGAATCCTGCACATTCCCTGCTGATTACCTGTCCCCTGGCACTTGGATGACTGCCTTCTGATCCATGGCCTTAAGGGCACACCAATGGTTCCTAATGGAAGTATCTTCAGGAGCGTTCACGTCTAAGGAGGAGGACAGGGCCTCTTGCAAAATTCTAGTGCCTTCAGCATCCATTAATATATAATCCTGCAATCTCCAAGGTGGTAAAGGAGGAGTAGCGGGAAAAGGCGACCAGGACCCTATCAGAGGGGTGTGATCAGACCATGAAATTGCTGTCTGTAGAAAAATTCAAGTGACCAGGTTCTGGGATACACTGTGATAAATATGGAGACTGACACAGGACATATTATAAAGGATAATCATTTATTTCTCTAAGTTACAACAATGAGAACCTGCAAATAACAAGTTATACTCAGTTACAGTAATAGGAAGAACAAATTAGAATACTCCGCTCTTCTCTCAGATGTTTCATGATCTGTCCCAGATGATGGTCATCGATTATGTATTTTAAACAATATAGTTCAGTCGCCCTCAGGGTCCCTCTTTAATAACTCTGTCTGAATTTATTAAACTGAGGTGGGTTTATAGAAGTCTATATCCGCTGCAGACAGACCTAGCTTAGATCGGAACTGACCTGCTATGTGTAAGTCTCTAGGCTTTATACCCTGCAAGGATACGCTAACATTGTCTTACCAGATATTACATTCGGGGTCTGTGATGCTGGGTGCAGTAGTCATTCAGTATAACATCATTTCTCTGACGTCCTAGTGGATGCTGGGAACTCCGTAAGGACCATAGGGGAATAGCGGCTCCGCAGGAGACTGGGCACAAAAGTAAAAGCTTTATGACTAGCTGGTGTGCACTGGCTCCTCCCCCTATGACCCTCCTCCAAGCCTCAGTTAGATTTTTGTGCCCGAACGAGAAGGGTGCATGCTAGGTGGCTCTCCTGAGCTGCTTAGAGTAAAAGTTTAAATAGGATTTTTTATTTTCAGTGAGTGCTGCTGGCAACAGGCTCACTGCATCGTGGGACTAAGGGGAGAAGAAGCGAACTCACCTGCGTGCAGAGTGGATTGGGCTTCTTGGCTACTGGACATTAGCTCCAGAGGGACGATCACTGGTACAGCCTGGATGGGTCCCGGAGCCGCGCCGCCGGCCCCCTTACAGAGCCAGAAGAGCGAAGAGGTCCGGAGAAAGCGGCGGCAGAAGACGTTCCTGTCTTCAAATAAGGTAGCGCACAGCACTGCAGCTGTGCGCCATTGCTCTCAGCACACTTCACACTCTGGTCACTGAGGGTGCAGGGCGCTGGGGGGGAGCGCCCTGAGACGCAATAAAACACTGAGAAAACCTTATATGGCTAAATAGATGCATCACATATAGCTCCTGGGCTATATGGATGCATTTAACCCCTGCCAGTTTTACTGAAAAAAGCGGGAGAAAAGGCCGCCGTGAAGGGGGCGGAGCCTATCTCCTCAGCACACAAGCGCCATTTTCCCTCACAGCTCCGCTGGAAGGACGGCTCCCTGACTCTCCCCTGCAGTCCTGCACTACAGAAACAGGGTACAACAAGAGAGGGGGGGCACTATTTGTCAGATAATACAATTACAGCAGCTATAGAAGGGAGAAACACTTATATAAGGTTATCCCTGTTTATATATAGCGCTCTGGTGTGTGCTGGCAAACTCTCCCTCTGTCTCCCCAAAGGGCTAGTGGGGTCCTGTTCTCTAGCAGAGCATTCCCTGTGTGTGTGCTGTGTGTCGGTACGATTGTGTCGACATGTATGAGGAGGAAAATGATGTGGAGGCGGAGCAATTGCCTGTTTTAGTGATGTCACCCCCTAGGGAGTCGACACCTGACTGGATGGTCGTATTTAAGGAGTTACGTGACAATGTCAGCACTTTGCAAAAAACTGTTGACGACATGAGACAGCCGGCAAATCAGTTAGTGCCTGTCCAGGCGTCTCAAACACCATCAGGGGCTCTAAAGCGCCCGTTACCTCAGATGTTCGACACAGACCCAGACACGGATACTGACTCCAGTGTCGACGGTGAGGAGACAAACGTAATGTCCAGTAGGGCCACACGTTACATGATTACGGCAATGAAGGAGGCGTTGAACATTTCTGATACTACAAGTACCACAAAAAAGGGTATTATGTGGGGTGTGAAAAAACTACCCGTAGTTTTTCCTGAATCAGATGAATTAAATGAAGTGTGTGATGATGCGTGGGTTTCCCCCGATAAAAAACTGCTGATTTCTAACAAATTATTGGCATTATACCCTTTCCCGCCAGAGGTTAGGGCCCGTTGGGAAACACCCCCTAGGGTAGATAAAGCGCTCACACGCTTATCAAAACAAGTGGCGTTACCGTCTCCTGAGACGGCCGCCCTCAAGGAACCAGCTGATAGAAGGCTGGAAAATATCCTAAAAGGTATATACACACATACTGGTGTTATACTGCGACCAGCAATCGCCTCAGCCTGGATGTGCAGCGCTGGAGTGGCTTGGTCGGATTCCCTGACTGAAAATATAGATACCCTGGAATTGCCGTATAAAGGGGAGGAGTTATTTGGGGTCGGTCTATCGGACCTGGTGGCCACGGCAACAGCTGGAAAATCCACCTTTTTACCCCAGGTCACCTCTCAACAGAAAAAGACACCGTCTTTTCAAACTCAGTCCTTTCGTTCCCATAAGAACAAGCGGGCAAAGGGCCACTCGTTTCTGCCCCGGGGCAGAGGAAGGGGAAAAAGACTGCACCAGGCAGCCTCTTCCCAGGAGCAGATGCCCTCCCCCGCTTCTGCCAAGTCTTCAGCATGACGCTGTGGCCTTACAGGCGGACTCAGGCACGGTGGGGGCCCGTCTCAAAAATTTCAAAGCGCAGTGGGCTCACTCGCAAGTGGATCCCTGGATACTGCAGGTAGTATCACAGGGGTACAAATTGGAATTCGAGACGTCTCCCCCTCGCCGTTTCCTGAAGTCTGCTCTACCAACGTCTCCCTCCGACAGGGAGGCAGTATTGGAAGCTATTCACAAGCTGTATGTCCAGCAGGTGATAATCAAGGTACCCCTCCTACAACAAGGAAAGGGGTATTATTCCACGCTGTTTGTGGTTCCAAAGCCGGACGGCTCGGTGAGACCGATTTTAAATCTGAAATCATTGAACACTTACATAAAAAGGTTCAAATTCAAGATGGAGTCACTCAGGGCAGTGATAGCGAACCTGGAAGAAGGGGACTATATGGTGTCTCTGGACATAAAAGATGCTTATCTCCATGTCCCAATCTACCCTTCTCACCAGGGGTACCTCAGGTTTGTGGTACAAAACTGTCATTATCAGTTTCAGACGCTGCCGTTTGGATTGTCTACGGCACCCCGGGTCTTTACCAAGGTAATGGCCGAAATGATTCTTCTTCGAAGAAAAGGCGTTTTAATTATCCCTTACTTGGACGATCTCCTGATAAGGGCAAGGTCCAGGGAACAGTTAGAGGTCGGAGTTGCACTATCTCAGGTAGTGCTACGTCAGCACGGGTGGATTCTAAATATTCCAAAATCGCAGCTGATTCCAACAACACGTCTACTGTTCCTAGGGATGATTCTGGACACAGTCCAGAAAAAGGTGTTTCTCCCGGAGGAGAAGGCCAGGGAGTTATCCGAGCTAGTCAGGAACCTCCTAAAACCAGGCCAAGTGTCAGTGCATCAGTGCACGAGAGTCCTGGGAAAAATGGTGGCTTCTTACGAAGCGATTCCATTCGGAAGATTCCATGCAAGAGAGGTTCCTAAAGTCACATTGGTTTGAACCACTCACTACTGTGGACTTAAAATATCTCACATGGAAAGTGACAATGCTGTTAGCCCTGGCTTCAGCCAGGCGTGTCTCGGAATTGGCGGCTTTATCATATAAAAGCCCTTACCTAATTTTTCATACGGACAGGGCAGAATTGAGGACTCGTCCTCAATTTCTCCCTAAGGTGGTTTCAGCGTTTCACCTGAACCAGCCTATTGTGGTACCTGCAGCTACTAGGGACTTGGAGGACTCCAAGTTGCTGGACGTAGTCAGGGCCCTGAAAATATATGTTTCCAGGACGGCTGGAGTCAGAAAATCTGACTCGCTGTTTATTCTGTATGCACCCAACAAGCTGGGTGCTCCTGCTTCTAAGCAGACTATTGCTCGTTGGATTTGTAGTACAATTCACCTTGCACATTCTGTGGCAGGCCTGCCACAGCCAAAATCTGTAAATGCCCATTCCACAAGGAAGGTGGGCTAATCTTGGGCGGCTGCCCGAGGGGTCTCGGCTTTACAACTTTGCCGAGCAGCTACTTGGTCAGGGGCAAACACGTTTGCAAAATTTTACAAATTCGATACCCTGGCTGAGGAGCACCTGGAGTTCTCTCATTCGGTGCTGCAGAGTCATCCGCACTCTCCCGCCCGTTTGGGAGCTTTGGTATAATCACCATGGTCCTTACGGAGTTCCCAGCATCGACTAGGACGTCAGAGAAAATAAGAATTTACTTACCGATAATTCTATTTCTCGTAGTCCGTAGTGGATGCTGGGCGCCCATCCCAAGTGCGGATTGTCTGCAATACTTGTATATAGTTATTGTTACAAAACTCGGGTTATTATTGTTGTGAGCCATCTTTTCAGAGGCTCCTTCGTTATCATACTGTTAACTGGGTTCAGATCACAAGTTGTACGGTGTGATTGGTGTGGCTGGTATGAGTCTTACCCGGGATTCAAAATCCTTCCTTATTATGTACGCTCGTCCGGGCACAGTATCCTAACTGAGGCTTGGAGGAGGGTCATAGGGGGAGGAGCCAGTGCACACCAGCTAGTCATAAAGCTTTTACTTTTGTGCCCAGTCTCCTGCGGAGCCACTATTCCCCTATGGTCCTTACGGAGTTCCCAGCATCCACTACGGACTACGAGAAATAGAATTATCGGTAAGTAAATTCTTATTTTATCTTATCCTGGACAACTGTCCCCTTTCACCTACTTATGAATACTATACCCCAAAATCTTACTAGACAGTTTCCATCTAAAAAACTGATAATAGGATCATATATCTATTATAATCAGCCAGCCTAAAATCTGTGTATATTCTTCCCACTCACTATGTCCACACTAGGTCAAAGGACAAATTCATCTAATAAAGGGAGCATGAGGAAGCTAAGGAACGGGCGGCATTACTGGTCTGTTCATCAGTAGTGGAGGATCTATCAAGATGAGGGTCTGGAGCAAGAATAAAATATCCCATAAGGAGAAGTGCAAGTTCTTGTAGCTTTTGCAAAGAAATATTTAAGAAATTTGGGCTGTCTGGCATTAGGGGCATAGAGAGAATTGAGGGGGACATATTTATAATGAATTTTCCCAACTAGAATCCAATATCTACCATTGTAATCCACCCACTTGCTGTCCAGGTGAAAAGGGCAGGATCTATTAGAAAAGATGTCTACACCACAGGAGATATAGCATGTTGGGTAGTTATTGGTAAACTGAGGGGGAGAGTGCAACGGAACATGTGATTCCTGAATGGCTACCACCGCCGCCTTCTGGTCAGCAAAATATTTTATTGCAAGACGTCTCTTATGAGGAGAATTAAGACCTTTTACATTAAGACTTAAAAATGTCACCATGATGGAGATTAGATCATGGTATGAAACATCTAGGATCATCTGTGTAAAGTCCAGTAGAGTCTGTAGGACGTGTGCATACTTCAAACTATCATAACAGAAAAAATAAAATAGGGAACAAAAATGGGAGACAAACAGAAATAGCGTCCATAAAGGAGCTAGAGATTCCATCACTAGGGAACCGTGACAGAAAAGTAGAAAAAGGTGGCGGTCGGACCTAAAAGGAAAACCCACAGACTACCCCAAGTAGCCATACGAGAGGGCAAAATCTAGTCATCATAGTAACAATTGTACAAAGAAATATCAAATCTCAATGTAACCAATATATCAAAAGGAGGTAAAGTCCAAGAGCCTGGCCTGATATCCAATGTAGGTTCTACCAACACAGTTATAAGGGCAACAGGGTGTTACATGAATCAGTCATGCTTTACCTGAACACCCAAACATTCTAGAAAGGTATAACGAAACGTAAGAGTAGAAAGAATATCAGACCATATACCATATAGCAATTAAATAGCACAGGAAATAGAAACGGACACGTTTTAAACCCATAAAAAGAACAAAGAAATCTGGCCCAAATGTAGATCCATGCCCAGTAACTTAGTCCCAGTTGGCACATGTTACAGTAGGAAACAAACTCTGAGTGTCTCTAACAGTCTTACTCCTTTATCATATTACTTGTAGACGGAAGACAACTCCTCCGGGATTGGTTTAGGTAAAGTGTCATGAAGGACTGTCAACAGGAATGTCCCACTTATTCAGAATAGCAGGGCCATCCTCGGGTGAAGGTATCATTATGATGGCACCGTTTCGCTTTACAATAAGCTTAGTAGGAAAGCCCCATTTGTATTTGTATTCCACATTTCCTTGGGTGGAATAGATGCCTTTTGGCCAGCGGCGCAGGAGAAATTTCTGGAAATAGCGCAGAATATCCAGGCACTCAGCTGTGGATGAGGAAGACAGTGGCTCGTAGAATGCCTTCTTTAAGGTGAAAAAGTGGACCCTGAGCAGAGTGTCCCTCGATGCTTGGATAGGGGCCTGGTTGGACTTTGGGAGTCTATGGATCCTGTCAATAAGAAGGTCCACGGCAGAAGCCTTCGGTGGAAGTTTCTGAAAAGAGGACCGTGGCATAATCATAAAGCTCAGCATTTGTAAGAGAATCCAGAATGCCCATTATTGATATTTTCTCTGACGTCCTAGTGGATGCTGGGGACTCCGTAAGGACCATGGGGAATAGACGGGCTCCGCAGGAGACATGGGCACTTTAAAAAAGAATTTGGATTATGGTGTGCTCTGGCTCCTCCTTCTATGTCCCTCCTCCAGACCTCAGTTTGAATCTGTGCCCGGAGGAGCTGGGTGCTGTTTAGTGAGTTCTCCTGAGCTTGCTGTAAGAAAGTATTTTGTTAGGTTTTTTATTTTCAGGAAGCTCTGCTGGCAACAGACTCCCTGCATCGTGGGACTGAGGGGAGAGAAGCAGCCCTACTCTCTGAAGCTAGGTCCTGCTTCTTAGGCTACTGGACACCATTAGCTCCAGAGGGATCGTACACAGAATCTCACCCTCGTCGTCCGATCCCGGAGCCGCGCCGCCGTCCCCCTCACAGAGCCGGAAGACAGAAGCCGGGTGAGCATAAAAAGCAAGAAGACTTCGAAATCGGCGGCAGAAGACTCCAGTCTTCACTGAGGTAGCGCACAGCTCTGCAGCTGTGCGCCATTGCTCCCACACTACACCCACATACTCCGGTCACTGTAGGGTGCAGGGCGCAGGGGGGGGGGGGGGGCCCTGGGCAGCAATTAGGACCTCTTGGCAAAAGTTTGACATATATACAGTTGGGCTCTGTATATATGTATGAGCCCCCGCCAAAATCTTTTACATTAAAGCGGGACAGAAGCCCGCCGTCGAGGAGGCGGGGCTTCTTCCTCAACACTCACCAGCGCCATGTTTTTTCTCCACAGCACCGCTGAGAGGAAGCTCCCCAGCCTCTCCCCTGCAGTTACACGGTAGAAGAGGGTAAAAAGAGAGGTGGGGGCACATAATTAGGCGCAAAAATAAATAAAAGCAGCAGCTACTGGGTTAACATTAAGTTACTGTGTTATTCCTGGGTTAATAGCGCTGGGGTGTGTGCTGGCATACTCTCTCTCTGTCTCTCCAAAGGGCCTTGTGGGGGAATTGTCTTCAGATGAGCATTCCCTGAGTGTGCGGTGTGTCGGTACGTGTGTGTCGACATGTCTGCGGTAAAAGGCTCCCCTAAGGAGGAGATGGAGCAAATGTGTGTGTGAGGGTGTCTCCGTCGACAACGCCGACACCTGTTTGGATATGTGTAATTAAGTGCTAAGGTGAATTTATTGCACAAAAGATTAGAGAACAGACAGGAAATCTACCCATGTCTGTCCCTATGTCGCAGAGACCTTCAGAGTCTCTCAATGCTCACTATCCAAAATAATAAACACTGATACCGACACGGAGTTTGACTCCAGTGTCGACTACGATAATGCAAAGTTACAGCCAAAATGGCAAAAAAGGTTTAAGGGGAAGAAAGCTGAGGTAAATTTCCCTCCTCTCAGGATGAAAAAGAGCGGGAATCTCCAGACAAGAAGGTGCAGTTTCCCACAAAGAATTCTCAGGGAGTATGCTTTCCCTACTAGGGCCAGGATACATGATGGGAATCTTCCCCTAGGGTGTCACGTTTGCCCAAAAGGCAGCCCTGACGTAACAGCTATCCTCAGGGATCCTGCAGATAGTGTGCACATTCTGGTACACTACTCAGACCGGCGATTGTGTCGGCATGAATTTATAGCGCTGTTGCAGCGTGGACAGGTACCTTATCAGCAGAAATTGAGACCCTAGTTTGTGTATTTATATATATATATATATATATATATATATATATATATGGGTATATATATATATATATATATTAAAGATGCTGTCTTAAGAGATATATATATAAAACATGCCCAAAGAGACATGAGTATACTGGGTCCTAGAGACAAAGCTATGTCGATTTCTGCTTGACGTGTCCTGTAGAATATGCAATGGACAGATGATGCCGACTTAAGAGGCATATGGAAGGCTGAGGATTGTGTGGAGAAGGGTTCTCGGACCTGGTCTCCACAGCTATTGCTGGTAATTCTGATGTTTTGCCTTATATCCCTGCACAGCCTAGAAAAGCACGACATTATCAAATGCAGCCTTTCGAACACAAAGAAACAAGAAAGTCTGAGGTGCGTCCTTTCTTGCCAGAGGCAGGGGCAGAGGAAAGAAGCTGCACAACACAGCTAGTTGCAAGGAACAGAAGTCCTCCCTGGCCTCTATAAAATCCACCGCATGTCGCTGGGGCTCCACAGGCGGAGCTAGGCCCGGTGGGGGCACGCCTTCGCAAGTTCAGCCACAAGTGGGTTCGCTCCCTGTTGGATCCCTGGGCAATAGATATTGTGTCTCAGGGATACAAGCTGGACTTTGAGGAGATGCTTCCCACCATGAGAGGGAAATAGTGTTAACTGCAATTCACAAATTGTATCTTCAACAGGTGGTGGTCAAGGTTCCCCTCCTTCAACAAGGAGGGGGTTATTATTCGACCATGTTGTAGTCCCGAAACCGGATGGTTCGGTCGGACCCATATTGAATTTAAAATCCCTGAACATATACCTGAAAAGGTTCAAGTTCGAGATGGAATCGCAAGCCTGAAAGGGGGAGATTTTAGGGTGTCTCTGGACATAAAGGAGGCATACCTTCATGTCCCCATTTATCCACCTCATCAGGCGTACCTCAGAATTGCGGTACGGGATTGTCATTACCAATTTCAGACGTTGCCGTTTGGACTCTCCACGGCCCCCGAGATTATTCACCAAGGTAATGGCGGAAATGATGGTGCTCCGGCGGAAGCAAGGTGTTACTATTATCCCGTGCTTGGACGATCTCCTCATAAAAGCGAGATCAGGAGAGCAGTTGCGGAACAGCGTATCACTTTCTCTGGAAGTGTAACGGCAACATGGCTGGATTCTATATATTCCAAAGTCACAGTTGGTTCTTACAGCTCATCTGCCTCTCCTAGGCATGATCATAGACACAGACCAGGAAAGGGTTTATCTCCCGATAGAGAGAGCTCAGGAGCTCATGACACTGGTCAGGAATCTATTAAAACCAAAACAGGTGTCAGTGCATCACTGCACTCGAGTCCTGGGAAGGATGGTGGCATCATACGAGGCCATTCCCTTCGGCAGGTTCCATGAGAGGACCTTCCAATGGGACTTACTGGACAAGTGGTACAGATCACATCTTCAGATGCATCGGTTAATCACCCTGTCCCCCAGGGCCAGGGTGTCACTCCTGTGGTGGCTGCAGAGCGCTCACCTTCTTGAGGGACGCAGATTCGGCATTCAGGACTGGGTCCTGGTGACCACGGACGCGAGCCTCCGGGGTTGGGGAGCAGTCATACAAGGAAGAAACTTCCAGGGTTTTTGGTCAAGTCAAGAGACCCGGGAGAGTGGGGACGTCTTTGCACAGATTGTAAGTCGGTGGGAACTGCAACAGGTGGACATGATGGCATCCCACCTCAACAAAAAGCTACAGCGGTATTGCGCCAGGTCAAGAGACCCTCAGGCGATGGCTGTAGACGCCCTGGTGACACCGTGGGTGTTCCAGTCGGTTTATGTATTTCCTCCTCTTCCTCTCATACACAAGGTGCTGAGGACAATAAGAAAAAGAGGAGTAAGAACAATACTCATTGTTCCAGATTGGCCACGAAGGACTTGGTATCCAGATCTGCAAGAAATGCTCACAGAGGACCCGTGGCCTCTTCCTCTAAGACAGAACTTGTTGCAACAGGGGCACTGTCTGTTCCAAGAATTACCGCGGCTGCATTTGACGGCATGGCGGTTGAACGCCGGATCCTAGCAGAAAAAGGCATTCCAGACGAGGTCATTCTTACGCTGATAAAGGCTAGGAAGGACGTGACAGCTCAACATTATCACCGTATTTGGCGAAAAATATGTTGCTTGGTGTGAGGCCAGGAATGCTCCTATGGAAGAATTGAAGCTGGGCCGTTTATTTCACTTCCTACAGGCCGCAGTGAATTTGTGCCTAAAATTGGGTTCCATTAAGGTCCAGATTTCGGCCCTATCCATTTTCTTTCAACAAGAGTTGGCTTCTCTACCAGAAGTTCAAATGGTAGTAAAGGGAGTGCTGCATATTCGGCCCCCTTTTGTGCCTCCAGTGGCACCTTGGGATCTTAATGTGGTGTTGAGTTTCCTGAAATCCTACTGGTTTGAACCACTTAAAACCGTGGAGTTGAAATATCTCACGTGGAAGGTGGTCATGTTATTAGCCTTAGCTTCGGCTAGGCGTGTGTCAGAGTTGGCGGCTTTGTCACATAAAAGCCCCTATCTGGTTTTCCATGTGGATAGAGCGGAATTGCGGATTCGTCCTCAATTTCTGCTGAAAGTGGTTTCATCCTTTCATATAAACCAACCTATTGTGGTGCCTGTGGCTACTAATGACTTGGAGGATTCCGAGTTACTTGATGTGGGCAGAGCTTTGAAGGTATATGTAGCCAGAACAGCTAGGGTCAGGAAAACAGAATCTTTGTTTATCCTGTATGCTTCCAACAAGCTTGGTGCTCCTGCTTCAAAGCAGACTTTTGCTCGCTGGATCTGTAACACGATTCAGCAGGCTCATTCTGCGGCTGGATTGCCGCTGCCAAAATCAGTTAAGGCCCATTCCACTAGGAAGGTGGGTTCTTCTTGGGCAGCTGCCCGAGGGGTCTCGGCATTACGACTTTGCCGAGCAGCTACTTGGTCAGGATCAAACACTTTTGCAAAATTCTGCAAATTTGATACCCTGGCTGAGGAGGACCTTGTGTTTGCTCATTCGGTGCTGCAGAGTCATCCGCACTCTCCCGCCCGTTTGGGAGCTTTGGTATAATCCCCATGGTCCTTACGGAGTCCCCAGCATCCACTAGGACGTTAGAGAAAATAAGATTTTACTTACCGGTAAATCTATTTCTCGTAGTCAGTAGTGGATGCTGGGCGCCCTTCCCAAGTGCGGACTTCTCCTGCAATGCTTGTATATAGTTATTGCTTGAATAAGGGTTATGTTATAGTTGCATCAGGGTTGATCTGATGCTCTGTTGTGTTCATACTGTTAACTCGGTAAAGTTATCACAAGTTATACGGTGTGATTGGTGTGGCTGGTATGAGTCTTACCCTGGATTCCCCAAATCCTTTCCTTGTACTGTCAGCTCTTCCGGGCACAGTTTCTCTAACTGAGGTCTGGAGGAGGGACATAGAGGGAGGAGCCAGAGCACACCAGAATCCAAATTCTTTCTTAAAGTGCCCATGTCTCCTGCGGAGCCCGTCTATTCCCCATAGTCCTTACGGAGTCCCCAGCATCCACTATGGGCTACAATAAATAGATTTACCGGTAAGTAAAATCTTATTATTTCTCCGAGAGCAGCCTTCTAAATCAGTGACTTTATCACGAATAGAGACCATGTCTTCCTGAAGGGTGTCATGTGCTGAACTCAGATCTTTGTGAGACGCAACAATCTCTTTCATCTTAGTCTGTACGAGTGCCAATCTCACTGATACTGGACCTCAAAGCTTGAATATTAGAGTTAGGTTCTGAGGTTAGTTCAGTCCTTAAATGCAGATAACATAGAATGTATAGAGCGTAGAGTAACAGGACCATCTAGAGTGTCCTAAGACGTCTTCAGCCATTACAGCTGGGCTGTGCATCTGACAAGAAGAAGCAAATGATGTTGTAGCAGTCTCAGAAGGACCACCTGAATTCGAGGTACCAAAGAGATGGACAGGTGGGGCAGATTTGGTACCTTTTAACCTTTTTTGGAGGCATGGTAAGCCGGCTACAAAGAGACTGACCTCTCAGAGATAGGAAAATACAAATGATCTATAAATAAAAGGAGCAGTAGTACGCTGTCAGGAGGTTACATCAAGATGACTCAGTTCAAAATGACATTCTTAGTCGGGGTGACGGGGGTATCCGAGCCAAAATTTCAAGTAAACCTGATGTAATGCAAGTCAAATAACAGTAATGACTGAGAAATTCCACTAGAGGTCAGCGTGATCACAGACGTGAAGTACTCAGCACAGAGACACAAATGGCAAAATATATTCAGTGGATAAATCCACAAAATAATGGCCCTCATTCCGAGTCGTTCGCTCTGTATTTTTCATCGCATCGCAGTGAAAATCCGCTTAGTACGCATGCGCAATATTCGCACTGCGACTGCGCCAAGTAATTTTACAATGAAGATAGTATTTTTACTCACGGCTTTTTCATCGCTCCGGCGATCGTAGTGTGATTGACAGGAAATGGGTGTTACTGGGCGGAAACACGGCGTTTTAGGGGCGTGTGGATGAAAACGTTACCGTTTCCGGAAAAAACGCAGGAGTGGCCGGAGAAACGGGGGAGTGTCTGGGCGAACGCTGGGTGCGTTTGTGACGTCAAACCAGGAACGACAAGCACTGAACTGATCGCAGATGCCGAGTAAGTGTGGAGCTACTCTGAAACTGCTAAGTAGTTTGTTATCGCAATATTGCGAATACATCGTTCGCAATTTTAAGAAGCTAAGATTCACTCCCAGTAGGCGGCGGCTTAGCGTGTGCAACTCTGCTAAAATCGCCTTGCGACCGATCAACTCGGAATGAGGGCCAATATACTGTGAGGTTGTAATCAGAGTGTAATGAGCTGTACTCAGACGATACTTGATACTGGGCTCTGCATGTAGACTGAGAGGAAGTAGATTATAGTGGTACCATATAAATAGAAGGTAGTGTCACCTCCAGGCAAATGCTGCAATTTAGTGTAGTAACCCTGGTCCAGCCGTCAGGACACTTATTTAGCAGTTTATATCAATTTTACACATTATTGAAGGCAGAAGGCAAATCATGCGATGGCCGGGTACCAGGATCCAAAATGGCAGCCACCTCACCTCCCAATATCACCGCCGGGCTCCAGTGACTGTGGGCAGCCCCTTCTGTCCTCAGTAGTAACGGGAGCTGCGCACCTGTGTTAGCAGGAGAGTAAGTACTCCCGCCTGAGCCAAAAGCTCCTCCAAGTCAGGTGGCCGGAGCGTGCAGGAAAGACTAGGCACACTTAGCCCCAGAATACAGCCCGTGGCTTCAGCGGCGTCACTAGGCTGCGGCAGTGCGCGGAGCGAGCAGCTTTAGGGCAGTAGGAGTGGTGGAATTAATAGATTGGGTCTTGGTCCCAGCGGCGGCTGAGAGCTATCAGGTAGGGTAGATAAGAAGCCACGTAGTAATGAAAGCTCCAGAAAGCACGTCTGGATGGACTCAGGCCACGCCCCTCTTATTTATTATTTTATATACTAACAGGGGTGACAGGTGTGGTACAGCCCTGCAAAGGCAGATCCAATCTCTTTCTCATCAGACTCTGCTGTCTTCCCTGCACTCTCACTCAGATGTTCACTGCTGCCAGTAGCACACGTATGAGAAGCAGAAGTATGGCGGCAGCTGTATAGATCCTGATATGTAATTCTCTATATCATACTTACTGTACACACAGCATCCTTATTACTATTGAGAACATAGAGGTAAGACACTGATTATGGGGGTTTAACAGTGTATTATAACCTAGCAGATGATGATTACAGGGTATCATATGGTGTATTGCATGTAAAATACCTTGTTCCACACCTACTCTGCTGTAGCAATATACCTTATATAAGGGCGAGTAACACATATACAGGCTTACCAGCGTATGAGCACACACATAAAGGAATGCTACCTTACCAATGCTTCCAGGAGTAATGTTAGGAGATATTTCTCTGATCCATCAGCTCATATGACTGATATTATTGTTCATCTAGAATCTCCAATTCATACGATATGTTCCCCATCCATTGTTTTACATTGGTGCTGACATAGGACTTGGCGAGTGACTATATCTCCATTTATACTTCATGGTTAGTTACCAGTACAAGAGAGAGATATATCTAAGTCTTATTATAATATTACATATGTTATTGTGAGTGTTCTCAGGAGGGTGGACACAATGATCATCTGAGACACAATATTATAAAGCCTTCATTAAAAGTTCTGTTTTATTATACACACACATTTACAGTCGTCTTCTCCTATTGTTTACAAGATTAATATTGTTACAGAAAATGTCACATTTCCATAATGTGTTTTATTTCCAGCAGATGGACACACAAGCAGGAATCTCTCAGAAGAACATCTAATGTTATCCCCGGATTGTGACATAAAAGATAATGACAGTAGACAGGATTCTCCAGGAGATAACCCCATTACCCCAATTATACATCCAGCTTTATCAGCTGATCCCCCTGATCCTGGAAAATGTTCTCCTGATCACTCTGATATTGGTGCATCTGTTACAGCTCTGAGAGTAGATACAGTGTTTCCCTGTTCTGTAGATGCCAAATGTTTTACACAGAACACAAAGCCTATTAACCCACACACAGGTAAGGCAGGTGAAAGGCCACTGAAATGTTCAGAGTGTGGGAAATGTTTTACAAAGAAATCATATCTTGTTATACATCAGAGAAGTCACACAGGTGAGAAGCCATTTTCTTGCTCTGAGTGTGGGAAATGTTTTGCACTCAAATCAGTTCTTGTTAGACATCACAGAAGTCACACAGGTGAGAAGCCATTTTCTTGCTCTGAGTGTGGGAAATGTTTTGCATGGAAATCACATCTTGTTATACATCAGAAAAGTCACACAGGCGAGAGGCCATTTTCTTGCTCTGAGTGTGGGAAACGTTTTGCACGGAAATCACATCTTGTTATACATCAGAAAAGTCACACAGGTGAGAAGCCATTTTCTTGCTCTGAGTGTGGGAAATGTTTTGCACTCAAATCAGTTCTTGTTAGACATCACAGAAGTCACACAGGTGAGAAGCCATTTTCTTGCTCTGAGTGTGGGAAATGTTTTACACGGAAATCAGTTCTTTTTAGACATCAGCAAACTCACACAGGTGAGAATCTATTTCCATGTTCTGAGTGTGGGAAATGTTTTGCACTCATATCCAATCTTGTTAGACATCAAAGAAGTCACACAGGTGAGAAGCCATTTTCTTGCTCGGAGTGTGGGAAATGTTTTGCACAGAAATCACATCTTATTAATCATGAGAGAAGTCACACAGGTGAGAGGCCATTTTCTTGCTCTGAGTGTGGGAAATGTTTTGCACTCAAATCAGATCTTGTTAGACATCAGAGAAGTCACACAGGTGAGAAGCCATTTTCTTGCTCTGAGTGTGGGAAATGTTTTGCACGGAAATCACAAATTGTTATACATCAGAAAAGTCACACAGGTGAGAAGCCATTTTCTTGCTCGGAGTGTGGGAAATGTTTTGCACAGAAATCACATCTTATTAATCATGAGAGAAGTCACACAGGTGAGAGGCCATTTTCTTGCTCTGAGTGTGAGAAATGTTTTGCACTCAAATCAAATCTTGTTATACATCTCAGAAGTCACACAGGTGAGAATCCATTTTCTTGCTCTGAGTGTGGGAAATGTTGTCTAACAAGATGTGATTTACTTACACATCACAGAAGTCACACAGGTGAGAAGCCATTTCCATACTCTGAGAAATAAATCATCTCTTGTTGCACACAATAGGCATCACTCAGGTGAGGAACCATTTTAATCTTCTGGAGTATACTCATCATTGCCATGCGTTGTTCTTCAAGGTTCTTATCATATCTCCAATGCTTTTTGCAATATACATACTACTGGTGGGTGAAATAATCTTCACACCACGTACAGCAATATATGCTTTATGGCAGGCATTTCTAAACTGCGGCCCTCCAGCTGTTGAGAAGCTACACATCCCAGCATGCCCTGACACAGCTTTAGCATTCTCTGACAGCAAAACTGTGTCAGGGCATGCTGGGATATGTAGTTTCACAACAGCTGGAGGGCCGCAGTTTGGATATGCCTGCTTTATGGGGTGCTAGGCTGTGTGCACACAGCATATGAGCAGCAACCACAATTTGGGACAGCACCTTTAAGCGTATTTTCTTCTAAAACTTCTTACGGGACATATTATGAAAGATCTATTTCTGGAAATAGTTATCATCCAGAGTGTGTAAAAGTTTTCAGAATATATATGGTAACACATGCCAGGTGGTTTTTTAATGGTTGTTGAAAATAGGAAAAATGTTAGATGACATGTGTACGGGAATTTTACATAGTGAAAGTAGTTTGCTGTAAAAAAAAAAATATTTTGTCTTGAATAAAACCAGATGGTTATTTATTATACAGGCGTCTTCATTCATATATGCACCATCTAGTATTATAGCGCAAATAGTCATCTTTTGTTTCTGAAATAACCAGATGTCATGCCCTCATCTACCACTGCTATGCAGATGACCTGTTCTTTGCTCCGGGTACTGAGTACCCAGTACCAATCCTAAATGGTTGTCTAGCTGAGCTCCAGGTGTGGGTGATGCCAGTTGGCTGTGACTCAGTCCTGGTGAAACAGGTCCATATGGTAGAAACTCACCCACAAAGGGCAGGGCTACAGCTCAGCTTTACCTACCAACCAGACTTACCACATAACACCCATTCTCTGTTCCTTTCACCGGGTGCCTATAAGATGGTGACTATTACATCATCTTACCGACTCTTCCAGCCCTACATGACCAGGGTCCATGTACCAGAAGCAGCTTCTGCCTCCTTACTGACTTACTGTAGGCCCCTATTACATAATCTTACTGACTCTCCCAGCCCTACATGACCAGGGTCCATGTACCAGAAGCAGCTTCTGCCTCCTTACTGACTTACTGTAGGCCCCTATTACACAATCTTACTGACTCTCCCAGCCCTACATGACCAGGGGCCATGTACCAGAAGCATCTTCTGCCTCCTTACTGACTTACTGTAGGCCCCTATTACATAATCTTACTGACTCTCTCAGCCCTACATGACCAGGGTCCATGTACCAGAAGCAGCTTCTGTCTCCTTACTGACTTACTGTAGGCCCCTATTACATAATCTTACTGACTCTCCCAGCCCTACATGACCAGGGTCCATGTACCAGAAGCAGATCCTGCCTCCTTACTGACTTACTGTAGGCCCCTATTACATAATCTTACTGACTCTCCCAGCCCTACATGACCAGGGTCCATGTACCAGAAGCAGCTTCTGCCTCCTTACTGACTTACTGTAGGCCCCTATTACACAATCTTACTGACTCTCCCAGCCCTGCATGACCAGGGTCCATGTACCAGAAGCAGCTTCTGCCTCCTTACTGACTTACTGTAGGCCCCTATTACATAATCTTACTGACTCTCCCAGCCCTACATGACCAGGGTCCGTGTACCAGAAGCAGCTTCTGCCTCCTTACTGACTTACTGTAGGCCCCTATTACATAATCTTACTGACTCTCCCAGCCCTACATGACCAGGGTCCATGTACCAGAAGCAGCATCTGCCTCCTTACTGACTTACTATAGGCCCCTATTACATAATCTTACTGACTCTCCCAGCCCGACATGACCAGGGTCCATGTACCAGAAGCAGCTTCTGCCTCCTTACTGACTTACTGTAGGCCCCTATTACACAATCTTACTGACTCTCCCAGCCCTACATGACCAGGGTCCATGTACCAGAAGCAGCTTCTGCCTCCTTACTGACTTACTGTAGGCCCCTATTACATAATCTTACTGACTCTCCCAGCCCTACATGACCAGGGTCCATGTACCAGAAGCAGCTTCTGCCTCCTTACTGACTTACTGTAGGCCCCTATTACATAATCTTACTGACTCTCCCAGCCCTGCATGACCAGGGTCCATGTACCAGAAGCAGCTTCTGCCTCCTTACTGACTTACTGTAGGCCCCTATTACATAATATTACTGACTCTCCCAGCCCTACATGACCAGGGTCCATGTACCAGAAGCAGCTTCTGCCTCCTTACTGACTTACTGTAGGCACCTATTACATAATCTTACTGACTCTCCCAGCCCTACATGACCAGGGTCCATGTACCAGAAGCAGCTTCTGCCTCCTTACTGACTTACTGTAGGCCCCTATTACATAATCTTACTGACTCTCCCAGCCCTACATGACCAGCGTCCATGTACCAGAAGCAGATCCTGCCTCCTTACTGACTTACTGTAGGCCCCTATTACATAATCTTACTGACTCTCCCAGCCCTACATGACCAGGGTCCATGTACCAGAAGCAGCATCTGCCTCCTTACTGACTTACTATAGGCCCCTATTACATAATCTTACTGACTCTCCCAGCCCTACATGACCAGGGTCCATGTACCAGAAGCAGCTTCTGCCTCCTTACTGACTTACTGTAGGCCCCTATTACAGAATCTTACTGACTCTCCCAGCCCTACATGACCAGGGTCCATGTACCAGAAGCAGCTTCTGCCTCCTTACTGACTTACTGTAGGCCCCTATTACATAATCTTACTGACTCTCCCAGCCCTACATGACCAGGGTCCATGTACCAGAAGCAGCTTCTGTCTCCTTACTGACTTACTGTAGGACCCTATTACATAATGTTACTGACTCTCCCAGCCCTACATGACCAGGGTCCATGTACCAGAAAGAAGCAGCTTCTGCCTCCTTACTGACTTACTGTAGGCCCCTATTACAGAATCTTACTGACTCTCCCAGCCCTACATGACCAGGGTCCATGTACCAGAAGCAGCTTCTGCCTCCTTACTGACTTACTGTACGCCCCTATTTCAGAATCTTACTGACTCTCCCAGCCCTACATGACCAGGGTCCATGTACCAGAAGCAGCTTCTGCCTCCTTACTGACTTACTGTAGGCCCCTATTACATAATCTTACTGACTCTCCCAGCCCTACATGACCAGGGTCCATGTACCAGAAGCAGCTTCTGCCTCCTTACTGACTTACTGTAGGCACCTATTACATAATCTTACTGACTCTCCCAGCCCTACATGACCAGGGCCCATGTACCAGAAGCAGCTTCTGCCTCCTTACTGACTTACTGTAGGCCCCTATTACATAATCTTACTGACTCTCCCAGCCCTACATGACCAGGGTCCATGTACCAGAAGCAGCTTCTGCCTCCTTACTGACTTACTGTAGGCATCCTATTACAGAATCTTACTTACTCTCCCAGCCCTACATGACCAGGGTCCATGTACCAGAAGCAGCTTCTGCCTCCTTACTGACTTACTGTAGGCCCCTATTACATAATCTTACTGACTCTCCCAGCCCTACATGACCAGGTCCATGTACCAGAAGCAGCTTCTGCCTCCTTACTGACTTACTATAGGCCCCTATTACATAATCTTACTGACTCTCCCAGCCCTACATGACCAGAGTCCATGTACCAGAAGCAGCTTCTGCCTCCTTACTGACTTACTGTAGTCCCCTATTACACAATCTTACTGACTCTCCCAGCCCTACATGACCAGGGTCCATGTACCAGAAGCAGCTTCTGCCTACTTACTGACTTACTGTAGGCATCCTATTACAGAATCTTACTGACTCTCCCAGCCCTACATGACCAGGGTCCATGTACCAGAAGCAGCTTCTGCCTCCTTACTGACTTACTGTAGGCCCCTATTACATAATCTTACTGACTCTCCCAGCCCTACATGACCAGGTCCATGTACCAGAAGCAGCTTCTGCCTCCTTACTGACTTACTGTAGGCCCCTATTACATAATCTTACTGACTCTCCCAGCCCTACATGACCAGGGTCCATGTACCAGAAGCAGCTTCTGCCTCCTTACTGACTTACTGTAGGCCCCTATTACACAATCTTACTGACTCTCCCAGCCCTACATGACCAGGGTCCATGTACCAGAAGCAGCTTCTACCTCCTTACTGACTTACTGTAGGCACCCTATTACATAATCTTACTGACTCTCCCAGCCCTACATGACCAGGGTCCATGTACCAGAAGCAGCTTCTGCCTCCTTACTGACTTACTGTAGGGCCCTATTACACAATCTTACTGACTCTCCCAGCCCTACATGACCAGGGTCCATGTACCAGAAGCAGCTTCTGCCTCCTTACTGACTTACTGTAGGCCCCTATTACATAATCTTATTGACTCTCCCAGCCCTACATGACCAGGGTCCATGTACCATAAGCAGCTTCTGCCTCCTTACTGACTTACTGTAGGCCCCTATTACACAATCTTACTGACTCTCCCAGCCCTACATGACCAGGGTCCATGTACCAGAAGCAGCTTCTGCCTCCTTACTGACTTACTGTAGGCCCCTATTACATAATCTTAATGACTCTCCCAGCCCTACATGACCAGGGTCCATGTACCAGAAGCAGCATCTGCCTCCTTACTGACTTACTGTAGGCCCCTATTACATAATCTTAATGACTCTCCCAGCCCTACATGACCAGGGCCCATGTACCAGAAGCAGCTTCTGCCTCCTTACTGACTTACTGTAGGCCCCTATTACACAATCTTACTGACTCTCCCAGCCCTACATGACATGGGTCCATGTACCAGAAGCAGCTTCTGCCTCCTTACTGACTTACTGTAGTCACCTATTACATAATCTTACTGACTCTCCCAGCCCTACATGACCAGGGTCCATGTACCAGAAGCAGCTTCTGCCTCCTTACTGACTTACTGTAGGCCCCTATTACAGAATCTTACTGACTCTCCCAGCCCTACATGACCAGGGTCCATGTACCAGAAGCAGCTTCTGCCTCCTTACTGACTTACTGTAGGTCCCTATTACATAATGTTACTGACTCCCCCAGCCCTACATGACCAGGGTCCATGTACCAGAAGCAGCTTCTTCCTCCTTACTGACTTACTGTACGCCCCTATTTCAGAATATTACTGACTCTCCCAGCCCTACATGACCAGGGTCCATGTACCAGAAGCAGCTTCTGTCTCCTTACTGACTTACTGTAGGCCCCTATTACATAATCTTACTGACTCTCCCAGCCCTACATGACCAGGGTCCATGTACCAGAAGCAGCTTCTGCCTCCTTACTGACTTACTATAGGCCCCTATTACATGATCTTACTGACTCTTCCAGCCCTACATGACCAGGGTCCATGTACCAGAAGCAGCTTCTGCCTCCTTACTGACTTACTGTAGGCCCCTATTACACAATCTTACTGACTCTCCCAGCCCTACATGACCAGGGTAGATGTACCAGAAGCAGCTTCTGCCTCCTTACTGACTTACTGTAGGCCTCTATTACATAATCTTACTGACTCTCCCAGCCCTACATGACCAGGGTCCATGTACCAGAAGCAGCTTCTGCCTCCTTACTGACTTACTGTAGGCCCATATTACATAATCTTACTGACTCTCCCAGCCCTACATGACCAGGGTCCATGTACCAGAAGCAGCTTCTGCCTCCTTACTGACTTACTGTAGGCATCATATTACAGAATCTTACTGACTCTCCCAGCCCTACATGACCAGGGTCCATGTACCAGAAGCAGCTTCTGCCTCCTTACTGACTTACTGTAGGCACATATTACACAATCTTACTGACTCTCCCAGCCCTACATGACCAGGGTCCATGTACCAGAAGCAGCTTCTGCCTCCTTCCTGACTTACTGTAGGCCCCTATTACACAATCTTACTGACTCTCCCAGCCCTACATGACCAGGGTCCATGTACCAGAAGCATCTTCTGCCTCCTTACTGACTTACTGTAGGCCCCTATTACACAATCTTACTGACTCTCCTAGCCCTACATGACCAGGGTCCATGTACCAGAAGCAGCTTCTGCCTCCTTACTGACTTACTGTAGGCCCCTATTACACAATCTTACTGACTCTCCCAGCCCTACATGACCAGGGTAGATGTACCAGAAGCAGCTTCTGCCTCCTTACTGACTTACTGTAGGCCTCTATTACATAATCTTACTGACTCTCCCAGCCCTACATGACCAGGGTCCATGTACCAGAAGCAGCTTCTGCCTCCTTACTGACTTACTGTAGGCCCATATTACATAATCTTACTGACTCTCCCAGCCCTACATGACCAGGGTCCATGTACCAGAAGCAGCTTCTGCCTCCTTACTGACTTACTGTAGGCATCCTATTACAGAATCTTACTGACTCTCCCAGCCTTACATGACCAGGGTCCATGTACCAGAAGCAGCTTCTGCCTCCTTACTGACTTACTGTAGGCACATATTACACAATCTTACTGACTCTCCCAGCCCTACATGACCAGGGTCCATGTACCAGAAGCAGCTTCTGCCTCCTTCCTGACTTACTGTAGGCCCCTATTACACAATCTTACTGACTCTCCCAGCCCTACATGACCAGGGTCCATGTACCAGAAGCATCTTCTGCCTCCTTACTGACTTACTGTAGGCCCCTATTACACAATCTTACTGACTCTCCTAGCCCTACATGACCAGGGTCCATGTACCAGAAGCAGCTTCTGCCTCCTTACTGACTTACTGTAGGCATCCTATTACAGAATCTTACTGACTCTCCCAGCCCTACATGACCAGGGTCCATGTACCAGAAGCAGCTTCTGCCTCCTTACTGACTTACTGTAGGCCCCTATTACATAATCTTACTGACTCTCCCAGCCCTACATGACCAGGGTCCATGTACCAGAAACATCGTCTGCCTCCTTACTGACTTACTGTAGGCCCCTATTACACAATCTTACTGACTCTCCCAGCCCTACATGACCAGGGTCCATGTACCAGAAGCAGCTTCTGCCTCCTTACTGACTTACTGTAGGCCCCTATTACATAAACTTACTGACTCTCCCAGCCCTACATGACCAGGGTCCATGTACCAGAAGCAGCTTCTGCCTCCTTACTGACTTACTGTAGGACCCTATTACATAATCTTACTGACTCGCCCAGCCCTACATGACCAGGGTCCATGTACCAGAAGCATCTTCTGCCTCCTTACTGACTTACTGTAGGCCCCTATTACACAATCTTACTGACTCTCCTAGCCCTACATGACCAGGGTCCATGTACCAGAAGCAGCTTCTGCCTCCTTCCTGACTTACTGTAGGCATCCTATTACAGAATCTTACTGACTCTCCCAGCCCTACATGACCAGGGTCCATGTACCAGAAGCAGCTTCTGCCTCCTTACTGACTTACTGTAGGCCCCTATTACATAATCTTACTGACTCTCCCAGCCCTACATGACCAGGGTCCATGTACCAGAAACATCGTCTGCCTCCTTACTGACTTACTGTAGGCCCCTATTACACAATCTTACTGACTCTCCCAGCCCTACATGACCAGGGTCCATGTACCAGAAGCAGCTTCTGCCTCCTTACTGACTTACTGTAGGCCCCTATTACATAAACTTACTGACTCTCCCAGCCCTACATGACCAGGGTCCATGTACCAGAAGCAGCTTCTGCCTCCTTACTGACTTACTGTAGGACCCTATTACATAATATTACTGACTCTCCCAGCCCTACATGACCAGGGTCCATGTACCAGAAGCAGCTTCTGCCTCCTTACTGACTTACTGTAGGCCTCTATTACAGAATCTTACTGACTCTCCCAGCCCTACATGACCAGGGCCCATGTACCAGAAGCAGCTTCTGCCTCCTTACTGACTTACTGTAGGCCCCTATTACATAATCTTACTGACTCTTCCAGCCCTACATGACCAGGGTCCATGTACCAGAAGCAGCTTCTGCCTCCTTACTGACTTACTGTAGGCCCCTATTACATAAACTTACTGACTCTCCCAGCCCTACATGACCAGGGTCCATGTACCAGAAGCAGCTTCTGCCTCCTTACTGACTTACTGTAGGCCCCTATTACACAATCTTACTGACTCTCCCAGCCCTACATGACCAGGGTCCATGTACCAGAAGCAGCTTCTGCCTCCTTACTGACTTACTGTAGGCACATATTACACAATCTTACTGACTCTCCCAGCCCTACATGACCAGGGTCCCTGTACCAGAAGCAGCTTCTGCCTCCTTAATGACTTACTGTAGGACCCTATTACATAATTTTACTGACTCTCCCAGCCCTACATGACCAGGGTCCATGTACCAGAAGCAGCTTCTGCCTCCTTACTGACTGTAGGCCCCTATTACATAATCTTACTGACTCTCCCAGCCCTACATGACCAGGGTCCATGTACCAGAAGCAGCTTCTGCCTCCTTACTGACTTACTGTAGGCCCCTATTACATAATCTTACTGACTCTCCCAGAGCTACATGACCAGGGTCCATGTACCAGAAGCAGCTTCTGCCTCCTTACTGACTTACTGTAGGCCCCTATTACAGAATCTTACTGACTCTCCCAGCCCTACATGACCAGGGTCCATGTACCAGAAGCAGCTTCTGCCTCCTTACTGACTTACTGTAGGCCCCTATTACATAATCTTACTGACTCTCCCAGCCCTACATGACCAGGGTCCATGTACCAGAAGCAGCTTCTGCCTCCTTACTGACTTACTGTAGGCACCTATTACACAATCTTACTGACTCTCCCAGCCCTACATGACCAGGGTCCATGGTACCAGAAGCAGCTTCTGCCTCCTTACTGACTTACTGTAGGCCCCTATTACATAATCTTACTGACTCTCCCAGCCCTACATGACCAGAGTCCATGTTACCAGAAGAAGCTTCTGCCTCCTTACTGACTTACTGTAGGCCCCTATTACATAATCTTACTGACTCTCCCAGCCCTACATGACCAGGGTCCATGTACCAGAAGCAGCTTCTGCCTCCTTACTGACTTACTATAGGCCCCTATTACATAATGTTACTGACTCTCCCAGCCCTACATGACCAGGGTCCATGTACCAGAAGCAGCTTCTGCCTCCTTACTGACTTACTGTACGCCCCTATTTCAGAATCTTACTGACTCTCCCAGCCTTACATGACCAGGGTCCATGTACCAGAAGCAGCTTCTGCCTCCTTACTGACTTACTGTACGCCCCTATTTCAGAATCTTACTGACTCTCCCAGCCTTACATGACCAGGGTCCATGTACCAGAAGCAGCTTCTGCCTCCTTACTGACTTACTGTAGGCCCCTTGTTATGATTCCCGTACTCCATACCAGAGGAGATCTTATGGCAGAGGTCTGAGTACTGGGAGGATATGCTGGTTGTGGGAGCAAGAGAGCCTAGTAACCCCTGGCGCCCATGTACCAGAAGCAGCATCTGCCTCCTTACTGACTTACTGTAGGCCCCTATTACATAATCTTAATGACTCTCCCAGCCCTACATGACCAGGGCCCATGTACCAGAAGCAGCTTCTGCCTCCTTACTGACTTACTGTAGGCCCCTATTACAGAATCTTACTGACTCTCCCAGCCCTACATGACCAGGGTCCATGTGGCAGAAGCAGCTTCTGCCTCCTTACTGACTTACTGTAGGCCCCTATTACACAATCTTACTGACTCTCCCAGCCCTACATGACCAGGGTCCATGTACCAGAAGCAGCTTCTGCCTCCTTACTGACTTACTGTAGGCCCCTATTACACAATCTTACTGACTCTCCCAGCCCTACATGACCAGGGTCCATGTACCAGAAGCAGCTTCTGCCTCTTTACTGACTTACTGTAGGCCCCTATTACACAATCTTACTGACTCTTCCAGCCCTACATGACCAGGGTCCATGTACCAGAAGCAGCATCTGCCTCCTTACTGACTTACTGTAGGCCCCTATTACATAATCTTAATGACTCTCCCAGCCCTACATGACCAGGGCCCATGTACCAGAAGCAGCTTCTGCCTCCTTACTGACACTGTAGGCCCCTATTACACAATCTTACTGACTCTCCCAGCCCTACATGACATGGGTCCATGTACCAGAAGCAGCTTCTGCCTCCTTACTGACTTACTGTAGGCCCCTATTACAGAATCTTACTGACTCTCCCAGCCCTACATGACCAGGGTCCATGTACCAGAAGCAGCTTCTGCCTCCTTACTGACTTACTGTACGCCCCTATTTCAGAATCTTACTGACTCTCCCAGCCTTACATGACCAGGGTCCATGTACCAGAAGCAGCTTCTGCCTCCTTACTGACTTACTGTAGGCCCCTTGTTATGATTCCCGTACTCCATACCAGAGGAGATCTTATGGCAGAGGTCTGAGTACTGGGAGGATATGCTGGTTGTGGGAGCAAGAGAGCCTAGTAACCCCTGGCGCCCTAACTCCGTTGTCTCGCCCGTGTTATCAGAAATCCCCTGCGAGACTATGGTTGCTTGAGCCCATGGCAGCCGCGTTCGAAGGGCGGATTATGTCTGCCCAACCCCGATGCCCCCTCAGGTCTTAATGGGAGACAAAGGGAAATCCGAGACAGGGTGATAACAAGGGGCCCTCTGACTAAGCAACCAGGCCAGGGGTTACAAGCTAACTAACTTAAACAAACGGTATGTGCGGACTAGCCGCCAGGGAAAAGGACAACCAAAGATCCACTGATCCGTTACTCCTATCCAGCACCGCTGGATACCAGAGTGGGTCTGTGGGAGCGGAATCCTCCGCAAAAGCTCCAGAACACAAAGATACTAAATAATAAGCAGTAAGCGGACAAGCCGCAACACACGGCTGCGCCGCGACTCACGAACACCACAGGATGTTACAGGTGCTCGGTCAGACTCCAGGAATAGATGACAAACTTCCGAGTACAAGATCACTGAGGACAGGAACAACCGGATTGAGCAGGACTGGAAACTCTCTGTAGCTGACACACAGGCAAACAGGAAGCTATCACCGGCGTCTGTAGGAAGCCCTGAGAGTGCCTTTATTTAGGAACCCTCCAATCAGGATCCAGACAGGGCAATCTCAGGTAATGCCGTGCAGCTTGCATGCTGCACGGCCAGCACACCATAATATAATTAGAACAGACCCAGCAACGGGGAACGCGGCCGAACGTGGCGTCCCCGTTGCTAGGGTCAGAGCGGCTCCGTGCGCCCGGCGTCTAGCGTTGCCAGGGAGCCGGCGGCTGTACGCGCATGGCGTCCCTGGTTGCTAGGCGCCGGGCCGCACCGACGAGCGGACCCCGGCGCCTAACAGTACCCCCCCCCTTGAGGAGGGGTCAAGGAACCCCTAAAGCCAGGTTTCTGAGGAAATTCTCGGAAAAATGCCCTTTTGAGCCTCGGGGCATGAAGATCCTCATCCAGGACCCAAGATCTTTCCTCTGGCCCATAACCTCTCCAATGTACCAAAAAATAAAGCCGACCCCGGGACAACTTGGAATCGAGAACCTTCTCCACCAAGAACTCCTGCTGACCCTGTACATTTATTGGTGATCTCCCCTGAGATATTTTACGAGGAAATCTACTGGACGAAACATATGGTTTCAGCAATGAGCAATGGAAGGTATTTCCGATCCGTAAAGTTTTTGGTAAACGTAACCGGAAAGCAACTGGATTGACTTTTTTGATAATGTGAAATGGTCCAATAAATCTAGGACCCAATCTGGCTGAGGTTTGTCGAAGTTTGATGTTGCGAGTCGACAACCACACCCTATCTCCTACTTTAAAAGTGCACGGCCGCCGGAGCCTGTCAGAAAATCTTTTTTCCCGGAATGCTGCTTTTCTGAGAGCCAGGTGCACTTTTCTCCAAATAAGTTTAAGATGAGAGGTCAAGGCCAGAGAGGAGACAGAGGAATGTTGAAAAAATGAATTAGCTCTGGGGTGAAAACCAAAAACTGCAAAAAATGGAGACACATTGGTGGAGGAATGACAGGCATTATTATAAGCAAACTCCGCCAATGGAAGAAACTCAGACCAGTCATTTTGGAGTTTGGCCGAGTACAAACGCAAATATTGTTTTAGAGATTGGTTAACTCGCTCAGTCTGTCCATTGGATTGGGGATGATAGCCGGACGTTAAAGATAATTTCATCTTTAATGGAGCACAAAAAGACTTCCAAAATTGTGCAATGAATTGTGGACCCCGATCAGAAACAATATCAGTGGGTAAGCCATGGAGACTGAAAACATGGCGGAGGAACAAGACTGCCAATCCCTGGGCAGATGGCAATCGGGGAAGAGCAATGAAATGGGCCATTTTGCTAAAACGGTCCACTACCACCCATATGACTCGGCATCCGGCTGACAGAGGGAGGTCCACCACAAAATCCATGGAGATATGTGACCATCGCCTAAGAGGAACATTCAAGGGCATAAGTTGACCGATAGGCAAAGAACGGGGAACTTTATGCTGTGCACAGACCTGACACGAAAAAACAAACTCTTTAATGTCTTTGGAAAGACCAGGCCACCATACTGAGCGGGAGACTAATTCCAAAGTCTTAGCGATTCCCGGATGCCCAGCAACTTTGCTATCATGAAACTCCGTCAAAACAGTTGCTCTCAAAAACTCAGGGACAAAAAGACGACCAGCAGGAGTATTTCCAGGAGCTTGATGTTGAAGCAGCTTTAACTGGGTAAAAACATCCTGTGTGAGGCCTGCCCGAATGACTGAAGACGGAAGTATGGGAGTAACAGGACTGTTGTCTTGAACTGGAAGAAAACTGCGTGACAGGGCATCTGCTTTAGTATTCTTGGAACCTGGCCTGAAGGTGATAATGAATTTGAAACGAGTAAAAAATAAAGCCCAACGAGCCTGCCGGGCATTCAGTCGTTTAGCTGATTCAATGTATTGAAGATTTTTGTGATCAGTCAAAACTGAAATGGTATGAGTTGCTCCTTCAAGCTAATGCCTCCACTCCTCGAAAGCCCATTTAATAGCCAGCAATTCCCGGTTACCAACATCGTAGTTGGATTCTGCAGATGAGAATTTCCTGGACATAAAGGCACACGGATGTAATTCAAGGGAATCCGGATCCTTCTGAGATAGGATAGCCCCTACTCCAACCTCCGAGGCATCAACCTCAACAATGAAAGGCAATTCTGGGTTGGGATGTCTGAGGACAGGGGCTGAGACAAAGGCTTGTTTCAAGGCCTGAAAAGATAACTCAGCTTCACGTGACCAATTGGTAGGATCTGCTCCCTTCTTAGTCAGTGCCACAATGGGAGCAACTACAGATGTGTCCACTATTACCTTTCTGAAAAAAGTATCATGGCCTGCCGTTCATGGCACGAGATAAGCTTTCCTCTTAAGATATACACGGCAAGCCATGTGTATCTCCTCTGAAATATAGTGCAGTACCACTTTTCAGACAGCAGGTGGCATTTTCAGAAACTGAGCAAGCAGAAAGTCTGATAAAGAGATTCTAGAGGGAGTAGTTCAGACCTGATTCTAGCAGCATTTTATTTGCAAATGGGCAAAACCATGGGGGTCATTCCGAAATGATCGCACGCTAGGTTGTTTTGCAGCGGTGCGATCAGGTCGAAACTGCACATGCGTATGCACCTCAATGCGCATGTGCGTCGTACGGCTACAAAGCGGATCATTGCTGAGCAATGGATTTAACGAAGAATCGATTCGCACAGCAGATCGCAAGGAGATTGACAGGAAGAGGGCATTTGTGGGTGGCAACTGAACGCTTTCTGGGAGTGTTTGGAAAAATGCAGGCGTGTCCAAGCGTTTGCAGGGCAGGTGTCTGACGTCAATTCCGGACACGAACAGGCTAAAGTGTTTGCCCCGAATTTACATCAGACACCCACCCTGCAAACGCATTGACACACCTGCGTTTTTCCAAACACTCCCAGAAAATGGTCAGTTGACATCCACAAATGTTTTCTTCCAGTCAATCTCCTTGAGATTGTCTGTGTGAATGGATTCTTCATTAAATCCATTGCTCAGCAACGATCCACTTTGTACCTGTGCGACGCGCCTGCGTATTGCGGGGCACACACATGCGCAGTTATGTCCTGATCGCAGCTCAGCAAAACAACCTAGCGTGCAATCAGGCCTGCATGACCCCCATGGTTTTGCCCATCTGCTAACAAAATTGCAGCTATGGGGTGTCATTCCGAGTTGATCGTAGCCCTGCAAAATTTTGCAGGGCTACGATCAGGAACAGAGACATGCGGGGGATATGCCCAGCACAGGGCCAGTCCGCCCCGCAGGTCAGTTACGCCCCCCCCCCCTGCAGAAGTGCAAAAGTATTGCACAGCGGCGATGCTTTTGTACTTCAGGAGTAGCTCCCGGCCAGCGCAGCTTTAGCGTGCTGGCCGGGAGCTACTCATTACTACACGGCCCGCAGCGGCTGGTCAGCAGCAGCGATCGGGTCAGAATGACCCCCATGAGCCGTGTGTGCAGGGCAATTTATCGATCATGCACACGGGAATATCAGCTGCCGCAGCTAATTGTGAAGTATTAATATTTTTCCAATACATCTCTCATACTAACTTCCAACATGTACCTGGCTCAATGTTGCCTATATGTTTAAAAAAATCTTTTTCCTTGTGATTGATAATGTGCTGATGAAGAGTTCATACAAACTCCACACAGAGATTCAATATAGAAATTATGATACTAACTAAAAGGCACTATTGATACTTGTCATTTTTTGCAATTGTTTGGTGGTTAAGGTGTGAGTAGAGAGAATTTTTGGTATTTCAATACCACATATATTTCACTGGGATCCGGTCTGAAGATCGACAGTGTCTGCCATACAATTGGGTGCTGCGTCTGTCTGCCACAAATCGGTCCAGCGCTGAGGCTGTGTTGCCATAATAAGTCACTGGGTGCTCTGTCTGCCATACAAGTGGGTGCTGCGTTTGTCTGCCACAAATCAGTCCAGTGCTGGGGCTGTGCTGCCTTAATAAGTCACTGGGTGCTCTGTCTGCCATACAAGTGGGTGCTGCGCCTGTCTGCCACAAATCAGTCCAGTGCTGGGGCTGTGCTCCATAATAAGTCACTGGGTGCTCTGCCTGCCATACAAGCGGGTGAAGAAACATGAGACCCGGGGCCTGAGCAGCCATAAGGCTGCAGCCTGGATGGCTGAGTCCTGGGGGGGAGGCAGCACCGGTCCAATAGACGCTTAGGCTCTACCTACTACTGGAAGCTGCAGATTCAATGCAGACAGCATGGAAGATGGCCCTTTAAAAATGGCAGCTGCCTTCTAGGAGACAGATGCTAGAGGTATTACTAGACCATTACCCAGCGCTACCCAGAATGAGCATGTAACCCCCTGGCACTGAGCATGTAACCCCCTGGCACTAAACATGTAACCCCTATGGCAACAAGCATATGTAACCCCTGGCAACAAGCATATGTAACCCCTGGCAACGAGCATATAACCCCTGGCAACGAGCATGTGACCGGGTCCAACTTCCGGTCAGCAGAATCATGGATGCTGGTGGCTTCTCCTCCCACCTCTAGCCACCAACAGCACCGTGGGCAGCAACATGGACATCTGTATGTGCAGGGTAATTTATCCATCAGTCACACATGAATATTAGCAGCGGCAGCTAATTGTGTAGTATTAATATATCTCCAATACATCTCTCATATTACAGTAACTTCCATATAGGTACCTGGCTCTCTCATCCCAGCAGCCGGGCAAACTTCACACAGATATTTGATATGGAAATTATGATACTAATTAAAAGGCACTATTGATACTTGTCATTTTTTGCAATTGTTTGGTGGTTAAGGTGTGAGTATAGAGAAGCCAATTCTCTCAAAGTATTGTAACGAGGTAATACACCTCTGAGAGATTTTTGGGTATTTCAGTACCGCATACTGCATATTTCACTATAATAATACATTGGATTACTGTATCAAAAAGTTTATGATTACAATTTTTACATGTCGCCATGTCGCTTTGTGAGATGATCTTTTTTAATTGTGAATATTAAAAGTTATATTTTATTAATCATTTTTGACAAGTGTGCCCCAGGACAGACTTAAAGTCTCCTTTTGTCTTTACCTCCTATGTAAAGATTTTCCATTTATACAGTTTATTGTACTATTTTTTCTGGGAGCACCACCAACCAAGTGCCAGGAGTATTTGACCCTTTACAGTGCATGTGCTACTTTGTGAGTAATAGGCCCTACACACTTATAGGCCCTACACACTTGGCGATTTTCTGAAAGATATGAACGATCTCGTTCATAAATGAACGAGATCTCGTTCATATCTTTCAGTGTGGAGACTTAAGCGATGAACGATGCGCGTCCCCGCGCTCGTTCATCGCTGGTCTCCCGTCGGCTGTGCATGCAGGCCAATATGGACGATCTCGTCCATATTTGCCTGCACTTCAATGCAGCCGGGTGACGGGGGGAGTGAAGAAACTTCACTCCCCCCGTCACTGCCCCCCCGCCGCCGGGTTGCCCGTCGGCCGCATCGGCCGTCGGGCAACTCGGCGGCAGATCGCCAAGTGAGTAGGGCCCTTTAAAGATTATCTGTCCAATCTGGCTGATTGGAAAGAAAATCTGGCAACGTCTGGGAGCAAATGACAATCAACCATTTGCTCACAAAATCCAGAAAATAGACAAAAGCTGTTGTTCAGATAAATTGGTTTAATGAAAGAAACTTAACTAATTTGTCTAAAAGACCATTTTTGTCTGTTTTCCAGTATTTGAGAGCAAATGGTCAATTGTCATTTGCTCCCAGACATTACCAGATTTTTGTTTCAACCAGAAAGATTGGACAGATAATCTTTAAGTGTGTAGGGCACTTTAGAGACTGAACAAAAGTCTCAATACAACATCAATTAGCATTAACATAAGGCAGGGGGGAGGGCAAATGGAAACCTAATTATCTGTCTGTCCTGGGACGGTGCACTGGGCCTGATGTACTAAGCTTAAAGTTTATTGAACTATTTTTTCTGGGCTCACCACCAACCAAGTGCCAGGAGTATTTGACCCTTTATTGCCTTTATGTTGGTTTTTTGAATTTCTAACTAATCATAGTGTGAACCACACACAGGTCCTGTGCGGTTTTAAAAACCTCTCTTTTTACCTGTCTAATTAATATGCATGTGACCTGAGCATTGTGTCGCAATAAAGAACACTACAAATACACCATTGTACACTCATTATAATGTGTGGAGTTTGTATATTCTCCCCGTACTTGAGTGGGCTTCCTCCGGGTACTCTGGTTTCCTCCCACAATCCCAAAATATAGTGATAGGTTAATTGGTTCCTAACAAAATTAACCCTTGTGCAAATGTGTGTGTGTACATGTGGTAGGGAATATAGAGTGTAAGCTCCACTGGGGCAGGGACTGATGTGAATGGCTGAATATTCTCTGTAAAGCGCTGTGGAATATGTGTGCACTATATAAATGACTGGTAATAATGTAAGACACATACACCTAGACATCAGGTGAGCGCAGATATCACCACCCCTGAAACTACATAATACTACCATGAGCCTGGACAGCTCATTATATACCGGCTGCTCCCAAATCAGGAAACAACTACTCACAGCAGCAAATGGTCGACATGGAAATGGTTAAAACACACATATGGTCAACACAAGGTTTTGGGAATGTTTTCATATATTTTACTTTTTCCTTCCTTTTCTCTCCATGTCACAAATCATAACCTTTAGTATCCTTGTAGTGAGCAAAGCATTTAATGCACGTCTGAGCACCAAGCATTGGGGGTCATTCTAAGTTGATCACTCGCTGGCCAATTGTAGCAGCCGTGCAAATGCTATGCCGCCGCCCACTGGGGGGTGTATTTTAGCTTAGCAGAAGTGCGAGCGCATGTGCAGCCGAGCTCTGCAAAACCAGTCTGTGCAGTTTCTGAGTAGCTCTAAACCTACTCAGCGCTTGCGATCACTTCAGCCTATTCCTGTCCAGATTTGACATCACACATCCACCCAGCGAACGCCCAGCCACGCCTGCATTTTTTCAGACACGCCTGCGTTTTTCCAAACATTCTCTGAAAACGGTCAGTTGACACTCAGAAACGCCCCCTTCCTGTCAATCTTCTAGCGGGCGCCAGTGCGAAGGAAAACTTTGCTAGAATCTGTGCAAAACCACAAAGGGCTATGTACCCGCACGTCGCGCATGCGCATTGCGGGATATATGCATGCACAGAAATGCAGATTTTAAGCCTGATCGCTGTGCTGCGAACAACGGCAGCTAGCGATCAACTTGGAATGACCCCCTTTATGCAGCTCTGTGTGTTCTCCCCTCCCCCAACAGAATGACAACAATCAGGCACAGTGCACACAGCTCAAGCAAGTCCCATCCCCCACGCTGCCCGATCACAGCAGTGGCAGCTCTGTGTGATAGCAATTACTTTACACAGTCACAGTGCACACAAAATAACTAATATTTTTTAAATGGACGAATGGGAAAGAATTATGCTGCGCTATGTAAGAAACTGTAAATAAATAGTTATGATGCTATATTTCTTAAACTGGAACCAGACTTCAACAGTGATTATGTGGCTGATAGGTACTGTATATCCCAAGTACATAGATGTTCAGTTGTCGCAATGGTGCAGCGATTAAGATCCTGCATGCAGGATAAATCTAGTCAGATCGCCTCTCAGGGCCAGTGTTCACTGGCCCTGACAGATCGCTCAGCACACATCGTTGACACATTGTTGTGCAGCGCTGTGTGCTGAGCAATCTTGCTGAGTGATCTAGCATCGCTCAGATTGCTCAGCACAGTCACCCCATGTGTACTGTGTAGGCCCTTTTATACAGTAGATGCTGTGATGCCCACTCCCTACTCTCCTCTAAGGAATGGCACAGGCTCCCCTCACAGACAAGAGTGCATTTCCTGAGCATTTTACATTATTTGACCAGTTATGAAGGAAGTTGAATCAATTATATTTTTAAATACCATATTTGTTTATTGCAAGGAACAAGAAATGTATAAAAAAACTTTTGATATTGTAGCTGCATAGACTAAAGTTAGAAGCTGAAAACACTTAAATTGGAATTGAATTATTCATTTCAAATCCCAGGCCATCCCCCAGACAGGATATATGCTATCTATACTCTCCAAGGAATCTACTACAAAGGCCTCACACACTGAGGTTTTCACACCTACTGTACACAATTAGGAATTGGACTCTAATGCTATGGCATGATTGCTACTTTCCTGTGTTCAATTGGCCACTCACTGTAGTCTGTAAACAGATCTTTATTAATATGGGGTAATATGCTCTTTATTGTACAGCTCCTTTATGGAGAATGTTTTCTAGCTTGTGTTTTGCTGTGTGGCTGCTAACATTACAATAAACTATAGTCAGATGGAGAGAGAAAGTGAGACAGTCATGTGAGAGAGATAAAGTCTAGGAGAAAGAAAATCAGAGGGTGGGAGACACAGAGACAGCAGATCGCAAGGAGATTGACAGGAAGAGGGCATTTGTGGGTGGCAACTGAACATTTTCTGGGAGTGTTTGGAAAAACACAGACGTGTCCAGGCGTTTGCAGGGCAGGTGACATAAATTCCGGACACGAACAGCCTAAAGTGAATGCCCCGAATTTACGTCAGACACCCGCCCTGCAAATGCATGGACACACCTGCGTTTTACCAAACACTCCCAGAAAACGTTCAGTTGACATCCACAAATGTTTTCTTCCAGTCCATCTCCTTGCGATTGTCTGTGCGAATGGATTCTTCATTAAATCCATTGCTCAGCAACGATCCACTTTGTACCCGTGCGACGCGCCTGCGTATTGCGGGGCACACACACGCGCAGTTATGACCTGATCGCAGCGCAGCGAAAAAACCTAGCGTGCAATCAGGTCTGCATGTCCCCCATGGTTTTGCACATCTGCTAACAAAATTGCGGCTATGGGGGGGGTCATTCTAAGTTTTTAGAATTTTGGGTATTTCAATACCGCATATATTTCACTGGGATCCGGTCTGAAGATCGACAGTGTCTGCCATACAAGTGGGTGCTGCATCTGTCTGCCACAAATCAGTCCTGTGCTTGGGCTGTGCTCCATAATAAGTCACTGGGTGCTCTGCCTGCCATACAAGTGGGTGCTGCATCTGTCTGCCACAAATCAGTCCTGTGCTTGGGCTGTGCTCCATAATAAGTCACTGGGTGCTCTGCCTGCCATACAAGTGGGTGAAGAAACATGAGACCCAGGGCCTGATCAGCCATAAGGCTGCAGCCTGGATGGCTGAGTCCTGGGGCTGGGAGGGGCGCAGCAGCGGCACAATAGATGCTTAGGATCTACATACTACTGGAAGCTGCAGATTCCATGCAGACAGCATGGAAGACGGCCCTTCTAGGAGACAGATGCCAGGAGTATTACTAGACCAGAGGTTCTCAAACTCAGTCATCAGGACCCCACACAGTGCATGTTTTGCAGGTAACCCAGCAGGTGCACAGGTGTATTAATTACTCACCGACACATTTTACAAAGTCCACAGGTGGAGCTAATTATTTCACTTGTGATTCTGTGAGGAGACCTGCAAAACATGCACTGTGTGGGGTACTGAGGACCGAGTTTGAGAACCTGTGCACTAAACCATTACCCAGCGCTACCCAGAATGAGCATGTAACCTCCTGATACTAAGCATGTAACCCCTATCGCAACAAGCATATGTAACCCCTGGCAACGAGCATGTAACCCCTGGCAACGAGCAAGTGACCGGGTCCGACTTCCGGTCAGCAGAATCACAGATGCCGGTGGCTTCTCCTCCCACCTCTAGCCACCAACAGCACCGTGGGCAGCAACATGGACATCAATATGTGCAGGGCAATTTATCCATCAGGCACACGGGAGTATCAGCAGCGGCAGCTAATTGTGAAGTATTAATATATCTCCAATACATGTGGGAGTGCCAGTAGTGTCTTCGGTGCAGAGGTGCAGGTGGTGTAATCAGTGCAGGAGTGCTGGCAGTATCCCCAGCGCAGGGGTGCCAGCAGTGTCAGCAGTCAGGGGTGCCGGCAGTGTGGGAGTGCCGGAAGTGTCCTCGGTGCAGAATTGCTGGCAGTGTCGGCAGTGTAGGAGGTGTCCTCAGTGCAGGAGTGCTGGCAGTATCCCCAGTGCAGTTGTGCCGGCAGTGTCCTCAGTGCAGGAGTGTCGGCAGTGTGGGAGTGCCAGAAGTGTCCTCGGTGCAGGGGTGTCGGCAGTGCCAGCAGTATGCTCAGTGCAGGGGTGCCGGTGACTTACTTACCTGCTGCAATGTTTTCAACCTGTTCGGTCCTAGCTCTGACGTCAAACACTCGCCCTGGACACCTTTGCGTTTCTCTCACCATGCCTGCGTTTTTCTTACCACTCCCCGAAAACGGCTGCAAACGGTGAGTTGCCCAGGAACGCCCTCCACCTGTCAATCTTCGTGCGATTGGTGCTGCGATCGCTTTTTTCGGTCCCAGCGTCGATGGCCATGCATGCACATAGCAGCCGCCGCACATGCGCAGCACGGACCCGATTGCAGCTGTGCGAACGACGACATGCTGCGATCGAGTCGTAATGACCCCCTAAGTCCAGACCTACTTAGAAACTGCACAACATTTTTTACCATAGCAGGCCTGCACAAGCGATTGCAGCTTTGCTATGGGAAAAAAACAACCCTCATAGGTGGAGATTAGATGATTGCACGGGCTGCAAAAAGCAGCTTTGTGCGATCAACTCGTAATGAGGCCCTTTATTTGGAAATATTTTATCATTGCAAAATCTTATATGTTCTTTTACTCTCTAGCACTAAGGTTTTTCTTAACTTATTATTTAATTTCACTTTAGACTTCATTCACCTCTGTGCTATGAGCAACATATAGTAACATCCCCCAGCCAGGATAAAATCTGTACCCCCAAGGAGTCTACTTCAAAGGCCTCTCACACTGTGATTTTCACACCTACACAATTAGCAATTACACTCTAAAGCTGGCCATACATCACAACGACCTGATTACAGTGTCTATTTAACAGCAATGTTGGTGGAAAGCTACGTTACGTGATGCACTGGACACCCAGTGGTGAAACTATGAATTGTCATGAATTGTCACAGCACAACATGATGGCCCAACAACAAAAGGAATTCATGTCATGCCAAATTTACTGCTATGGCACTCTTTTCAGAAAGGTAATAGTGGACACATCTGTAATCCGCCCTTCGAACGCGGCTGCCATGGGCTCAAGCAACCATAGTCTCGCAGGGGATTTCTGATAACACGGGCGAGACAACGGAGTTAGGGCGCCAGGGGTTACTAGGCTATCCAGCTCCCACAACCAGCTTATTTTCCTGTACTCAGATCCCTGCCATAAGATCTCCTTCGGTCTGGAGTACAGGAATCATAACATTATCACCGGCCACAAAAGAAAAGATTTAACTTACAGTAAATTTTTTCACTTTTTAGTTGGGAGATATTTGTCGGCCTTATGAATCCCACCGGTATTGGGCCAAACCCTGGCCAGCTTCTTGTTAGTCAGATTCAGGAACTTACTCAGATGGTTCAGGATCTGTCCCTCCGGGTGAGGTCACAGGAAGATCTGTTACGGACTTCCCCGAGGGTCATTCCTGAACCAAAAATGCATCTGCCTGACCGTTTTTCTGGGGATAGAAAACAGTTTTTTAATTTTAAAGAATCTTGCAAACTGTATTTTCGTTTAAGACCAGTTACCTCAGGTACAGAGGCTCAGCGGGTTGGGATTATTATTTCTCTACTTCAGGGGGATCCTCAGACCTGGGCTTTTGGTTTAAAGACAGACGATCCGGCCTTATCGTCTGTAGACGCCTTTTTAAAATCTTTAGGGCTATTGTATGACGACCCTGATAGAGAGGCGTCCGCAGAAAGTCAGTTGCGTGCTCTTAGACAGGGTAGGAATCCCGCAGAGAATTATTGTACGGAGTTTCGCCGTTAGTCGAACGACTGTGGCTGGAATGACCCAGCCCTGCGCAGTCAGTTTCGCCTCGGCTTATCTGAATCTATAAAAGACAGTCTCCTCCAGTATCCCGCTCCTGAGAACCTCGATAACCTCATGGAGCTATCTATTAAAATAGATCGTCGGCTCAGAGAGCGGAGGGCTGAAAAAGGGGCATCTGTCGGATCCTCTCCCTGGGTTTCTTCCATTCCTGTAGATATAGAGGAGCCTATGCAGATTGGTCTCTCCAAATTGTCTCCGGAAGAAAGAACCAGGAGGCAAAATTATGGTCTGTGTTTATACTGCGGAGGCAGTGGCGGTTCTTGCCACGGGCAAGCAGGACTTTTGCCCGGGGCGCCGCCTTCCGGAGGGCGCTGGCGCCATCCGGAGGGCGCCGCACCGTGGCAAGATCCGCCACTGCTGCCCGCTGTCTCCCCCGTCCGCCTCCGCTGCCGTGCCCGTCCTCTGCGCCGCGCCTCCTGTGAAGGGAACTAGACGCTATGCGTCTAGTTTCCCTTCGTGGAGAGTAACTGCTGAGCGGTGCGCGATGACGTCATCGCGCACCGCACAGCAAAGGTCCTCTCCACGAAGGGAACTAGACGCATAGCGTCTAGTTTCTCTTCGTGGAGAGGACCTTTTGCTGTGCGGTGCGCGATGACGTCATCGCGCACCGCTCAGCATTCAATCGGCGCTTTCAATGTACAGGGGGCGTGACTCGCCACGCCCCCTGTATTAGGCCACGCCCCATTTTCTGCCCGGGGCGCCGAGCGCCCCTGAACCGGCCCTGTGCGGAGATAAGGGACATGTTGCCCGTAGTTGTCCAAACAAGTTGGGAAACTTCCCGACCAAGTGAGTTGTGAGGGGGTTCACTTTGGTCTGCAGCCCATCTCCTCAAATAATTCACTGTTGGTTCCGGCTAAAGTTTCCTATGGCAGCCTCTGTTCCTCGGTCTCTGCTTTTGTGGACAGTGGAGCTGCAGGAAACTTTATGGATTTAACATGGGCCAAGGCCTTAGGTATTCCTCAGCTAACCTTGGGTAGGTGTATCACCATGCATGGTTTAGATGGGAGTCCTTTATCCAATGGGGTTATTTCTCTATGTACACCTCCTGTTTTGCTCTCGGTGGGAGCTCTGCATTCTGAAAAAATTGAGTTTTTCCTTACCCATTGTCCAGCAGTTCCTGTGGTTCTGGGTCATCCTTGGCTGCAATAAAAAGGAGAGAAAATACAAAAAACCCTTGTTTGGGAGCACTCCTTAGTAACGATCAGATTATGAGTAGTGAAAGGAAATAAATTAAAACTTAACCTTTATTTATTTCTTGAAGATAAAAATAAAAATGAATATGATTGTCTATAATAAAGGAGCTTATTAACTAATAAAAAACACTTGTTGACCTTTTTAACATATGAGGTACAAGATGATTGAAAGAGGTGAAAATATCAAGCGACAGTGATATGTTATATATCTGTATATACGTTGAAAGTATATATGGTGGTATGTTATGTATGGATGCCGTGTGTTACCAAACGGTATAAAGGCATCAAGAAAAATCATCACTGAACATGCCCAAAATGTAAGTGTACCTGGTAGCGTGGTTGTGGTGTAAGACTGGAAATTGAGATACCAGAGAGGTAAGAAAAGAAATGGGAGAATAAATCAGAGATTATATTTGGTCATCCTTGGCTGGCCTTTCATAATCCCATCATTGATTGGCAGTCTGGGGAGATACTACAATGGGGTACCATCTGTGATAAAGAATGTATTACGCTTCCTATCCGAGTAGCTGCCGCCAGTTCCGCACATATTCCTGGGGAATACCAGGATTTCGTTGACGTGTTTTCCAAGGGCAATGCGGATATTTTGCCTCCCCATAGGCCTTATGATTGTGCCATTGAGTTAATTCCTGGTGCCACGTTGCCTAAAGGAAGGTTATATGCATTGTCTGGTCCTGAAACTGTGGCCATGAATGAGTATGTGAAAGAAAGCCTTGGGAAAGGGTTTATCAGGCCATCTAAATCCCCTTTAAGTGCAGGTTTCTTCTTCGTAGAGAAGAAGGATGGTTCACTCAGACCCTGCATTGACTTTAGAGCTTTGAATAAAATCTCAGTAAAGAATACTTACCCTCTGCCGCTGATCTCTGTCCTCTTTGATCAGCTACGTTCGGCTGTTATTTTTTCTAAGATTGATCTTAGAGGAGCATATAACCTCATCAGAATCAGGTCAGGGGATGAGTGGAAAACGGCATTTAGTACTCAATCAGGCCACTATGAGTATCTGGTTATGCCATTCGGCCTATCTAACGCTCCGGCAGTTTTCCAGGATCTCATTAATGATGTGCTCCGTGAGTTTCTGGGAAGATTCGTCGTGGTCTATTTAGACGATATTTTGATATATTCTGACTCCGTGGAACAACATGTTACCCAGGTGCGTCAGGTGCTAAAGAGATTACGTGAAAATCACTTATATGCCAAACTGGAGAAGTGTGAATTTCATGTCACGGAAGTATCCTTTTTAGGGTACATTATTTCCCCTCGGGGATTCCGAATGGAACCAAAAAAGCTCCAAGCCATCCTTAGTTGGGCGCAACCCACCAATTTAAAAGCAATTCAGCCCTTTTTAGGGTTTGCAAACTACTATAGAAGATTTATTCACTCTTTCTCTGACCTAGTTGCTCCCATTGTGGCACTTACTAAGAAGGGAGCAGATCCTACCAATTGGTCATGTGAAGCGGAGTTATCTTTTCAGGCCTTAAAACAAGCCTTTGTCTCAGCCCCTGTCCTTAGACATCCCAACCCAGAATTACCTTTCATTGTTGAGGTGGATGCCTCGGAGGTTGGAGTAGGGGCTATCCTTTCTCAAAAGGATCCAGATTCCCTTGAGTTACATCCTTGTGCCTTTATGTCCAGGAAATTCTCATCTGCAGAATCCAACTACGATGTTGGTAACCGGGAATTGCTGGCTATTAAATGGGCTTTCGAGGAGTGGAGACATTGGCTTGAAGGAGCTACCCACACCATTTCAGTTTTGACTGATCACAAAAATCTTCAATACATTGAATCGGCTAAACGACTGAATGCCCGACAGGCTCGTTGGGCTTTATTTTTTACTCGTTTCAAATTCATTATCACCTTCAGACCAGGTTCCAAGAATACCAAGGCAGATGCCCTGTCATGCAGTTTCCTTCCGGTTCAAGACAACAGTCCTGTTACTCCCATACTTCCGCCTTCAGTCATTCAGGCAGGTCTCACACAGGATGTTTTTTCCCAATTAAAGCTGCTTCAACATCAAGCTCCGGGAAATACTCCTGCTGGTCGTCTTTTTGTTCCTGAGTTTTTGAGAGCAACTGTTTTGGCGGAATTTCATGATAGCAAAGTTGCAGGGCATCCGGGAATCGCTAAGACTTTGGAATTAGTATCCCGCTCAGTATGGTGGCCTGGTCTTTCCAAAGACATTAAAGAGTTTGTTTTTTCGTGTCAGGTCTGTGCACAGCATAAAGTTCCCCGTTCTTTGCCTATTGGTCAACTTATGCCCTTGAAAGTTCCTCTTAGGCCATGGTCGCATATCTCCATGGATTTTGTGGTGGATCTCCCTCTGTCAGCCGGATGCCGAGTCATATGGGTGGTAGTGGACCGTTTTAGCAAGATGGCCCATTTTATTGCTCTTCCCCGATTGCCATCTGCCCAGGGATTGGCAGTCTTGTTCCTCCGTCATGTTTTCTGACTCCATGGGTTACCCACTGATATTGTTTCTGACAGGGGTCCACAATTCATTGCGCAATTTTGGAAATCTTTTTGTGCTTCGTTAAATATGAAATTATCATTAACCTCCGGCTATCATCCACAATCCAATGGACAGACTGAGTGAGTTAACCAATCTCTAAAACAATATTTGCGTTTGTACTCGGCCAAACTCCAAAATGACTGGTCTGAGTTTCTTCCATTGGCGGAGTTTGCTTATAATAATGCCTGTCATTCCTCCACCAATGTGTCTCCATTTTTTGCAGTTTTTGGTTTCCACCCCAGAGCTAATTCATTTTTTCAACATTCCTCTGTCTCCTCTCTGGCCCTGACCTCTCATCTTAAACTTATTTGGAAAAAAGTGCACCTGGCTCTCAGAAAAGCAGCTTTCCGGGAAAAGAAATTTTCTGACAGGCTCCGGCGGCCGTGCACTTTTAAAGTAGGAGACAGGGTGTGGTTGTCGACTCGCAACATCAAACTTCGACAAACCTCAGCCAGATTGGGTCCTAGATTTATTGGACCATTTCTCATTATCAAAAAAGTCAATCCAGTTGCTTTCCGGTTACATTTACCAAAAACTTTACGGATCGGAAATACCTTCCATTGCTCATTGCTTAAACCATATGTTTCGTCCAGCAGATTTCCTCGTAAAAAATCTCAGGGGAGATCACCAGTTAATGTACAGGGTCAGCAAGAGTTCTTGGTTGAGAAGGTTCTCGATTCCAAGTTGTCCCGGGGTCGGCTTTATTTTTTGGTGCATTGGAGAGGTTATGGGCCAGAGGAAATGTCGTGGGTCCTGGATGAAGACCTTCATGCCCCAAAGCTCAAAAGGGCATTTTTTCGTGAATTTCCTCGGAAACCTGGCTTTAGGGGTTCCTTGACCCCTCCTCAAGGGGGGGGTACTGTTAGGCGCCGGGGTCCGCTCGGCCGTGCGGCCCGGCGCCTAGCAACCAGGGACGCCGTGCGCGTTCAGCCGCCGGCTCCCTGGCAACGCTAAGACGCCGGGCGCACGGAGCCGCCTCTGACCTTAGCAACGGGGACGCCACGTGCAGCCGCGTTCCCCGTTGCTGGGTCTATTCTCATTACCCTGATTATGTGCTGGCCGTGCAGCATGCAAGCTGCACGGCATTTCTATTTGATTGTCCTGTCTGGATCTTGATTGGAGGGTGCCTGAATAAAGGCACCCTCAGGACTTCCTACAGACGCCGGTGATAGCTTCCTGTTTGCCTGTGTCTGCTGCAGAGAGTTCCCAGTCCCGGTCTATTCGGTTGTTCCTGTCCTCAGAGATCCTGTACTCGGAAGTTACCATCTGTTCCTGAGTCTGACCGAGCACCTTTAAACATCTGGTGGTGTTCGTGAGTCGCGGCGCAGCCGTGTGTTGCGGCTTGTCCGCTTCTGTTTATTATTTTGTTTTATTGTGTTATGGAGCTTTGCGGAGGATTCCGCTTCCACAGATCCACTCTGGTGTCCAGCGGTGCCGGATAGGAGTGTCGGATCAGTGGATCTTTGGTTGTCCTTTTCCCTGGCGGCTAGTCCGCACATACCTTTTGATTTGGTTAGTTAGCTTGTAACCCCTGGCCTGGTTGCTTAGTCAGAGGGCCCCTTGTTATCACCCTGTCTCGGACTTCCCCTTGTCTCCCATTAAGACCTGCGGGGGCATCGGGGTTGGGCAGACATAATCCGCCCTTCGAACGCGGCTGCCATGGGCTCAAGCAACCATAGACTCGCAGGGGATTTCTGATAACACGGGCGAGACAACGGAGTTAGGGCGCCAGGGGTTACTAGGCTCTCCAGCTCCCACAACCAGCTTATTTTCCTGTACTCAGATCCCTGCCATAAGATCTCCTTCGGTCTGGAGTACAGGAATCATAGCACATACATCAGAAGACTTAAGCCCCTCTTATACTCCTGCTCTCCCCTTCACATCATGTCACTGTGTTACCAGCCAGAGATCTGAACAGTCTCCTCCCCACACTCTTTGGTGTATCTCATACATCAGGATCCTTCAACCCCTATTATACTCCTACTCTCCCCTTCACATAATGTCACTGTGTGTCACCAGCCCAGAGATCTGACCAGTCTCCTCCCCACATTCTCTGGTATATCTCATACATCAGGAGCCATCAGCCCCTATTATACTCCTGCTCTCCCCCTCACATCATGTCACTGTGTGTTACCAGCCCAGAGATCTGACCAGTCTCCTCCCCACACTCTCTGGCATATCTCATACATCAGGAGCCTTCAGCCCCTATTATACTCCTGCTCTCCCCCTCACATCATGTCACTGTGTGTTACCAGCCCAGAGATCTGACCAGTCTCTTCCCCACACTCTCTGGTGTATCTCGTACATCAGGAGCCATCAGCCCCTATTATACTCCTGCTCTCCCCCTTCACATCATGTCACTGTGTGTTAGCAGCCCAGAGATCTGACCAGTCTCCTCCCCACACTCTCTGGTATATCTCATACATCAGGAGCCATCAGCCCATATTAATCCCATAGTCTTCTTATCATGTCACTGAGGTCAGGCAGGATTTGTTTTCTGTAACTAACATGGTGTTGAGTCTCGGCAATAAGAAGGCAAGCTGAGAACTGAACTCTCTGCCCTAGAACGCCAGTCTCCTTTTTCGAGTAGGCCGTGACATTGGTCTTCAGCACACGGATGAGTAATGCATATTAGGAGGTCACTGGATTCAGTGGACCATGCTTTAATTAAGAATTGGAACCTCCTAATAGTTCTTATTTTCTAAAGCAGAGTAATGGGAAGTGTATGTGACAGGATGGTCTTCATTCCTTAATATAGGTACTCCATTCCTAGTATGTCTGCAAGTAGAGACCTCATAGATAGAAAAGTTCATCCTTCATGAGCAAACAGATTGATTATGGGGAGTGATATTCTGTACAGATGTCCTGGAGAAGGTATCCAGACAATCCCTGTTATACAGAGTGGAGATCATGTAAAGAGGGATCGACACCTTGATAGAAGAATGGTCTGGTTACGCTCCTTGGCTAGAGGATCGGTCCAGTTACGTCTCTTGGCTAGAGGATCGGTCCAGTTACGTCCCTTGGCTAGAGGATCGGTCCGGTTTTGCCCCTGGGCTTGAGGATCGTTCCGGTTTTGCCCCTGGGCTAGAGAATCGGTCCGGTTTTGCCCCTGGCTAGAGGAACGGACCTGTTTTGCTCCTGGCTAGAGGAACGATCCGATCAGGCTCCTGGGCAGCAGGTGATCACTAAAAAAGCCTAGTTAATCTCCCATTTATAGCGGATCTTTCGTCTGGAGAAAAATTAAATGATACTAAAATTCTCTGGTGAAAATGTCTGTGTATCTTCATTCTCTATAACGTCCGCAATTTAAAGACCTAAGAAACTGTAGGTTAGTATGACAGTACAACAGGAGATTACGTAGAAAGCCCTTTCGAAACAAGTGTGTCGATCCATCAGTGCATTCGGTTGTTGGGGAAAATGGTGGCGGCCTACGAGGCCATACAGTTTGGCAGGTTCCATGCCAGAGTTTTCCAGTAGGACCTGTTGGACAAGTGGTCGGGTTCCCACCTACACATGCACCGAAAGATAATCCTGTCGTCAAAAGCTAGGATTTCACTAGCTGTGGTGGTTACACAGCTCTCACCTACTGGAGGTACGCAGATTCGGGATTCAGGACTGGCTCCTGGTGACCACGAATGCAAGTCTCCGAGGCTGGGGAGCTGTCACTCAGGGAGAAAGCTTCCAAGGGAAATGGTATAGTCAGGAAGCCTACCTTCACATAAACGTGCTGGAATTGAGAGCCATTTACAACGGCTTTCAACAAGCGGTACATCTTCAAGATCATCCCATGCAGATCCAGTCGGACAATGTAACAGCAGTCGCGTACATAAACAGGCAGGGTGTAATGAAAAGCAGAGCGGCAATGACAGAGGTGACGAAGATCCTCCTCTGGACAGAAAGACATCTAAAGGCTCTGTCAGCAATTTTCATTCCGGGAGTAGACAACTGGGAAGCAGACTTCCTCAGCAGACATGATCTCCATCCAGGAGAGTGGGGCCTCCACCAAGAAGTCTTCGCAGAGGTGACAAGTCTTTGGGGAGTTCCTCAAGTAGACATGATGGCATCTCGTCTCAACAAGAAGCTTCAGAGATATTGTTCCAGGTCGAGAGAACCTCAAGCATTAGCGGTGGATGCGCTAGTGGCCGAGTGGGTTTTCCGGTCAGTGTATGTCTTCCCTTCACTTCCGCTGATCCCAAAAGGGCTCAGGATCATTAGAAGAACATGAGTTTGAGCAATCTTCATTGCCCCAGACTGGCCAAGGAGGGCTTGGTGCCCAGATCTTCAGGAGTAGCTCATAGAAGATCCTCTTCGCGAGGACCTGTTACAGCAGGGGCCGTGCGTGTATCAAGACTTACCGCGGCTACGTTTGACGGCATGGCTGTTGAGCGGCGAATCCTAGCCCGAAAGGGTATTCCCAAGGAAGTCATCCCCACTCTTATTCAGGCCAGGAAAGGAGTAACGTTGAAACATTACCACCGTATTTGGAGAAAATATGTATCTTGGTGTGAATCCAAGATGGCTCCTACGGAAGAGTTTCAGTTGGGACGTTTTCTCCATTTTCTGCAGGCTGGTGTGGAGGCGGGCCTCCGAATGCGATCAATCAAGGTCCAGATTTCGGCCTTGTCAGTGTTCTTCCAAAAACAATTGGCCTCTCTTCCAGAGGTTCAGACCTTCGTGAAAGGGGTTCTGCACATCCAGCCTCCATTTGTGCCTCCAGTGGCACCATGGGACCTTAATGTGGTGTTGCAGTTCCTTCAATGGGATTGGTTTTAGCCTCTACAAGAGATAGAGTAGAAGTTTCTAATTTGGAAAGTGGTGATGCTTTTGGCATTGGCATCCGCACGGCGGGTGTCTGAATTGGGGGCCTTATCTCACAAGAGCCCTTACCTGATCTTCCATGAAGATAGGGCAGAGTTGAGAACTCGTCAACATTTTCTTCCAAAGGTGGTTTGATCTTTCCACATAAACCAACCTATTGTGGTGCCAGTAATTCCTGACACATTCACTGAGTCAAAGTATCTAGATGTGGTTAGGGCTCTGAAGATTTATGTCGCTAGAAAAGCTAGAAAACGGAAAACAGAGTCTTTGTTTGTCCTGTATGCTCCCAACAAAATTGGGTGTCCTGCTTCCAAGCAGACTATTGCACGCTGGATCAGAGGTACGATTCACCAAGCTCATTCTACGGCTGGATTGCCGTTACCGAAGTCAGTGAAGGCCCATTCTACTAGGAAGGTGGGCTCCTCCTGGGCGGCTGACCGGGGGGGTCTCGGCATTGCAACTTGCAACTGTCGAGCAGCTACTTGGTCAGGGTCAAACACATTTTCTAAATTCTACAAGTTTGACACCTTGGCCGATGAAGACCTCAAGTTCGGTCAATCGGTGCTGCAGGGTCATCCGCCCTCTCCCACCCGTACTGGAGCTTTGGTATAAACCCCATGGTCATGAAGTGGACCCCAGCATCCTCTAGGATGTATGAGAAAACAGGATTTCAGCTGCGGGGTACACTGGGCTCCACAAGGATTTGACAATGGGGTGTAGAGTAGGCTCTTGATCCGAGGCACCAACAGGCTCAAAGCTTTGACTGTTCCCAGTATGCACAGCGCCGCCTCCTATATCACCGCACCTCCCATATCACCGCGCCTCCCTGCACATGAGCTCAGTTTTGTAAGTTGGTGCTGCAGTAAGCAGGCACTTAACAGAGGGGCTGCTCCAAGCAGCCCTGAGAAAAGCTTTTTATGAAGTAAAAAGTGAAGACTTCAATGGCAGCAGCGGTGGTAAATGTCTTGTGACATTCTCTGCTGCAGCTCCAGCTCTCCCTAGCGGTGCTGTACACTCCCGAGCCCTGGTTGCCGGGTACCCACAGCGGAGGCTCCAGGTTTCTTCACGTTAGACACACACGGCTGGGGCTCTCCAGGATTGTGTGGCCGCGCTTCGGGAGGTGGTAAGTGGGTCCCGCTTGCGGGACTCTGTCTTTATCGCGATCCGGCGCGGTCAGTGGGAGGCGGGCCGCGCACGCTGGTGGTGGACACTTTGGCAGTACAGGCAATCCCACTAGATCACCAGGGCATGGGCGCAGGTTACGTTTTCTCTCTAAACCGGTTTTTATAGCGCCCACAGTACCCGGTGGTTTTGCCAGCAGAGGGGATATGGCTTAGACCTGAAGGCCCTCCCCCAGCCCCAGGGCGCCATTTCCAGCAAGTGTTCCCGCCCTGGAGCTGCATCTCTGTCTTTTCCTCACTCCCTGTCAGTGTCTGCGGCGCCATTATCTCTCAGCTCACTGTTCCTGGGACTGCTTGGGCAAATCCTCCTATGTAAAGCCACCTGGTTGTCAGCGCTGTGACTTTACATGACACTTAAGTATTCTACCTGCCTTTTTAGACAGTGATAGTTAAGAAAGAGTGCATTTAGTCAGGGGTTTTATAGTACAATTACCCTGTGATATACAGTTCTTACTGTGTAGTGTTATATCTATTGACTATTTAGCAATATAAACTAGTCCAGTGCAGTATTATTGTCCGTAATAACCTCTGCATTGTACAAACTGTGACTTTCTCTGGCTGGGTCCACAGGATAACATTGGGATATGGTTGAGGGACAGCGGAAATGGCACCAACACGGTCACAATCTTTCTGGCCTCCCAGGATGCATCGGGGCCTTCACCATATAGTCCCGCCCACTGACTCAGTCAGATCAGTTTTTTGCTTGGTGCGGCAGGAAGCCGCATGGTCACAGCTTCTGTGAGAATAGCCTCAAGCTTTTATTAATTCATTTTTATAGACTTACTATGTTTTTTTGAGCGACTTTTGTTAATAGCGTCTTAAACGCATGCTAGAAAGAGTCGCTCCAACAACTCCTCACCGGGTCGCAACAACGCTTACCTTCGGGTATTAGTGCTGTCTCGACGGGCGTCTGTGTCGGATGTTCTAGCAGGTCCAGCAGACGTAACCAGGCTGTGGCCGGAGCATGGGGAGACGGTGAGTCTATGGACTTTCTCTTACTAGCGGGGTCAGGACACAGCTTCACTGCACTGGAGGAGACTACAAATAGTGTGTTGATGCGCCGAACATCTTGAGTGCGACAGCGCTACGCTCTAGGGATCATAGGCGCCAGGTCTAGGTAGAGGCCGCAATCCTTAGGGTTTAAGTCAACAGGGGGATTCAGACGCTCTCCTGGCCGCCCCTCCTCCGAGTTCATGACCAGTTTCCACGTGTCTCTCGTTTCATGAACTGAATGACCTCACTTCCGGCTCAGACTCTACCACGAGGGTACTCGGTCGCAGCTTAGATGCTGCGGTTGTGTACACTAGAGATCCCGCTTAGAGTTAGTCGCAGGCCTTAGCGTCTGCATACACGTGGAAGTCGCTGAGCGTCCGTGTCCGCAGCAGCGACTGTGTCAGTTATCATGAGCGGCAGTGTACACCAGTAGCGTCTGAATCCAATCAGCGTCTTGCGAGCGCATTTGCTTGGATACGGAAGTGTGGTGAGTCTCCCTGTATCCCGCTCTCTGGAGGCAGGGTATACAGTACTAAAAATTCTCTCTACTTCTTAGTATGCATTGTTAATTTTTAGTACCTATTGCATATGAGACCTGTATATTACTGTGTTTTCTGCATGTTATGTTGGAAAATAACCAGTTAAAAACAGAAGTACAATTTTCCTACTTATGTATAAGTTATTATGGAGGTTGTATTCTCATATGGCAATGTCTAATGCTTTAACATGTGACTGACTGCTAGTATGTGTGCTGACTTTTCTGTGTAATGTCAGTCCTGTTCTGACCCTCAAATCAGGTGCACTGTGGTCAGATTGATCTCACCTCTATATACTGACATATAGGGTGATTTTCAGTCACAAATTGTGTAGTCATTAACAGGTTAATACCATGTCTGTGAGCGGCAAAAGTGATGAGGAGAATTTATCAGGCACTCCTACATCCCTATCATGCTTATCTTGTAAGACAGGGTTAATTGATGTGGATCAATTAGTTACTTATGAGGGCTTGTGTGCAAACGGTTTTGCTTTTCAGCAAAGTAAAAAACATGAGTTAGTTCAACCACCAACAGAACCACCATGGAATATGTTCGCAAAGACACTATCTTCAATAGCAGACAGGTTAGCTCCGGTAGCACCACCTCAAGGGTTAGGTTACACTATGAGCCCATACATGCAGCTCCTTTCCTATGGCTTGGTTCCAGTAGCCTCTACAAGCAACCAAGGGACAGGTAAGACTAAGACAGATGCGTCTATGTGGCAGACTACATAAGATGATACAACAGATGATGATACAGTATATTCAAATACTCCGTATGATGATCAGTCGCAGAGTTTTAGTTCAGAGGATGTAGCTGAACTTACTGATGCTGTGAAGGCTGTTCTCTCTTTGGAAGAGCCAGCTAAAACAGTGTTAAAATCTAAAGCACCTGTGTTTAAACTAACAAAATCAGTGAAAACTGAATTCCCAGCGTCAGATGAACTGACAGAAATCATGGAGAGTCTTGGGCGACGCCCAGTAAGAAATATAAGATTCCGAATAGATGGAATTCTTATTATCCATTTCCAGCTGCGGATTGTTCGAAAAGAGAAGTTCCTCCAAAAGTAGATGCACATGTTCTGCGATTGTGCATAAATCTGCTTTACCACTGTCATCTACCTCGCTAAATGATGTCACAGACAGAAGGGTAGATAGGTTTTTGAAAAATTTATTTTCTCTAGTAGGAGCAGTGGTAAGACCTGCCATGGCTTCGGCCTGGGTAGCAAAGGCAATGGGCGAATGGATAGAGGAACTAGAAATGACATCTCTTCTCCTACTTCGGAGCAAGAGTACCTTTTAAGCCGTTTGAGACAATCTGCCCAATACTTAGAACAAGCAGCAATTGATATGGGTACAGTTGCTTCTAAAGCTTCAGCCTTGACAGTAGCCGCTCGCAGAGCAGTTTGGCTACGTACCTGGAAAGCAGATGCGGAATCCAAGAAAGAATTGGAAGCATTGCCTTTCGTTGGTAATATATTGTTTGGGAAACCATTTTCTGATATCCTAAAATCAGAGGCTGAATCAAAGAAGGTCAGATTTCCAGCTACTTATAACCCTAAGTCCAAGGGTTTAAAGTTTTGCTCATTTCGTTGGCAAAGTAAAGCGAAAGCTAAAGAGGAGTCTAAGCAACCCCAGTTCAAAACCAGGGGTAGGAAGCAGTGGGCGGGCAAAAAGCCAGCTTCCAAGCCTGAACAGAAACCATCAGCCTGAAGAGACGGGCCTCCGCCTGGAGGATTCCAGGGTTGGGGGCCGACTCCTTCATTTTGCACACATATGGCAACAGTCAACAACAGATGCTTGGGTGCAGAAGGTGGTATCTCAGGGGTATGGGTTCCCATTCAGGAGGCAGCCTCCTCAAAGATTTTTTTGCACCAGCCCGTCTCGTATAGAGTCGAAGGCCAATGCACTGCAAGAAGCAGTCCAAAAATTACTGCAGTCTGGTGTGATTGTCCCAGTACCTCCATCACAAAGGGGACAGGGGTTTTACTCCAATCTATTTCTGATCCAGAAGCCAAATGGGTCATATAGACCAATTCTCAATTTAAAAATGTTAAACAAATACATTTGGATCCCGAAGTTCCACATGGAGACGTTGCGCTCCATAATGTTGGCCATGGAACTGGGAGATTACATGGTATCTCTGGGTGTACGGGATGCTTAGCTACATGTGCCTATAGCACTGTCTCATCAGTGTTACCTCAGGTTTGCCATCCTCCAGGAACATTTTCAGTCCCAAGCTCTGCCCTTCAGGCTAGCAACAGCACCCAGGGTGTTTACCAAGATCATGGTGGTTATGGCAGCTTGTCTGCGCAAACAGGGGATAAGAATATTCCCATGCCTCAACAACCTGTTAATCTTAGCACATTTGCAAAATTTACTTTTGAGCCATCTTCAACAGACAATAGTTTGTCTACAGAGACTTGGGTGGCTCATAAATTGGGAAAAGTCATCTCTGAATCCATTACAGCGGATGGTTCATTTGAGGGCCATATTGGATTCAGACCTACAGAGAGTTTTCCTACCAGAGAAAAAGATGGTCAAGGTGCAGGTCATGACTCAGGAAGCGTTGCACACCCAGACAATATCAGTCCATGCATCAATGCGACTGTTGGGTCTGATGGTATCAACCTTCGACATGGTGGAATATGCGCAATTCCACTCCAGACCATTAGAGCACCTTATTCTGACCAAATGGAACGGAAATCATCAGACGATAAAAAAGCAGATGATAACGTTTCCAGTAAATGTAAAAAGGTCTCTAGCGTGGTGGCTACAGACAGACCATTTAAACAAGGGGAGACCCTTTTGGATAAAAGAGTGGCAAGTCCTGACAACAGATGCCAGACAATGCGACAGCAGTTGCGTACCTCAATCATCAAGGAGGAACTCACAGCAAAAGATTGATGGAGGAAGTAACTCCCATTCTAAGATGAGCAGAACTCAATCTCCCAGCATTGTCAGCAGTGTTTGTCCCAGGTGTACTGAACTGGGAAGCGGATTTTCTCAGTCGACACATCATTCAGGAAACCGAATGAGCATTACACCCAGAAGTGTTTCAGACAATAGCGAACAGATGGGGTCTACCATAGATAGACCTCATGGCGTCTCGTCTAAACAACAAAGTTCTGAAGTACGGATCAAGAACCAAGGATCCCGGAGCGGTCCTTGTAGACGCACTGTCAGTAGAATGGAAATTTCATCTGGCATATCTGTTCCCTCCAATATCTCTGTTACCCAGAGTAGTGAGAAAAATAAAGCAAGCAAAGGGAGCAATAATTCTAATAGCTCCAGCTTGGCTAAGAAGGCATTGGTACACAGATCTACTGAGAATGTCCGTGGAAGCACCAATACTGCTCCCTCAACGTCCAGATCTGCTAATGCAGGGTCCTTGTTGTCACAGTCATCTGGATCGTCTATCTTTGACGGCGTGGCTGTTGAAACCTCTATCCTAAAAGCTAGAGGATTTTTTAAACAAGTAATCCAAACTATGCTCCGAGCAAGAAAGCCTTCTTCAGCTCGTGTATATTAGAATATGGCAAGCCTATATTCATTGGTGTACTGAAAAAAGTTTGAATCCGAGATCTTTTAAAGTATCCAGGATTTTGGATTTCCTTCAAGCAGGATTGGATAAAGGTTTGAAAGTAGCTTCCTTGAGAGTTCAAGTATCAGCGTTAACTGTATGGTTTCAGCGAAAGATTGATGATTTACAGGATGTACATACTTTCTTTCAGGGAGTGGTACATATTCAACCTTCATTTGTTCCTCCTGCAGCTCCCTGGGATTTGAATTTAGTTTTTGAATTCCTCCAGGGACCTCCGTTTGAACCACTTAAGAGAGCAGATCTTAAATGGTTAACGGCTAAAGTACTTTTTCTATTGGCAATGGCGTCAGCCAGAAGAGAGTCAGATTTAGGAGCATTATCATGTAAGTCTCCTTTCCTAAGTTTTTTTACAGACAGAGCAGTTCTCAGAACTAGATCTGGTTATCTTCCGAAGGTGGTGTCAAAGTTTCACCTTAATAAAGAGATTGTAGTCCCAGCTTTTCAGGTATCGGGACTTTCTGCGGGAGAAGCGTCGCTGGATGTAGTCCGAGCTTTAAGAATCTACATAGATCGTACTAGTGCCATCAGAAAAACAGATTCTCTCTTCATCCTCTACAGATTTCATAGAAGAGGATGGCCTGCTAGTAAATCGTAGTGATGAGCGGGTTCGGTTTTACTCGGTTCTTAAAACGGCATCTTATTGGCTATCCAAAACACGTGACATCGGTGAGCCAATAAGATGCCGTTTTGAGAACCGAGTAAAACCGAACCCGCTCATCACTAGTAAACAGACGCTCGCAAGATGGCTCCGAATGGTAATATCAGAAGCTTATTCTCATGCAGATCTCCCTACTCCGGCTAATGTCTCTGCTCACTCTACACGTAAGGTAGGTCCTTCATGGGCAGCACAACAGGGTGCTTCAGCAGAACAGATTTGTAAGGCAGCCACATGGTCTTCCATAAACACATTCATCAAACAATATGCCTTGGATACTTTTGCCTCTCATGACGCAGACTTCGGGCGAAAGGTCCTCCTGTGTAATCAGTAGTGTCCCAACCACTAAAACTGGCTTTGGGAATCCCAATGTTATCCTGTGGATAACCTGTGGACCCAGCCTGAGAAATAGACATTATGGTAAGAACTTACCGTGGATAACGTACTTTCTTTTATCAGCAGGTATCCACAGGGATCCCACCCTGACGCACCTGATTTGAGGATCTTAACAATCATTAAACCTCTTCCCTCTTGTATGGAAGGGTGTGCATGTGTGTTCTTATCGCCTAAATAGGTTTCTACCTGATGCTCCTGCCTAATCGCTGTGGAAAGAACTGATTTGCCTGAGTGAGTGGGCGGGATTATACGGTGAAGTCCCGATGCATCCTGGGAGGCCAGAAAGCTTGTGACTGTTTGGTGCCATTTCCGCTGTCGCTCCGGCATATCCCAATGTTATCCTGTGGATACCTGTGGACATAAGAGAAATTACGTTATCAACGGTAAGTTCTTACCATAACGTCTATTTCTCATACGTCCTAGAGGATGCTGGGGTCATCATAGAAACATGGGGTTATACCAAAGCTCTAGAACGAGCAGGAGAGTGCGGATGACTCTGCAGCACCGATTGAACAACTGAAGGTCTTCATCGGCCAAGGTGTCAAACTTGTAGAACTTTGCAAATGTGTTTGACTCAGACCAAGTAGCTGTTCGGCAAAGTTGCAATGCCGAGACCCCCCGGGCAGCCACCCAGGACAAGCCCATCTTTCTAGTAGAATGGGCTTTCACCGATTCCGGTAACGGCAATCCAGCCGTGGAATGAGCATGCTGAATCGTGTTACAGATCCAGCGTGCAATGGTCTGCTTGGAAGCAGGACACCCAACCTTGTTGGGAGCATACAGGACAAACAGAGCCTCTGTTTTCCTAATCTGAGCCGTTCTGGCGAAATAAATCTTCAAAGCTCTGACCACATCCAGAGATTTTGACTCAGCGAAGGCGTCCGTAGCCACAAGCACCACAATAGGTTAGTTCATGTGGAAAGAGGAAACCACTTTCGGTAGAAATTGTTGACGTGTCCTCAATTCAGCTCTATCTTCATGGAAGATCATATAAGGGCCCTTGTGAGACAAGGCCGCTAACTCAGACACCCGCCTTGCAGATGCCAAGGCCAACAGGATGACCACTTTCCAAGTGAGGAATTTCAACTCCACCTTCCGTAAAGGTTCAAACCAATGCGATTGAAGGAACTGCAACACCACATTAAGATCCCATGGTGCCACTGGAGGCACAAATGGAGGTTGGATGTGCAACATTCCTTTTACGAAAGTCTGAACTTCTGGAAGGGAGGCCAATTGTTTCTGAAATAAAACCGATAAGGCCGAAATCTGTTCCTTAATTGAGCCCAATTTTAGGCCCGCATCCACACCTGCTTGTAGAAAATGGGGAAAATGTCCTAGTCGAAACTCTTCCGTCGGAGCATCCTAACATATTTTCTCCAAATACGGTGGTAATGTTTAGACGTTACCTTTTCTGGCATGAATAAGTGTGGGAATGACTTCACTGGGAATACCCTTACGGGCTAGGATTTTGCGCTCAACCGCCATGCCGTCAAACGTAGCCGCGGTAAGTCCTGATACACGCACGGCCCCTGTTGTAACAGGCCCTTAACTCCAGAACATTTATGTGGAAAAAAGTTTCCTGACTTGACCATCTTCCTTGGAAGTTTTCTCCCATTGTGACTGCCCCCTAGCCTCGGAGGCTTGCATCCGTGGTCACTAGGATTCAGTCCTGTATCCCGAACCTGCGCCCCTCTAGGAGGTGAGAGCTGTGCAGCCACCACAGGAGTGATATCCTGGTCTTGGAAGACAGGATTATCCTCCGGTGTAGGTGGGACCTGGACCACTTGTCCAACAGGTCCCACTGGAACACTCTGCATGGAACCTGCCAAACTGAATGGCCTCGTAGGCCGCAACCATCTTCCCCAGCAACCGAATGCATTAATGGATTGACATTCTTGCTGGTTTCAGAATTAGTTTGACCAGACTCTGAAGTTCCAGAGCCTTGTCCACTGGAAGAAAGACTCTCTGTAGTTCTGTGTCCAATATTCCCAAAAACGACAACTGCGTCATCGGAATCAACTGTGATTTTGGCAAATTTAGGAGCCAACCATGTTGCTGAAGAACTGTCAGGGAGAGTGCAACGTTTTGCACCAACTGGTCCCTGGATCTCGCCTTTATCAGGAGATCGTCTAAGTATGGGGTAATCGTGACTCCTTGCTTGCGAAGGAGAACCATCATCTCCGCCATCACTTTCGTGAAAATCCTCGGAGCCGTGGACAGACCAAACGGCAATGTCTGAAATTGGTAATGACAATCCTGAATTGCAAACCTCAGGTAAGCCTGATGCGGAGGATAAATGGGAACATGTAAATAGGCATGTTTTATGTCCACCGACACCATAAAATCCCCTTCCTCCAGACTGGAGATCACTGCTCGGAGAGACTCCATCTTCAATTTGAATTTCTTTAGGTAGAAATTTAGGGATTTCAGGTTTAGGATTGGTCTGACCAAACCGTCCGGCTTCGGGACCACAAACAGGCTCGAATAAAAGCCTACTCCCTGTTGTGACAGGGGAACCCTGACGATAACTTGATTTTGACACAACTTTTGTATTGCGTCGCAAACTACCTCCCTGTCCGGAAGAGAAGCTGGTAAGGCCGATTTGAAAAAACGTCGAGGGGGAACGTCTTGAAACTCCAGCTTCTACCCTTGGGATACTATTTGTAAAACCCATGGGTCTAGGTCTGAACGAACCCAAAACTGACTGAAGAGTTTGAGACGTGCCCCCACCGGTGCGGACTCCCGCATATGAGCCCCAACGTCATGCGGTTGAATTAGCAGAAGCCTGGGAGGACTTCTGCTCCTGGGAGCCTGACAAGGCTGGTGATCATTTACCTCTTCCCCTTCCTCTAGTAGCAAGGAAGGAAGAACCTCGGCCCTTCCTGTATTTATTGGGCCGAAAGGATTGCATCTGATAATGGTACGTTTTCTTTTGTTGTGGAGGAACATAAGGTAAAAAGCATGACTTACCCGCGGTAAATTATCAAGGCCGTCACCAAATAAAGCCTTACCTTTATATGGTAGAGATTCCATACTTTTCTTGGAATCGGCATCAGCATTCCATTGGTGTATCCACAACGCTCGTCTAGCTAAGACTGCCGTGGCATTGGCCTTAGATCCCAAAAGACCAATATCTCTCGCAGCTTCCTTAAGGTAGGCTGCAGAGTCCTTGATATAACCCAGCATCATGAGTATCTACATCAGAAGACAAGTTGTCTGCCCACTTTTCGATAGCACTACTTACCCACGCAGACGCAATGACAGGTCTGAGTAGCGTACCTGTGGTCGCATAAATGGACTTTAACGTAGTTTCTTGTTTACGATCCGCAGGATCCTTAAGGGCCGCCGTGGCAAGTGACGGAAGAGCCACCTTTTTAGACAAACGTGACCGGGCCTTGTCCACGGTGGGGGGTGACTCCCACTTTTCCCTATCCGCCGAGGGAAACGGATAAGCTACCGTAATTCTTTTTGGAATCTCAAACTTTTTGTCAGGAGCTTCACAGAGGTTTTCAAATGGAGTGTTCAGTTCATGAGAGGGAGGAAACGTTATCTCAGGTTTCCTTTCCTTATACATACAGACCCTTTTATCAGAGACAGTCGGGTCCTCGGTGATATGTAATTCCCCTTTAACAGCCACAATCATGTACTGAATGCTTTTTGCCAATTTTGGGTCTAATCTGGAATCGCTATAGTCGACACTGGAATCAGTGTCCGTGTCGATATCAGTGTCTGCCAATTGGGCCAGTGTACGTTTCTGTGACCCTGAGGGGACCTGACTTTGCAGTAACATATCTTCTGCAGATTTCTTCCATGCCTGTGTCTGAGACTCAGACTTATCTAGCCTCTTACTAATAAGAGCCACATTAGCATTCAAGGTGTTCAACACATTTATCCAATCCGACGTCGCCGGTGCCGACAGGGTCACCCCCGCAGCCGTTTGTGCCTCCTCTTGGGAAGAGCCTTCAGCCTCAGACATGTCGACACATGTGCACCAAACACTCACAGACACACCGGGCATATAGGGGACAGACCCACAGTAAAGCCTGTCAGAGAGACACAGAGGGGATTTTCCAGTTCACACCCCAGCGTCCAATCAGCAGTTCTGAAGCGCCCAATAAACGCCAAATAAGCGCTTTTTATATAAAGTATATTGCACCAAATTTAGCCAGTGCCCCCACCCCCACCCGTTTTGCACCCTGATACCTGTCAGTGTGAAGGAAGGACCAGCGTCTCTGCAGCCTGATGGAGAGAAAATGGCGCCGAGTGAGCTGTGAGGACGAAGCTCCGCCACCTTAATGGGGCGCTTCAGTACCGCTTCTTGTATGATTATAATGGTGGGGGTTTTGGGACAGTACCTCTGCACTAATGTCCCCTCTTGCCAGATGTCCGCTGAGGATTTATTAGCTGCCCAGGAGGCGCCCCCCCCCCCACGCACCCTGCACCCTGTAGTGCTGCATGTATGTGGGAGCTTGGCGCGCAGCGTCCGCACGCTGCAGTATCTCAGATAAATGCCGTCACTGAAGTCTTCTTTTCTTCATCTACTCACCTGTCTTCTGACTTGTGGCTCTGAAAGGGGGTGACTGCGGGCTGCGGGTGTGAGCATCTAGGCATACCCAGCGATCAGCACCCTCAGGAGCTAATGGTGTCCTGTAGCTAGAAGCAGAGCCCTTGAGCTCACTGGAAGTGGGTGATACTCCTCTCCCCTAAGTCCCACGTAGCAGGGAGTCTGTTGCCAGCAGCCTCCCTGAACATAAAAAACCTAACATAAGTCTTGTCAGAGAAACTCTATAGAGCTCCCTGCAGTGCGTCCAGTCTCACTGGGCACAATTATAAAATGAGTCTGGAGGAGGGGCATAGAGGGAGGAGCCAGTTCACACCCTTTCAAAGTCTTAAAATTCCCATGTCTCCTGCGGATCCCGTCTATACCCCATGGTTCTATGATGACCCCAGCATCCTCTAGGACGTATGAGAAAATACTTTTTCCATACCTCTGTGATCTTTTAATCCTGACACAGATGCAAGAGTTGCTCTTATGTAATCTGCGACAGACAATAACATGTCTGCAGAACCATGGGTGGCTCATAAATTGGGAAAAATTGTTTCTGGTTCCGTCACAACAGATGACTCACTTGGGGCTGGTACTGGATTCAGGTCTTCAGAGAGTAAGTTTAAATCTGAACAAGATATCCAAGGTTCACTCAAGGATTCAGGACTTGTTACACAGTGAAATGTACGAGTGCCAATCTCACTGATATCAGACCTAAAAGCTTGAATATTAGAGCTAAATTCTGAAGTTATTTCAGTCCTTAAATGCAGATAACATAGAATGTATAGAGCGTAGAGTAACAGAACCATCTAGAGTGTCTTTAGACGTCTTCAGCCATGACAGCTGGGCTGTGCGTCTGACAAGAAGAAGCAGATGATGTTGTAGCGGTCTCAGAAGGACCACCTGAATTCGAGGTACCAAAGAGATGGACAGGTGGGGCCAATTTGATACCTTTTAACCTTTTTTGGAAGCATGGTAAACCGACTACAAAGAGACTGACCTCTCAGAGATAGGAAAATACAAACAATCTATAAATAAAAGGAGCAGTAGTACGCTGTCAGGAGGTTACATCAAGATGACTCCGTTCAAAATGACATTCTTAGTCGGGGTGACGGGGTATCCGAGCCAAAATTTCAAGTAAACATGATGTAATGCAACTCAAATAACACAGTAATGACCGAGAAATTCCACTAGAGGTCAGCGTGATACAGACGTGAAGTACTCAGCACAGAGACACAAATGGCAAAATATATTCAGTGGATAAATCCACAAGATAATATACTGTGAGGTTGTAATCAGAGTGTAATGAGCTGTACTCAGACGATACTTGATACTGGGCTCTGCATGTAGACTGAGAGGAAGTAGATTATAGTGGTACCATATAAATAGAAGGTAGTGTCACCTCCAGGCAAATGCTTCAGTTTATGTAGTGACCCCGGTCCAGCTGTCAGGACACTTATTTATATTAAACCTTATTGAAGGCAGAAGGCAAAGCATGCGATGGCCGGGTACCAGGATCCAAAATGGCACCCAACTCACCTCCCAATATCACCGCCGGGCTCCGGTGACTGTGGGCAGCCCCTTCTGTCCTCAGTAGTAACGGGAGCTGCGCACCTGTGTTAGCAGGAGAGTAAGTGCTCCCGCCTGAGCCAAAAGCGCCTCCAAGTCAGGTGGCCGGAGCGTGCAGGAAAGACTAGGCACACTTAGCCCCAGAATACAGCCCGTGGCTTCAGCGGCGTCACTAGGGTGCGGCAATGAACGGTGCGCGGAGCGAGCAGCTTTAGGGCAGTAGGAGTGGTGGAATAGATTGGGTCTTGGTCCCAGCGGTGGCTGAGAGCTATCGGGTAGGGTAGATAAGAAGCCACTTAGTGAGGATAGCTCCAGGAAGCACGTCTGGATGGACTCAGGCCCCTCTTATTTATTATTTTATATACTAACAGGGGTGACAGGTGAGGTACATCCCTGCAAAGGCAGATCCAATCTCTTTCTCATCAGACTCTGCTGTCTTCCCTGCACTCTCACTCAGATGTTCACTGCTGCCAGTAGCACACGTATGAGAAGCGGAAGTATGGCGGCAGCTGTATAGATTCTGATATGTAATTCTCTGTATCATACTTACCGTACACACATCATCCTTATTACTATTGAGAGTATAGAGGTAAGACACTGATGATAGGGGTGTAAGAGTGGATTATAACCTAGCAGATGATGATGATTACAGTGTATTATATGGTGTATTGCATGTAAAATACCTTGTTCCACACCTACACTGCTGTAGCAATATACCTTATATAAGGGTGAGTAACACTTGTACAGGCTTACCAGCGTATGAGCACACACATAAAGGAATGCTACCTTACCAATGCTTCCAGGAGTAACGTTAGGAGACATTTCTCTGATCCATCAGCTCATATGATATTATTGTTCATCTAGAATCTCCAATTCATACAATATGTTCCACATCCATTGTTTTACATTGGTGCTGACATAGGACTTGGCGAGTGACTACATCTCCATTTATACTTCATGGTTAGTTACCAGTACAAGAGAGAGATATATCTAAGTCTTATTATAATATTACATTTGTTATTGTGAGTGTTCTCAGGAGGGTGGACACAATGATAGTATGAGACACAATATTATAAAGCCTTCATTAAAAGTTATGTTTTATTATACACACACATTTACAATTAAGTGTCCCAGAGAGTCGTCTTCTCCTATTGTTTACAAGATTAATATTGTTACAGAAAATGTCACATTTCCATAATGTATTTTATTTCCAGCAGATGGACACACAAGCAGGAATATCTCAGAAGGACATCTAATGTTATCCCCGGATTGTGACATAAAAGATAATGACAGTAGACAGGATTCTCCAGGAGATAACCCCATTACCCCAATTATACATCCAGCTCTATCAGCTGGTCCCTCTGATCCTGGGAAATGTTCTCCTGATCACTCTGATATTGGTGCATCTGTTACACCTCTGACAGTAGATATAGAGTTTCCATGTTCTATAGATGCCAAATGTTTTACACAGAACACAAAGACAATTAAGCAACACACAGGTAAGGCAGGTGGAAGGCCACTGATATGCTCTGAGTGTGGGAAATGTTTTGCATGGAAATCACATCTTGTTATACATCAGAAAAGTCACACAGGCGAGAGGCCATTTTCTTGCTCTGAGTGTGAGAAATGTTTTGCACTCAAATCAGTTCTTGTTAGACATCAGAGAAGTCACACAGGTGAGAAGCCATTTTCTTGCTCTGAGTGTGGGAAATGTTTTACACAGAAATCAGTTCTTTTTAGACATCAGCAAACTCACACAGGTGAGAATCTATTTCCATGTTCTGAGTGTGGGAAATGTTTTGCATGGAAATCACATCTTGTTATACATCAGAAAAGTCACACAGGTGAGAAGCCATTTTCTTGCTCTGAGTGTGGGAAATGTTTTGCACTCAAATCAGTTCTTGTTAGACATCAGAGAAGTCACACAGGTGAGAAGCCATTTTCTTGCTCTGAGTGTGGGAAATGTTTTACACGGAAATCAGTTCTTTTTAGACATCAGCAAACTCACACAGGTGAGAATCTATTTCCATGTTCTGAGTGTGGGAAATGTTTTGCACTCATATCCAATCTTGTTAGACATCAAAGAAGTCACACAGGTGAGAAGCCATTTTCTTGCTCGGAGTGTGGGAAATGTTTTGCACAGAAATCACATCTTATTAATCATGAGAGAAGTCACACAGGTGAGAGGCCATTTTCTTGCTCTGAGTGTGGGAAATGTTTTGCACTCAAATCAGATCTTGTTAGACATCAGAGAAGTCACACAGGTGAGAAGCCATTTTCTTGCTCTGAGTGTGGGAAATGTTTTGCACGGAAATCACATCTTGTTATACATCAGAAAAGTCACACAGGTGAGAAGCCATTTTCTTGCTCGGAGTGTGGGAAATGTTTTGCACAGAAATCACATCTTATTAGTCATGAGAGAAGTCACACAGGTGAGAGGCTATTTTCTTGCTCTGAGTGTGGGAAATGTTGTCTAACAAGATGTGATTTACTTACACATCACAGAAGTCACACAGGTGAGAAGCCATTTCCATACTCTGAGAAATAAATCATCTCTTGTTGCACACAATAGGCATCACTCAGGTGAGGAACCATTTTAATCTTCTGGAGTATACTTATCATTGCCATGCGTTGTTCTTCAAGGTTCTTATCCTATCTCCAATGCTTTTTGCAATATACATACTACTGGTGGGTGAAATAATTTTCACACCACGTACAGCAATATATGCTTTATGGCAGGCATTTGTAAACTGCGGCCCTCCAGCTGTTGAGGAGCTACACATCCCAGCATGCCCTGACACAGCTTTAGCATTCTCTGACAGCAAAACTGTGTCAGGGCATGTTTGTTGTAAAAAAAAATAATACTTTGTCTTGAATAAAACCAGATGGTTATTTATTATACAGGCGTCTTCATTCATATATGCACCATCTAGTATTATAGTCATCTTTTGTTTCTGAAATAACCAGATGTCATGCCCTCATCTACCACTGCTATGCAGATGACCTGTTCTTTGCTCCGGGTACTGAGTACCCAGTACCAATCCTAAATGGTTGTCTAGCTGAGCTCCAGGTGTGGGTGATGCCAGTTGGCTGTGACTCAGTCCTGGTGAAACAGGTCCATATGATAGAAGCTCACCAACAAAGGGCAGGGCTACAGCTCAGCTTTGCAAACCAACCAGACTTGCCACATAACACCCATTCTCTGTTCCTTTCACCGGCTTCCTATAAGATGGTGACTATTACACAATCTTAATGACTCTCCCAGCCCTACATGACCAGGGTCCATGTACCAGAAGCAGCTTCTGCCTCCTTACTGACTTACTGTAGGCCTCTATCACACAATCTTACTGACTCTCCCAGCCCTACATGACCAGGGTCCATGGTACCAGAAGCAGCTTCTGCCTCCTTACTGACTTACTGTAGGCCCCTATTACACAATCTTACTGACTCTCCCAGCCCTACATGACCAGGGTACATGTACCAGAAGCAGCTTCTGCCTCCTTACTGACTTACTGTAGGCCTCTATTACATAATCTTACTGACTCTCCCAGCCCTACATGACCAGGGTCCATGTACCAGAAGCAGCTTCTGCCTCCTTACTGACTTACTGTAGGCCCCTATTACATAATCTTACTGACTCTCCCAGCCCTACATGACCAGGGTCCATGTACCAGATGCATCTTCTGCCTCCTTACTGACTTACTGTAGGCCCCTATTACACAATCTTACTGACTCTCCCAGCCCTACATGACCAGGGTCTATGTACCAGAAGCAGCTTCTGCCTCCTTACTGACTTACTGTAGGCCCCTATTACACAATCTTACTGACTCTCCCAGCCCTACATGACCAGGGTCCATGTACCAGATGCATCTTCTGCCTCCTTACTGACTTACTGTAGGCCCCTATTACACAATCTTACTGACTCTCCCAGCCCTACATGACCAGGGTCCATGTACCAGATGCATCTTCTGCCTCCTTACTGACTTACTGTAGGCCCCTATTACACAATCTTACTGACTCTCCCAGCCCTACATGACCAGGGTCCATGTACCAGAAGCAGCTTCTGCCTCCTTACTGACTTACTGTAGGCCCCTATTACACAATCTTACTGACTCTCCCAGCCCTACATGACCAGGGTCCATGTACCAGAAGCAGCTTCTGCCTCCTTACTGACTTACTGTAGGCCCTATTACATAATCTTACTGACTCTCCCAGCCCTACATGACCAGGGTCCATGTACCAGATGCATCTTCTGCCTCCTTACTGACTTACTGTAGGCCCCTATAACACAATCTTACTGACTCTCCCAGCCCTACATGACCAGGGTCCATGTACCAGATGCATCTTCTGCCTCCTTACTGACTTACTGTAGGCCCCTATTACACAATCTTACTGACTCTCCCAGCCCTACATGACCAGGGTCCATGTACCAGAAGCAGCTTCTGCCTCCTTACTGACTTACTGTAGGCCCCTATTACACAATCTTACTGACTCTCCCAGCCCTACATGACCAGGGTCCATGTACCAGAAGCAGCTTCTGTCTCCTTACTGACTTACTGTAGGCCCCTATTACATAATCTTACTGACTCTCCCAGCCCTACATGACCAGGGTCCATGTACCAGAAGCAGCTTCTGCCTCCTTACTGACTTACTGTAGGGCCCTATTACACAATCTTACTGACTCTCCCAGCCCTACATGACCAGGGTCCATGTACCAGAAGCAGCTTCTGCCTCCTTACTGACTTACTGTAAGCCCCTATTACATAATCTTACTGACTGCCCAGTCCTACATGACCAGGGTCCATGTACCAGAAGCAGCTTCTGCCTCCTTACTGACTTACTGTAGGCCCCTATTACATAATCTTACTGACTCTCCCAGCCCTACATGACCAGGGTCCATGTACCAGAAGCAGATTCTGCCTCCTTACTGACTTACTGTAGGCCCCTATTACAGAATCTTACTGACTCTCCCAGCCCTACATGACCAGGGTCCATGTACCAGAAGCAGCTTCTGCCTCCTTACTGACTTACTGTAGTCCCCTATTACACAATCTTACTGACTCTCCCAGCCCTACATGACCAGGGTCCATGTACCAGAAGCAGCTTCTGCCTCCTTACTGACTTACTGTAGGCCCCTATTACATAATCTTACTGACTCTCCCAGCCCTACATGACCAGGGTCCATGTACCAGAAGCAGCTTCTGCCTCCTTACTGACTTACTGTAGGACCCTATTACATAATCTTACTGACTCTCCCAGCCCTACATGACCAGGGTCCATGTACCAGAAGCAGCTTCTGCCTCCTTACTGACTTACTGTAGGCCCCTATTACATAATCTTACTGACTCTCCCAGCCCTACATGACCAGGGTCCATGTACCAGAAGTAGCTTCTGCCTCCTTACTGTCTTACTGTAGGCCCCTATTGTCACAACTGAGGGCCTGAGCTGACGGGATGCAGCCTCAATTGTAGGGGCTGAGTTGTAGTGAAATCTGGAAGGTTGTATCAGACCCCTGGACATGTAAATTACATGTAGGAAGATTGCCCGAAGGCGTGACCACGACAATTAAGTTAAAAGTCAATGATGTTTATTAACAAACTCCATGCAACACAGCAGTAATAAAAGAAATACTAAAGATCAGCAATAACATATCACAGTTCCTGGGTACTACAGGGTGGCCACAGGGAATAACCTTACACTCCCCTCTCCCTGCTCACTCTGCCCCTCCCTCACTCCTCTAGTCCCAGTCTTACACTCCCCTCTCCCTGCTCACTCTGCCCCTCCCTGCCTCCCTCACTCCTCTAGTCCCAGTCTTACACTCCCCTCTCCCTACTCACTCTGCCCCTCCCTGCCTCCCTCACTCCTCTAGTCCCAGTCTTACACTCCCCTCTCCCTGCTCACTCTGCCCCTGCCTGCCTCCCTCACTCCTCTAGTCCCAGTCTTACGCTCCCCTCTCCCTGCTCACTCTGCCCCTCCCTGCCTCCCTCACTCCTCTAGTCCCAGTCTTACGCTCCCCTCTCCCTGCTCACTCTGCCCCTCCCTGCCTCCCTCTCTCCTCTAGTCCCAGTCTTACACTCCCCTCTCCCTACTCACTCTGCCCCTCCCTGCCTCCCTCTCTCCTCTAGTCCCAGTCTTACACTCCCCTCTCCCTGCTCCCTCTGCCCCTCCCTGCCTCCCTCACTCCTCTAGTCCCAGTCTTACACTCCCCTCTCCCTGCTCCCTCTGCCCCTCCCTGCCTCCCTCACTCCTCTAGTCCCAGTCTTACACTCCCCTCTCCCTGCTCGCTCTGCCCCTCCCTGCCTCCCTCACTCCTCTAGTCCCAGTCTTACACTCCCCTCTCCCTGCTCGCTCTGCCCCTCCCTGCCTCCCTCACTCCTCTAGTCCCAGTCTTACACTCCCCTCTCCCTGCTCGCTCTGCCCCTCCCTGCCTCCCTCTCTCCTCTAGTCCCAGTCTTACACTCCCCTCTCCCTGCTCACTCTGCCCCTCCCTGCCTCCCTCACTCCTCTAGTCCCAGTCTTACACTCCCCTCTCCCTGCTCACTCTGCCCCTCCCTGCCTCCCTCACTCCTCTAGTCCCAGTCTTACACTCCCCTCTCCCTGCTCGCTCTGCCCCTCCCTGCCTCCCTCACTCCTCTAGTCCCAGTCTTACACTCCCCTCTCCCTGCTCGCTCTGCCCCTCCCTGCCTCCCTCACTCCTCTAGTCCCAGTCTTACACTCCCCTCTCCCTGCTCGCTCTGCCCCTCCCTGCCTCCCTCACTCCTCTAGTCCCAGTCTTACACTCCCCTCTCCCTGCTCGCTCTGCCCCTCCCTGCCTCCCTCACTCCTCTAGTCCCAGTCTTACACTCCCCTCTCCCTGCTCGCTCTGCCCCTCCCTGCCTCCCTCACTCCTCTAGTCCCAGTCTTACACTCCCCTCTCCCTGCTCGCTCTGCCCCTCCCTGCCTCCCTCACTCCTCTAGTCCCAGTCTTACACTCCCCTCTCCCTACTCGCTCTGCCCCTCCCTGCCTCCCTCTCTCTTCTAGTCCCAGTCTTACACTCCCCTCTCCCTGCTCGCTCTGCCCCTCCCTGCCTCCCTCACTCCTCTAGTCCCAGTCTTACACTCCCCTCTCCCTGCTCGCTCTGCCCCTCCCTGCCTCCCTCTCTCCTCTAGTCCCAGTCTTACACTCCCCTCTCCCTGCTCGCTCTGCCCCTCCCTGCCTCCCTCACTCCTCTAGTCCCAGTCTTACACTCCCCTCTCCCTGCTCGCTCTGCCCCTCCCTGCCTCCCTCACTCCTCTAGTCCCAGTCTTACACTCCCCTCTCCCTGCTCGCTCTGCCCCTCCCTGCCTCCCTCACTCCTCTAGTCCCAGTCTTACACTCCCCTCTCCCTGCTCGCTCTGCCCCTCCCTGCCTCCCTCACTCCTCTAGTCCCAGTCTTACACTCCCCCCTCCCTGCTCGCTCTGCCTCTCCCTGCCTCCCTCACTCCTCTAGTCCCAGTCTTACACTCCCCTCTCCCTGCTCCCTCTGCCCCTCCCTGACTCCCTCACTCCTCTAGTCTCAGTCTTACACTCCCCTCTCCCTGCTCCCTCTGCCCCTCCCTGCCTCCCTCACTCCTCTAGTCCCAGTCTTACACTCCCCTCTCCCTGCTCGCTCTGCCCCTCCCTGCCTCCCTCACTCCTCTAGTCCCAGTCTTACACTCCCCTCTCCCTGCTCGCTCTGCCCCTCCCTGCCTCCCTCACTCCTCTAGTCCCAGTCTTACACTCCCCTCTCCCTGCTCGCTCTGCCCCTCCCTGCCTCCCTCACTCCTCTAGTCCCAGTCTTACACTCCCCTCTCCCTGCTCGCTCTGCCCCTCCCTGCCTCCCTCACTCCTCTAGTCCCAGTCTTACACTCCCCTCTCCCTGCTCGCTCTGCCCCTCCCTGCCTCCCTCACTCCTCTAGTCCCAGTCTTACACTCCCCTCTCCCTTCTCGCTCTGCCCCTCCCTGCCTCCCTCACTCCTCTAGTCCCAGTCTTACACTCCCCTCTCCCTGCTCACTCTGCCCCTCCCTGCCTCCCTCACTCCTCTAGTCCCAGTCTTACACTCCCCTCTCCCTGCTCACTCTGCCCCTCCCTGCCTCCCTCACTCCTCTAGTCCCAGTCTTACACTCCCCTCTCCCTGCTCACTCTGCCCCTCCCTGCCTCCCTCACTCCTCCTCATAACCCCAGTCTTACACTCCCCTCTCCCTGCTCACTCTGCCCCTCCCTGCCTCCCTCACTCCTCTAGTCCCAGTCTTACACTCCCCTCTCCCTGCTCACTCTGACCCTCCCTGACTCTCTCCTACTCATACCCCCAGTCTTACACTCCCCTCTCCCTGCTCACTCTGCCCCTACCTGCCTCCCTCACTCCTCTAGTCCCAGTCTTACACTCCCCTCTCCCTGCTCACTCTGCCCCTCCCTGCCTCCCTCTCTCCTCTAGTCCCAGTCTTACACTCCCCTCTCCCTGCTCACTCTGCCCCTGCCTGCCTCCCTCACTCCTCTAGTCCCAGTCTTACACTCCCTCTCCCTGCTCGCTCTGCCCCTCCCTGCCTCCCTCACTCCTCTAGTCCCAGTCTTACACTCCCCTCTCCCTGCTCGCTCTGCCCCTCCCTGCCTCCCTCACTCCTCTAGTCCCAGTCTTACACTCCCCCCTCCCTGCTCGCTCTGCCTCTCCCTGCCTCCCTCACTCCTCTAGTCCCAGTCTTACACTCCCCTCTCCCTGCTCCCTCTGCCCCTCCCTGACTCCCTCACTCCTCTAGTCTCAGTCTTACACTCCCCTCTCCCTGCTCCCTCTGCCCCTCCCTGCCTCCCTCACTCCTCTAGTCCCAGTCTTACACTCCCCTCTCCCTGCTCGCTCTGCCCTCCCTGCCTCCCTCACTCCTCTAGTCCCAGTCTTACACTCCCCTCTCCCTGCTCGCTCTGCCCCTCCCTGCCTCCCTCACTCCTCTAGTCCCAGTCTTACACTCCCCTCTCCCTGCTCGCTCTGCCCCTCCCTGCCTCCCTCACTCCTCTAGTCCCAGTCTTACACTCCCCTCTCCCTGCTCGCTCTGCCCCTCCCTGCCTCCCTCACTCCTCTAGTCCCAGTCTTACACTCCCCTCTCCCTGCTCGCTCTGCCCCTCCCTGCCTCCCTCACTCCTCTAGTCCCAGTCTTACACTCCCCTCTCCCTGCTCGCTCTGCCCCTCCCTGCCTCCCTCACTCCTCTAGTCCCAGTCTTACACTCCCCTCTCCCTGCTCGCTCTGCCCCTCCCTGCCTCCCTCACTCCTCTAGTCCCAGTCTTACACTCCCCTCTCCCTGCTCGCTCTGCCCCTCCCTGCCTCCCTCTCTCCTCTAGTCCCAGTCTTACACTCCCCTCTCCCTGCTCGCTCTGCCCCTCCCTGCCTCCCTCACTCCTCTAGTCCCAGTCTTACACTCCCCTCTCCCTGCTCGCTCTGCCCCTCCCTGCCTCCCTCACTCCTCTAGTCCCAGTCTTACACTCCCCTCTCCCTGCTCGCTCTGCCCCTCCCTGCCTCCCTCACTCCTCTAGTCCCAGTCTTACACTCCCCTCTCCCTGCTCACTCTGCCCCTCCCTGCCTCCCTCACTCCTCTAGTCCCAGTCTTACACTCCCCTCTCCCTGCTCACTCTGCCCCTCCCTGCCTCCCTCACTCCTCTAGTCCCAGTCTTACACTCCCCTCTCCCTGCTCACTCTGCCCCTCCCTGCCTCCCTCACTCCTCTAGTCCCAGTCTTACACTCCCCTCTCCCTGCTCACTCTGCCCCTCCCTGCCTCCCTCACTCCTCTAGTCCCAGTCTTACACTCCCCTCTCCCTGCTCACTCTGCCCCTCCCTGCCTCCCTCACTCCTCTAGTCCCAGTCTTACACTCCCCTCTCCCTGCTCACTCTGCCCCTCCCTGCCTCCCTCACTCCTCTAGTCCCAGTCTTACACTCCCCTCTCCCTGCTCACTCTGCCCCTCCCTGCCTCCTCACTCCTCTAGTCCCAGTCTTACACTCCCCTCTCCCTGCTCACTCTGCCCCTCCCTGCCTCCCTCACTCCTCTAGTCCCAGTCTTACACTCCCCTCTCCCTGCTCACTCTGCCCCTTCCCTGCCTCCCTCTCTCCTCTAGTCCCAGTCTTACACTCCCCTCTCCCTGCTCACTCTGCCCCTCCCTGCCTCCCTCACTCCTCTAGTCCCAGTCTTACACTCCCCTCTCCCTGCTCACTCTGCCCCTCCCTGCCTCCCTCACTCCTCTAGTCCCAGTCTTACACTCCCCTCTCCCTGCTCACTCTGCCCCTTCTTGCCTCCCTCACTCCTCTAGTCCCAGTCTTACACTCCCCTCTCCCTGCTCACTCTGCCCCTCCCTGCCTCCCTCACTCTTCTAGTCCCAGTCTTACACTCCCCTCTCCCTGCTCACTCTGCCCCTCCCTGCCTCCCTCACTCCTCTAGTCCCAGTCTTACACTCCCCTCTCCCTGCTCACTCTGCCCCTCCCTGCCTCCCTCACTCCTCTAGTCCCAGTCTTACACTCCCCTCTCCCTGCTCACTCTGCCCCTCCCTGCCTCCCTCACTCCTCCTCATAACCCAGTCTTACACTCCCCTCTCCCTGCTCACTCTGCCCCTCCCTGCCTCCCTCACTCCTCTAGTCCCAGTCTTACACTCCCCTCTCCCTGCTCACTCTGACCCTCCCTGACTCTCTCCTCCTCATACCCCCAGTCTTACACTCCCCTCTCCCTGCTCACTCTGCCCCTACCTGCCTCCCTCACTCCTCTAGTCCCAGTCTTACACTCCCCTCTCCCTGCTCACTCTGCCCCTCCCTGCCTCCCTCTCTCCTCTAGTCCCAGTCTTACACTCCCCTCTCCCTGCTCACTCTGCCCCTCCCTGCCTCCCTCACTCCTCTAGTCCCAGTCTTACACTCCCCTCTCCCTGCTCACTCTGCCCCTCCCTGCCTCCCTCTCTCCTCTAGTCCCAGTCTTACACTCCCCTCTCCCTGCTCACTCTGCCCCTCCCTGCCTCCCTCACTCCTCTAGTCCCAGTCTTACACTCCCCCTCTCCCTGCTCCCTCTGCCCCTCCCTGACTCCCTCACTCCTCTAGTCTCAGTCTTACACTCCCCTCTCCCTGCTCACTCTGCCCCTCCCTGCCTCCCTCACTCCTCTAGTCCCAGTCTTACACTCCCCTCTCCCTGCTCACTCTGCCCCTCCCTGCCTCCCTCACTCCTCTAGTCCCAGTCTTACACTCCCCTCTCCCTGCTCACTCTGCCCCTCCCTGCCTCCCTCACTCCTCTAGTCCCAGTCTTACACTCCCCTCTCCCTGCTCACTCTGCCCCTCCCTGCCTCCCTCACTCCTCTAGTCCCAGTCTTACACTCCCCTCTCCCTGCTCACTCTGCCCCTCCCTGCCTCCCTCACTCCTCTAGTCCCAGTCTTACACTCCCCTCTCCCTGCTCACTCTGCCCCTCCCTGCCTCCCTCACTCCTCTAGTCCCAGTCTTACACTCCCCTCTCCCTGCTCACTCTGCCCCTCCCTGCCTCCCTCACTCCTCTAGTCCCAGTCTTACACTCCCCTCTCCCTGCTCACTCTCTCCCCTCCCTGCCTCCCTCACTCCTCTAGTCCCAGTCTTACACTCCCCTCTCCCTGCTCACTCTGCCCCTCCCTGCCTCCCTCTCTCCTCTAGTCCCAGTCTTACACTCCCCTCTCCCTGCTCACTCTGCCCCTCCCTGCCTCCCCTCACTCCTCTAGTCCCAGTCTTACACTCCCCTCTCCCTGCTCACTCTGCCCCTCCCTGCCTCCCTCACTCCTCTAGTCCCAGTCTTACACTCCCCTCTCCCTGCTCACTCTGCCCCTCCCTGCCTCCCTCTCTCCTCTAGTCCCAGTCTTACACTCCACTCTCCCTGCTCACTCTGCCCCTCCCTGACTCCCTCACTCCTCTAGTCTCAGTCTTACACTCCCCTCTCCCTGCTCACTCTGCCCCTCCCTGCCTCCCTCACTCCTCTAGTCCCAGTCTTACACTCCCCTCTCCCTGCTCACTCTGCCCCTCCCTGCCTCCCTCACTCCTCTAGTCCCAGTCTTACACTCCCCTCTCCCTGCTCACTCTGCCCCTCCCTGCCTCCCTCACTCCTCTAGTCCCAGTCTTACACTCCCCTCTCCCTGCTCACTCTGCCCCTCCCTGCCTCCCTCTCTCCTCTAGTCCCAGTCTTACACTACCCTCTCCCTGCTCACTCTGCCCCTCCCTGCCTCCCTCTCTCCTCTAGTCCCAGTCTTACACTCCCCTCTCCCTGCTCACTCTGCCCCTCCCTGCCTCCCTCACTCCTCTAGTCCCAGTCTTACACTCCCCTCTCCCTGCTCACTCTGCCCCTCCCTGCCTCCCTCTCTCCTCTAGTCCCAGTCTTACACTCCCCTCTCCCTGCTCACTCTGCCCCTCCCTGCCTCCCTCACTCCTCTAGTCCCAGTCTTACACTCCCCTCTCCCTGCTCACTCTGCCCCTCCCTGCCTCCCTCTCTCCTCTAGTCCCAGTCTTACACTCCCCTCTCCCTGCTCACTCTGCCCCTCCCTGCCTCCCTCTCTCCTCTAGTCCCAGTCTTACACTCCCCTCTCCCTGCTCACTCTGCCCCTCCCTGCCTCCCTCACTCCTCTAGTCCCAGTCTTACACTCCCCTCTCCCTGCTCACTCTGCCCCTCCCTGCCTCCCTCACTCCTCTAGTCCCAGTCTTACACTCCCCTCTCCCTGCTCACTCTGCCCCTCCCTGCCTCCCTCACTCCTCTAGTCCCAGTCTTACACTCCCCTCTCCCTGCTCACTCTGCCCCTCCCTGCCTCCCTCACTCCTCTAGTCACAGTCTTACACTCCCCTCTCCCTGCTCACTCTGCCCCTCCCTGCCTCCCTCACTCCTCTAGTCCCAGTCTTACACTCCCCTCTCCCTGCTCACTCTGCCCCTCCCTGCCTCCCTCTCTCCTCTAGTCCCAGTCTTACACTCCCCTCTCCCTGCTCACTCTGCCCCTCCCTGCCTCCCTCTCTCCTCTAGTCCCAGTCTTACACTCCCCTCTCCCTGCTCACTCTGCCCCTCCCTGCCTCCCTCACTCCTCTAGTCCCAGTCTTACACTCCCCTCTCCCTGCTCACTCTGCCCCTCCCTGCCTCCCTCACTCCTCTAGTCCCAGTCTTACACTCCCCTCTCCCTGCTCACTCTGCCCCTCCCTGCCTCCCTCTCTCCTCTAGTCCCAGTCTTACACTCCCCTCTCCCTGCTCACTCTGCCCCTCCCTGCCTCCCTCTCTCCTCTAGTCCCAGTCTTACACTCCCTCTCCCTGCTCACTCTGCCCCTCCCTGCCTCCCTCACTCCTCTAGTCCCAGTCTTACACTCCCCTCTCCCTGCTCACTCTGCCCCTCCCTGCCTCCCTCACTCCTCTAGTCCCAGTCTTACACTCCCCTCTCCCTGCTCACTCTGCCCCTCCCTGCCTCCCTCACTCCTCTAGTCCCAGTCTTACACTCCCCTCTCCCTGCTCACTCTAGCCCCTCCCTGCCTCCCTCACTCCTCTAGTCCCAGTCTTACACTCCCCTCTCCCTGCTCACTCTGCCCCTCCCTGCCTCTCTCACTCCTCTAGTCCCAGTCTTACACTCCCCTCTCCCTGCTCACTCTGCCCCTCCCTGCCTCCCTCTCTCCTCTAGTCCCAGTCTTACACTCCCCTCTCCCTGCTCACTCTGCCCCTCCCTGCCTCCCTCACTCCTCTAGTCCCAGTCTTACACTCCCCTCTCCCTGCTCACTCTGCCCCTCCCTGCCTCCCTCACTCCTCTAGTCCCAGTCTTACACTCCCCTCTCCCTGCTCACTCTGCCCCTCCCTGCCTCCCTCTCTCCTCTAGTCCCAGTCTTACACTCCCCTCTCCCTGCTCACTCTGCCCCTCCCCCTGCCTCCCTCTCTCCTCTAGTCCCAGTCTTACACTCCTCTCCCTGCTCACTCTGCCCCTCCCTGCCTCCCTCTCTCCTCTAGTCCCAGTCTTACACTCCCCTCTCCCTGCTCACTCTGCCTCTCCCTGACTCCCTCACTCCTCTAGTCCCAGTCTTACACTCCCCTCTCCCTGCTCCCTCTGCCCCTCCCTGCCTCCCTCACTCCTCTAGTCCCAGTCTTACACTCCCCCTCTCGCTGCTCACTCTGCCCCTCCCTGCCTCCCTCACTCCTCTAGTCCCAGTCTTACACTCCCCTCTCCCTGCTCACTCTGCCCCTCCCTGCCTCCCTCACTCCTCTAGTCCCAGTCTTACACTCCCCTCTCCCTGCTCACTCTAGCCCCTCCCTGCCTCCCTCACTCCTCTAGTCCCAGTCTTACACTCCCCTCTCCCTGCTCACTCTGCCCCTCCCTGCCTCCCTCACTCCTCTAGTCCCAGTCTTACACTCCCCTCTCCCTGCTTACTCTGCCCCTCCCTGACTCCCTCACTCCTCTAGTCCCCAGTCTTACACTCCCCTCTCCCTGCTCACTCTGCCCCTCCCTGCCTCCCTCACTCCTCTTAGTCCCAGTCTTACACTCCCCTCTCCCTGCTCACTCTGCCCCTCCCTGCCTCCCTCACTCCTCTAGTCCCAGTCTTACACTCCCCTCTCCCTGCTCACTCTGCCCCTCCCTGCCTCCCTCACTCCTCTAGTCCCAGTCTTACACTCCCCTCTCCCTGCTCACTCTGCCCCTCCCTGCCTCCCTCACTCCTCTAGTCCCAGTCTTACACTCCCCTCTCCCTGCTCACTCTGCCCCTCCCTGCCTCCCTCACTCCTCTAGTCCCAGTCTTACACTCCCCTCTCCCTGCTCACTCTCTGCCCCTCCCTGCCTCCCTCTCTCCTCTAGTCCCAGTCTTACACTCCCCTCTCCCTGCTCACTCTGCCCCTCCCTGCCTCCCTCACTCCTCTAGTCCCAGTCTTACACTCCCCTCTCCCTGCTCACTCTGCCCCTCCCTGCCTCCCTCACTCCTCTAGTCCCAGTCTTACACTCCCCTCTCCCTGCTCACTCTGCCCCTCCCTGCCTCCTCTCTCTCCTCTAGTCCCAGTCTTACACTCCCCTCTCCCTGCTCACTCTGCCCCTCCCTGCCTCCCTCACTCCTCTAGTCTCAGTCTTACACTCCCCCTCTCCCTGCTCACTCTGCCCCTCCCTGCCTCCCTCACTCCTCTAGTCCCAGTCTTACACTCCCCTCTCCTGCTCACTCTGCCCCTCCCTGCCTCCCTCACTCCTCTAGTCCCAGTCTTACACTCCCCTCTCCCTGCTCACTCTGCCCCTCCCTGCCTCCCTCACTCCTCTAGTCCCAGTCTTACACTCCCCTCTCCCTGCTCACTCTGCCCCTCCCTGCCTCCCTCACTCCTCTAGTCCCAGTCTTACACTCCCCTCTCCCTGCTCACTCTGCCCCTCCCTGCCTCCCTCTCTCCTCTAGTCCCAGTCTTACACTCCCCTCTCCCTGCTCACTCTGCCCCTCCCTGCCTCCCTCACTCCTCTAGTCCCAGTCTTACACTCCCCTCTCCCTGCTCACTCTGCCCCTCCCTGCCTCCCTCTCTCCTCTAGTCCCAGTCTTACACTCCCCTCTCCCTGCTCACTCTGCCCCTCCCTGCCTCCCTCACTCCTCTAGTCCCAGTCTTACACTCCCCCTCTCCCTGCTCACTCTGCCCCTCCCTGCCTCCCTCACTCCTCTAGTCCCAGTCTTACACTCCCCTCTCCCTGCTCACTCTGCCCCTCCCTGCCTCCCTCTCTCCTCTAGTCCCAGTCTTACACTCCCCTCTCCCTGCTCACTCTGCCCCTCCCTGCCTCCCTCACTCCTCTAGTCCCAGTCTTACACTCCCCTCTCCCTGCTCACTCTGCCCCTCCCTGCCTCCCTCACTCCTCTAGTCCCAGTCTTACACTCCCCTCTCCCTGCTCACTCTGCCCCTCCCTGCCTCCCTCACTCCTCTAGTCCCAGTCTTACACTCCCCTCTCCCTGCTCACTCTGCCCCTCCCCTGCCTCCCTCACTCCTCTAGTCCCAGTCTTACACTCCCCTCTCCCTGCTCACTCTGCCCCTCCCTGCCTCCCTCTCTCCTCTAGTCCCAGTCTTACACTCCCCTCTCCCTGCTCACTCTGCCCCTCCCTGCCTCCCTCTCTCCTCTAGTCCCAGTCTTACACTCCCCTCTCCCTGCTCACTCTGCCCCTCCCCTGCCTCCCTCACTCCTCTAGTCCCAGTCTTACACTCCCCTCTCCCTGCTCACTCTGCCCTCCCTCTCCCTCACTCCTTCCCAGTCTACACCTCTCCCTCTA